>NC_034180.2:37579757-38214781 GCF_002021735.2 Oncorhynchus kisutch
CTTCTACACCTGCATTGCTTGCCGTTTGGGGTTTTAGGCTGGGTTTCTGTACAGCACTTTGAGATATCAGCTGATGTACGAAGGGCTATATAAATAAATAAATAAAATACAAATATATTTTTTTAAATTCAACAATTGATAAAATTGTTTTTTTCCCCCTCATCAATCTACACACAATACCCCATAATGACAAAGCTAAAACTGTTTTTTATAAAGTTTTGCAAATGTATAAAAAAACATTAAACTGAAATATCACATTTACATAAGTATTCAGACCCTTTACTCAGTACTTTGTTGAAGCACCTTTGGCAGCAAATTACAACCTCAAGTATTCTTTGGTATGATGCTACAAACTTGGCACACCTGTATTTGGGGAGTTTCTCCCATTTCTCTCTGCAGATCCTCTCAAGCACTGTCAAGTTGGATGGGGTGCGTTGCTGCTATTTTTAGGTCTCTCCGGAGATATTCGATCGGGTTCAAGTCCGGCCTCTTGCTGGGCCACTCAAGGACATTCAGAGACTTGTCCCGAAGCCACTTCTGAGTTGTCTTGTCTGTGTGCTTAGGGTCATTGTCCTGTTGGAAGGTGAACCTTCACCCCTGTCTGAGGTCCTGAGCGCTCTGGAGAAGGTTTTCATCAAGGATCTCTCTGTACTTTGCTCCGTTTATCATTGCCTTGATCCTGACTAGTCTCCTAGTCCCTGCCACTGAAAAACTTCCCCACAGCATGATGCTGCCATCACCATGCTTCACCGTAGGTATCCTCCAGACATGATGCTTGGTTTTCAGGCCAAGGAGTTCAATCTTGGTTTCATCAGACCAGAGAATCTTGTTGCTCATGGTCTGAGAGTCTTTAGGTGCCTTTTGGCACATCAATGGAAACAGGATGCATCTGAGCTCAATTTCAAGTCTCATAGCGAAGGGTCTGAATACTTATGTGAATAAGGTATCTCTGCTTTAACATTTTTATATATATTTTTATATATTTGCAAAATGTCCATTATTTTCTCGATTTGTCATTATGGGGTATTGTGTGAAGATTGAGTATTTAAAAAAAATATCAATTTCGGAAGAAGGCTGTAACGTAACAAATTGTGGAAAGAATCAAGGGGTCTGAATACTTTCCGAAGGCACTATGTATTTCACAAAGTCGGCTCAGAGATTCAAACCAGCAACCTTTCGGTTACTGGCCCAACACTCTTAACCGCTAGGCTACCTGTCATCCATAGACCACTGATATTTGTTTTGTTTTGTAGTAGTCTGTAAATGGTCTACCTTGAATCATTTTGTATTCTATTGCATTAATAATAGACACCTTTCACCCTCTTTTCAAAGGTAGGTTACATCCCGGTGACATCTCTTGCTTTTAACAGGGTACTTTCAATTCAGATCAGTTTGGCACAATTAAACTGCTTTACATTAACTCGAGCATGTGACCGACCATGAAGCATGAATTATGCTTCATAATTAGCCTGATGAGATGGCCATTCTACAGCATGCTTTGTTTTCAGATTAGCTTCAAACCACACCAATTCAAAGTGTGTGTGTGTGTGTGTGTGTGTGTGTGTGTGTGTGTATGTGTGTGTGTGTGTGTGTGTGTGTGTGTGTGTGTGTGTGTGTGTGTGTGTGTGTGTGTGTGTGTGTGTGTGTGTGTGTGTGTGTGTGTGTGAGGACTACTTCTTACTGCAGATGTCTTCTGGAGTAGTAGGACAATTACAGTCACTGGCAGCGATGACACAGTATCTTGACATTAGACGCTCTGTCTCCAATTCCCTCTTTATCGTTACCCGTGAAGAAAAGCTTTCAGAGAAACCGTATCATCCTCCCCACTCCATTTTACTTTATTAACTTTGCTTGCTATAAAATTTAAAAGGGGGGCTTTTTGCACCTTTTTATCCACTTGACAGCACTTAACTAATTGACAGCCTCACACACAAACACTAACAAACACACACAAACGTATATCGCACACTCACATCCAGACACACATAGAAATTGTATGTATTTCTTTGGATCCACAATGAAATGTTGTAACATACTATTAATTAACAAACAAACTGAATTTGACACCTATGTGATTATTGGCAATAATAAACAAACATATTTGTTGAAGGTGGACAGTTTCTCACAGACATAACTCCTATCATTATCTAGCAACATTTCATCTTTTTAATATGACTGTGTGAAAATCAAACCATAGCTATGTCAACTTCAAGTGCACAATTGTTGAAACAATGATAAAAGCTTGTGTCAAATCGCATTTGCTGATGGCATAAGCCAATTATAGAAACAAGTGACCATTGAATTAGTCCATACCTAGAACTTGAAAGCTTTTATATTCTGATGTAGAATACACTCTGTATGGGGAATCACCTTATTTGCACTTTCAATGGGACTCCCGCCAAACAATGGCCTACCCTTAGACACAGTACAAATATTAGGTTTATTCCTATTGAGTACTAAATGCTATTCCTTCCCTTACTATTATTACTGTTAGAATATGTCGCTTATATATTGTTCATCTCAATGTCTTAGTACATATTCAATGTTTTGTATGAACATTAAATGCAGTTTTAGATCCTTTCTAGGTTTGCCATAATAGCCAACCTTTAAAATATTTCCTTGAACTCTCACCGTTAGATGGACTGGGGGGCTGAATTAACCACAAACACTGCTTCCATATCCTAGCCATGAATACCTAGGATATGTAAGATTAGCTACAAAATACAGATGAACCCAACATGTGCATTACAGAAAGGCCAGCCTTAGCCAACTGTTCCAAGTTTGACACGAGAAAAGAGCTGGGTGTTCATAGAAAAGTATTTGGGGAAAATTTCTATAAGATGTTTCTCAAATGATTAACCACCCAGGTGTTTCTTACTGGTTAGCAGCTGAACTCTGGCTCTGCCAAGCAGGGAAACAAAGGTCTGAAGGAATTATTTGAGATATGCACAGAATATCAATTTAATTTACTGCCGTTAATTCTCATGCAAATTATGACCTCTTGCGAAGGCATATGAATTACCCTACATACTGTATATATTCTACAAGAAGATGGGCAGGAAGAAAGAGGCCAATAATGAATAATTGCATATAATATAATTAAAATAAAGTCCCATTTTCCCATTAAGAACTGATAAAACATAACATATTGGCTTTTCCCCAATATGTATATGACTACTACTGTTAGTAGATAGGCCTATTGTGCTGTATATATTCCACATAGTCTCCCAGGAAAAACAGACATGCATGGTTTTATTTTCAATCATTTCTCTCAGTAAAACTGAAATATGATGGATGGGAATGTATGTTTTTGGTGTATTGTGTGGTTCTGTGATCTTATGGAATATGTAGGCTTATTTATCTCTTGAGACTGCCATGTCACTCAAGATTCAAGAGTCATATAAGAGATTGAACTTAGGTGAAGGACAGACTGGATACTGTATGCGCGTCACTAGATAGTATAAGTCAAGATAAAAACATTAGGATGTATTTTTGTTTACATGGATAACCCTTAGGCAGGTTGTTGTTGGCATTGCACAAGTACATGCTGACTGACTATAATTGTCAAAATAGACTCTACATAGGGCTTCTTTCTACTGCAGATTGTGTTTCAAGGTTGCTCATATACAGATGTGAAGTTATAGCTGACTGTACATGATATCAACAGAAACATCCCTTACACTGTTGTAATGTTACAATCTAATCGGAGGATTGATCACTTTCACCAACCTCTGCTGGGCCCCAACAGAAGAGCTGGGCTCCCATTTCGCGTAGTGGCCTTAGGCACTGCATCTCAGTGCTAGAGGCATCAATACAGACCCTGGTTTGATTCCAGGCTGTATCACAACTGGCTGTGATTGGGAGTCCCATAGGGAGGTGCACAATTGGCCCAGCGTCGTTAGGGTATGGCCGAGGTAGGCCGTCATTGTAAATAAGAATTTGTTCTTAACTGACTTGCCTAGTTAAATAACGGTTAAACAAAATAAAAAGAGTGATGTTGCGAGTCTTACTTTCTTTATCACCTCCAAAGTACTGCCTTTCAGCTCTGTGCAGCACAAACTAAGAGCCCGCAACAATGCAATTATACATGCAGAGGCAAACAAGGGGATTTATTCCACAACAAATAGCCTCTCTGAGAAATGCTGAATAGGGGCGATTAGCATGTGAAAAGGACAGCAAAACTCCCCAGTTCAACAGCTAAAGAGCATAGTGATGAAAATTGCTTGATTAGGCTGGGTTTGCATTTGAAGGGGCTGACAATTACTACTACTGTGGGAGACGTGTCGGTAGCGAGACACAAAACTGATGTGCCGCTATTGTAGCATCAGTCAGAACATGACATGACATTAGAGAGCTGTCAACAATGAACTTCTGAAATGCAAAGCAAGATCAGTGGTGATACTGTGGGTAGTGGAGAAAAAGACAGCCTGCTGCATCAGGACCATGAACAGAGGACAGGGCCAGCTTATCTGTTCACTCATGTATTAGTCACGTATGGCTTCAGCCTCAGACCTTCAACAAAAACATACATGTTATCAAGTTTGGAGGCATGTTCTGTAGACTTGAAGGGGTTGCGGCCTAAGAAACATGCCCTAGATATTCTAGTTTCTAAGTCTCTACCTGATATTGATTGGAATCAGAGATGAGACGTAGGCATATGGGGCTTACCCCACTTGTTGAAGCAGCCCCATCCTCTGTCCACTTTGACTCTCTGTAGGACTGTAGGTCAATAGGGGGGTGAGTGAAACGGCTAGCTTAGTTAGTGGTGCGCGCAAAATAGCGTTTCAATCGGTGACGTCACCTGCTCTGAGACGTTGAAGTAGTGGTTCCCCTTGCTCTGCAAGGGCTGCGGTTTTTGTGGAGCGATTGGTAACGATGCTTCGAGGGTGACTGTTGTTGATGTGTGCAGAGGGTCCCTGGTTCGCGCCCGGGTATGGGTAGGACAGATCAGGGACTCATGAAGAAATTACTTTACCGGGTGTAAATCCACGCCACATAATGTAGATCAATAACCAAAATAGATTTTTTCAAAGTCAATGTGTCATATCATAGCTGACACCCCATTCTTTCTGCAGACATCTTTGAATTTTAATTCGGAGCAGATTTTTAAAAGTGTTTTGGGGAAATGGGGACATAAAAACTGAATGAGATTTTACTGAAATCCTGTTACCAAACTTTGGATCTGCACAGTTCTTCCATTAAATGTGTTTTTGTAAAATGTCCACTGTAAATTGTAAAGAAAATAGTCATTGTTCAGAGTTGTATGGGTTGTTAAACTTTGAAATCAATGTTTTTTGTTTGGTATATATGAGTCTCAGCACAATTCTGTCACAGTGGAACAGGTATATGTAGTATAACTTTATGTACTTTACCACTACAATGTAATGCCTGTGCAACTATTATTTTGTATTCCAAGTAAAAGAACATGTATATGAATGTACCGTCCGAAAGCTGATCCTGGACCAGCGTTAAGAGCAAAACATTAGTTCGTTCTCTCTATTTTCTTGCTTTGTCCTTTTACCAGAGCAGAGGGGATCTCTGGGAAGCGGTGCTCATGACAACAAACATAAACAAGTTTCAGTAGCTATATTTATCCGTTGGTTTCACAAAACGGGGTGCCAAACCCAAGGAAAGCTGCTGCCATTGCTTTCTGTGGGGACCAGTACTATGAAATAATTGGATCTATTTAACAAAGCATGGACGAAAGATAAGACTTTAACCCTTTTCCATTTTGGCACCAGGCCCCTTTGATACCACGAGTTAGTTGGAGTTGGGGACTCTTCCGAAACTGCTGCTGCCTCCCGCCATGCTTCATTGCTTGGATAAGTGGCTAGCTAGCTATTTTGTCAGTAGGCAGGTTGACGCTAGAAAGCAACCATTTATTGAAAAATATATGTCAGTAATTCATTTTATAACAGTACCTAGCTAGTGCATATTGTTGTCGCTATGCTAGCTAACGTTGACTAATTTAACAGGGGGTTTGCTAGCACTAGCTAGCTAGAGAGTAAGCTGTGTCACTGTGCGTATGCATGCAATACTGGGTTCATACGAACAAATAAAACATTGCATTCTTACAAGAATTGCTGCTACGTTAGAGAAGCGGACTAATCAGTGGTTTAAGTCGAATTATTAGCTAGCTATCCTGTTGACAGTACGTTAGCGCTGCACTACTATCTGGACCTTTCTATGCACACAACTATTGTGGGCATGCAGGGGAGATTGGGACACTGCTATAAGAAATATAGTTCGTATGGTATCGGGACCAGTGGTGATTTTAGCCCGTAAATCTTGGTGGGGCAAAACATTTTTTTAAGTGGGATGCATGCCAGCAAAGCCACTAAACAATACATGAATTGCACTATAACGGTGACAACAGTTGGGTCTACGTAAAGCTGTTCCAACAGCAGTCCCAACATCTTACCACTGCTACACCTGGCTATCAGTAGAGCCATGTAGCATTTCGCTACACCCGCAATAACATCTGCTAAACACGTGTATGTGACAAATAAACATCGACTTTATTTGAAGCCTTGTCTGGCAGCGAAACAGTTCATTCAGCCGAATTTACTGCCTTTAAAAAAAGCATAGCTGATATGGCTGACTTGCTTAAACAAATGTGGTTTCTAATGACAATTTAGATGCACAAACTATGGAATGGAATAAAGGGAGGACAAGCGGATAAGAGGCAATCCGTAATTTCGATTAAGACATTAATGAGCGAGCTAGAACGGACGTAGGCAATATAACTATTTGTTTAGAAATGTACAGCGACAGTTCTTACAGTCTTCTCCCTGTACACCAATTCAGAACCGTATGATAAATAAAGTGGGTAATAAGCAGACAATGAAAGCTCTTACAATCTTCTATGATTACAATTCTCTAAAACAGGGTAGGGATAGCCCCTTTTATTTTTAAATTTTCACCTAAATGACATACCCAAATCGAACTGCCTGTAGCTCAGACCCTGAAGCAAGGAAATGCATATTCTTGGTACCATTTGAAAGGAAACACTTTGAAGTTTGTGGAAATGTGATTTGAATGTAGGAGAATATAACACAATAGATCTGGTAGAAGAAAATACAAATAAAAAACCAACCAGTGTTTTTTTTATCTTTGAAATGCAAGTGAAAGGTCACTGATATAGCTACATGTGCACCAGCAAGTCAGAACAGTAGGTGAAATTAAGAGGGGTAAATAGACCAAATTATTAGGGGTAAGGCACATGGGCTTCTAACATCTTACTACACAACATACACTTGGTATAACATTATTAGCTACAGTATACATATCAACCTGGCATATTACATCATTTATGCAGCAGCATACAATACATTTTTGGACTCACCTTGTTGTACTGTGCTCACTTGGACAGGAAGGTGGCGCGGCAGTCATTTGTGGGCATATTTTGTCATCAAAGTCTGGAATTTTTCTGGATTCATGGTGCTTTCGAAAACAACTGGGAACAAGGTTGAATCATGATGACGTCATTGATCTTCAGGTCGTAGGTCTAGAAAGAGGCCGGATTAACAATTCCAAGTTGGATGACCATTCAAAATGTATTTTCCCAGTCGGAGCTAATTTATTCCTGACTTCCCAGTTGTCTTGAACTCACTGAAGTCATGTTTTTGCAGTTCCCAAGTTAACAGTTGTTAGAGCGCGGCACAAATTATGCTTAATTGGCAGCATGGCAAATGTTGAACGTTTATCATTTTAAACTTGGAAAATATCCTATTAATCCCAGATTTGGGACCACATAGCCACTCCACTGAATAGAAGGCTAGTGATTGCTTTGCAATGCTTGCAGTTAGCCACTGTCACTGATTCCTTCCAAACCACTCATTGTTGAATTTTCGATTTCCAACTTGTTGTGTAATGTTTGTTAGTGGTCAACCTATTTCAAGTTTTCATAACAATCGGTAATCTGCATTTTTGGATGCCGATTATGGCCGATTACAATACAATCCACGAGGAGACTGCGTGGCAGGCTGACCACCTGTTACGCGAGTGCAGCAAGGAGCCAAGGTAAATTGCTAGCTAGCATTAAACTTATCTTATAAAAAACAATCAATCTTAACATAATCACTAGTTAACTACATAAGGTTGATGATATTACTAGTTTAATTAGCTTCTCCTGCGTTGCATATAATCAATGCAGTGCCTATTAATTTATCATCGAATCAAGGCCTACTTCGCCAAACGGGTGATGATTTAACAAAATCGCATTTGTGAAAAATCACAATCGTTGCACCAATATACCTAACCATAATCATCAATCCCTTTCTAAAAATCAATACACAAGTATATATTTTTAAACCTGCATATTTAGTTAAAATAAATGCATGTTAGCAGGCAATATTAACTAGGGAAATTGTGTCACTTCTCTTGTGTTCAGTGCAAGCAGAGTCAGGGTATATGCAGCAGTTTGGGCCGCCTGGCTTGTCGCGAACTGTGTGAAGACCATTTCTTCCTAACAAAGACCGTAATTAATTTGCCAGAATTTTACATAATTATGACATAACATTGAAGGATGTGCAATGTAACAGAAATATTTAGACTTGGGGTTGCCACCCGTTCGATAAAATACGGAACGGTTCCATATTTCACTGAAATAATAAATGTTTTGTTTTCGAAATGATCGTTTCCGGATTTGACCATATTAATGACCTAAGGCTCGTATTTCTGTGTGTTTATTATAATTAAGTCTATGATTTGATAGAGCAGTCTGACTGAGCGGTGGTAGGCAGCAGCAGGCTCGTAAGCATTCATTCAAACAGCACTTTTTTGCGTTTGCCAGTAGCACTTCGCAGTGCTTGAAGTACAGCGCTGTTTACGACTTCAAGCCTATTGTCGTGTCTTTACTATCATTAACTGAAGACTGATATTTTTTGTCAAAGATTCTCTGTAATTAGTTATTACATTATTAGACTTAATCCTTAATCCTATAATGTGATTTTCTGGATTTTTTTTCTTATTTTGTCTGTCATATTTGAAGTGTACCTATGATGAAAATTACAGGCCTATCTCATCTTTTTAAGTGGGAGAACTTGCACAATTGGTGGCTGACTAAATACTTTTTTTGCCCCACTGTGTATATATATATATGTATATATATATTTTTACATTGTTTGCAAACTGATATGTGACACTTATTAATGCCAAAATAACATGTAAAACAGGTTAAAATGCTCAGCCCCACCTGCCCTGAATGATGGGTTGCCACTGATTGGGACACTGCACTGCTATTATAGTTCAGTGTTATGCTTTGTTCTGCTCTTGTAAGTTTGTCCAACAATAAACAATGTAGCTACCTAGCTAACAACTTAGCTTGATGTGCATTGTTCATCAAGTCCTTAATCCTAATAACAGTTCAGCCATTATCCACATATTACTTTTCATCTCTAATGTAATGCTGTATTTCCTTTTCTATGTGCTCTACACCAACGCATCATTCCGTGGTAGCTAGGTATACCCTGTGTAGGCATTACATTGTAGTGGTTCTGTATGTACAGACAGTTATACTACAGTAGTTATTTCACTGGTAGTCACTCTGATATGAATTAGGCCTATACAATGTAGTCATTTTTACTGAAGTTCTAAACCGATCAGCTATGTATGCGTAACACCAGTGAAAAGACAACATGGTGATAGGCCTACTCCATAGTAACCATTTATTTGCAAGGGTGTCCTTAAATATTAGATATCTTTATTGCCTTAAGTTCTCAGATAAAGTGTGCAAAACTCTGTGGTTATCTCAAGGAAATATGTGTGAGAGAGAAAAAAACGAGTGAAAAGGAGGAACCTTGAGATGTGGAGTGCATAGAAATTAGCATGAAGAACACTATCCTGACCGTGGCCCTCTGCATCAACAGATGGTAAGACTGAGACAGTACAGTGTGTCATCTGTTCAGTGTAGCCACAGCTGCAGAGTTGGTATTGGGCATTGTGCATTTAAAAGGAGTATGATTCTCTGCAAGCTCAGAAAAATGTATACATACATACATTTAAAAATTGTGCATTATTGAGATCGAGAGCACAATTTATTGAACTCTTTTTATATGATTCAGCAAATATCACTGTACAGAAAATCTATGGTTGATGCTCATCCTTTAATTGAGCAATAAGGCCCGAGGGGGTGTTGTATTTGGCCAATATACCACGGCAAAGGCCTATTCTTAAGCACTATGCAACACGGAGTGCCTCGCTACAGCCCTTAACTGTGGTACATTGGCCATATACCACAAACCCCCGAGGTGCCTTATTGCTATTATAACCAGATTACCAACTTAATTAGAACAGTTACAACGTCATTTTTTTGTCATACGCGTGGTATATGGTCTGAAATACCACCGCTGTCAGCCAATCAGAATTCAGGGCTTGAACCACCCAGTTTATAATGTCCCTTATGCTTGTTAATGTGCATGTGTGTTCTTGATTTACAAAGCCATTTCACAAGACCATTTGGGGGGAATTTCTAAAATATGATGCATGCACTTCAATGGCGTTCTTATTCAATTGCCTTAGTATATTGCTCTAAGTGCCACAAACACTAGGAATATTTACACTAATTTGCTTGATGTAACAATAGTACACATTGCAACACTGCAGTTTATCACCACAGCCAAATGAGCAAGAGAGAAAACAATGAGTGGGTCAGATTATCACTTAAAAGTCAACAACAGTGCTCAACAGCTTAATATCTAACTAAATTGGTTAATTATGACTCGTTAAATTAATTTACCAATATTGAGACAGTGAAGTGCTCCAGAGGTTTATTTACACCCCCCCCCCTCAAGCAGTTGCTTTGTTTCATTTTTATGCTTTGTATGATTCAGAAATGTTTGTAAACTCAGCAAAAAATAAACGTCCTCTCACTGTCAACTGTGTTTATTTTCAGCAAACTTAACATGTGTAAATATTTATACGAATACGAACATAACAAGATTCAACAACTGAGCCATAAACTGAACAAGTTCCACAGATATGTGACTAACAGAAATGGAATAATGTGTCCCTGAACAAAAGGGGGGTCATATAATCAAAAGTAACCACCAGCTGCATTAAGTACTGCAGTGCATTTCCTCCTCATGGACTCCACCAGACTTGCCAGTTCTTGCTGTGAGTTGTTACCCCACACTTCCACCAAGGCAGCTGCAAGTTCCCAGACATTTTGGGGGGAATGGCCCTAGCCCTCACCTTCCGATCCAACAGGTCCCAGACGTGCTCAATAGGATTGAGATCCAGGCCCTTTGCTGACCATGGCAGAACACTGACATTCCTGTCTTGCAGGAAATCACGAACAGAACGAGCAGTATGGCTGGTGGCATTGTCATGCTGGAGGGTCATGTGAGGATGAGCCTGCAGGAAGGGTACCACATGAGGGAGGAGGATGTCTTCCCTGTAACGCACAGCGTTGAGATTGCTTGCAATGACAACAAGCTCAGTCCGATGATTCTGTGACACACCGCCCCAGACCCTCCACCTCCAAATCGATCCCACTCCAGAGTACAGGCCTCGGTGTAACGCTCATTCCTTCAACGATAAACGCGAATCCAACCATCACACCCTAGTGAGACAAAACCGTGACTTGTCAGTAAAGAGCACTTTTTGCCAGTCCTGTCTGGTCCAGCGACGCTGGGTTTGTGCCCATAGGTGACGTTGTTGCCGGTGAGGAACTGTCCTACAAGCCCTCAGTCCAGCCTCTCTCAGCCTATTGCGGACAATCTGAGCACTGATGGGGGGCTGTGCATTCCTGGTGTAACTCGGGCTGTTGCTGTTGCCATCCTGTACCTGTCCCGCAGGTGAGATGTTCGGCTGTACCGATTCTGTGCAGGTGTTACACTTGGTCTGCCACTGTGAGTACGATCAGCTGTCTGTCCTGTCTCCCTGTTGCGCTGTCTTAGGTGTCTCACAGTACGGACATAGCAATTTATTGCTCTGGTCACATCTGCAGTCCTCATGCCTCCTTGCAGCATGCCAGTTCACTCAGATGAGCTGGGACCCTGGGAATCTTTCTTTTGGTGTTCTTCAGAGTCAGTAGAAAGGCCTCTTTAGTGTCCTAAGTTTTCATAACTGTGATCTTAATTGCCTACCGTCTGTAAACTGTTAGTGTCTTAACGACCGTTCCACAGGTGCATGTTTATTAATTGTTTATGGTTCATTGAACAATAATGTGAAACAGTGTTTAAACCTTTTACAATGAAGTTCTGTGAAGTTATTTGGATTTTTACAAATGATCTTTGAAAGACAGAGTCAAGGGATGTTTCTTTTTTTGCTGAGTTTAGTTGATTTGTAAAAATGACTATGTTTCATTCATCTAGTGTGCTAAGACTTAATTGGTACATGTCAGCAGTACACCAACTATGAAAATGTGCCATTTACATTCAGATGTGAACATTTTACTAGACTAATTTGTTGTTTGTATTTTGTAGCAAAATGCAGCCTGTTTTTCCAACGAGCAGTAAACAGTACGACCACACACCCTTACAAACGATGCTATCATATATTTCCATAATCATGATCATTTGTGACTTCATTATTATCTTTGAATGTAGAATCAGTGCAAATAGATAAAGTATATTTAGCAATGTTGATCAACAAAAAGTAGCCTTTTTGTGTGGCAATTGGTATTCTTTTGAAGAAAAGGCCTGAGATGTTAGAGTTCAACCCAGTGCTCTTAACTGCACCATTAGACTGACTGCCCTAATCTCAACTCCAATTAAACAGTCTGACTACCCAGATAATTGATTAAAAGTGTTGGCAAGCAGAATACCTGTGGTGACGGACTTTCTTGTGTTTGGACACTATGGATCTCACAAGCTCTTATTTCCATGTCTGCCTGTGTTTGCAGAGCATGTTTAATCAGTTTTATCGCACTGAAGAAATATCCTATGTATACAATTACCAAGATAATATGAAATGACGTGCATTATGTGCATTTTTCTGATAGGGACCATCTCCTATGATTTTGGATATTGTTGAACTTTGCATTGAGCAACGGTTCAATAGTTAGGATAATTGCTCCCTTTGAGAAGGACATTTTCTAAATGAATATTGATGTATTGACTGTGTTTTTGCTGTTTTTCACAGGTTCGATGCTTGAATAGAATCTCCAGATTCATGGCAGCGAGGCAGAATAAAGGTATTGACAAGGTATAGTAATTAAATAATCTCCGGAAATTATAAAATAGTACATTCTAAAATAAATCTAGGCCTAACCTTTGATTAGACAAGTTGACTCATGAATAAAGGAAAAGACATGACTTGCGTCTAGGCTATGTTTAATTCTGGCTGTTGTAGTAGTTTTGTTATTGTAGGGTGCCCTATGTTCTGTACAATTTATTTTGTATAATGGACGCCTGTTTATATGAATAAACAGTTTAACAGTGTAAAATAGTCTTAGGGGAATGTATACCAGATTGTGTATAATATCTGAAGTTTTGGCCAAACATATTTTACTCACACAGTATGCTCTTCTCAATGCAAATCTTAGCTCTATCAAATTGTGTTTTCAGCTTTGGAACAACAAAGAAAAGTAGACATTATGCCGAGCAATTCCGTAGAGCAGTATACATTTAACTGTGTATATGCAAGGTGTCTAAATCGTGGCTTGTTCCTTGGTACAAGCCATGTAGTTCAAGCCCATAGCTGCTTCTTCCTTCACTTAATGCAGTAATGCTCTTTCAGATGAAATGTCTAAGACATCTCATAATAACTTGGAGCATGCTGTCTAGAGCAGTCACTTGTGACTGTGTGCAAACCCCCCCTCAGCTTGGCGATATTGTAATGAGCAAAATGGTACCGTCACTCCATTATGCATACAAGCCATTGCTGGCAGTGTGCATGTCCCTCAGGCTGCAGTATTCATTAAGGGAAGCTTACCAGGCTGAAAGCTGGAGGCATGTGATAACGGGATATGATTTTCATATTTAATACATTCCTTGGAAGAGCACGCGCGTGCCGCAGATTGATAGAAGAATCAATTGCTACTTTAGTGAAACACTTTCTACTTTGCCCTGCAGCTACCGATGGAATCACTCAGCCAAGAAATGAACTTTTCTTCTTTTTTACCTGCTTTGTGGATCTGCTGGGCAGAGCTGCATGGTCTACAGTGAATGTTATTAAGCAGCTAACTGTTTGGTATTTAAGACTCTTATCAGAAAAGAAACAGAAGCCATGCTTTTTGTTATGTTTGGAGGGAGATTTTTTTTTGCCTTCTCTTCCCCCCTCAGTTCCATAGCAGACAGGAATCGCAACTTGCGCAGAGGATTGCTTATAAGATTAAAGTTAAAGCATGGATCGTGTAACATTCTTCTCAATTAGGGATTTGAAAATAAATATGACCTTGATCCTAAACAATGTTTTGTGAAAAAAAAGTGATACTTTTAAAACACTCAGTTTAGGAAAAAGCCCTTATTACCGGATTTGCAAGTGTTGCATTTAAGGAGAATAAACTGAATAATACAAGCAGAAAATTGTAAGAGCAGTATTATACCAACACAAACTGTTTCCGCTGCTTGTGAATGGAGGGTATCCTTGACCATTTGATGCTATTTTGCCAATCTTGTCTGATTATATCCCAATTTAATTATATTACCATAGCCATTGGAATTTGCATAGCTGAAATTGAAAGGGGGGGCTGTGACTAGAAACATTTTGCTCTTGAGGATTGTATTTGAGCATAATGATATCAAGTAGCAGTCAATTTTCACTTTAATTCGAGTTACACAATACACTTGCATCCCCAACAAATGGTCTCCAAAAATGCCTTGCTATTTATTAGCATTTTGTTATTTGATATTGAGTAACCATGAATCTACATGTATGCACCTGGTTATTTCCTGTTTTTCAGGGAGAGGTATTACATGGCCATCCTCTGGGTGTTTCCCCCTTTCCACATGCCAGGGGTTTATACCAACCATCTGTAATTTTCATGGGTCGGCAGACTTCCAGAGAGTCCAGGGCTGAAGATGCCACCATAAGTGTACACTTACAAGAAGCCGAGCATCCTTCGCCCCAATCATCGCTCACGTGCCTCGGAATACCGGCAAAGTGGCCTTTTTGAAGGACTCCAAAGTTTCCAGAGAGGTTGTTGCCGACAGCGGAGCGCATTTATCAGATGACATTTCGGGCTCAAACGATTCCCCAGACGGCTGTAATTTGAGTGACAAACATGAAAGGATGGCAGCAGTGGTTCCATCCAGCTTAACAGCCAGCGCCAGTGTGCCTTTTGGAGGTGATTAACAATCTCCTACACCTCGAGTGACCTTGACGAGGCCTGAGAAGAATAGCCTATCATCCCAGCAGTATCAGCCATATGTCTGACAGGAATTCACCTGCAGAATACACTCGGTAGAGGGTCTGCCCACCAGGATAGCATAAAAAAAAGAAGTTGGAGAGAGTCTTGCAAAGATCACCAACTCAAACTGACTTGGGAAAATAATCTCAAGATGTGCCAGGTTAGTGATCTTTTTCCTGAAAGAAATGACATACTAGAAGATATCCAGACTGTATGTTCTCCATTGTTTTACTGTACTCTCTAAGACTTTATTTATTAGCAATTTGATTGAAATGTGTGTTCTTTTTAAGAAATGGCTAAAATAATTTGTATTATACTAATAATGCTCTATATACAGTGCCTTGCGAAAGTATTCGGCCCCCTTGAACTTTGCGACCTTTTGCCACATTTCAGGCTTCAAACATAAAGATATAAAACTGTATTTTTTTGTGAAGAATCAACAACATGTGGGACACAATCATGAAGTGGAACGACATTTATTGGATATTTCAAACTTTTTTAACAAATCAAAAACTGAAACATTGGGCGTGCAAAATTATTCAGCCCCTTTACTTTCAGTGCAGCAAACTCTCTCCAGAAGTTCAGTGAGGATCTCTGAATGATCCAATGTTGACCTAAATGACTAATGATGATAAATACAATCCACCTGTGTGTAATCAAATCTACCAAGACTTGGCCGTCCCTCTAAACTTTCAGCTCATACAAGGAGAAGACTGATCAGAGATGCAGCCAAGAGGCCCATGATCACTCTGGATGAACTGCAGAGAACTACAGCTGAGGTGGGAGACTCTGTCCATAGGACAACAATCAGTCGTATATTGCACAAATCTGGCCTTTTATGGAAGAGTGGCAAGAAGAAAGCCATTTCTTAAAGATATCCATAAAAAGTGTCATTTAAAGTTTGCCACAAGCCACCTGGGAGACACACCAAACATGTGGAAGAAGGTTCTCTGGTCAGATGAAACCAAAATTGAACTTTTTGGCAACAATGCAAAACGTTATGTTTGGCGTAAAAGCAACACAGCTCATCACCCTGAACACCCTATCCCCACTGTCAAACATGGTGGTGGCAGCATCATGGTTTGAGCCTGCTTTTCTTCAGCAGGGACAGGGAAGATGGTTAAAATTGATGGGAAGATGGATGGAGCCAAATACAGGACCATTCTGGAAGAAAACCTGATGGAGTCTGCAAAAGACCTGAGACTGGGACGGAGATTTGTCTTCCAACAAGACAATGATCCAAAACATAAAGCAAAATCTACAATGGAATGGTTCAAAAATAAACATATCCAGGTGTTAGAATGGCCAAGTCAAAGTCCAGACCTGAATCCAATCGAGAATCTGTGGAAAGAACTGAAAACTGCTGTTCACAAATGCTCTCCATCCAACCTCACTGAGCTCGAGCTGTTTTGCAAGGAGGAATGGGAAAAAATGTCAGTCTCTCGATGTGCAAAACTGATAGAGACATACCCCAAGCGACTTATAGCTGTAATCGCAGCAAAAGGTGGCGCTACAAAGTATTAACTTAAGGGGGCTGAATAATTTTGCACGCCCAATTTTTCAGTTTTTGATTTGTTAAAAAAGTTTGAAATATCCAATAAATGTCGTTCTACTTCATGATTGTGTCCCACTTGTTGTTGATTCTTCACAAAAAAATACAGTTTTATATCTTTATGTTTGAAGCCTGAAATGTGGCAAAAGGTCGCAAAATTCAAGGGGGCCGAATACTTTCGCAAGTCACTGTATGTACAGTGGGGACGACGTCCTCAATGCACTTATTGATAAAGCCAGTGACTGATGTGGTGTATTCCTCAATGTCATCGGAAGAATCCCGGGAACATGTTCCAGTCTGTGATAGCAAAGCAGTCCTGTAGTTTAGCATCTGCTTCATCTGACAATTTTTTTCATAGACCGAGTCACTGGTGCTTCCTGCTTTAATTTTTGCTTGTAAGCAGGAATCAGGAGGATAGAGTTGTGGTCGGATTGACCAAATGGAGGGCGAGGGAGAGCTTTGTACGCGTCTCTGTGTTTGGAGTACAGGTGATTTAGAATTTCTTTCCCTCTGGTTGCACATTTAACATGTTGATACCTGTCCCACACCTGCTGTTTTCAACTCTCTATAGACAGCAGGAGCGGTAGAGATACTCTTAATGATCGGCTATGAAAAGCCAACTGACATTTACTCCTGAGGTGCTGACTTGCTGCACCCTTCACAACTACTGTGATTATTATTATTTGACCCTGCTGTTCATTTATGAACATTTTAACATCTTGGCCATGTTCTGTTATAATCTCCACCCAGCACAGCCAGAAGAGGACTGGCCAACCCTCATAGCCTGGTTCCTCTCTAGGTTTCTTCCTAGGTTTTGGCCTTTCTAGGTAGTTTTTCCTAGCCACCGTGCTTCTACACCTGCATTGCTTGCTGTTTGGGGTTTTAGGCAGGGTTTCTGTACAGCAGTTTGAGATATCAGCTGATGTAAGAAGAGCTACATAAATACATTTGATTTGATAGAGATTTGGTAGAACTGATTTAAGTTTCCCTGCATTAAAGCCTCCGGCCACTAGGAGCGCTGCCTCTGGGTGAGTGGTTTCCTGTTTGCTTATTTCCTTATACAGCTGACTAAGTGCGGTCTTAGTGCCAGCATCTGTCTGTGGTGGTAAATAAACAGCCATGAAAGTATAGCTGAGATCTCTCTAGGCAAGTAGTGTGGCCTGCCATTTATCACAATATACTCTACTTCAGGCGAGCAAAATCTTGAGACTTCCTTAGATTTTGTGCACCAGCTGTTGTTTTCAAATATGCCCAGACCGCCCCCCTCGTCTGAACGGAGTGTGCTATTCTTTCCTGCCGGTGCAGCGTGTATCCCGCAAGCGGAATATCCATGTCGTCATTCAGCCACGATTCCGTGAAGCATAGGATATTACAGTTTTTGATGTCCTGTTGGTAGGATATTCGTGATCGTACCTCGTCTAGTTTATTGTCCAATGATTGCACGTTGACGAGTAATATTGATGGTAACGGAAGCTTTCCTAGTTGCCTTCTGCGGGTCCAGACGAGGCATCCGGCTCTTCGTCCTCTGCGTCGCTTCCTTTTGCGAATAATTGGGATGTCTGTCCTGTGGGGTGTTTGTAAAATATCGTGTGAGTCCTGCTTGTTGTTGTTGTTGAAGAAATCTTCTTCTAATCCGAGGTGAGTGATCGCTGTCCTGATATCCATCATAACAAACACTGTTCTTTTCATTCTTGATACATTTTGCTACATTTTCCTCCCAGTATAACTATTTGTTTAATTTGGGCAGTTTATTGTTGAGTGAATTAAACAGAGGGGCAAGCTAAAGCAGCAAAGCTACAGCTCTACTTTAGGATGTTCCAGAGTGGCCAAACTGAATTGGACTGTACTGGGGATTATGCTCAAGACTGTTGACTTGTGCCACATCTGCAGCTGACAGAGAGGATGATGGGAGTCACGCTCCATGCGATCCACCGCACTCAGTTCAGCTCAACAGCACGGGCCTTAGCCTCAGCGCAACTTATAGGGAGGGTTTAGGACCCGTGACAAACATTATTGCCATAATCCAAGATAATGCTGTAACCAAGCAATTTTCTGCTTGAGAGACCTCAGGAAGCCCGTGTGGAGGAGGATATTTGTGGCTCCATAGTGTTCTGGAGGGTGGGCATGTGGACTGGCACTCACACTAAGAAATCCAGCACTTGGTGTCCTCTAATTGTAAGGATCGCTTGGGATGGATTTCACTGTGAAGGGAGTGTGCATTTCCGTCCATCAATCCAGACCTTTACTGTCCTCTGAAAAAGTCTGATTGTAGTCTATAGACCTAGCTGTAATAAACAGCTTGCCTCTATATGTCTTATGATAGTTCTCAGTATACTGTATGTGTTGGTAGACTAGTAACTGTTGGGGGGTGAAACTCAAATGCATATGTACAGTATAATAAACAACTGTAGCTTGTAAGTGATTTGGATTTTGCAATGCATTGTGTAGATTCCTCAATGCATAGGCCTTATATTATCTTGTATTTTACAAATGTTTTCCAAAGCCACATTGTTAACATGGAGCCCTGTATATGAGGGGAAAAACAAGGCTTTGATGTAAAGCTCAGAGCAGCCTGTCTCCAGCGCCACGCCACCTCACGCAACGTCAAGGTTAGAGTTTATATCACTCTTCCCATTCAGCTCCCAGGCAGGAAAACAAGCCTTGGCAATTCATTCCATTATTCCATTTAATTTCCTCCTGGTGTGACCTGGGTAAGGGAGGAGAGAACAGAAATACAATTGGTTTTCTTCAGTACTCCTAATAATGGCTGGAGTCGTTCAAACAGGGATGTTGTGTTGTACTCATCAAATCAATGTTTATTCGTCACGTGCACAGGATATTGATGTAAAGGGTAGAGGGAAATGCTTACTTGCAAGCTCTCCTCAATGTATTACAATGGAGCAGTATAATTCTCAGTATTAAGAAATAAGTAATACAAATTAGTTTAAAAACAATTGTGACGATGGTAATATGTATACAATAAGAATACAGTGCATTCGGAAAGTATTCAAGACCTCTTGATTTTTACCACTTTTGTTACGTTACAGCCTTATTCCACAAAAACATGTAATTGTTTTTTTCCCTCATCAATCTACACACAATACCCTATAATGACAAATAAATGTGTTTTAAAAGTCTTTGCAAATTTATTCTAAAACCCCCCTGGAAATATCACATTTACGTAAGTATTCAGACCCTTTACTCAGTACTTTGTTGAAGCACCTTTGGCATTGATTACAGCCTCGAGTCTTCTTGGGTATGATGCTACAAGCTTGGCACATCTGTATTTGGGGAGTTTCTCCCATTCTTCTCTGCAGATCCTCTCAAGCTCTGTCAGGTTGGATGGTGAGTGTCGCTGCACAGCTATTTTCAGGTCTCTCCAGCGATGTTCAAGTCCGGGCTCTGGCTGGGCCACTCAAGAACATTCAGAGACTTGTCCCGAAGCCACTCCTGCGTTGTCTTGGCTGTGTGCTTAGAATCATTGTCCTGTTGGAAGGTGAACCTTTGCCCCAGTCTGAGAACCTGCTCCAGAGCGCTCAGGACTTCATCAAGGAAATGTTTTGGTACCCTTCCCCAGATCTGTGCCTCGACACAATCCTGTCTCGGAGCTCTACGGACAATTTCTTTGACCTCATGGCTTGGTTTTTGCTCTGACATGCAATGCCAACAGTGGGACCTTATATAGACAGGTTAGTGCCTTTCCAAATCATGTCCAATCAATTGAATTTACCACAGGTGGACTCCAAAAAAGTTATAGAAACATCTCAAGGATGATCAGTGAAAACAGGATGCACCTGATCTCAATTTCAAGTCTCTTAGCAAAGGGTCTGATTACTAATGCAAAAAAAGGTATTTCTGTTTATAAATACATTTTCAAACATTTCTTTAAACCTGTTTTTGCTTTATCGTTATGGGGTATTGTGTGTAGTTTGCTGAGGATTTTTATTTATTTAATACATTTTTAGAAGAAGGCTGTAACGTAACAAAATGTGGGGAAAAGTCAACATACTTTCCTTTCCTTCAGAAAGTATTTATACCCCTTATTCCACATTTTGTTGTGTTACAGCCTGATGGAATCATTTTAGATTTTTTTCTCATCCATCTACACACAACACCCCATAGTGACAAAGTGGAAGCATGTTTTTAGAATGTTTGGCAAATTTTTAGAAAATGAAATACAGAAATATTTAATTTACATAAAGTATTCACACCCCTTTGTAGAAGCACCTGTGGCTGCTATTTATACCGTTTTTCAAAATTCTTCAAGCTCTGTCAAATTGGTTGTTGATCATGGCTAGACAACTATTTTCAGGTCTTGCTATAGATTTTCAAGTACATTTACAGTACCAGTCAAAAAGTTTGGGCACAGATATTATTGTAGAATAATAGTGAAGACATCAAAATAATGAAATAACACACGTGGAATCATGTAGTAACCAAAAATGTGTTAAAACAAATCCAAATATATTTTATATTTGAGATTCTTCAAAGTAGCCACCCTTTGCCTTGATGATAGTTTTGTACACTCATTCTCTCAACCAGCTTCATGAGCTAGTCACCTATAATACATTTTAATAAACAGGTGTGCCTTGTTAAAAGTGAATTTGTGTTTTTTTTCCCCTTAATGCATTTGAGCCAATCAGTTGTGTTGTGACAAGGTATCCCTATTTGGTAAAAGACCAAGTCAATATTATGTCAAGAACAGCTCAAAAACACAGAGGAACGACAGCCCATCATTACTTTAAGACATGAAGGTCAGTCCAGGAAAATTTCAAGAACTTTGAATGTTTCTTCAAATGCAATCTCATAAACCATCAATCGCTATGATGAAACTGGCTCTCATAAGGACCGCCACAGGAAAGGAAGAAGGAGAGTGATGGAGTGCTGCATCAGATGACCTGGCCTCCACAATCACCCGATCTTAACCCAATGGAGAGAGTTTGGGATGAGTTGGACCGCAGAGTGAAGGAAAAGCAGCCAACAAGTGCTCAGAATATGTGGGAACTCCTTCAAGACAGTTGGAAAAGCATTCCAGGTGAAGCTGGTTGATAGAATGCCAAGATTGTGCAAAGTTGTCATCAAGGCAAATGGTGTCTACTTTGAAGAATATAAAATGTATTTTGATTTGTATAACACTTTTTTGGTTACTACATATTTGTTCTTTCATAGTTTTGATGTTTCCACTATTATTCTACAATGTAGAAAATAGTAAAAATAAAGAAAAACCTTTGAATGAGTAGGTGTGTCCAAACTTCAAATCAAATCAAATTTTATTTGTCACATACACATGGTTAGCAGATGTTAATGCGAGTGTAGCGAAATGCTTGTGCTTCTAGTTCCGACAATGCAGTAATAACCAACAAGTAATCTAGCTAACAATTCCAAAACCACTACCTTATAGACACAAGTGTAAGGGGATAAAGAATATGTACATAAAGATATGAGTGAGTGATGGTACAGAGCGGCATAGGCAAGATACAGTAGATGGTATTGAGTGCAGTATATACATATGAGATGAGTATGTAAACAAAGTGGCATAGTTAAAGTGGCTAGTGATACATGTATTACATAAAGATGCAGTAGATGATATAGAGTACAGTATATACATATACATATGAGATGAATAATGTAGGGTATGTAAACATTATATTAGGTAGCATTGTTTAAAGTGGCTAGTGATATATTTTACATTTCCCATCAATTCCCATTATTAAAGTGGCTGGAGTTGAGTCAGTGTGTTGGCAGCAGCCACTCAATGTTAGTGGTGGCTGTTTAACAGTCTGATGGCCTTGAGATAGAAGCTTGAGATGATAGCGGGGTGAACAGGCAGTGGCTCGGGTGGTTGTTGTCCTTGATGATCTTTATGGCCTTCCTGTGACATCGGGTGGTGTAGGTGTCCTGGAGGGCAGGTAGTTTGCCCCCGGTGATGCGTTGTGCAGACCTCACTACCCTCTGGAGAGCCTTACGGTTGTGGGCGGAGCAGTTGCCGTACCAGGCGGTGATACAGCCCGACAGGATGCTCTCGATTGTGCATCTGTAGAAGTTTGTGAGTGCTTTTGGTGACAAGCATGTTTTAGTTGCGGGCCGTGTCAGTGGCACGGTATTGTCCTCAAAGCGGGCAAAAAAGTAAATTTAGTCTGCCTGGGAGCAAGACATCCTGGTCCGTGACTGGGCAGGTTTTCTTTTTGTAATCCGTGATTGACTGTAGACCCTGCCACATACCTCTTGTGTCTGAGCCGTTGAATTGAGATTCTACTTTGTCTCTATACTGACGCTTAGCTTGTTTGATTGCCTTGCGGAGGGAATAGTTACACTGTTTGTATTCGGTCATGTTTCCGGTCACCTTGCCCTGATTAAAAGCAGTGGTTCGGGCTTTCAGTTTCACGCGAATGCTGCCATCAATCCACGGTTTCTGGTTTGGGAATGTTTTAATCGTTGCTATGGGAACGACATCTTCAACTCACGTTCTAATGAACTCGCTCACCGAATCAGCGTATTCGTCAATGTTGTTGTCTGACGCAATACGAAACATATCCCAGTCCACGTGATGGAAGCAGTCTTGGAGTGTGGAATCAGATTGGTCGGACAGACCTCAGCGCGGGAGCTTCTTGTTTTAGTTTCTGTCTGTAGGCAGGGATCAACAAAATGGAGTCGTGGTCAGCTTTTCCGAAAGGAGGGCGGGGCAGGGCCTTATATGCGTCGCGGAAGTTAGAATAGCAGTGATAAATGGATTCCAGTTTGCAAAGAGTCAAATAAAGTTCGTTCAGAGCCATCGATGTGTCTGCTTGGGGGGGAATATATACGGCTGTGATTATAATCGAAGAGAATTCCCTTGGTAGATAATGCGGTCGACATTTGATTGTGAGGAATTCTAGATCAGGTGAACAGAAGGACTTGAGTACCTGTATGTTGTTATGATCACACCACGTCACGTTAACCATGAAACATACGCCCCTGCCCCTCTTCTTACCAGAAAGATGTTTGTTTCTGTCTGCGCGATGCGTGGAGAAACCAGTTGGCTGCACCGACTCCGATAGCATCTCTCCAGTGAGCCATGTTTCCGTGAAGCAAAGAACGTTACAGTCTTTGATGTCCCTCTGGAATGCTACCCTTGCTTGGATTTCATCAACCTTGTTGTCAAGAGACTGGACATTGATGAGAAGAATGCTAGGGAGTGGTGCACGATGTGCCCGTCTCCGGAGTCTGACCAGAAGACCGCTCCGTTTCCCCCTTTTACGAAGTCGTTTTTTTGGGTCGCCGGCTGGGATCCATTCCGTTGTCCTGGGTGAAAGGCAGAACACAGGATCCTTTTGACTGGTACTGTATATTAATCTTTATTTAAGCAGGGAGTCCCCATTGAGCCCAGGGTCTCTTTTCACAAAGTATCCCAGCTTATGCAATTTCAAATACAAAACCAGTAAAATACAGCACAACACAAATATTCTGTAATCCATGGCTTCTGGTTAGGGTATGTACGTACAGTCACTGTGGGGACGACGTCCTCAATGCACTCATTGATAAAGCCAGTGACTGATGTGGTGTACTCCAATGCCATCGGAAGAATCCCGGAACATGTTCCAGTCTGTGATAGCAAAACAGTCCTGTAGTTTAGCATCTTTTTTATAGACCGAGTCACTGGTGCTTCCTGCTTTAATTTTAGCTTGTAAGCAGGAATCGGGAGGATAGAGTTGTGGTCGGATTTACCAAATGGAGGGTGAGGGAGAGCTTTGTACGCTTCTCTGTGTGTGGAGTACAGGTGATCTTGATTTTTTTCCCCCCTCTGGTTGCACATGTTGATGGAAATTTGGTAGAACTGATTTAAGTTTCTCTGCATTAAAGTCTCTGGCCACTAGGAGTGCCGCCTCTGGGTGAGTGGTTTCCTGTTTGCTTATTTCCTTATACAGTTGACTGAGTGCGGTCTTAGTGCCAACATCTGTCTGTGGTGGTAAGATTAACAGCCACGAAAGTATAGCTGAAAACTCTCTAGACAAGTAGTGTGGCCTACTTCAGGCGAGCAAAATTTTGAGACTTCCTTAGATTTCGTGCACCAGCTGTTGTTTACAAATGTGCACAGACCGCCCCCCCCTCGTCTTGTGCTATTCTGTCTTGCCGGTGCAGCGTATATCCCGCGAGCTGAATATCCATGTCGTCATTCAGCCCTGATTCCGTGAAACATAGGATATTACAGTTTTTGATGTCCCGTTGGTAGGATATTCGTGATCGTACCTCGTCTAATTTATTGTACAATGATTGCACGTTGGCGAGTAGTATTGACGGTAACGGCAGCTTTCACATTGGCCTTCTTCGGGTCCTGACCAGGCATCCGGCTCTTTGTCCTCGGTACCTGCGTTGCTTCCTCTTGCAAATAACGGTGATGTTGGCCCTGTGGGGTGTTTGGAGAATGCCTTGTGCGTCCTCCTTGTTATAGAAACAATCTTTGTCTTATCCAAAGTGAGTGATCGCTGTCCTGATATCCAGAAGCTCTTTTTTTGCCATAAGATACAGTTGCAGAAACATTATGTACAAAATAAGTTGCAAATAACGCGAAAAAACCCACATAATAGCACAATTGGTTGGGCGCCCGTAAAACTGCTGCTATTTCTTCCGGCACCATTTTGGAGCTCCCCAAGGGTGCGTGCTCAGTTCCCTCCTGTACTCGTTATTCACCCACGACTGCATGGCCAAGCACGACTCCAACACCATCATTAAGTTTGCAGACAACACAACTGTGGTAGGCCTGATCACCGACAGCCTTTAGGGAGGAGGTCAGAGACCTGGCCGGGTGGTGCCAGAATAACAACCTATCCCTCAATGTAACCAAGAGTAAGGAGATGATTGTGGACTACAGGAAAAGGAGGACCAAGCACTCCTCCATTCTCATCGATGGGGCTGTAGTGGAGCAGGTTGAGAGCTTCAAATTCCTTGGTGTCCACATCAACAACAAATTAGAATGGTCCAAACACACCAAGACAGCTGTGAAGAGGGCACGACAAAGCCTATTCCCCCTCAGGAAACTAAAAATATTTGGCACGGGTCCTGAGATCCTCAAAAGGTTCTACAGCTGCAACATCGAGAGCATCCTAACTGGTTGCATCACTGCCCGGTACGGCAATTGCTCAGCCTCTGACCGCAAGGCACTACAGAGGGTAGTGCGTACGGCCCAGTACATCACTGGGGCTAAGCTGCCTGCCATCCAGGACCTCTACACCAGGCGGTGTCAGAGGAAGGCCCTAAATTGTCAAAGACCCCAGCCACCCCAGCTATAGACTGTTCTCTCTAGTACCGCATAGCAAGCTGTACCGGAGTGCCAAGTCTCGGACAAAAAGGCTTCTCAACAGTTTTTACCCCCAAGCCATAAGACTCCTGAACAGGTAATCAAATGGCTACCCAGACTATTTGCATTGTGTACCCCCCCCCCCCCCCAACCCCTCTTTTTACACTGCTGCTACTCTCTGTTTATCATATATGCATAGTCACTTTAACTATACATTCATGTACATACTACCTCAATCAGCCTGACTAAGTGGTGTTTTTATGGATTTTTTTCCCTTAATGAATTTACATACAGATGTAGCCTCACTACTGTATATTTTTTTATTATTTTTATTTATTTTATTTCACCTTTATTTAACCAGGTAGGCTAGTTGAGAACAAGTTCTCATTTGCAACTGCGACCTGGCCAAGATAAAGCATAGCAGTGTGAGCATACAACAAAGAGTTACACATGGAGTAAACAATTAACAAGTCAATAACACAGTAGAAAACAAAGGGGGGTCTATATACATGTGCAAAAGGCATGAGGAGGTAGGCAAATAATTACAATTTTGCAGATTAACACTGGAGTGATAAAAGATCAGATGGTCATGTACAGGTAGAGATATTGGTGTGCAGAAGAGCAGAAAAGTAAATAAATAAAAACAGTATGGGGATGAGGTAGGTGAAAAGGGTGGGCTATTTACCAATAGACTATGTACAGCTGCAGCGATCGGTTAGCTGCTCAGATAGCTGATGTTTGAAGTTGGTGAGGGAGATAAAAGTCTCCAACTTCAGCGATTTTTGCAATTCGTTCCAGTCACAGGCAGCAGAGTACTGGAACGAAAGGCGGCCAAATGAGGTGTTGGCTTTAGGGATGATCAGTGAGATACACCTGCTGGAGCGCGTGCTACGGATGGGTGTTGCCATCGTGACCAGTGAGCTGAGATAAGGCGGAGCTTTACCTAGCATAGACTTGTAGATGACCTGGAGCCAGTGGGTCTGGCGACGAATATGTAGCGAGGGCCAGCCGACTAGAGCATACAAGTCGCAGTGGTGGGTGGTATAAGGTGCTTTAGTGACAAAACGGATGGCACTGTGATAGACTGCATCCAGTTTGCTGAGTAGAGTGTTGGAAGCCATTTTGTAGATGACATCGCCGAAGTCGAGGATCGGTAGGATAGTCAGTTTTACTAGGGTAAGCTTGGCGGCTTGAGTGAAGGAGGCTTTGTTGCGGAATAGAAAGCCGACTCTTGATTTGATTTTCGATTGGAGATGTTTGATATGAGTCTGGAAGGAGAGTTTGCAGTCTAGCCAGACACCTAGGTACTTATAGACGTCCACATATTCTAGGTCGGAACCATCCAGGGTGGTGATGCTAGTCGGGCATGCAGGTGCAGGCAGCGACCGGTTGAAAAGCATGCATTTGGTTTTACTAGCGTTTAAGAGCAGTTGGAGGCCACGGAAGGAGTGTTGTATGGCATTGAAGCTTGTTTGGAGGTTAGATAGCACAGTGTCCAAAGACGGGCCGAAAGTATATAGAATGGTGTCGTCTGCGTAGAGGTGGATCAGGGAATCGCCCGCAGCAAGAGCAACATCATTGATATACACAGAGAAAAGAGTCGGCCCGAGAATTGAACCCTGTGGCACCCCCATAGAGACTGCCAGAGGACCGGACAGCATGCCCTCCGATTTGACACACTGAACTCTGTCTGCAAAGTAATTGGTGAACCAGGCAAGGCAGTCATCCGAAAATCCGAGGCTACTGAGTCTGCCGATAAGAATATGGTGATTGACAGAGTCGAAAGCCTTGGCAAGGTCGATGAAGACGGCTGCACAGTACTGTCTTTTATCGATGGCGGTTATGATGTCATTTAGTACCTTGAGTGTGGCTGAGGTGCACCCATGACCGGCTCGGAAACCAGATTGCACAGCGGAGAAGGTACGGTGGGATTCGAGATGGTCAGTGACCTGTTTGTTGACTTGGCTTTCGAAGACCTTAGATAGGCAGGGCAGGATGGATATAGGTCTGTAACAGTTTGGGTCCAGGGTGTCTCCCCCTTTGAAGAGGGGGATGACTGCGGCAGCTTTCCAATCCTTGGGGATCTCAGACGAGATGAAAGAGAGGTTGAACAGGCTGGTAATAGGGGTTGCGACAATGGTGGCAGATAGTTTCAGAAATAGAGGGTCCAGATTGTCAAGCCCAGCTGATTTGTACGGGTCCAGGTTTTGCAGCTCTTTCAGAACATCTGCTATCTGGATTTTGGTAAAGGAGAACCTGGAGAGGCTTGGGCGAGGAGCTGCGGGGGGGGGCGGAGCTGTTGGCCGAGGTTGAAGTAGCCAGGCGGAAGGCATGGCCAGCCGTTGAGAAATGCTTATTGAAGTTTTCGATAATCATGGATTTATCAGTGGTGACCGTGTTACCTAGCCTCAGTGCAGTGGGCAGCTGGGAGGAGGTGCTCTTGTTCTCCATGGACTTCACAGTGTCCCAGAACTTTTTGGAGTTGGAGCTACAGGATGCAAACTTCTGCCTGAAGAAGCTGGCCTTAGCTTTCCTGACTGACTGCGTGTATTGGTTCCGGACTTCCCTGAACAGTTGCATATCACGGGGACTATTCGATGCTATTGCAGTCCGCCACAGGATGTTTTTGTGCTGGTCGAGGGCAGTCAGGCCTGGGGTGAACCAAGGGCTGTATCTGTTCTTAGTTCTGCATTTTTTGAACGGAGCATGCTTATCTAAAATGGTGAGGAAGTTACTTTTAAAGAATGACCAGGCATCCTCAACTGACGGGATGAGGTCAATGTCCTTCCAGGATACCCGGGCCAGGTCGATTAGAAAGGCCTGCTCACAGAAGTGTTTTAGGGAGCGTTTGACAGTGATGAGGGGTGGTCGTTTGACTGCGGCTCCGTAGCGGATACAGGCAATGAGGCAGTGATCGCTGAGATCCTGGTTGAAGACAGCGGAGGTGTATTTGGAGGGCCAGTTGGTCAGGATGACGTCTATGAGGGTGCCCTTGTTTACAGAGTTAGGGTTGTACCTGGTGGGTTCCTTGATGATTTGTGTGAGATTGAGGGCATCTAGCTTAGATTGTAGGACTGGCGGGGTGTTAAGCATATCCCAGTTTAGGTCACCTAACAGAACAAACTCTGAAGCTAGATGGGGGGCGATCAATTCACAAATGGTGTCCAGGGCACAGCTGGGAGCTGAGGGGGGGTCGGTAGCAGGCGGCAACCGTGAGAGACTTATTTCTGGAGAGAGTAATTTTCAAAATTAGTAGTTCGAACTGTTTGGGTATGGACCTGGAAAGTATGACATTACTTTGCAGGCTAACTCCTCCCCCTTTGGCAGTTCTATCTTGACGGAAGATGTTATAGTTGGGTATGGAAATCTCTGAATTTTTGGTGGCCTTCCTGAGCCAGGATTCAGACACAGCAAGGACATCAGGGTTAGCAGAGTGTGCTAAAGCAGTGAGTAAGACCAACTTAGGGAGGAGGCTTCTGATGTTGACATGCATGAAACCAAGGCTTTTTCGAACACAGAAGTCAACAAATGAGGGTGCCTGGGGACATGCAGGGCCTGGGTTTACCTCCACATCACCCGCGGAACAGAGAAGGAGTAGTATGAGGGTGCGGCTAAAGGCTATCAAAACTGGTCGCCTAGAGCGTTGGGGACAGAGAATAAGAGGAGCAGGTTTCTGGGCATGGTAGAATATATTCAGGGCATAATGCGCAGACAGGGGTATGGTGGGGTGCGGGTACAGCGGAGGTAAGCCCAGGCACTGGGTGATGATGAGAGAGGTTGTATCTCTGGACATGCTGGTAGTAATGGGTGAGGTCACCGCATGTGTGGGAGGTGGGACAAAGGAGTTATCAGGGGTATGAAGAGTGGAACTAGGGGCTCCATTGTGAACTAAAACAATGATAACTAACCTGAACAACAGTATACAAGGCATATTGACATTTGAGAGAGACATACAGCGAGGCATACACTAATCACAGGTGTTGAATTGGGAAAGCTAGCTAAAACAGTAGGTGAGACAACAGCTAATCAGCTAGCACAACAACAGCAGGTAAAATGGCGTAGACTAGGCAACGGGGCCAACAGATAAAACAAACAAGCAGAATGGAGTACCGTGATTTATGGACAGTCCAGCGTGCATCAGCTATGTAGCCAAGAGATCAGTGTCCAGGGGGGCAGCGGTGGATGGGGAAGGGAAGCTGGACTGGCGAGTGTTATCCAGGTAAAACAAAAACGAACAATGACTAAATAGCTTGTAGCTAGTTAGCTGGTTAGCTTCTGGAGGTTCTTGAGTGTGTTCTAAAAATAAATAAAAAATAATAGCGATTCCGTATCACATTGGGTGAGGCAGGTTTCCGGAAGGTATAAACAAATTAAAAGTCAAAAGAGATAGAAAGTAAATATGGGTCCGGTGGGCGTTTGGGACGCGGCGATTCAGGCGGTTAGCAGGCCTGTGCTAACAAGCTAACAGTTTGTAGGCCCGGGCTAGACAAGGTAGCAGTTAGCGGACCGGAGCTGGACAAGCTAGCAGTTAGCAGGCCGAATTAGCAAGCAGGGAGATAGCGAGGGCTAGAGAGTTAGCCTTTGGGGGACGTCGCGATGGGGTGAGTCTGTTTATTCCTCTTCATGCGGTGACATCGATAGACCGGTCGTGGGCCCGGGTATTGTAGCTCAGGAGTATGCTACGGTGGTAGCGCAGGCCGGGCTAGCTTCAAGCTAAGTGGGTGGAAACGCTAGCCAGGGGTAATCATCCGGGGTTGCGGTTTAGCTAGATAGCTAGTTGTGAAGATCCAGCGTATTTGGAAGCTTAGGTTTAGCAAAATGTTTTTAAAGGTATAGCTATGTAAAAAACGAAAAATATGTAAAAAACGAAAAATATGTAAAAAACGAAAAATAAACAAAATATAAACAAAATATACAGGGACACGACACGACAGGACGACTTACTGCTACGCCATCTTGGATCCTGTCTTTTTTTTACTGGTGTTTTATTTCTTTACTTACCCATTGTTCACCTAATACCTTTTTTGCACTGTTGGTTAGAGCCTGTAAGTAAGCATTTCACTGTAAAGTCTACACCTGTTGTTTTCAACGCACGTGACAAATACACTTTTATTTGAACAATTACATTCCTCAGTAAGAAAGTCCCCAATCAATATTTTAAATTCTCCTAGCGGCACAGTAGAAACTGTTCTTGTGGTGTCAGGTCACAGTTATTGTGTGTTCTTACTTACAACAGTTAATAGTTATATTTATTGTAGTGTTATTTGCTCCACCAGGTCAAAACCATTGATACAACTAGTATTATTTTCCAGCATTTTCCATTTTCTTTGTGTGTGAAAAGAAATAGCCTGAAAGACACCAATCACTCATGTGAGACCATTACATGCGGGAAATCATGGTGAAATATCCACTGTATGCAGTGTCAGTGTAATATTGCTCCCAAGAGTCTGACCCTTTCATCCCTACCAACAATGCACTCCTGAGGATGTCAAGACTCTCTAAGACACAGACAGCCACACCAAACGTGTGGTTTGAGACCTCGCGATGAAGCTCTCACAACAATACGGAGAGGTTTGGTGCACACAACAAATTCTCTTTTCTTTTGTAAAAAGGTCCTTTTTTTGAAGAGCACTGACAAATAACGTGGAGAGAAAGATGATAACTATGAGGGGGGGGGGGGGGGGGGGGGCAGAGCTTTTGCCCAAGCTACTTCAGTTGCATTGAAGAGGACTTAGTGCCGATGGATGGTGCACTACAGAATGTCATGGATATAATTCAAGCTGCCAGCTTAATCAGGATGTTACCAGGAAACAACCTGCAAAAGGGAAGGAGCAATTGTTTGCTGACCCCTAACCCCAGAGCCCATTATAGATTGTCATAAATTATTTTAGCCCCTTTTATGTTGGGTGGCTCAGGATTTCTGCTGGGGTTTTTGGGGAATTCAATGAGGGACACCCAGAGCTTAATGCTCCACATGCATTAGGCACCCTTTTCTCATAACCTCACATGGACAGATTAAAGTGTAAATCTCCCACCAAAATCAATCATCTTTGGGTCATTTCTTGTTGGCACTCGGAGGTTGGGCTATGTTAGCTGTCCGAATTTGGTTGAAACTGGTATTTTGTTATAATAGTTTTATGAGTCCATGTGTTTTTTCCAGGCCCTAAAGTAGATTTTGAGGCAGCCACCTTGTTATATTGAAATGGTGTGACTTTTATGTAAGTTATGAACCAGTTTTGCTCTGTTTATTAGTTGACATTTTAATGCTTCCAGTGCCTCAGCACTTTATTTTCCTGCCTGGTACTCTGCAAAAATTGACATCGAATTGAATGGTTGAGCCCATCTCTGACATTGGTTAACATGTCAATTAATTCAAATGCTACCATAGTACCTTGATCTCTTACACACACACACACATTAGGACATTCCTTGAGTACCAAGTTGAAATCAAATTAACTGGAAAAATCTGTGAAATCCATCACCCATTTTTGTCTCTGTGTGTTCATTTGACCTGTATGTTATTTTAGGCTGTCCATCCTGGTGTTCTTCCTTCTACTGGAGAGCATCGAACAACTATTCCACAGAATATAAAGAAATGTGTACTGGGTCTCAATAGTTGGTGATAGCAAATGTAAAAAAGTGGTCAGGTAGAAATTATAGTGGTCTTAAGTTTGGCTGCAATTCTTTTCATTATCAACCAGTGTTTGTAGAGCTGGAGGAAAATGTAATCTCCTGCCGCCAAGGGCTCTCACTTTTAAATTAAGTGTCATTCATTTAAGTGTCATTGCAGCACATCTTGGTTTCTAAGGGTTTTTGAAAGACACTGGATTGTCATAATAACCACACTTTGCAGCTGAATCATGGTTGTTCTGGCTTTTGAAAGTCAGGTAAATTCAACGGCTATTTGGCATTTGAAACTAAAGTGACAATTTGTCTTGTGATGTTCCATTTGTGTACACGATAAAGATCTAAAAACATGTATCAATAAGTGTTTGCCATCGAAAGCAAGAAAGGAAATAACATCTTGCCCAATTATGTCCTTTTTGCCAGATTGATCAGAACTACTGTCACCTAGTTGTCAGCTTGTGAGTTGTGAATTTTAGTCCTGCCATGGCCTTTGCCATGAGTTTACTGTGTGTGGTGTGGCTCATCCCTAATGTGGAGTGTACTGAGAACAGCTGCTGTGCTCTGTACCCCTGACCTTTGGGCTGCTGGACTGAGCTCCGGGTTCCATGGCGATGGCTCACTCCGCTCTACATGTTCAGCAGCCTTTGTAACGCCAGGGAAGGCTTGAATGGAGAGGACCTTGATACATGTGGAGCAGTTGTCCTTCACCAGCTTCAGAGGTTGTTAAAGACCACGTCAAAGGGTTGGTTGCCTGTTACCTGAAGAGATAGTTAGCTTTAACTGGTCGACCACTGAGCCCAGGAAAATACATTTTCTGGTGAACTCTGCACCAGAAAAGGCATTTTGATGTCACTGTTTTTGAAAATGTGATTTATCATTTGATGCATTCTTTTCATTTGTAAATGGAGTTGTGTGGTAGGTGAGGCAGTCATTGTCATGCTGGTTAGCACAGTAATCTTGGCCTTTTGAAATGAAGCCATGTACCGGATTTCTTTCTTTGCATCCTTGATATTTTTTTCTAGAGAAAATTATGATTGATATTAATTTGTATAATTACTTAATCATTATTCAATATGGCAAATATGTGCAATAAGATCACAGGTTGAAAAAGTTTCAATCGGTCTTGCTGTTTCAGGGTCCCTCAGTGTTATATTTGCTAAATCTTGCAACTAGCCTGAGTGAGTCAAGATGGGGATATTTTGAACTCTCTGTTCCTGTAATAACTGTGAGCTATAATTGAGTCATTCAGACCAGAGATATCAGTGCTCTACAAGTGACCGAGTTCAATAGACCAATCTTCCCTTCGAAATGAAAAGTGAACTGATTCAAAGAGGAATTCCACTTTTCAGACAAAGAGCAGATTAGTTCCTGTGTGTTTTTCTTGACAGTTAGAGTGGAGTTTAGATGTCGGGGGTGAGAACACATTTAGAACAGGTTGAGATTGGATCGAATGGCCGTGAACTGGCCTTCATCCTCCACAAATGTAAAAGTAATTTGTGTAACCTCCAGCAGTAGCCTAACTGTGTGTGAATGTGATGAGCAAATTAAACTCTATCTGTGACTTTGGTTTCTTTTGATAATCAGGAGCTCCAGATTGAACCATAGCTCCAAGCTCTGCTATGCTCTGCTAAATAAAGTATCCTGATGTGTTTTATACCCTACAGTGATCACTTGACTTTTTCTCCGTATGTAGCCAACTTCTGTTTCATTAGGTTAACTTCCATTCACAAATATCAGTTAAGTTCCAATTCTTTTCAGTATATTAAGATGTCAAACTATACCACTTTTTATTTGTGTGTACCATGTGTTTTTCTTTCCATCTACAAGGTTTTTCACCATACATGCATGAATGAGCAAAAAACATGAAGAACATGATGGTTTATGTTTGTAAAGTGTTTACAGTATATAGATAAGACAGTATAAGTACATTATCTCACTGTAACGAAATATGTTTAGGTTGTGTCTTACTATGTTACATATCCATTGAGACAACAGGCCTGTGTTCCTCACGATGCTGTGTGTCTCCACCCCTGTCCTCCACGCTGCAGCTCCTGTCTCCCACCTGACGCTGCTCCTCTGTGGGATCACTGGTTCAAGCACACCCTTCTGCTGAAGGACCACCATGTCCTCACCACCGAGCGCCTCATCCAGCTGTTCACTCCACTGCTACTGTTACGCCCCTGAAAACAGGGGAGAAATAATCACGAGAGTGATACGGTGTTGTATTCTCAATTTAACGTTTAGTTGAATCAATTTCACAAAAGTAACACATTACAAAACAACAGAAAAACCATTATACAAATAAACACAGCAAAATATCTTATTAACAACGTACATGTTCATTCACAATCGACATAAAATGGCAGCTACTCTCAGTACGATGCTATTCTTCGCTTCAACCGAGCAGGGCTAATATTACTCTCTTCAAACTTAACTCTAACTTCCTCAAAACGTTACTAAGACACACCTTAAACACTCTTGACATGTTAGTGAGTTATAACATTTAAATTACTATTTTTATCATCAATAAAGTACCTGAAAACAGGGGAGAAATAATCACGAGAGTGATACGGTGTTGTATTCTCAATTTAACGTTTAGTTGAATGAGAAAAAGACCGCGATTTTCCCCAGGAATATGGGTGGAGACCAGAGCAATCGATCTCCGGCTCATAGATTAAGAGCATTTCGTAGATCACAGATTAACACTTTTAGGCACTACAAAATCAAGTAATCAATATAACATTTACACATTACTCTCACAATTCGTACCCTTTGACAGATTTGAACTTTAACACAATTATATGAATGTTATCAATCTTTATCAACTGATACTGAATGCATCTTTTTAACCTTAGATGTTTTAAGATCCTCACATACTATGAACTTACTAATACTTTTTAATGTATAACAGGCTATGACTATTTCCTTTAACCTGTCACACTACTGCCGCACAATGCCTCCTATAGCACCAAGGTATGCATCTCACAATACACTAGTACAGTGTCGTTTACATACAGTACAGACTCCAGGGGTTTGAATCCCAGTTTTTTTCCACTTCTGGCTTGTTACTGTAGCAGTCTTCATGCACTGCAAGCACATAGGGCTCTAAAGTGCTACCAATTTGGTTGCATATGCTCTAAAAATGTTGTTTTGCGACCTGGAATTTTAATTTGGGAGCACCAGTGCCCTAAAGACAAAAGCGAGCGCATATTCGTTAACATCATGGTTGTACGGAAGAGTATTAGGGCCAAGTAATGAGAGAAAAAAAGGGATAAGTCTTGGTACCAGTTTAGGTTTTTTGCACATATAGTACTTTGAAAACATGAAATATAAGGATAAAGTTGAAACTTTGAGAATAAAGTTACAATGAATTTTTTAGGATAAAGTCTAAATTAAATGGCAATATTTTGAGAATAAAGTCAATTTAACTTTACAAATTAAATCCAAATAGTAAATTAAATGTTTTATTTTGAAGACTTTACATTTTATTTAGAGAATGAAGTAAAAATATTGAGAATAAAGTAAACATTTTGAGAATTAAGTCGCAATTATATTTCCAGATTAAGGTAGGGAATCTGTTTAATTGCATAGCTACCTGGCTCCATGTTGCTGTGCACTGTAAAAAGGCCTTAGATGACCTGGTAAACCCTATGGCTTTAGTAACACGGTTTCCACCGACATAACATAATGGCTAAAGCTTCTATGCAGCAATTTATTGCAATACCATATGGTTTCGTTTTGTCATATGTGTCCATATGCCATATCGCCTTGGGACCTTTGGTCGTGTACTGCCGTCAGCGTCGTACGTGCCTAAGCTTCACACCTTGAGGATCGATTGACTTGGTTGTAGATCTGCTATATAGTGTCTTGTGTTACTACGAAACCTCCTTCTGAAAATATCCAATCGGCTGCGCAACCTCTTCAAGGCCATAATACCAATAATATGGTTACTATATAGTAAAAGACCAAGGATTTCCTTGTTACTGAAGCCAATTCTAAAATATAGTTTCACCAGGCCATCTAACTCAGGCATTTCAACGGTGGCGTGCATAGCAGCAGGGAGCCAGGGAAGGATGCACTTCACCAAATCCCCTACTTTAGTCTTGACATTCAACTGTGACTTTATTCTCCAAAATGTTTACTTCATTCTCAAAATGTTGACTTTATTCTCTAAATATTGCCACTTTATTCACGAAATGTTACAACTTTATTCTCAAAGCATTTAGAGTTTTTAAAAGTACTGTCTGTGCAACAATGAAAAACTTGAATTACCACCACCCTCTATGTATCTTTCCTCTTCACTTGGCGGTAAGACTCTTCTGTGTGGCTGTACCATTACAACAGTGAAAACGGCTTCTAGCCCAAACAGTTCCAAAGACATGACTCATATTAACTGCGCAACTTTTTCTTTCTTCCAACGGCAGATTGGTGGTCCTTATTTTACATTCAGAAACCATGTCGCGGGCCATTCTAAAACTATTCGCGGGTCATTTGTTTACACTTTGTACAGTCATGTTACCTCTTAGCTAGCTAGCTAACAACCTGGTAACTTTACTAGTAGGCTATATCTGAACATTTTGGGGGCACAGAAAGAAAGGAAAAGGGGTAGCTTCTTCAGGAGATCATTGATCTTAGCAATGAATGAATGACTGATCTCATGCATGTCATCAGTCACAAACATAGGAAAATAGTGTTTTTATACAATGTAAAAACCTAATATTCAATAACATCTATTTGTATGAACATTTTAGCTTTTTATAATAAACAAATAAATTTACAGGGTTACATATTTGTTTCAATGGCACAACATGTGTTTCAGAAGTAGCTAAAACATACAGTTTTGGCCCAACATACACTACCGTTCAAAAGTTTGGGGTCACTTAGAAATGTCCTTGAAGGAAAAGGTGTACAGAGGCCCATTATCAGCAACCATCACTCCTGTGTTCCAATGGCACGTTGTGTTAGCTAATCCAAGTTTATCATTTTAAAAGGCTAATTGTCCATTAGAAACCCTTTTGCAATTATGTTAGTATAGCTGAAAACTGTTGTCCTGATTAGAAGAAATAAAACTGGCCTTCTTTAGACTAGTTGAGTATCTGGAGCATCAGCATTTGTGAGATCGATTACATGCTCTAAATGGCCAGAAACAAAGAACTTTCTTCTGAAACTCGTCATTCTATTCTTGTTCTGAGCATTGAAGGCTATTCCATGCGAGAAATTGCCAAGAAACTGAAGATCTGGTGCAATGCTGTGTACTACTCCCTTCACAGAACAGCGCAAACTGACTCTAACCAGAATAGAAAGAGGAGTGGGAGGCCCCGGTGCACAACTGAGCATGAGGACAAGTACATTAGAGTGTCTAGTTTGAGAAACAGACGCCTCACAAGTCCTCAACTGGCAGCTTCATTAAATCATACTCGCAAAACACCCGTCTCAACGTCTACAGTGGAGTATGCTACAGTATGCTGGACTTATAGGCAGAGTTGCAAAGGAAAAGCCATATCTCAGACTGGCCAATAAAAATTAAGATGGGCAAAAGAACACAGACACTGGACAGAGGAACTCTGCCTAGAAGACCAGCATCCCGCCTCTTCACTGTTGACGTTGAGACTGGTGTTTTGCGGGTACTATTTAACAAAGTTTCTGGCCATTTTGAGCCTGTAATCAAACCCACAAATGCTGATGCTCCAGATACTCAACTAGTCTAAAGAAGGCCAGTTTTATTGCTTCTTTAATCAGAACAACAGTTTTTAGTTGTGCTAACATAATTGCAAAAGGGGTTTCTAATGATCAATTAGCCTTTAGCTAACACAACGTGTCATTGGAACACAAGAGTGATGGTTGCTGATAATGGGCCTCTGTACGCCTATGTAGATATTCCATTAAAAAATCTGCCGTTTCCAATAGTCATTTACAACATTAACAATGTCTACACTGTATTTCTGATCAAATTGATGTTATTTTAATGGACAAAAAGTTTGCTTTTCTTTCAAAAACAAGGACATTTCTAAGTGACCCCAAACTTTTGAACAGTAGTCTGTATGTGTGATATATAGGCCATATCTCAATCGATAAAAGTAAAGAATTCTGGTACTCCTACATTTTATATGTTAGGACACCATTGACACCAATGAAAAGGTTCATTTAGGGTTAATTTAGAGCCCTGCAAGCATGTCATGCATTACAAGGATATCTTAAAACATTTTTACCGAAACCTACAGTGTTAAACCTCAGACAACACGATATCAGGGGCTTTCGTATGTTACTTGTCTTTCAAAGATAGCAGCCATTGTATGGACAATCGGTGTTAAGAAGGCGATAGCACTTTGGGCCTCTTTGTCTCTGTGGGTGTGAAACATAGTGATTCTCATTCATCAGATTACTACACAGGGTGACCTTGACCGAAGGGAAACTCTGACCCATGCACTAATCGCAAATAACAGTCTCTGCCCAGTCTCCTTTCATCCTGTGGCTTATTCTCCTGAAAACACAGGCCTTTAATTTGTTATTAGCTGAACTATTCCTAAGGCCTAGGCCTGTGTGAATGAGGCAGGCATTAGACCTTCTTCACAACCGAGGCGGGAGTCTTTGAAAGTCCCTACTCATTGACCTTGCAACAGAGTATGCCTAATTAAACGGCCGATGAAATTACAGTGACTATTCACCAGGCCCACAGAGGCTGAAATCTTGAGATAAGAGCATCTCATCTTCCTTCCTGAATCGTCTCTGTTACTTTCTTTGTTTGTGTGCTTAGGGTTTTCATTTAACTGAGACACATGTAACTGTATCACAAACCAAATCAATGTGTAGGTCTATACAGATTCATCTCTTAACATTTGATGGAGTGGGAAATATCTGTTCTTCCCAACAAAGGATAAGTTTATTTCTTGTAATATAATCAGTTTTGAAAAACAACTATCTTATTTTGTATTCAATTTCCTGACGCAAGACAGAGAGGCAGAGAGAGGCTCTAGAGGCTCTTGAAAATATGAACTGACAAAGAGAAGGGTGGTGCCGCCATCCTGATCATCATGTCCAAGTGCACCAGGAAGAGCTTGAGTGTGTGTGTCTCTCTCTCGCTCTCGCTCGCTCACTCTCACTCTCAGGGATTTATTGGCATGGGAAACATGTTCATTGCCAAAGCAAGGGAAATATATAATAAACAAAAGTGAAATAAAAAATGAACAGTAAACATTAGACATACAAAAGTTCCAAAATAATAAAGACATTTCAAATGTCATATTATGTGTGTATATATATGCACAGTGTGGTAATGATGTGCAAATAGTCTCACTCTCTCTCTTTCTCTCCCTATCTCTCACAAACACACAGAGCAGCTTATTCTCCTTCACTCTCATACACGAGAGCAAACTGAATTTCTATTCACGTCTTGCCACACAGCCTTCACCACTCTGTAACAAACGGGAGCATGCAGCTCGCATGCACACTCAAAGAGGCCCTTTGAGTATTCAAGGACCAACAGTTGCATTCATTGATATTTAAAATGCAGTGGTTTGGGTTTGTGAGAGCTCTCTCTGCTCTGTGGTACATTTGACTATATTTAAAAAGAGAAATATCTGGAATAGGGATCAGGACATTTTTGATTGTCAATGTTAAAGAGGAGATCAGATTGGAGTTGGTGTTTGTTCCCCTCTCAGGATATGAAAGCCTGTACACACTGTCAGTCTCCCAATGACCTGCCTATAACAACTAATATTGTACATGTACTTAAAGTTTGTCTGTGTCTAAAATCCTCCTGATCATCCCCTTCATATTAGTGCTCATTAAAAGTTGTGAACAGCCATCTGAGCTGAGAGGCAGCCTTTGAAGACAAGAGAGGGCCTATCTCTGATGATGGCTGGTTTGATATGGTGAAAGGAATCTGTATGTCATCACACAGTATCCTCGTCTCCCAGGAGATAAGTGGAGAGGAAGGAAGAGAGCAGTTTGTCTCTATCCTCACTGCCAAGTGGAGATATCTTAACGTATTTCACATTAATGTGAGGATGATTGCATTCTTTAGGCGCTTGTCTAATCTCATGGGAGAGGGAGAGAGAGATGTGCAGTGCTCGTTCAGGATGTGTGCAGTGCTCTGTACCACAGCCAGGCCTGGTAGATTACTTGTTTAATTGGTCGTAGTTCAATTTGACTCTCCCTTCACAATGTGGAAGCAATTAGAATGTGGTTTTAATTTGCCATGGTTGCAGGCCAAAGTGCTGCTGAGGACACTTTTGTCCCGTTCCAGTGAGGAGGGTCCCTCGGTGGAGGTGGCGAGTGAGTCGTCATCCTGTGGCCTTCCCTCATTCCCCTATGACAGTGCTGTGGAGGTCCGACCAGTCAGACCTGCTCAGGAGCACAGCGCTGCAGGAATGCAAGGTCATTATTGCTCTCTCACCATGTCTGGCTGGCCACTTGGTACAGTAGCTAATGTGCTAGTCCAAGTAGTAATGCATCACTCTCCAGGTTATGATAGTGAACTGTGTAACCAGTCAAGACTAAAACTAATGAGGGAAGTTGGGAGTATGACCCTGTCCAATGATGCCTGTGTTTTCAGACTAGAACTATTTCAATCAGAAGCAATTTGCAGATATTGCAAGTTTAGTTTTCACAACATCACAAACAGAAAAAAGTCTGAATGGTGCCATTTCTGTTAAGTATGAGCAATCGCTATACTGAAATGAAACTTCCCTCATATGACAAAGAATCACAACACTTTTAAAGTAGGCCTCTTTCTGAATCCCTGGCAGCCCGTCTTCATAGGCCCTCTATTCAGACAAAGGGAAACCCAGAGTCCCAGCCTCCCCCTGTCTCTGAGCTCTGTGTGGGGCTCCCTTTCTTACAGGACTACAAAGTGGTGAAGAGGACAGCCAGGACGAGAGCCCCGTGGAAAGTATTCCTATTGGAGGTAAAAAGGCAGTGCTGAGCCCTGCATTCAGAGTTCTTGTGTAGCGTTGGTTTTCCTCTCACAGCCGCTGATAATGGGCTCTTTTAAATGGATGGCTGTGGCAGGATGATCAAGGTCAATCTGGGGTCAAAGTCCCACCTGTAGAGCTGTGCAATTCCTCTAATTATCTTGAAGAAACAGTGCATGTTTTCAGCTGGCCAGAGTAGAGGTGTGGCCAAATTGATAATTCACACCCATATAATGCAGCGGTTTCATTGTCAGGACACCGGGGTGTAGCTAGAGATTGGCCATTGGTTCTCATTATCTTCTAAACAATGCTATGCAGCAGCATACTTGAAAAGGCGAGATGTGAAGGCATGCTGAAAGCGGCCTGGGTTCCAGTTCACACCAGAATCTCAGAAACACTTGGCTAGCATAGATTTCATACTGAGCATTTCATCTGTGAGCATCTCCAAGGGCGCAAGCCCACAGAACCAGTCCAGTTTCAAATCATAACTAATCAAAAGCTAAATATTTTTTGAAAAGAGACATTTGCAGTCCAGTTTCATGGCTGGAGCCACTGCTGTGCAACAGTGAGTGTTGTCTATCTGTTACCACACACTGTCAGCACAAACGGAAGGTAATGAGTTAAGAATGTGTGGCTGTATATGCTTAAAGTGACATGCATATATTATTTCTACAAACAAAACAACTACAATGGACAGATACTTAGATATACAGTGCCTTCGGAAAGTATTCAGACCCCTCGACTTTTTCCACATTTTGTTACGTTACAGCCTTATTCTAGAATGGATTAAATAAATAAAAAATCCTCATCAATCTACACGCAATACCCCATAATGACAAAGCGAAACAGGTTTTTAGATTTGTTTTTGCAAATGTATTAAAAATAAACTCAAATGCCTTATTTACATAAATATTCAGACCCTTTTGCTATGAGACTCGAAATTGAGCTCAGGTGCCTCCTGTATCCATTGATCATCCTTGAGATGTTTCTACAACATGATTGGAGTCCACCTGTGGTAAATTCAATTGATTGGACATGATTTGGAAAGGCACACACCTGTCTATATAAGGTCCCACCGTTGACAGTGCATGTCAGAGCAAAAACCAAGCCATGAGGTCAAAGGAATTGTCCGGAGAGCACAGATCTGCGGAGGCACAGATCTGGGAAGGGTACCCAAAAATGTATCCAGCATTTAAGGACCCCAAGAACACCGTAGCTTCCATCATCCTTAAATCGAAGAAGTTTGGAACCACCAAGACTCTTCCTAGAGCTGGCCACCCGACCAAACTGAACAATTGGGGGAGAAGGGCCTTGGTCAGTGAGCTGTTGTCACTCTGACAGAGCTTCCTCTGTGGAGAAGACAACCATCTCTGCAGCACTCCACCAATCAGGCCTTTATGGTAGAGTGGCCAGACGGAAGCCACTCAGTAAAAGGCACATGACAGCCGGCTTGGAGTTTGCCAAAAGGCATCTAAAGGACTCTGACTATGAGAAACAAGGTTCTCTGGTCTGATGAAATTTGAGATTGAACTATTTGACCTTAATGCCAAGCGTCCCGTCTGGAAGAAACCTTCCCTACGGTAAGGCATGGTGGTGGCAGCATCATGCTGTGGGGATGTTTTTCTACAGCAGGGACTGGGAGACTAGTCTGGATCAAGGGAAAGATGAATGGAGCAAAGTAAAGAGCGGTCCTTGATGAAAACCTGCCCCAGAGCGCTCAGGACGTAAGACTGGGGCAAAGGTTCACCTTCCAACAGGACAATGACCAAAGTACACAGCCAAGACAACACAGGAGTGGCTTTGGGACAAGTCTCTGAATGCCCGGACTTGAACTTGATCAAACATCTTTGGAGAGACCTGAAAATGGCTGTGTACCGACGCTCCCCATCCAACCTGACAGAGCTTGAGAGGATCTGCAGAGAAGAATGGGAGAAACTCCCCAAATACAGGTGTGCCAAGCTTGTTGAAGCAGCCTCAAGTCTTCTTGGGTCTGCTGCTACAAAGTACTGAGTAAAGTGTCTGAGTAGTTATGTAAATGTGATATTTCAGTATTTTTTTTATTTTTATACATTTGCAAAAATGTCAACCTGTTTTAATTTTTTTTTGACAGTGTCACCATGCTTCACGGTGGGAACCACATATGCAGAGATAACCCGTTTACCTCTATTCTGCGTCTCACAAAGACACGGCGGTTGGAACCAACAATCTCAAATTTGGACTCATCAGATCAAAGGACATATTTCCCCCGGTCTAATGTCCATTGCTCGTGTTTCTTGGCCCAACCTGATTCACGCAGTCTCCTCTGAGCAGTTAATGTTGAGATGTCTTTGTTACTTGATCTTTGTGAAGCATTTATTTGGGCTGCAATCTGAAGTGCAGTTAACTCTAATGAACATATCCTCTGCAGCCTCTCCTCTCCTTTCCTGTGGCAGTCATCATGAGAGCCAGTTTCATCGTAGCGCTTGATGGTTTTTGTGACTGTACTTGAAGAAACGTTCAAAGTTCTTGACATCTTCCAGATTGACTGACCTTCGTGTCTTAAAGTAATGATGGACTGTTGTTTCTTTTTGCTTATTTGAGCTGTTCTTGCCATAATATGGTCTTGGTCTTTTACCAAATATAGCTAGCTTCTGTATACCACCCCTACCTTGTCACAACACAACTGATTGGTTATCTTCTGTATACCACCCCTACCTTGTCACAACACAACTGATTGGTTATCTTCTGTATACCATCCATACCTTGTCACAACACAACTGATTGGTTATCTTCTGTATACCACCCCTACCTTGTCACAACACAACTGATTGGTTATCTTCTGTATACCATCCATACCTTGTCACAACACAACTGATTGGTTATCTTCTGTATACCACCCCTACCTTGTCACAACACAACTGATTGGTTATCTTCTGTATACCACCCCTACCTTGTCACAACACAACTGATTGGCTCAAACGCATTTTGATGGAAACACTTTCCCCAAATGAACTTTTAACAAGGCACACGTGTTAATTGAAATGCAATCCAGGTGACTACCTCATGGAGCTGGATGAGAAAATGCCAAGAGTGTGCAAAGCTGTCATCAAGGCAAAGTGGCTACTTTGAAGAGTTTCAAATATAAAATATATTTTGATTTGTTTAACAGCTTTTTTGTTACTCCATGATTCCATATGTGTTATTTCGTAGTTGTGATGTCTTCACTATTATTCTACAATGTAGAAAATAGTAAAAACAAAGAAAAACCCTTGAATGAGTAGGTGTGTCCAAACCTTTGACTGGTACTGTATGAGAAAAAAACCCATAAAGCACTATGATGAAACAGCTTATCATGTAATAGATTTATTGATTGATTGATTTAATTTGCCAGTTAATAAAACACATATACTGCATACACATTACATACATTTTAATAATGTGACCGTAATATTACAAAACACTCCCTAAATTCCATGGTGCAAAAACATGATAACATTTAGACTACATAGATACTGATACATTACATACAGACATGAAGAAAGTTGTTATATTGCTCGATCATTAGCCAAATTTGGACATTCTTTAAAAAAAAATATTACGAAGATAGATGCACAAATCAAAATGTTTGATCTGTCTTGTTTGCTCTTTAAGGAATAAATGATGGCTATGAAGTGGATAGTGGGAGAGTTGAGTACTCCTCTCATCAAGACCCTTCCCCTTGGTAAGAACATTATTCTTCTTCACTCCCTTTATGGGAAATAGGCCACCAGACACCAAAGTGGATGATGTACATTTGCATGTGGCTCTAATAATTCCCAGTTAATTTCCGTTAGATCAACGGTGTGCCACCCATTAACTTGTGCATGAAAACAAAAGGCCAGACTGTTATCAAGCCTAAAGTCTTCTCTCACTAAAGGGTTCATGTTTCAGGAGGCTAGCTTTAAAAGCAGACCGTTGTGGTACTACGTGTACAAATTGTGTTTAAACAAATATAAAATCAAGTATATTATAACTGTTTTTAAAGGAAGACTCACAAGGATGAGTTTTAAGGTGACACATCCTTTTAATTTCCAGAGCTTCCACACGTCATGAATAGCATTTAGGCTGTTCAAATCAAAGCATTGAGTGGTAGGAAAAGAACATCTAAATAGCTCCATGTTTTCACACATCTGAATATCAACATGACTTCATCAAAAATCTGCAATTGTGCGGTCCCCAGAGCGCCTCTTCACCGGGAGCCCATTTGGGAAGGTAATGGCTGCGTAAACGTTATGAGGAATAATCTTCTCTGATTTCATGTGATTACTGGGCACCACGCTGACACAAGGGCCCAATGTGTTCGTCTCCCTGGCCAGGCCAGCGGGCTCTCCCAGTCTACCTATTAGCAGAGGAAAAGACATAATGGCCCAGCTCTATTGAGGCGCTGCTGTCTGCCAGTGCCAGCCCAATGACTGAACCTCTTTAATAAACATGAGCCAATTTCAGACTCCAGACCCTCTGATGGCTCCGTCTCCACCATCATTAAGGCGCATGGTAAGCCCAAATCTAAGGCGATAAAACAAGTGTAAATGTAGAGGAAATAGCAAGAATCGCAGCTCTGATTGGCCACTGTGGTCGTGGTGGTCCTGTGCATAATTGATTGAAATGGGACTAATGAGTAGTTTTGCATGCTTGACATCTAATCTGGTCAGGGAAAGAGTGAGCTGTTGTAGGTTGACTACTGAGAGCGGTCACCATCATACCTCTTTCCTGCTCCTCTGTGATGCCATTCCCCCCCCCCCCCCCCCGATGCTTATGTTTTAAGCATTCCACTTACTACAGTCACTTCTTGCGCTTTATTGCTTCAACAAGTGGTCTCGAAGTCCTGCACTTGAACGGAAACATAACACTGCAGGATGCTCTGCCCTTCTCTTTCTCTCTCTCTTGTTCTATCTCAATGTCTCTCTCTCCCCATCTCTTTTCCCCTTCCTCTATTCCTCTCTGTCACTCCTTCTCTTACCGTCTCCTTATGTATTTTCCTTTCTTCCCCTCTTCTCCCTTTTTCATTGTTTGCTTTATTTTGTCAGTGAGCCGACAAATGCCATCAAAATACTCTGTGGCTGGAATCCAAATAAAAAACGGCCTCCACTCTGTTGTCTTAGACAATAATTATGATTTGCCAGTTAAGCCTAGACTACAGCTGAGGGATTGTAGTTTAAAGCAGAGGCTTTGGTGAAAAAAATGCATTTATAGCCCTTTGTGTGGCTCCTCATTATGTGTGGGCCCGATTCATTAAGTAATTGGTTTGCAGTTGTTTACATGAGTATTAAGGCTCTCTATTCAGGAGCCTTTGAGAGATACATTGTGCAAATGTTGCATGTTATGAATGCAGAATGAGAGGCGGGGGCCAGTCCTATTGGCCAAGCACTACACTCGGCTGAAAAGCAAGAGAAAAGCGCTGGGTGTTGCTTTGCATAGCAATGACTTTGCCTTAATACGCTTTAAAGATTAAATATATGCAGTCTATACAAGATACAAAGAGATACTCTTAACACATTTATATGTGCTCATTTCACTATTATGGCATTGGAGAGAATTGAGGTCTTTCATATTCTGTTTTTTTTCTCTCGCCTCCACGCAATGTTTTTCAGCAAGACACTTTATAGAATGTGCTGTTTTATTGTATTATGAATCACAGCCAAGCAGACAGATCTGCAACATTTTTTTAAGGATTCATCCATTAAAAATCTTTTGCTGCCATTGTGAGTGGTAAAGCAAAATCACTTTGTGGTTGAGTGGGGATGAAAGGAATAATGCAGGAAGGAGTGAGACTTAATAAGCAGCTGCACTCCATGTAAAGACCACTTGTTCCCCTTTGTCTGCTGGTGCATGCCTCTGCTTCCTCTTCTGCAAGAATCTTTGTGCTGTTTTTCTTCCTTTACTGTAGGCATTTCAGATGGTGTTTCTTTTCTCTTATTTTTTCTTCTCTTCTTTTGGCCTGGCCTTGATTTAGGAAGAAATGATCTCACTAAAAAAGCTACAGAAAACATAGTCCACCCACACAGACAGTGTGGTGAAGAAGGTGCAACAGCGCCTCTCAACCACAGGAGGCTGAAGAGAACTCTCACAAACTTTTACAGACGCACAATTGAGAACATCCTGTCGTGCTGTATCACCGCATGGTACAGCAACTGCACCGGCTGCAACCGCAGGGCTCTCCACCGGGAATAAACTACCTGTTCATCCCGCTATCATCCAGAAGGCGAGGTCAGCACAGGTGCATCATAGCTGGGACCGAGAGACTGAAAAACAGCCTCGGCCTGTTCACCCCGCTATCATCCAGAAGGGCGAGGTCAGTATAGGTGCATCAAAATTGGTATGAGAGACTGAAAAACAGCTATCTTAAGGCCATCCGACTGTTAAATAGCCATCACTAGCCAGCTTCCACCCGGTTACGCAACCCTGCACCATAGAGGCTGCTACCCCATATACATAGACTTGTAAACACTAGTCACTTAAATGTTTACATACTGCTTTACTCATCTCATATGTATATACTGTATTCTATTCTACTGTATTTTAGTCAATGCCACTCCGACATTGCTCAATCTAATATTTATATATTTCTTAATTCCATTTTTTTAACTTTTAGATTTGTATCTGCGCTGCTAGATACTACTGCACTGTTGGAGCTAGGAACACAAGCATTTCACTACACCCGCAATAACATCTGCTAAAGATGTGTATGTGACCAATAAAATTTGATTTGATTTATCTCTCCCTCTCCAGTTATCAGTGGCTGCTATGTTTTTGATGGCGTGTCCCTGCTTGACAAAAACCTTAACTTGACAATTAGTGTGTGGAGCGTTCCCTTGGTCCACAGTATGTGCTCAGGCATTCACCCCCCAATCACACAGACAAAGTGTCATAATCAGAAGTTAGCCCTCTGTGGAAGAGACGATGTGTGTGGCTCTCTCGCAGAACAGGGAGGGAGAGCAGGAGGGAGGGAGAAAAATAGAGAGATTTCCCCAGAAATAGGCAGGTAAAGAGACAGACAAACAGAGACAGATTAGATAGAAATGTGGTAAAGGACTTTTGGCAGTGAAAGACCCACAGGGACAAACTGCTTTATTTCAGTGCACATTCCTGGCAAAGTTAGACAAACACTCAGTCTGAAAACAAAAACTTGCTCCTACCCCTCGACACTTCTTACTGGCCCTTCATTTGTAGATCTGAAAGCATCGACATTGTGTAAGCAATATGGGTGTAACTCCATATACTGTAAACCACTGCAATGGTCTATGATTTGATTTGGGACCAAAGAAGAGAAACAGGCAGTGCTAGACAGAGAACGACAGAATGGCAGGCAGCATTGAGAGGCTACTGCCAGAGGAGGTCACTCTCCTGCATTGGGTTCCTCTTCATTCGCACCATGCCCAACACTCACCATCAAGTATCCATCTGTCTAATCCCTGGTTAATCACACAATATCATGTCTTTTCATTTCTATTCATGACAAAAGTAAAGTTTTGTTTTTCATAAGAGGAACAGTTTATTAGAAAATAATTTGTCACATCCCGATAAGTAATTTGTCTAACTTAGGTAGTTTAAAACAATTTGATAATGTAGTGTAAACTTGTGAATAATTTGAAATGGTCTAGAATTCAATTTAATATATTTAGGCTATTCCATTTTATTTCTGTCAATCATTGTTGTGTTCTGTTCTGTCAAGCAGCTGTGATTCCAATGAAGGAGCTGCCTGCTATCAATGAATGTAATTGAGTGTGAATCTGTGGCACCATTTTTAAAGCTCTGCAGTTCCTCTTTATGGCCAGCAGAGAGCACTCACATGTTAGAGAGCACAGAATGGAAGCAGTGAATGCCCAGGGTTGCCTCACACTGTTGGCCCTCTGAGTGCTAGCTACATCCTACTATAGTACTCTGCTGTTTTAAACGTCTAAACAGACCTAAACAATTTAGCTGTGGGTCATAGCTGGGAATGGAGTAGGAGTTGATGGGGTGATGGGTCTCCCTCTTTTTACCCTTTTCCTTTAGACTAACGCTGGGCTAGAGTGCCTGTGCTATTAGCATTTCTTTGTGGGTGTTAGCAGCTTTAAAAAGACAGGGTAAATTAAGGCAGAATTCTCTACCAGCCTGTGCCAACAGTATATTAAATACCAGGAATAAGCATCATTTTCCCAGACAGAATCAACCCTGTATAGCTTTTCCATTATTTAAGCACATCATCAAATTTAATTCCAATGAACTCATTACAAAAACAAAACAACAGTCCAAATTCGCAATCATTATATAGTGCAGTTTGGATGGATAGCATATGATAAGTAAAGGATAGAGTCATAAGCCTATGTCACCTTTACATAGAGACTAGCAATAAGTATGTCTAATTGCGGAGAATAAAATCGTATTTTTGAAATGCAGAAGGATAATACGGGTGTTTATTTGTGTTATTGTGGAATTCCCATATAAGGGGTAGTAGACATGATGGGTTATATTAATATATACTTGTTTTGTATCATTTGTGCCAAAGTTTCATAGAACATTTCTCCATTCTGCAAGGAATATAACATAATGATAGATAATAATCAAATGTGAGAAAAAGCATGAAGTTGTGATTGAACGATGGCAGTCCTGCTCACAAACCTTATTGTAATGTAGATATAGCATAAGGTAAACAGTAATATGTAACAATCACAAAAACCAGGACAGAGACTCTCCAAAAAGGAGGCATTTCAGTGGTAGCTATAATTTTGATAATTTCCCACATTACGTTCAACCCGGCCTACCAGAGTCTGCTAAACAGTGGCCGGCCCAGTCTGTCTTACATATTCAGATCATTGCCTCAATTAAGGCAAACTCCGCATAAGATGAACTGACATAAATGTTTATGGAAATGGAATACTAGATTGAAGGTCATCGGCATCCTGGGCCCACTATGGTAATGGCCCAGTCTTGAAAATCAGCCAGTCCCTGTCTGAAGTGGAACAACTGATAGATCAACCCCCACGCTGCTTTGGGAAGTTATATAAAAGAATATTCCAGTTTATTCCCGGAAACATGATTTTTTTTTTACCATCATTACAGTGGCGGGAGAAGAAGTAACATGTTGCTGTAAATGGCTGGATATTAAAGAGGGAATGTGAATATACAAACATATTGACCATGTCTGTGTTTTCACTTCCTTGTGTTACCCAACTGTTGTAAATTCAGTGTGGTTAAAATATCGTAGCCTAGAATGCTATGCCATAACAGCTGATGTTGAATTAAATGGGAAGTAGCAGACCAGACATCCTTGTCTCACTCTTTTCTGTTCCATCTTCACTTCATCTAAAGCAGTGGTTCCCAAACTTTTTATAGTCCCGTACACCTTCAAACATTCAACCTTCAGCTGCATACCCCCTTTAGCACCAAGGTCAGCGCATTCTCAAATGTTGTTTTTGGCCATCATTGTAAGCCTGCCACACACACACTACACTATACGATACATTTATTAATCATATGAATGAGTTTGAGTTTTTGTCACAACCCGGCTCGTGGGAAGTGACAAAGAGCTCTTATAGGACCAGGGCACAAATAATAATCAATAATTTTGCTCTTTATTTAGCCATCTTACATATAAAACTTGATTTGTTAATCGAAAATTGTGAATAACTCACCACAGGTTAATGAGAAGTGTGTGCTTGAAAGGATGCACATAAGTCTGCAATGTTGCGTTGTATTGGAGAGAGTCTCAGTCTTAAATAATTTTCTACATGCAGTCTGTGCCTGTGTTTAGTTTTCATGCTAGTGAGGGCCGAGAATCAACTTTCACATAGGTGGTTGCAAAGGGCATCAGTGTCTTAACAGCGCGATTTGCCAAGGCAGGATACTCTGAGCACAGCCCAATCCAGAAATCTGATTTAAATTCAATTTTCACAGAACCGCTTGTTGCAATTTTGATGAGGCTCTTGTTCAGATATCGGTAAGTGGATTGGAGACAGGGCATGAAAGGAATAACGAATCCAGTTGTTGGTGTCATCCATTTTGGGGAAGTACCTGCGTAATTGCGCACCCAACTCACTCCGGTGCTTCACTACATCACATTTGACATTGTCCGTAAGCTTGAGTTCATTTGCACAGAAAAATCATACAATGATGGAAAGACCTGTGTGTTGTCCTTGTTAATGCAAACCGAGAAGAGCTCCAACTTCTTAATCATAGCCTCGATTTTGTCCCACACATTGAATATAAACTCAGCAAAAAAAGAAGCGTCCCTTTTTCAGGACCCTGTCTTTCAAAGATAAGATACAAATAACTTCACAGATCTTCATTACAAAGGGTTTAAACACTGTTTCCCATGCTCGTTCAATGAACCATAAACAATTAATGAACATGAACCTGTGGAACGCTCATTAAGACACTAACAGCAATTAAGGTCACAGTTATGAAACTTAGGACACTAAAGAGGCCTTTCTACTGACCCTGAAAAACACCCAAAGAAAGATTCCCAGTGTCCCTGCTCATCTACGTGAACGTGGCATGAGGCACGAATCATGAGGACTGCAGATGTGGCCAGGGCAATAAATTGCAATATCTGTACTGTGAGATGCCGAAGACAGCGCTACAGGGAGACAGGACGGACAGCTGATCGTCCTCGTAGTGGCAGACCACGTGTAACAACACCTGCACAGGATCGGTACATCCGAACATCACACCTGCGGGACAGGTACATGATGGCAACAACAACAGCCCGAGTTACACCAGGAATGCACAATCCCTCCATCAGTACTCAGACTGTCCGCAATAGGCTGAGAGAGACTGGACTGAGGGCTTGTAGGCCTGTTTTAAGGCAAGTCCTCACCAAACATCACCGGCAACAATATCGCCTATGGGCACAAACCCTCCGTCGCTGGACCAGACAGGACTGGCAAAACGTGCTCTTCACTGACTAGTCGCGGTTTTGTCTCACCCAAAAGGGTGATGGTCGGATTCATGTTCATCATCGAAGGAATGAGCGTTACACTGAGGAGTGCACTCTGGACCGGGATCGATTTGGAAGTGGAGGGTCAGTCATGGTCTGGGGCAGTGTGTCACAGCATCATCGGATTGAGCTTGTCATTGCAAGCAATCTCAATGCTGTGCGTTACAGGGAAGACATCCTCCTCCCTCATTGGTACCCTTCCTGCAGGCTCATCATGACATGACCTTCCAGCATGACTGCCACCAGCCATACTGCTCGTTCTGTGCATGATATCCTGCAAGACAGGAATGTCAGTGTTCTGCCATGGCCAGCGAAGAGCCTGGATCTCAATCCCATTGAGCACGTCTGGGACCTGTTGGATCGGAGAGTGAGGGCTAGGACCATTCCCCCCCAGAAATGTCCGGGAACTTTTTTCGAGAAGTACAGACAATTTTTTTAAACATTTGATTTGAAGCTCAACTTGCACTAAGCCAACCTCATGGATGTTCTTATGAAAAACGATTTAGTCAGGACTAGCTACAAGGTTGCACAAACTGATGACTTAACCATGTAGCTATTGTCTGTCTGGTATTCCTTAAATTAAACACCATTTCAATGAAAAGCAAAGAATGTTGCTGGAGTGTTTGATAATAGTGGATTTCTGGAAACAGGTTAATGAGACTTAATCTAATCTTATAGATGTTGAAGTTCCCTTATGCCCAGAATTTCTCCGACGTAAAGGGGACTTGAACATTACTAAAGGGACAGATTTTAGAGTGGCATAATAGCTGCTAAGACAATCTTGCAAGGTTGTTTTTAGCCTGTAATGAAGCCTGAAACATTTTGATTTTAAAGATGTTCACTGCAAGATTACAATCAGCTCCTTCTATCACTTTGACAAATTGGATCAGGGCTGTGAATCTTATTTCATATCTGTAGCAAAGTTCTACCTTTTTGAATTCGTTGAAGTTAATTTATATTTGTCTAAAGTCCAAAAACAAATTATTTTAAGTAAATATTTTCTTGCATAGAGCATATCTCATTTAATCATATCTGAATGTGTACCCTTTGAACAAAAAATGTGTTATCTAAAACGCTTGCTCTCAGTTTCAGGAGGACATACTGTATGCAAGGTGCCCTTTCAAATGCAGACAGACAGGCTGATTATTTGTGATTGCATTTTTGCTTTGTCCCCCATTCCCCCCCCCCTTTTTTATACCTTGGTTTCTTGACTGGCTCTGTTTTGATTTGCCTGCTCTGAGTGTCAAAGGTTTTCAGAGCTATACTCTCTTTTCTTGCCTTGAGGCATAGGGGTAGACATCCTCCAAATATCTGCCGGGAAGCTTATTGATATGTCAACGTAATGGTTGCAATATAATGGTAATGCCAGCTATGTAATTGAATGCATGTATTGGAAAGCAATCTTCTCACTGTTGGAAATGGGTAGGGAGTTTTTCTGTTTGTTGTTTTTTTGGGTGGTGTGGCAAAAGTAGAAACGTAGTTTGTAAGATGGAGTGGCTTTCAATAGGATCAGAGCCAACGTAATTGAGTTCATATACTCAGTGTACAGCAGTCACATTTGGCTGGGCTTGGAGAGAAGGGGGTAATTGTGAGGATGGCAATCAAAGGGCTCATGCGTTTGAATTGAGGGACACATGGATGCAGATGGATGAACACCGTGCGTGTGCGTGTGCGTGTGTGTGTGTGTGTGCAAACTGTCCTATCTTTGTTCCATCTCAAATAAAATATTTTAACTGTTGAACATAAAAGTATAAACAGGCCATATGGATGTACAATAACCACGACAGATGATGGGGATATATTGTGGTGGTTGTGAATAGGCCCTGTGATGATGTAAATTGAAGAGGAGGCCTTTAAAAGTAGAACAGCCTACTGCATATGCATCAAGGCACATCAAAGCCCTTTCAGGGGTCACACATTTACATAGCGATATCACTGATGCTATGGGAACCCAGCAACCCTGTCTTTGGACCACTTCTGAATAAAGAGGGGGCTTGTGGAAGTCCTTCAACGTGATTAGAACAGGAGTCAAGGAAGTTTCCTTTGGTTTTCCTTCCCTTTAAAACAGGCTTAGGCTTGGAAGTCTGGCTCCTCAAGTTCCTGATAGGCATCCTTGTAACATGCGTGTTACATACACATTTTGGTAAAGGCACCGGTACAAGAAACTAGGCCTTTGATGGTGTGAGTTGTACATTTGATTGATGGGACATGCATAGAGTCCTCCATCTCTGCTGCCTTTATTCATGGTGTTTGTGTGATTTCACTGACTGTGACAATGATATCCGTTTTATCCTTGAATGCCATTTACTTACTATGTGCCTGACTTATTGGACACAACTGCCGTACACTATTTAAGTGCTCTCAATGTCAAAGATCACTGTCACAATGACTGACTATTGCTTTTTGAAATTATGCTTTTAACAAGGTTATTCACTTTTCTGTGCATTTTCAGGAGAGAAAAGACAAAACTGAAAACTGCAGTACAGTCTAAAGGTGAGTTAGGAATGCAGCCACATCCATCCTAAATAATGCTGTCTCTATCTCTGTTTCTCATCCTGAAGTAAGCTAGTTGTTAGCAATATTATGAACCACTTGAGATGTTATGCTAATGACAGAATCATCCATCTATGCATGGTTCACAAATGGGTGTGAAAAGGGCACATGGACAATTATTCAATATCTTGCTCTCTGTTATAGCAATGCTACATCTGTAATTAGTATAGATTTCACAATGATCATATCAGTTCTTGTTTGGATTGAATACCCCCATCTCTGCTTTTATGAATGTCATGATTCAGTATCATGACTCAAATGTTGGTTCTGTGTTATTTATATTTTGGGGGAGATTCAGACGATAGCAACTCCAAGATAGAAGCTGCCTTACTTCCTCAGCCCTACAATACGAACAATGACAACTCTGAGAATTATTATGACTGACTACCTGAGTAAAGGGATTATTATGACTGACTACCTGAGTAAAGGGATTATTATGACTGACTACCTGAGTAAAGGGATTATTATGACTGACTACCTGAGTAAATTGATTATTATAACTGACTACCTGAGTAAAGGGATTATTATGACTGACTACCTGAGTAAATTGATTATTATAACTGACTACCTGAGTAAAGGGATTATTATGACTGACTACCTGAGTAAATTGATTATTATAACTGACTACCTGAGTAAAGGGATTATTATGACTGACTACCTGAGTAAAGGGATTATTATGACTGACTACCTGAGTAAAGGGATTATTATGACTGACTACCTGAGTAAAGGGATTATTATGACTGACTACCTGAGTAAATTGATTATTATAACTGACTACCTGAGTAAAGGGATTATTATGACTGACTACCTGAGTAAAGGGATTATTATGACTGACTACCTGAGTAAATTGATTATTATAACTGACTACCTGAGTAAAGGGATTATTATGACTGACTACCTGAGTAAAGGGATTATTATGACTGACTACCTGAGTAAAGGGATTATTATGACTGACTACCTGAGTAAAGGGATTTTATAAAGTTAATTAATTTATTATTTTAACCCCCCTTTCTCCCTAATTTCGATCTTGTCTCATCGCTGCAACTCCAATGGGCTCGGGGGGGGAGGTCGAGTCATGCGTCCTCCGAAACATGACTCGCCAAACTGCGGTCCTTAACACTCGCCTGCCTGCCAGCCACACCAATGTGTCGGAAGAAACACTGTTCAACTGACGACCGAGGTCAGCCTCCAGGCGCCCGACACAAGGAGTCGCTAAAGCACGTAGAGCCAAGTAAAGCCCCACCGGCCAAATCCTTCCCTAACCCAGACGACGCTGGACCAATTGTGCGCCACCCTATTGGACTCCCGATCACGGCCGCTTGTGATACAGCCCGGGATTGAACCTGGGTCTGTAGTGACGCCTCTATGCAGTGCCACTCGGGAGGCTAGAGAAAAGGGATTCTTAACAGAAGCTGCTGAGAACGCTTTAGAGAATGTCACCATACTGTTTAATTTTTTTCTTCCATCCATTACCCTTATCTGGCTAGATTATTTTTACGTTGTAAAATGTATGCATACTGTATCGTACAAGAATAATAATAATAAACCTGATGCCTCTTACTGTGGATAAAGTATGTGAAGCGTTTTTTTTAAAACACGCCGATGTTAACCCTGCTTCAGTCTCTTTATCTGAACGACTCTTACAACTCATAATAACAGCTTGAAATAGATTAATCTGGTCTTTTTAAAACGATTTGTTTGCACTAGGCTGGAAATCATGCATTTTGAATGCTGCTAGCATCTCCGAGTGGTCTGCATCTAGCATGCTTGAGTGTAGTGATGTGAGTCACCTGTGAAATGACAAAGCACAATGGCCACTCTGGATGTTACCAAACGACCGGCAGACCTGTTGAAGTGGCCCATCGCCCAGGACAAGATAATAATTTATTAAATTCCTATAGTACTTTTCATGGTATCTCAAAGACGTATCGTCGTGTTTACAGTAGAAACAACGGATCACAATGTATGTTTTTGGAACTGTTTAGTGAAGTTGTAGTTATGTACAAAGATGATATCAGACCTGTATTAGTTTTCTATTTCATTTCCCATGTGCCTTTTCATTTTCTATGACATTTCAAACTCCCTAATATCTTATTGCTGTAAGGAATGTTTTAGTACAATCATGTTTTCATGTTTTATTTTTGTATGCTTTTTGATCAAATTATTGTTGGAGTAGACATGCAGTACTCAGAAACATAATTAAATTTGATATGAAAAAAAGATGTGCTCTTTGTTGGTTCACTTTGTTTAACCCCTCAACCTGCCCTCCCTCCCATCTACCCTTTTCACTCTTAAAGTAACAGTACCTCTCAGTGACGGTGGCTGTGTTCAAGAGAAGCAAAACCGTAATGTGTCATGGGGAAATTGTGACTGACTGACTGATCTACAAATAATAATGATTTGTTATTTATAATGCAATATTCTATGTTGATCAGTCAGTTGGCAGTTGCCTGCACTGTCGGCTGCAATGTCAAACAATCTCAGTTAATATTTACTCCACACACAGAAATGCATACAAAGCACTCCCTTGCACTACATTTGGCAAATCTGACCATAACTCTATCTTCCTAATTACAGCTTACAAGCAAAAACTCTAACAGGAAGTACCAGTGACGGGTTCAATACAGAAGTGGTCAGATGAAGACGGATGCTAAGCTACAGGACTGTTTCACTAGCGTAGACTGGAATATGTTCCGGCATTCATCCGATGGCATTGAGGAGTTGACCACATCAATCACCGGCTTCATTATTAAGTACATCAACGATGTCGTCCCCACTGTGACCATACATACATTTCCCAAACAGAAACCATGGATTACGGTCAACATCCGCGATGAGCTGCCACTTTCAAGAAACGGGACACATCCGGACTCTTATAAGAAATTCCCGCTACGCCCTCTGACGAACCATCAAACAGACAAACTGTCAATACAGGACTAAGATTGAATCCTATTATACCATCTCTGATGCTCGTTGGATGTGGCAGGGCTCACAAACTATCACAGATTACAAAGGGAAACCCAGACGCGAGCTGCCCAGTGACGCGAGCCTACCAGATGAGCTAAATGCCTCCTATGCTCTCTTCGAGGCAAGCAACACTGAACCAGACATTAGATATAAAATATGATAGAGAACAGACTAACTAGGGGGCCAATTCAAAACACATCTGAACCCTCTAGTTAACTGTTTAGCTATTATTACCATGTATTCATGTTTTCATCATGTCCCAAAAAACTATCCACCAACACGAGCGAATAAGGCCATACAAAGTTAATTAATTTAAATGATTATTTTTGATGAAATGTACGATTCACTTCACCATTGTATTATTTGGGATTTGGTTCAACTGCAGTGAATCGAACCATGTGAATCAAAATGAGACTTTTCCCCTTATCGCGAACATACATTTTAGGAAAATAGATTACATGTAGCCTTTCTTTTGGTTTATGTGGCTACAAAACTGGTTTGTTTGGGCTTCCTATGGGACATTGCAACACAATATATGCTAGTCAGCTTGCAAAGTAAACACTTCTAAGGTAGTTAAGATATACTGTATATAACTAAACTAGAAAAGGTACATTTCCTGAAGAAAATTTGTGGGCTTGCATCACTGAACAAAATATTTGTAGCCTGCCATAGCCATTTGATCTTTGATATATTGAATGAGTTAATTATTTATAAAGGCATAACATGTATCTTGTCGTAATGTTGCAATGTTTTACATCAAGAGTGGTCAACTATCCTCCAGGAGAGCTAATGGATGTGCAGGCTTTTTTTCTAGTCCCCCTCTAACAAACCACTTTTTTAGACTTGAACTGCTCAACCAGACCTTGATAAACCGTCTCTGACATGTTTGAGCAGGGCTTGATCAAAAGCCTGCACACACAGTAGTTCTCCAGACTGAGGGTTGACCACATGTGTTTTATACAGTTGCTTAACAGGTATTCTACTTAGGGGTGGGGTTAAGTTCCTTGCTCAATGACAGGAGACGGTACATGGGATCAGAGAACAGCCTCCCAGTGTTGATTCCACATTATGTTTACTTTTTTATACATACATGGACACGCCGCCAATTGTTGGTTATGAACATTTTATGAAAGTCATGAAATTGTCAAAATGTGTATGACCCCTGTCGTCACAAAGCTAAGGACCCTGGGACTAAATAACTGGATCCTGGACATCCTGACTGGCCGCCCCCAGGTGGTGCGGGTAGGCAACAACACATTCGCCACGCTGACCCTTAACACGGAGGCCACTCATGTGTGCATGTTCAGTCTCCTAACCATACTCCCTGTTCACCCGCGACTGTGTGACTGCAACGACTCCAACACCATCATTAAGTTTGCCGACGAAATACCGCTGGTAGGGCTGATGGCCGATGATGATGAGACAGCCTATAAGGAGGAAGTTCTGAACATCTCTAAAACTAAGGGCATTGTATTTGGTACAAATCATTCCTTAAGTGCTAGACCTCAGCTGAATCTGGTAATGAATGGTGTGGCTATTGAACAAGTTAAGGAGACTAAATTACTTGGCGTTACCTTAGATTGTAAACTGTCATGGTCAAAACATATAGATTCAATGGTTGCAAAGATGGGGAGAGGTCTGTCCGTAATAAAGAGATGCTCAGATTTTTTTTGACACCACACTCCAAAAAGCTCCAAAAAGTTCTGCAGGCTCTAGTTTTGTCTAATCTTGATTATTGTCCAGTCGTGTGGTCCAGTGCTGCAAGGAAAGACCTAGTTAAGCTGCAGCTGGCCCAGAACAGAAAGGCACATTCTGCTCTTCATTGTAATCAGAGAGCTGATATAAATACCATGCATGTCAGTCTCTTGGCTAAGAGTTGAGGAGAGACTGACTGCATCACTTCTTGTTTTTATAAGAAACATTAATGTGTTGAAAATTCCCAATTTTTTGCATAGTAAACTTACACACAGCTGACACACACACTTAGCCCACCAGCCATGCCACCAGGGGTATTTTCACAGTCTCCCAATCCAAAACAAATTCAAGAAAGCGTACAGTATTATGTAGAGCCATTATTGCATAGAACTATGTTCCATCTCATATTGATCAAATAAACAGCAAAGCTGGTTTCAAAAAACAGATAAAGCAACACCTCACGGCACAACGCCTCTCCCTTATTTGACCTAGATAGTGTGTGTGTATGCATTGATATGTAGGCTACGTGTGCCTTTTAAAAAATATATGTAGTTCTGTTCTTGTCTAATGATGTTCTATATTATGTAATTCTGTATTATGTTTCATGTTTTGTGTGGACCACAGTAAGAGTAGCTGCTGCTTTTGCAACAGCTAATCAAATACCAAATACCTGGCAGTGCGGTGCCAGAACAACAACCTCTCCCTCAACGTCAGCAAGACAAAGGAGCTGATTATGGACTACATGAAATGGAGGGCCGAGCACGCCCCCATTCACATCGACGGGGCTGTAGTGGAGCGGGTCGAGAGCTTCAAGTTCCTCGTTGTCTAGATCACTAAGGATCTATCGAGGTCCACACACGAACACAGTCGTAAAGAGGGAAAGATAACGGCTCTTCCCCCTCAGGAGGCTGAAAAGATTTGTCCTTATCCTCAAAAATTTATACAGCTGCAACATTGAGAGCATCTTGACTGACGGCATCACCTCCTGGTATGGCAACTGCCTGGCTTCCAACCGCAAGGCACTACAGAGGGTAGTGTGTACGGCCCAGTACATCACTGGGGCCATGCTCCCTGCCATCTGGGACCTCTATACATGCTGTGCCAGAGGACAGCCCTAAAAAGTATCAAAGACTCCAGCCACCCAAGTTATAGACTGTTCTCTCTGCTACCGCATGGCTAGCGGTTCTGATACATCAAGTCTGGAATCAACAGGACACTGAACATCTGCTACTCCCAAACCATAACACTGGTAAATAGTTAGTCCAGGTAGCTATTTGGTTAACTGTTTAACTATCTGCATTAACCCTTTTTTCCACCAACTTTTTTGACTCATCACACTGCTGCTACTGTTTACTATCTGTCACTTTATTCCTAGTTATATTTAAATACCTCAATTACATCATACCCCTGCATGTCGACTTGGTACTGTTACCCTGTGTATATAGCCAAGTTATTGTTACTCATTTAGTATTTGTTATTACTTTTATTATTACATGTTATACTTTTCTGTTATTTATCCATTTCTTTCTTTCTGCATTGTTAGGAAGGTCCTGTAAGTACCTATTTCACTGTTAGTCTACATCTGTTGTTTACGAAGCATGTGACGAATAAAATTTGATTTGAACATTTATTTCACTGGTTAACATATGTTGGAAGTCACTTTGGAAGTCAATGTGGCATCTCCACAGACTGGCCCTCAACCCGTTCTCCAGTTCGATAAATATCCTGTTTCTCCTATCTTGTGGGAGGTTGTCTTTCTGAATCGTACATGAAAGTTAATCTGTATCATGTCTGTAGAATATTGAACATTTGTATAGCCATGTTATGTTGTATATTGTAAAAGCCCATGGCATTTAGTACATCAGTAGGATTCCATTAGTCAGCTTTTAGGTGACTTTATATGCCTGAACCTTCTGAAGCAGGACTCCACACTCATTACCAGTAATGGTTTCAGCCAGCCCTGGCCTCACGCAGAAAGGGAACATGGCAGAATCATTTGGAGTTTGCTAAAAGGCTGCCTAACATAATATCCATGTTAAGGAGCAGGTCAACAGATACGACAGATAGCTCTGTGAGAGTGGAGGTATATTGTACTAATATGTAACAACACAATAAACATTTGTAAAGATAACTTTTCCTGATTTATTCTTCGGTGAGAGGCGGTGCCTGTATGCCACGTTTACCTCTTAGCTTTTAACACTATGGTAGCAGGCTGTGAATCATGACATGTCAGGGGAGATTGTGATTCAAGATTCAATGACCTCTTACAGTGTACATACTTAATGGATAGTACAGAAAATATTAGACCATCAGCCCTTTGAACATACAGTATCGTTCAAACGTTTGGGGTCACTTAGAAATGTCCTTGTTTTTGAAAGATCCAATAAAATAACATTAAATTGATCAGAAATAAAGTGAAGACATTGTTAATGTTGTAAATGACTATTGTAGCAGGAAATGACAGATTTTTTCTGGAATATCTACATAGGCGCACAGAGGCCCAATATCAGCAACCGTCACTCCTGTGTTCCAATGGCACGTTGTTTTAGCTCATCCAAGTTTATCATTTTAAAAGGCTAAGGCTAATTGATCATTAGAAAACCCTTTTGCAATTATGTTAGCACAACTGAAAACTGTTGGTCTGATTAAAGAAGCAATAAAACTGGCCTTCTTTAGACTAGTTGAGTATCTGGAGCATCAGCATTTGTGGGTGCGATTACAGGCTCAAAATGGCCAGAAACAAATAACTTTCTTCCGAAACTCGTCAGTCTATTCTTGTTCTGAGAAATGAAGGCTATTCCAATGCGTGAAATTGCCAAGAAACTGAAGATCTCGTACAAAGTGGTATACTCCTCCCTTCACAGAACAGCACAAACTAGGTCTAACCAGAATAGAAAGAGTGGGAGGCCCCGGTGCAAAACTGAACAAAAGGGCAAGTACATTAGAGTGTCTAGTTTGAAAAACAGACACCTCACAAGTCCTTAACTGGCTTCATTAAATAGTACCTTTAAAACACCAGTCAACAGTGAATGGGATGCTGGCCTTCTAGGCAGAGTTCCTCTGTCCAGTGTCTGTGTTCTTTTACCCATCTTAATATTTTCTTTTTACTGGCCTGTCTGATATATGGCTTTTTCTTTGCAACTCTGCCTAGAAGACCAGCATCCTGGAGTCGCATCTTCACTGTTGACGTTTGAACGGTAGTGTATAATAAGAGTTCTGTTGTTGAAGCATGAAACATGGGCTACTTGCTATATGGGTCATTTTCCATACGATCATCACTCCCAATTACAAAGCCAGAGTCTCTTTAAGATGGGATTGAATACATGCAATAGAACGTGTTGTTCGTATTACAATAGATATGTCTACCATTTTTCTTTTTAAATCTATCTACAGCCCTCTGATGTTTGTGTGGCCATGCAGAATGCACTCAATATGACAAACCATTTAACCAGCACTTACGCACTTTCAAAAGAGTGTGTGTTCCCATAACAATGGCAATCCAATGATCAAGTCTGTGGTAGTATATAAGCATATGAGTCATTTCTTGACATGGCTGTCATCAGACGTACACTGTACTTTCCTATGTGCCAACTGCTCTCAATATAGGTCAAGCACCGTTCTCTTTCTGTTGCAATTTTGTACATTTACACCAAGAGTAGCTTTGAATTGCATCTATTGAACATCAAGTATTGAGTAGATCACCGTTGTTAAAGACACCTGCCTTCAGCAGGGTGCAGATAGAAATGGAATGACTCGTTTTTTGTGTCTTGCAATTCTATTGGCAACACCCTGTAGGCCTATGTTCCTGTTGAAAATGCCCCATATGACTTTATGGCTCCCGAGGGTGAAAGAGCTGTAGAAGTGAAAATCTCAATAGAGTTCCCCTTTGGAGCAGACTTTACTGTATATTCTAAAGAACTCTATGCTTTGGTTTCCCTTGTATGATATCTGACACTGACGTCTAAAATATGTCATTTTGCTCACTGGGTTATTTATTTTACCTGCACATTCCTTGTGTACAGTATCTGAAGGAAACATTAGTTTGTCACTTTGGTAAAGGCTTCGGTCTAAAGTGCTCTCTCAAAGCCTTTTCATGACTTCAAACATGTAATAGGTATTGCATCCTCTGGTAGTATTCTCCCCACCAGGGAAACCACTGTCACTGTATTTTCATTTGAAGAAACATATTGACATTGAATTTTCAAATCTAACTGCCAATGGTTTTTCTACACCTGCAGACATAATTCAATATTTGTTTTGCCTGTTAAGAGGATGGCATTTCTCACACACAACCCAAATGTGAAGATGTCTTTTACCTGAAGATAATCATTTTAATACAATGTTCTGTTTTGTTTTGTGTATCAAATCTGCAGTCCATTGAGGGATGAAGAATGCAGCAGCATATTCAGCCAGACAAGGCTTTGTTGCAGGCAAATTATGTAAAAAATAAAATAAAAGTTTCAGCTTTTCGGTTGAATAGTTGAGCATCAAAAATGAGTGAAGACAGAATCTTGACTGTGGCCAGTTGAGAACAAGTTCTCATTTACAACTGCGACCTGGCCAAGATAAAGCAAAACAGTGTGACACAATCAACACAGTTGTACATGGGATTAACAAACGCACAGTCAATAACACAATGAAAAAATATATATACAGTGTGTGCAAATGTAGTAAGAGTAGGAGGTAAGGCAATAAATAGGCCATAGTGGTGAAATAATTACAATTTAGCAATTAAACACTGGAGTGATAGATGTGCAGAAGATGAATGTGCAAGTAGAGATACTAGGGTGCAAATGAGCAAAAACATAAATAACAATATCATCAAATCAAATCTCATTTATTTATATAGCCCTTCGTACATCAGCTGACATCTCAAAGTGCTGAACAGAAACCCAGCCTAAAACCCCATAGCAATGATAGTAGAGACCATGTGAGGATATGACGGAGCAGAGTGACTTGGTGTATTTAGAGGAGAGGGCCTAGAACCAAACCCTGGGGGACACCAGTAGTGAGAGTACGTGGTGCAGACACAGATCCTCTCCATGTCAACTGGTAGGAGCGGCCTACTAGGTAGGATGCAATCAAAGAGTGTGCAGAGCCTGAGAAGGTGGAGAGGAGGATGTGATGGTTCCAGGTGTTGAAGGCAGCAGATAGATCTTGCGGTCCAGCTTCACCATCTTGAGGACGGCCTCCTCACGCCCATGCCCCAGGTGGTCGAACAGGCAGTCGTGCTGCTCAGGTAGACGGTGCAGCATGCAGAACACGTAGCCGCAGCGACAGGAGCAGCGAAAAGTTTATTCTGCCAAGTCTGCTGAACCTCCTGCTTTAACCAGTAAAACCAGTGAGTTCCCTGAGGAGAAAAGCGAGACCACTGCTGGTTCTCTACTGGTGGCCAGCCCTGACCAGGAGGGTAGCCGCAGGGACTCTTCTAGAATAAACATTAAAATTGTCATTTTAATCCATAGAGACGTGAAGGAGAAGCTTGTCGGATGTTGATCTCTTCGCGGCTGGGATGAGGTAGTTGGGTGGGTTATTTACAGATGGGCTGTGTACAGGTGCAATGATCGGTAAGCTGCTCTGACAGCTGGTGCTTAAAGTTAGTGAGGGAGATATAAGACTCCAGCTTCAGTGATTTTTGCAATTCGTTTCAGTCATTGGCAGCAGAGAACTGGAAGGAAAGGCGGCCAAAGCAGGAGTTGGCTTTGGGGATGACCAGTGAAATATACCTGCTGGAGTGCTTGCTACGAGTGGGTGCTGCTATGGTGACCAGTGAGCTGAGATAAATCGGGGCTTTACCTTGCAAAGACTTATAGATGACTGTTGAGGGAATTTTTATCAATGATGGCTAATTATGTATACATTTCAATCAGGACTGACTAATCAGAAGTCTATTATGTTACTGTATATGTACTAATCCGAATACTATTATGTTACTGTATATGTACTAATCCGAATACTATTATGTTACTGTATATGTACTAATCAGAATACAATTATGTTGCTGTATATGTGAGTTTTCTTTCTTGATCCCAGTACTGAATATAATGTGTGTGAATGTGGTCAAGAGTTAGAACAATGACTGTCTGTTCCTTGGTAGAAATGAATGAACGATATCTTCAGACTGGCTAGAATGCTTATCTACACGAGAAGACCTTGGCTCGTAAATTATATTAAATTGGTAGGGAGGCGGATGTGGGAAGGCTTGAGATACAGCCTTTGTACTGGAACGGAGATGGCACGGGTTGGTGCTGAAACTAATGACGTCATTTTCAGTTTATAACCTGTGGTAAACTGTATCGTATTCAGTACTCTCGTGAATAAACTCTGCTGATTGACTTTAAGACAGGGCTCTGTCCATTATTATAGAATAAGGGTCTTACAAATCCTTATGAATTGACAGAGTGTTTAATTTTAATTGGGTATTAAAACATAGAGCAGAATTTAATTCCTGTAACAATGACCTGGAGCCAGTGGGTTTGGCGACAAATATGAAGCCAGGGCCAGCCAACAAGAGCATAAAACTCTCATATGCAGATAACATCTATGTTGGTTGGGTAGCATACAGGTTTTTAGCAAATGTTAGAAAAAGGCCCCATTCACAAAAGATATTGTGTCAAATCCAGTGCTCTTCAGATCTGCTTCCATGCGTTCGTGAGGGCCCAGTCTGAGGTCCTGAGCGGTCTGGAGTAGGTTTTCATCAAGGATCTCTCTGTACTTTGCTCCATTCATCTTTCCCTCATTCCTGACTAGTCTCCCAGTGCCTTCCGCTGAAAACATCCCCACAGCATGATGCTGCCACCACAATGCATAGGGATGGTATTGACCAGGTGATGAGCAGTGCCTAGTTTCCTCCAGACGTGACATTTGGCATTCAGGCCAAATAGTTAAATCTTGGTTTCATCAGAACAGAGTCCTTTATGTCCCTTTTGGCAAACTCCAAGGAGGCTGTCGTGCCTTCCATCTTCCATCTGGCCACTCTACCATAAAGGCCTGATTGGTGGAGTGCTGCTGAGATGGTTGTCCCTCTGGAAGATTCTACCATCTCCACAGAAGAACACTGGAGCTCTGTCAGAGTGACCATTCAGTTCTTGGTTTCCTCCCTGACCAATGCCCTTCTCCCCCGAATGCTCAGTTTGGCTGGGCGGCCAGCTCTAGGAAGAGTCCTGGTGATTCCAAACTTCTTCCATTTAAGAATGATGGAGGCCACTGTGTTCTTGGGGACCTTCAATGCTGCATATATTTTTTGGTACCCTTCCCCAGATCTGTGCCTCGACACAATCCTGTCTCGGAGCTCTACGGACACTTCCTTCGACCTCATGGCTTGGTTTTTGCTCTGACATGCACTGTCAACTGTGGGACCTTATATAGACAGGTTTGTGCCTTTCCAAATCATATCCGATCAATTAAACTTACCACAGGTGAATCAAGTTGAAGAAACCTCTCAAGGATGATCAATGGAAACAGGATGCACCTGAGCTCAATTTCGAGTCATGCATGCTGACCACACTGCTCGTGTCACGAGCACATGTACACGTAAATGTACATGTACATGTTATTCAATCATTGCACCCACACTGCTCTCGAGCGTCTGCATAGCCAGGCGCTAAAATAGAACTTGGTTCTAGTCTTATCTCTCTCAACTCCTCATTGGTTTTTAGGAGCATATACCCAGTTGGTGGTGGTATTGCAGCTTAAAGTTGGTTGCCATCCGCCATATAAAGTCCAAAGAAGAAGATGAAGCCTGAAGGAGGAGAAATTACTAGAAACAAACATGGTTTACACATTTATCTGTGGATGAATTGTCGGAGTAGAGGACCTTGTGCATTTCAGGTCAAATAACAACCCAATGTTTATATCCCAGGACAAATTAGCTAGGAATAGTAAGCTAGTTAGCTAAATTGCCTTAAATTTTTTATGTTCTTCGACCTGTCCCCAAATTAATATAGTTGGTTCAGAGTTAATTTTGATATTTCAACCTGTGTGTCCTGAATGCATCTGGGGTGGGTGGACAAAATCAACATGCGTATGTGTGCGAGAGGTCTGATCAGCATGTCATAGCAGAGGCTCTGAATACTTATTTAAATAAGGTATTTCTGTCCTCCCCCAGAATCTTTTGGGCCATCTAAAGATAAATTCCTGCATTTTTACACAATTCAGTATCCCTGCCAGCCAACCCCTCCCCTAACCCGGACGATGCTGGGCCAATGGTGTGCCGCCTCATGGGTCTCCTGTTCACGGTGCTGCACCTTGAACCAATAGCCTAACAAATGAACAACTCTTGAAAAAATACAGAGACTTTTGATTGTCATTATTAAGACATCCTCTATATCAAATTTCAGCTAAACCGACCAGCCAGCCCGAGCTGCCTGTACGACGGATCGCAAACAGTATAGTCAATAACACAACTTTCGCCCAACACAATTTCCTTCCCAGTTCCCACCTTTATTTCTTTTTTGATTTGGAAACACAAAAAAACACATACACCTCAAATATACATTAATACAAAGAAACAGCCAATCCTCCATATAATTCATCTCATAGGCCTAATAGTACCATAGAGCTCGTTTTACTTGCACACAATGTAGCTGGGTCACCCAATCCTGTCCCAAGGGGTCCATCACCCTGCAGCGCCCCAACGCAACACACCCCACTCAGCTTTAGGATCTTAGTGAAACATAAAAAATGTATTTGTTTTGGGTGTGTTAGGCCAAGGCCAGAGTGACGGCAGACACCCAGGGCAGCAGAGCCCCAGGGCCAGTACTGAACAGCCCAGCAGCTAGGGATTGCCTAAATATTTTATCTCCCCTGAAGTGGACATGTTTTCAATACACACCTTTTCCCCCTCAGGAGAATGAAAAGAGTTGGCATGGGTCCCCAGATCCTCAAAAAGTTATACAGCTGCACCATCGAGAGCATCCTGACCGGTTGCATCACCGCCTGGGATGGCAACTGCTCGGCATCTGAACATAAGGCGCTACAAAGGGTGCATGACTGGGGCCAAGCTTCCTGCCATCCTGGACCTACAGTACCAGTTTGGACACACCTACTCATTCCAGGGATTTTTATTTATTTCGACTATTTTCTACATTATAGAATAATAGTGAAGACATCAAAACTGTGAAATAACACATGTGAAATCATGTAGTAACCAAAAAAGTGTTAAACAAATCTAAATATATTTTATATTTGAGATTCTTCAAAGTAACCACCCTTTGCCTTGATGGCAGCTTTGCATACTCTTGGCATTCTCTCAACCAGTTTAATGAGGAATTCTTTTCCAATAGTCTTGAAGGAGTTCCCACATATAATGAGCACTTGTTGGCTGCTTTTCCTTCACTCTGCTGTCCAACTCATCCCAAACCATCTCAATTGGGTTGAGGTCGGGTGATTGTGGAGGCCAGGTCAGACATTGACCACCACTTTGTTTTTACACTGCTGCTACTCGCTGTTTATTGTCTGTTTATTGTCTATGCATAGTCACTTTACCCTACATGTACAATTACCTTGACTAACCTGCACCTCTGCACATTGACTTGGTACTGGTACCCCCTGTATAAAGCCTCGTTATTATAATTTTATTGTGTTACTTTTTTATTTACATTGTTACTTTAGTTTATTTTAGTAAATATTTTCTTAACTCTTTCTTGAACTTCATTGTTCGTTAAGGGCTCGTAAGTAAGCATTTCATGGTAAGGTTACACCTGTTGTATTCGGCGCATGTGACAAATAACATTTTATTTGATAAGGCATCCAGACCTTATCAAAGTTGCCCAGTATACCCTACATCTTGTAACAAATGTAATCAAATCTAGTGATACAAATCTAGTGATACATAACTTGACATTGTGGCAGGATAACCAATCTTCCAATTAATGGCAATGCATTTCTTAGCCACTATAAATGCTTGGTTACACAGTTTCTTCAGATAACAGTATCCAGTATCAATATTTCCAAGCAAACAAAAACAGGGAGAAGGGAGAATCTGTAGACATGCATAAAAGAACACACTCTTTGCCAGAATTCTGACAGCCTTCACAAGACCATAACATACGCAAATACTGTATGTCCCCTTTTGTATTTTAAATGTCCAGCAGACAAATGACATTCATGAGTGCATGTAATTCAGTTTCACAGGCATATAGTACATTCTATAGATGGTCTTAAACGGCAGTAATTTATGTCTGAGATGATATGAACATGCCTGGGCATTCAAACATATCTGTATACATTCATCATCAATAGCTTCTACCAGTACTTCCTCACAATTTTGTTTGACATGTTTTGTGTCATCGGGAAAAGCCTCTGTCAACCCTTGATACAGTTTGGAAATCGACTTTGGAGGTTCGTCAGACAGCCTTAAAATAGCATCCAGCTTGTCCAATATTTGCTGCACAGAGAGAATAAAGTGTTGTCATGACTCTCCTGGTCAAGAAACCAAGGCCTCAGATCAGCTTGGCAAATGGCTGACAAATAGCCAGACTCCCCTCTCTCCCACAGGAGAGCAGAGGCGGGCTGGGCCGGTTTTATGACACCTCACACCAGTTGTAAATCCTATGCAGCGGAGAACCCTTTCCTGCTCTTCAGTACCAACCAAAGGAATTCCTTTGTCCTCCAGGAAACCTTTGCTGCCAAAACAAAAACATCCAGAAAAGCGAATATTGGAATATTTCTAAGATCAGTGGGGATCTAAATATTAATAATGTCATATCGCTTTTCATGTTGTGATGTTATTAAAAACTGTATGAACCAAATATTGTAACTTAGGAAGGAAACCCCCTTCGGATGTTAAGTTTCCATCCAATGTGATATTCATACAATATGGTGAACGATGAAACTATTTTTGTTAAGATAGGAATGTCATTTTAGTTTTCTAACAAGATCATAGTTTTCATGTCCCTTGCACATTAACGTTGTGTTTTGCTGGTACTATTTAATGAAGCTGCCAGTTTAGGACTTGTGATGCGTCTGTTTCTCAAACTAGACACTCAAATGTACTTGTCCTCTTGCTCAGTTGCGCAGCTGGGCCTCCCACTCCTCTTTCTATTCTGTGAGGACGATCAGCTGTCCTGTCTTCCTGTAGCGCTGTCTTAGGCGTCTCACAGTACGGACATTGCAATTTATTGCCCTGGCCACATCTGCAGTCCTCATGCCTCCTTGCAGCATGCTTAAGGCACGTTCACGCACATGAATAGGGACCCTGGGCATCTTTCTTTTTGTGTTTTTCAGAGTCAATAGAAAGGCCTCTTTAGTGTACTAAATTTTCACAACTGTGACTTTAATTGCCTACCGTCTGCACGCTGTTAGTGTCTTATTAACAACTGTTCCACAGGTGCATGTTCATTAATTATTTATGGTTCATTGAACAAGCATGGGAAACAGTGTGAAGATATTTGGATTTTTATGAATTATCTTTGAAAGACAGGGTCCTGAAAAAGGGATGTTTCTTTTTTTGCTGAGTTTATACATACAGTGACTTGCGAAAGTATTCGGCCCCCTTGAACTTTGCGACCTTTTGCCACATTTCAGGCTTCAAACATAAAGATATAAAACTGTATTTTTTTGTGAAGAATCAACAACAAGTGGGACACAATCATGAAGTGGAACGACATTTATTGGATATTTCAAACTTTTTTAACAAATCAAAAACTGAAAAATTGGGCGTGCAAAATTATTCAGCCCCCTTTAGTTAATACTTTGTAGCGCCACCTTTTGCTGCAATTACAGCTGTCGCTTGGGGTATGTCTCTATCAGTTTTGCACATCGAGAGACTGACATTTTTTCCCATTCCTCCTTGCAAAACAGCTCGAGCTCAGTGAGGTTGGATGGAGAGCATTTGTGAACAGCAGTTTTCAGTTCTTTCCACAGATTCTCGATTGGATTCAGGCCTGGACTTTGACTTGGCCATTCTAACACCTGGATATGTTTATTTTTTAACCATTCCATTGTAGATTTTGCTTTATGTTTTAGATCATTGTCTTGTTGGAAGACAAATCCCCGTCCCAGTCTCAGGTCTTTTGCAGACTCCATCAGGTTTTCTTCAAGAATGGTCTTGTATTTGGCTCCATCCATCTTCTCATCAATTTTAACCATCTTCCCTGTCCCTGCTGAAGAAAAGCAGGCCCAAACCATGATGCTGCCACCACCATGTTTGACAGTGGGGATGGTGTGTTCAGGGTGATGAGCTGTGTTGCTTTTACGCCAAACATAACGTTTTGCATTGTTGCCAAAAAAGTTCAATTTTGGTTTCATCTGACCAGAGCACCTTCTTCCACATGTTTGGTGTGTCTCCCAGGTGGCTTGTGGCAAACTTTAAACAACACTTTTTATGGATATCTTTAAGAAATGGCTTTCTTCTTGCCACTCTTCCATAAAGGCCAGATTTGTGCAATATACGACTGATTGTTGTCCTATGGACAGAGTCTCCCAACTCAGCTGTAGATCTCTGCAGTTCATCCAGAGTGATCATGGGCCTCTTGGCTGCATCTCTGATCAGTCTTCTCCTTGTATGAGCTGAAAGTTTAGAGGGACGGCCAGGTCTTGGTAGATTTGCAGTGGTCTGATACTCCTTCCATTTCAATATTATCGCTTGCACAGTGCTCCTTGGGATGTTTAAAGCTTGGGAAATCTTTTTGTATCCAAATCCGGATTTAAACTTCTTCACAACAGTATCTCGGACCTGCCTGGTGTGTTCCTTGTTCTTCATGATGCTCTCTGCGCTTTTAACGGACCTCTAAGACTATCACAGTGCAGGTGCATTTATACGGAGACTTGATTACACACAGGTGGATTGTATTTATCATCATTAGTCATTTAGGTCAACATTGGATCATTCAAAGATCCTCACTGAACTTCTGGAGAGAGTTTGCTGCACTGAAAGTAAAGGGGCTGAATAATTTTGCACGCCCAATATTTCAGTTTTTGATTTGTTAAAGAAGTTTGAAATATCCAATAAATGTCATTCCACTTCATGATTGTGTCCCACTTGTTGTTGATTCTTCACAAAAAAAATGAAGCCTGAAATGTGGCAAAAGGTCGCAAAGTTCAAGGGGGCCGAATACTTTCGCAAGGCACTGTATATATATATACTATATCTCTCTTTTAGAGTTGAATTCCGGAGATGGTAACTCTAATAACAACTTCTTCCATGGTTCCCCAAATCCTAATGAGTTACTTATTACATGATTAATTTGATTGGATAACAATTAAACATATTCAATAAATAACAGTCATCATATTAATGTAAGTCACATCACAACAGTGTTGTATCTGCAAAACTTCAACTCCGCCCGTCACAGACTTCTCTTCCCTGGCTGCCTGACCCTGCTGAGACCCCATGTCACCATCTGATCCTCCTAAAATGAGGAATGAAAAATAATTACCTTGGTGTACATATATCATTTATATTATCCAAGAATAGAATCAATGGTTTGATAATTGAAATGACCATTATTCCCAGATCCCAGACTGTAACTTTCAACTGCTGTCCTGTAGTTACTGTAGGTCTACCCATCAACTCAAGATGGAACTTTGTATCATTCACTGATACTGTTAATATACTGCAAAATTCACCTCTGTATACTGGTCTTCCCTGATAATATACTGCAAAATTCCCCTGAGCTCCGTAGACTGGTCTTCCCTGGCTGTCTGACCATACTGGGACCCCTGTCACCATCTGATCCTGTTAAGACATGATGAGCAGTGTCGTGTACTGACTGTGCACTAGAGGGCTGCGGGTCCCGACAGAGATCATTTTGTTTTTTGGGTCACACAGATTATTTGGAAATGGTCCTCTTTCTGCTTTGTATGCGTTACCCTACCTATTGTATTAGAAGCACTTTTTTTTTGCATTATTCACTTCAGTAGCCTTCCTCTCCTAATTGGACGTGAGAGTTCAAGTGCGCCTAGTATGTGTGGTCTCATTGAAATAGAGGAGGCTGCCTACATGGGTGGATAATCACTTGGTAGATAGGAAATTAGCTTAAATGTGATTAGAATATAGTTTACTACAATGTCTATAAATAAATATTAATAATGTAAAGAACTGGAGTTGAAGTGCAATCAAAAAAATGTAATCTTAATTTAAAAGGAAAGGCACAACGCGCACATAGGTTAGTCTTTTCATTTTCAATAAGTATTGATTACCCATTTATTTGTCTCTGCCTGCAAATCGGCATCCTAAAAGGTAGGCTATATCCTATAGACCTATGCCAAACATAGCAAGTGTTGCTGTCATCATTCTTGCTGCTTCAAGTTCAGTAGCCATATCTGCTAGATCAGGTGCGATTGTGGTCGTACTTAAATAGAGTAGGCTATAGCCTATGCATGTGGGAAAAGCATTTCAGAGGAAATGTACTTCCTAAATAGTTTACTACATTGCCTAGAAATAGGCCTAAATATTGATCACCCATATTTATCTGAAAATCTTCCCTCTCCTAAAAGCTAGGCTATAAAAATATCCAGTTGTGAGGAGACATTCAGCCACCTGTTTAGCAAAAAAACATATATACATATCCAGTGCCTTCGGAAAGTATTCAGACCCCTAGACTTTTTCCACATCCCTTCTTCTAAAATGTATTAAATAAATACAAATCCTTAGCAGTCTACACACAATACCCCATAATGACAAAGCTAAAACAGTTATTTAGACATTTTTGCAAATGGATTAAATACAAAGATCTGAAATATCTTATTTACATAAGTATGCAGACCCTTTGCTCTGAGACGCAAAATTGAGTTCAGGTGAATCCTGTTTCCATTGATCATCCTTGAGATATTTCATCTGGGGTCCATCTGGGGTAAATTCAATTGACTGGATAGGATTTGGAAAGGCACACACCTGTCTATATAATGTCCCACAGTTGACAGTGCATGTCAGAGCAAAAACCAAGCCATGAGGTCAAAGGAATTGTTCGGAGAGCTCCGAAACAGGATTGTGTTGAGGCACAGATCTAGGGAAGGGTACCAAAAAATGTCTGCAGCATTGAAGGTCCCCAAGAAAACAGTGGCCTCCATCATTCTTAAATGGAAGAAGTCTGGAACCTCCAAGACTCTTCCTAGAGCTGGCCGTGCCCGGCCAAACTGAGCAATCAGGGGAGAAGGGCCTTGGTCAGGGAGGTGACCAAGAACCCGATGGTCATTCTGACAGAGCTCTAGATGTCCTCTGTGGAGATAGGATAACCTTCAAGAAAGACAACCATCTCTGCAGCACTCCACTAAGCAGGCTTTTATGGTAGGGTGGCCAGATTGAAGCCAATCCTCAGTAAAAGGCACATGACAGCCCACTTGGAGTTTGCCAAAATGCACCTAGTCAGGATCGAGGGAAATATGAATGGAGCAATGTACAGAGGGATCTTTGATGAAAACCTGCTCCAAAGCGCTCAGGACCTCAGACTGGGCCGAAGGTTCACCTTCTAACAGGAGAACGACCCTAAGCACACAGCCAAGACAAAGCAGGATTGGCTTTGGGACAAGTCTCTGAATGTCCTTGAGTGGTCCAGCCAGAGCCCGGGCTTGAACCCGATCGAACATCTCTGGAGAGACTTGAAAATACTTTCCTGAAAGCACTGTATATGTATAATTTGTTGTTGTTGCCTGTTTTGCATGTTATTTTGGCATTAATACGTGTCACATGTCAGTTTGCAAACATTGTAAAAAAAAAAGTATATATAATTTTGTTAATAAAACCGCATACAAACATGGTCTCCTTTTTGTTTTCTTGAGTAAGGCAGCTCCAAAATGCAGGTATGTCAGCCTAGCTCAGTGCTTTTGGTGGTGGTGGGGCAGCCAGTGGAAAATATGGAACATAGGGGTTGGTAATGTTCTCTAGTTGCGCTTTGGTTGGCTCAGTGTTCTGTCACTCATGGGGACTCTACGCCGCTGTACAATCATTTCGGAGAGATGGAAAATTCAAGCCCCTTGGGTGCTGCTATAGATTTACATTAGAAGTGCCTATCCAAAAAGGCTCAAGGTCATTGGTCACAGTTAAAATTACGTTATATCTACCGTAGCTTTGATTGGGCTGATCATGTCAACATCATACTTTCAAACTCTTAGCTAGCAAGCTAGACAAGCAGCCATCATCATGAATCAAGTTGACAATCTACTGGCAATGGCATATGAAGAGAAATTATAGATCTGCCATTGGACATAAACTTATTAAGTCGGAAATCGCAAATTCAACATATGTACGTGGTTTGGAAGAAATCAGTGGCTAACTGCAAGCTTTGCAAATCAATCACTAGCCTGCTATTCAGTGTAGAGGGTGTGTGGTCCTTGTCTGGGTTTAATGGTCTCTTTACCAACCTTAAAAGGATAAACATTCACTCACAACACACAATGGGCCAGAAAAGGTTGAATACATTGGCCATGCTGTCAATCAGCATGACTTCTGCCACGTTCAAAACAACTGGATACTCAGAACTGGGAAATCTCAGACTTCAGTGTGTTCAAAACAACTGGGAACTCAGTAAAAAAATTAGCTCCGGCTGGGGGAAAAAAAACGTTTTGGAAGGTCATCCAACTCAATTCCAAGTCGTGAACTCTGGCCTCTTTCTAGAGCTCCGACCTGAAGATCACTGACGCCATGATTCTACCTTGTTTTTTCAGAATTCCCAGTTGTCTTGAAAGCACCATTATTTCATAGAATGCTAGACTTTGATATCAAAGTTTGATGACATAATTTGCCCACAAGAAGGACTGCCATGCCACCATCCTGTTCAAGTGAAAGCAGCACAACGAGGTGAGTTCAAAAATGTCTTGTATGCTGCTGCATAATATTTGTAATATGCCAGGGAGATATGTATACTGTTGCTAAGAAAGTAATACTAAGTGTATGTTATGTAGTAAGCTGTTAGTAACCCATGTGCCTCACCCTAATAATTTGGTCCCTTTCCCCCTCATAACTTAGCCTACTATTCTGACTTGGTGGTGCACATGTAGCCTATAGCCTGTTTTAGAGAAATTTAATAATTTAATGTTGTAAGAGCTTATATGTCCACTTTATTTATGCACGGTTCTGACTTGTTGTACAGGGAGAATACTGTAAGAACGGTCCATGTTCTGAATTCTGTTGCTCTACATTTCAAAATTGCTGAACAAATAGTTATTTTGACTACGTCTGTCCTAGCTCACTCGTTAATGTCTTAATCGAAATTACAGATTGCCTCTTATCCGCTCGTCGTCCCCTTATGCCATAGTTTGAACATCTCAATTGTCAGTAGAAACCACATTTGTTTAAGCAAGTCAGCCATATCAGCTGTGTGTTTAAAAAAGGCAGAAAATGAGGCTGAATGAACTGTTTCTCTGCCAGATACGGCTCTGCTGATAACCAGGTGTAGCAGTGATAAGGATGGATGACATGATGCTGAAAAGAAAGCTCTGCTTTTGGGACAGCTTTATGTAGGCCCTAACAGTTTGTGGGTACCGTTTTTCACCGTTATAGTGCAATTCATGTATTGTTTGGTGTTGTGTTGTGTATAAGGGTGAAATATAAGGGTGAAATTGAGAAATTCTCTAGTAATTTAAACTATTTCGCATTTGATATTTGCGCATTTGACCATGGCAGGCCAGTAAACTACGTCACATACGCCTGAAATAACATTGCAGGACTGCGGTTGGGTTTGGGACCAGTTATTCCAAAAGCGGCACTCGGGCGGAGTGCGGTATGAAAAGCTGCGGTGTGGCGGGAGCAGGATGAAGAAATCCGTCCTGCCGCAGACCTCTACTCTGCACCATGACAGTGAAGCCTGTAAGGTTAGAGCTGTTTATTACTGTGTCAGTGTGAAAAGTAGGGAATCTGACAGATCAATAACGTTACATTTCCATACTGAATAATAAAAACTCACATTGAACTGAAACAAATGTCAGATTATCAATTTTCGGTCTTTTGGCTGATGGTTTCATTGTTTGATTCAGGTCTAGTGTGATTGAGGGAAAACTAATAGGTAGCGTTAGCCAACTCTTGGCCAGAGTTCTCTCTCTAACGGTACATCAACTGACGAAAGCTAGCCAAGTCTATTTACTTATGTTGAAATGGGACAAAACAAAAGGCTACAAAACATTTCCACACCAACAACTTCTGTCAGATAGCAATATGAGGTTGCTATTAATACTATCTGTCAGATAGCTAGAGGCTAGAGCTGACCTGGCAGTGGTAGCTACTAGCTACAGTAGCGTAGCTAATTCATGCACCTCTATTGAGAGGGGGTGAAACATTAGCTAACGTTACATGTCAGTTACAATACCAGCTCAGCACTGCAAAAACACACTAGTTTAGATAGTTCTGTTAAGTTAAACAGTGGTTCCCTTGCCAGCTACAGTTGAAATTGAAAGTTTATATACACCTTAGCCAAATCCATTTAAACTCAGTTTTTCACAATTCCTGACATTTAATCAGAGTAAAAATTCCCTGTCTTAGGTCAGCTAGCATCACCACTTTATTTTAAGAATGTGAAATGTCAGAATAATAGTAGAGAGAATGATTTATTTCAGCTTTTGTTTCTTTCATCACACCAAGTGGGTCAGAAGTTTACATACACTCCATTAGTATTTGGTAGCATTGCCTTTAAAATGTTCAACTTGGATCAAACGTTTCGGGTTGCCTTCCACAAGCTTCCCACAATAAGTTGGGTAAATTTTGGCCCATTCCTCCTGACAGAGCTGCAGTAACTGAGTCAGGTTTGTAGGCCTCCTTGCTCGCACACGCTTTTTCAGTTCTACCGTCAAATTTTCTATGGGATCGTGTCCATGTGGTTCTAAAGCCAGTCGGCTGAACACTCCAAACAGCCTACCCTACTGCTCGGCGACGTCGGCATGGTACTAAAACACACGTCGCCTCTTTTTGTATCAAATTGTAATGATAAAACTGTGAGGGGACAAAAGTGGAATTTCAGAATGTGGGGGGATATGTCCCCCTGTCCCCAGTGAAATTTGCACTCCTGCTATATACTCATTTGCATTTTGGTCTTTTGTCTTGAGAATCTTTTTTTAAAAATCAGCACTGAAAGGAAGAAGATCCAGATGAAAGCAAGTGGCAAAGTTAAACCCTCAGCAACAATAGACTAATATGGTTGCAGTATGATATTTGCATACTAGATGTTTTTGTAATGTATTCTCGCTCGCTGGACAAGTTGAGTTTTCGAGTGCGCACCTTCCATTCTCCACTATTTTTATCAGAGAATAATGATTTAAGGGAAGGTCATTTGATCCACTGTCTCAATAGGCCTCAATTAAATATTCATTAATTCTGATGTGGTCTCCTTTAACAGCTTCTCTGGGTATGTGTGTTGAGGAGACAAAGGATGCGCTTTTGATTATACAAGCTTGGGCTGTATTAAATACATCAGGAACCATTATGGTGAGTTAAACAGTCTTGTTTCTGATCAACAGATTTAGTGATAAGTTTGCGTTAGCCAAGATTTGTGTTTTAGGCCTCTGGTGCGGAACAAAAGCAGTGTGTCATTTAATCAACCTGAACCCCTATAGATTGTGTTTATGTTGCTTCATATGGCAAAATCAGGGTCCCTATGTCTAAGCGAACAACTGTGAGTTCAACATGGTCTCATTAGAATATTTTAAAAAGAGTGACATTTAACCATTGCATTTATACAGTCGAAGTCGGGTGTTTACATACACCTTAGCCAAATACATTTAAACTCAGTTTTTCACAATTCCTGACATTTAATTCTAGTAAAGGTTCCCTGTCTAAGGTCAGTTAGGATCACCACTTTATTTTAAGAATGTGAAATGTCAGAATAATAATAGAGAGAATTATTTATTTCAGCTTTTGTTTCTTTCATCACATTCCCAGTGGGTCAGAAGTTTACATACACTTAATTAGCATTTGGTAGCATTGCCTTTAAATTGTTTAACTTGGGTCAAACATTTCGGGTTGCCTTCCACAAGCTTCCCTCAATAAGTTGGGTGAATTTTGGCCCATTCCTCCTGACAGAGCTGCAGTAACTGAGTCAAGTTTGTAGACCTCCTTGCTCGCACACGCTTTCTCAGTTCTGCCTAACAAATTTTCCATAGGATTGGGGTCAGGGCTTTGTGATGGCCACTCCACTTCTTAAGCCATTTTGCCACAACTTTGGAAGTATGATTGGAGTCATTGTCCATTTGGAAGACCCATTTATGACCAAGCATTAACTTTCTGACTTATGTCTTGAGATGTTGCCTCAACATATCCACATAATTTTTCATTCCTCATGATGAAAACAAGGCTCCCCAAATTCTATCAGCATATCGATTGTGCTACCAGGGCTGGCAAAATCCTAGACCATTGTTATTCTAACTTCCACAATGCAGTTAAGAACAAATTTATATTTTCAATGACGGCCTAGGAACAGTAGGTTAACTGCCTGTTCAGGGGCAGAACGACAGATTTGTACCTTGTCAGCTCAGGGATTTCAACTTGCAACCTTTCGGTTACTAGTCCAATGCTCTAACCACTAGGCTACCTTGCCCTTCCTTTGGAAAATCTGACCACGACTCAATTTTGTTGCTCCCAGCCTATAGGCAGAAACTAAAACAGGAAGCACCCAACGCTGGTCCGACCAATCGGATTCCACGCTTCAAGATTGCTTCAATCACGTGGACTGGGATATGTTCCGCATTGCGGCGATCAACAACATTGATGAATACGCTGATTCGGTGAGCGAGTTTATTAGCAAGTGCATCGGTGATGTTGTACCCACAGCGTCTATTAAAACATTCCCCAACCAGAAACCGTGGATTGATGGCAGCATTCGCGCAAAACTGAGCGCATGAACCACTGCTTTTAATCAGGGCAAGGTGACCGGAAACATGACTGAATACAAACAGTGTACCTATTCCCTCCGCAAGGCAATCAAACAAGCTAAGCATCAGTATAGAGACAAAGTGGAGTCGCAATTCAACGGCGCAGACACGAGAGGTATGTGGCAGGTTCTACAGTCAATCACGGACTACAAAAGAAAAACCATGCCGGTCGCGGACCACGATGTCTTGCTCCCAGACAGACTAAACAACTTTTTTGCCCTCTTTGAGGACAATACAGAGTCACTGACACAGCCCGCTACCAAAACCTGCGGGCTCTCCTTCACTGTAGCCAACGTGAGTAAAACATTTAAACGTGTTAACCCTCGCAAGGCTGCAGGCCCAGACGGCATCCCCGGCCGCGTCCTCAGAGCATGCGCAAACCAGCTGGCTGGTGTGTTTTACAGACATATTCAATCAATCCTTATCCCAGTCTGCTGTTCCCACATGCTTCAAGAGGGCCACCATTGTTCCTGTTCCCAAGAAAGCTAAGGTAACTGAGCTAAATGACTACCGCCCTGTAGCACTCACTTCCGTCATCATGAAGTGCTTTCAGAGAGTAGTCGTGGACCATATCACCTCCACCCTACCAGACACCCTCGACCCACTCCAATTTGCTTACCGCCCCAATAGGTCCACAGACGACGCAATCGCCATCACACTGCACACTGCCCTAACCCATCTGGACAAGAGGAATTACTATGTAAGAATGCTGTTCATCGATTACAGCTCAGCATTTAACACCATAGTACCCTCCAAACTCGTCATTAAGCTCGAGACCCTGGGTCTCGACCCTGCCCTGTGCAACTGGGTCCTGGCCTTCTGGTAGGGCCGCCCCCAGGTGGTGAGAGTAGGTAACAATATCTCCACCCCGCTGATCCTCAACACTGGGTCCCCACAAGGGTGCGTTCGCAGCCCTCTCATGTACTCCCTGTTCACCCACGACTGCGTGGCCATGCACGCCTACAACTCAATCATCAAGTTTGCAGATGACACTACAATGGTAGGATTGATTACCAACAACGATCAGATGGTCTACAGGGAGGAGGGGAGGGCTCTCGGAGTGTGGTGTCAGGAAAATAACCTCACACTCAATGTCAACAAAACAAAGGAGATGATCGTGTACTTCAGGAAACAGCAGAGGGAGCAGCCCCCTATCTACATTGACGGGACAGTAGTGGAGATGGTGGAAAGTTTTAAGTTCCTCAGCAGCGCCTCTTCAACCTCAGGAGGCTGAAGAAATTTGGCTTGTCACCAAAAACACTCACAAACTTTTACAGATGCACAATCGAGAGCATCTTGTCGGGCTGTATCACTGCCTGGTACAGCAACTGCTCTGCCCATAACCGTAAGGCTCTCCAGAGAGTAAATGAGGTCTGCACAACACATCACCGGGTGAAAACTACCTGCCCTCCAGGACACCTACACCACCCGATGTCACAGGAAGCCCAAAAAGATCATCAAGGACAACAACCACCCACTGCCTGTTCACACCGCTATCATCCAGAAGGCGAGGTCAGTACAGGTGCCTCAAAGTGGGGACCGAGAGACTGAAAAACAGCTTCTATCTCAAAGCCATCAGACTGTTAAACAGCCATCACTAACATTGAGTGGCTGCTGCCAACATACTTACTCAACTCTAGCCACTTTAATAATGAAAAAATGTATGTAATCAATTTATCACTAGCCACTTTATATAATGCTTACATACCCTACATTACTCATCTTATATGTATATACTGTACGCTATACCATCTACTGCATCTTGCCATCTTGATGTAATTAAATGTATCACTAGCCACTTTAAACAATGCCACTTCATATAATTGTTTTCATACCCTACATTACTCATCTCAGATGTATATACTGTACTCTATACCATCTACTGCATCTTGCCATCTTGACGTAATGCATCACTAGCCACTTTAAACAATGCCACTTTATATGTTTTCATACCCTACATTACTCATCTCATATGTATATACTGTACTCTATACCATCTACTGCATCTTGCCTATGCCGTTTGGGCATCACTCATTCATATATTTTATGTACATTTTCATATTCATTCCTTTACACTTGTGTGTATAAGGTAGTTGTTGTGAAATTTTTAGGTTACATTACTTGTTAGATATTACTGCATGGTCAGAACTAAAAGCACAAGCATTTCACTACACTTGCATTAACATCTGCTAACCATGTGTATGTGACAAATACATTTGATTTGATTTGAGTAGTTGTCCTTACCGACTTGCCAAAACTATAGTTTGTTAACAATAAATTTGTGGAGTGGTTGAAAAACAAGGTTTAATGACTCCAACCTAAGTGTATGTAAACATCCGACTTCAACTGTATGTCACCCAAGCTGACATTTTAGTTATAGTACCCACAAAACAGTAGTCTCAACATCAACAGTGAAGAAGTGACTCTGGGATGCTGGCCTTCTAAGCAGAGTTGAAAAGAAAAATTCCTATTTCAGACTGGCCAATAAAAAGAAAAGATTAAGATGGGCAAAAGAACACAGACACTGGACAGAGGAACCCTGCCTAGAAGGCCAGTATTTATTTAACTAGGCAAGTCAGTTAAGAACAAATTCTTATTTTCAATGACGGCCTAGGAACAGTGGGTTAACTGCCTGTTCAGGGGCAGAATGACAGATTTGTACCTTGTCAGCTCGGGGATTTGAACTTGCAACCTTCCGGTTACTAGTCCAATGCTCTAACTAGGCTACCCTGCCGCCCCATGGGGCAGTATCCCGGAGTCGCCTCTTCACTGTTGACGTTGATTTCTGCAGGTACTATTTAATGATGCTGCCAGTTGAGGACTAGTGAGGCATCTGTTTCTCAAACTAGACACTCTAATGTACTTGTTTTCTTGCTCAGTTGTGCACCGGGGCCTCCCACTCCTCTTTCTATTCTGGTTAGAGCCAGTTTGTGATGTTCTGTGAAGGGAGTAGTACACAGCGCTGTACGAGACCTTTAGTTTTTTGGCAATTTCTCGCATGGAATAGCCTTAATATCTCAGAACAAGAATAGACTGAGAAGTTTGAGAAGAAAGGTATTTGATTCAGAAGAAAGGTCTTTCTTTCTGGCCATTTTGAGCCTTTAATCGAACCCACATATGCTGATGCTCCAGATACTCAACTAGTCTGAAGAAGGCCAGTTTGATTGCTTCTTTATTCAGGACAACAGTTTTCAGCTGTTCTAACATATTTGCAAAAAGGTTTTCTAATGATCAATTAGCCTTTTAAAATGATAAACTTGGATTAGCTAACACAACGTGCCATTGGAACACAGGAGTGATGGGTGGTGATAATGGGCCTCTGTACGCCTATGTAGATATTACATAAAGAAATCAACCGTTTCCAGCTACAAGTCATTTACAACATTAGCAATGTCTACACTGTATTTCTGATCAATTTGATGTTATTTTAATGAATAAAAAAGGTGCTTTTCTTTCAAAAACAAGGACATTTCTAAGTGACCCCAAACTTTTGAATGGTAGTGTATATTGTTTTATAGTAATACAATTGTTTAGAGAAAGATATTTAGTTTTAACAAGAAATTAAAAACTCTAGCACCCTACCCTTGCGAGGATACCAACACTGAGCCTTTGTCAAAAGTGTTTTGTGAGGGATCTCAGACCATTCCTCCATATAGTCTTTCCAGATCCTTGATATCCTTTGTCTGTACTTTACGGCTGTGGGCACAGGGAATATGGAAGTTGCAGGTGCAGTTGGTGAGTTTAATAGGAACGAAAATGGAGTGAATAAAAAAATAGGAGTAGCTTGGACTCCAGAGTGGCGCAGTGGTCTCAGGCACTGGATCGCAGTGCTAGCTGTGCCACTGGGTTTGAGTCCAGGCTGTCACAGCACTGGGAGACCCATGGGGCAGTGCACAATTGGCCTAGCGTCATCCAGGTTTGGGGAGGGTTTGGCCGGCAGGGTTGTCCTTGTCCCATCGCGCACTAGAGACTCTTGTGGTGGGCCGGGCGCAGTGCACACTGACATGGTCGCCAGGTGTACGGTGTTTCCTCCGACACATTGGTGCGGCTGGCTTCCGGGTTAAGTGGCCATTGTGTCAAGAAGCAGTGCGGCTTGGTTGGGTTGTGTTTGGAGGACGCACGGCTCTCAACCTTTGCCTCTCCTGAGTCCGTACGGGAGTTACAACGATGAGACCAATCAAATCAAATGTATTTATATAGCCCTTCTTATATCAGCTGATATCTCAAAGTGCTGTACAGAAACCCAGCCTAAAACCCCAAACAGCAAGCAATGCAGGTGTAGAAGCACGGTGGCTAGGAAGAACTCCCTAGAAAGGCCAAAACCTAGGAAGAAACCTAGAGAGGAACCAGGCTATGAGGGGTGGCCAGTCCTCTTCTGGCTGTGCCAGGTGGAGATTATAACAGAACATGGCCAAGATGTTGAAATGTTCATAAATGACCAGCATGGTCAAATAATAATAATCACAGTAGTTGTCGAAGGTGCAACAAGTCAGCACCTCAGGAGTAAATGTCAGTTGGCTTTTCATAGCCGATCATTAAGAGTATCTCTATCGCTCCTGCTGTCTCTAGAGAGTTGAAAACAGCAAGTCAGGGTCAGGTAGCATGTCCGGTGAACAGGTCAGGGTTCCATAGCCGCAGGCAGAACAATTGAAACTGGAGCAGCAGCACAGCCAGGTGGACTGGGGACCTCAAGGAGTCATCATGCCAGGTAGTCCTGAGGCATGATCATAGGGCTCAGGTCCTCCGAGAGAGAGAAAGAAAGAAAGAAAGAAAGAAAGAAAGAAAGAAAGAAAGAAAGAAAGAAAGAAAGAAAGAAAGAAAGAAAGAAAGAAAGAAAGAAAGAAAGAAAGAAAGAAAGAGAGAATTAAGAGACAGCATACTTAAATTCACAAAGGACACCAGATAAGACAGGAGAAGTACTCCAGATATAACAGACTGACCCTAGCCTCTGACACAAACTACTGCAGCATAAATACTGGAGGCTGAGACAGGAGGGGTCAGGAGACACTGTGGCCCCATCCGATGATACCCCCGGACAGGGCCAAACAGGCAGGATATAACCCCATCCACTTTTCCAAAGCACAGCCCCCACACCACTAGAAGGATATCTTCAACCACCAACTTACCATCCTGAGACAAGGCCGAGTATAGCCCACAAAGATCTCCGCCATGGCACAACCCAAGGGGGGCGCAACCCAGACAGGAAGAACATGTCAGTGACTCAACCCACTCAAGTCACTCACCCCTCCTAGGGACGGCATGAAAGAGCACCAGTAAGCCAGTGACTCAGCCCCTGTAATAGGGTTAGAGGCAGAGAATCCCAGTCAAGAGAGAGGAACCCACCAGGCAGAGACAGCGAGAGCGGTTCGTTGCTCCAGAGCCTTTCCGTTCACCTTCCCACTCCTGTGCCAGACTACACTCAATCATATGACCTACTGAAGAGATGAGTCTTCAGTAAAGACTTAAAGGTTGAGACCGAATCTGCGTCTCTCACATGGGTAGGCAGACCATTCCATAAAAATGGAGCTCTATAGGAGAAAGCCCTGCTCCAGCTGTTTGCTTAGAAATTCTAGGGACAATTAGGAGGCCTGCGTCTTGTGACCGTAGCGTACGTGTATGTATGTACGGCAGGACCAAATCGGAATGATAGGTAGGAGCAAGCCCATGTAATGCTTTGTAGGTTACCAGTAAAATCTTGAAATCAGCCCTTGCCTTAAAAGGAAGCCAGTGTAGGGAGGCTAGCACTGGAGTAATATAATCAAATTTGGGGGTTCTAGTCAGGATTCTAGCAGCCGTATTTAGCACTAACTGAAGTTTATTTAGTGCTTTATCTGGGTAGCCGGAAAGTAGAGCATTGCAGTAATCTAACCTAGAAGTAACAAAAGCATGGATTCATGTTTCTGCATCATTTTTGGACAGAAAGTTTCTGATTTTTGCAATGTTACGTAGATGTCCTTGAAACAGTCTTGATATGTTCGTCAAAAGAGAGATCAGGGTCCAGAGTAACGCAGAGGTCCAAGACTGTAACTACCCATTTTCTCCCCACAAAATTGGGGAGAAAATGTGGTAAAAACAAACAAACAGGAATAGCGTCTAAACACAAAAACAGGAAACTGTCATGACTGTCCACAAGACCCCAAATAGTTAAGATCAGGTTTGCAATGAATAACTTCAATCAGACCCCCTCTCACCCGTAGAGGGGGAAGGAAAGAACTAGTGGGGATTAACAACTCACGTCCTGTAATAAATCAAGGGAGAAGATCCAAGCTCTCCCTCTCCAAATTAACCAAAGGAATGTGCTTTGTCGCAACAAATATTTTTCTAACACACGTTCAAAAGCATCTACTGGAACAATATTTCTAACTTAGAACTTGGGGGAATGGTCAGAGGCGATCTATCGAACACTAATGTAATTTTGTTTGATATTTTGTAATGTCATTAAAAATGTTACAAAGGAAATACTGTAACTTGGATAGTGTATCCACTACATATTTAAAGTTTCCATACTATGCATTGTGCATGTAAAAGAGAGGGATGTGATTTGAGAAGCTATAAGAGATAATTGTTTTTCATAACTTTGCACAGTGAGTAATCACCGCCCCGGAGTAAGGTCAAGAAGCGTGCCAGTCTGCTGGAACCACCCCTTTCGAGCAAAAGGTATGAAAGATGGGTAAAGAAAAAACACACTAGACCAAAAAAAGTGAAGCTGTAATTGCACATTTAAAATGGTTTGAACTTTGAATCTTAACACGAGGTGGAGAAGATAAAATCACCTCCAGGACAATCACTGGTACAACTGATTAGCTTCCTAAGTAAATCATCTTCTAAAGCGAATTGAAGTAGGACCATCTGGTTACTCTGCTCAAACCATCATATTACACTACTCTCATCCTCCCAATGGGTAACCATCGATATGGTTGGCTAGCCTATCTTCAAAGAAGCATCTTCAAGAGAGAATGAAGAGGAAAATCAACTCTGCAGTTTTGTTCAGGACTACAAGACAAGTCACAGGATACCGGACAACTACAAAGAAGGACAACAGTAGAAGACTTGTTGGAACCATTTCGGACAGTCAGAGCCTTAGAAGCGTGTCGCGAAAAGGCCCAACCTCTGCCCATTTCACAGAGAGATCCCCGGCGAACCCAGGCATTTCACTTAAATACATTCATGATTTCATACTCAAAGTGGGAGGCAGTTTGTGTGCAAAGTATATGGTTTCTGTAGGTGAAAGTAGTTTCTGAATGTACCAATGTTAAGTGTCTCTGTCACTCTCTCACTCTCCATTTCGTCTTTAACAAGCAGCCATGTTGTTGTCATTCCTCTAGGGACCTGTTTTCAGCGTATTAAGTCTCCAGTCAATAACTGGTGCAGAGTGTGTATGTTTGTCCTGTGTTCCCATTTAAATAGCTAGTAAATAAATAAACCAATTTGTGTAGTACTGAATCAGAAGTAAGGCTCGGGTTTTTACAGATGCAAGGAGGTTATGACTGTTCAGAATGGTGATATGATACAAGGTCATGATTAATACATTGACTGTTTGTTGATGTGATAGTTAAATGCCTTTTAGAGTTTCATTTGGGAGATCGTAACTCTTTAAATAACCGTTCTCGTGGTACCCCAGAGCCTAATGAGTTAATTGTTACATGATTAATTGAATTGGGTAACAATTAAACAGTTAATTACATAAATAACAGTCTTAAGATTCATTTCCAGAGTTATCCATCTCTGAGACCGGGTGTGGTAACTCATATGTCTAAAGGTTAACAATGATGTTATGTACACCAGGAGTTTTAGAAATGAAAAGAGAGAAATTATTTGAACCTACAGTACATCTCATCAGAGGGCCAGCCTGCTGTCTGGTAGACAATGCAGTGATGTGTACTGAACCTGTCACCTCTGATTAAACGTAAAGCACTATGGTAACTGCATCTAATGGCTTTAGAATTTGTAAGCAGGAACACGATCAATGTGGGCACCAGCCAAAGTATATGCTTAAACCATTAGTAGGATTTGTATGCGCTCTAGAAAACAACATACTGGATACTTAGTTTTACTGAATTCAAAACTAGTTTAAGGTCAATAAAGGTTTTCTGTAAAACAATTAAGGTAGAGTGTAGTTCAGATAGAGCCTGGTCAACAAAAGGGGCAACAGAATACACAACAGTATTGTCTGTATACAAGTGAAGCTTTTTTGACAAACCAATATTGTAAATGGACAGTAAAAAGTACAGGCACCAAAAACTACCCCTGTGGGACACAGGGTGCTGATGGTTCTGGCTAAGGCTAAAATTGGTGAGTGTAGAGAGTATAGGGATATTGTTATCCACTTCGACAACAACGATGTTAGGATGAAACAGTCAGAGGTCACCAAGCCAAACATAGCTCTGGCCCCCTCCCAGTTATGGGGAGTGATGAGCTCTACAGCAGTCTCACAACTCAATTGCTGGTTGGAAATGGTTTTCTGCCCCTCCCAAAAGATAGAATTTGTAGATAATTGGCCCTCTTTCTAGGACTCACCCACAAACAGGACCAAGCCTGGCCTGCTGAGGAGTGACGGACTCCATCCTAGCTGGAGGGGTGCTCTCATCTTATCTATGTACATAGACAGGGCTCTAACACCTCTCGCTCCACAATGAGCTAGGGTGCAGGCCAGCCTGCTAGCTTAGTGGAGTCTGCCACTAGCACAGTCAGTGTAGTCACCTCAGCTATCCCCATTGAGACCGTGTCTGTGCCTCGATCTAGGTTGGGCAAAACTAAATATCACGGTGTTCGCCTTAGCAATCTCACTGGAATAAAAACCTCCTCCATTTCTGTCATTATTGAAAGAGATTGTGATATCTCACATCTCAAAACATGGCTACTTAATGTTAGATCCCACACTTCCAAGGCAGTTATTGTCAATTAACTAATCACTGATCATAATCTTGATGTGATTGGCCTGACTGAAACATGGCTTAAGCCTGATGAATTTATTATGTTAAATGAGGCCTCTCCTACTGGTTATGCTAGTGACCATATCCCCCGCACATCCCGCAAAGGCGGAGGTGTTGCTAACATTTCCGATAGCAAAGTACAATTTACAAAAAATAAAATGACTGCGTTTTTGTCTTTTGAGCTTCTTACTAGTCATGAAATCTATGCAGTCTACTCAATCACTTTTTCTAGGCCGTATACAGCGTTCCTTCCTGAGTTTCTATCTGACCGCAGATAATATTCAAATTTTTGGTGACTTTAAAAAACCTGTTATGGCTGCGATCCCCGTACAGGGACCAACATCAGGGGAAATCTCAGAGTGACAACTAAAAATACAATTTCGTAACATTAAACATTCTTGAAAATGCAAGTGTCTTACACCCTTCAAAAGACTAGAATCTTGGTAATCAAACTACTTTTTCCAATTTAAAATAGCTATTACAGAGTACAAATCCCATGCTTTTGTTTGAGAAGAGCAATCAAGAACAGAAACATTTTCCGCCATGACAGTTTTTACACATTCACATCTGAAGGTAAAATTATGACTTACATTCTGATATCTTGCTCTTATTTCTCTTCCTGAGTGTCCCATTGATCAAATGAAGTGCCGTTTTCTTTGATAAAATCGAAACATTTTGTAAACCGTTTGTGCCGTGAATTCCATCTCTATCAATTTTTTACAGAGCATTCGGCGTGATTCCCCCCTGTAAACAATAGTTTATCTAGTCATGGTGGGTTTCAGTGTATTCCTCTGGATGTTTGCAACACAGTCAAACATCATTGGTTTTTTTGCGACCTTACGCACCAATAATTTTAGCGAAGCTTCATTGATTAACTATATTTCTGTCCAATTACCACTGATCTTCTTGAAATCTAGCTGGGTAGATAGCCAATGAGCTGAGGTAAATGCCAGTATGTAATGGTTTGGGGTTGGACCACAATTCCTTGTTTGTAATCGCACGCGCAGGGAACTCCATTCTCGCCTTGACGATCAGAGGCGTTGCTGTAAGTCTTTTTACTCGCAGCTTTATTTCGGAAAGTTTTAGTTTCAACGATTTCATTGAAGATATCATGGCGAATAAATCATGTAAAGCGAAGTCAAACTCTAAAGTGAAAGTGAAAAAGTGAAAGTGAGACAGATTTTTTGTTTGAGGAATCTTGGAGTGTTATGATTCAAACGAACTGAGGAGCTGTTTCTGCAAGGACAGGATGTACTTCTGGACGGGTAAGTGCTAATGCCGTTTTATGAAATATAAATATATATATATATTATATATAAAAAATACATTAAAAAATCATTATAATGCCCACTCATTTCTGTACATCATAGATCTTATTGTCACGCCCTGATCTGTTTCACCTGTCTTTGTGATTGTCTCCACCCCCCTCCTGGTGTTGCCCATCTTGCCCACTTATTTTCTGTCTGTCTGTGCCAGTTCATCTTACCAGAGTTTGTCCTGTCAGCTCCTGTCTTTTCCCAGTTTCTCGTTTTCTCGTCCTCCTGGTTTTGACCCTTGCCTGTCCTGACCTTGAGCCCACCTGCCTGACCCCTCTACCTGAGCCTGCCTGTCGTCCTGTACCTTTGCCCCATCTCTGGATTGACGACCTCTGCCTGACCTGAGCCTGCCTGTCATCCTGTACCTTTGCCCCTGTTGCTGTAATAAACATTTTTACTTCGACACGGTCTGCATTTGGGTCTTCCCTTATCCTGAAAGTACGAACTGACCATGTCTGACCAAGCAGACTTGGACCAGCTCCTCTACGCTATCTCCCAAGGAGCCACCATTGGTAGGCACGAGGAGTTGCTTCGCGGTCTGATGGAAGGGTTCCAGCCCATGGCGAATGTCACGACCTAGCCTTCCACACATTGCGGGAGAAATTCAGTGGGTTGTCTAATAGGCAGCGTACCACGATGGTAACCTCCCAGCCCCTCTGTAACCCGGCTGGTAGCAGCGCTGTCACCCCGGCTTCCCAGGATCCCTGCTTACCTCCCTAGGAGCGCAATAATGGAGATTCGAGAACCTGCCGGGCCTTTCTCTCCAAGTGCTCTCTAATTTTTGAGCTGCAGTCTTCTTCGTTCCCCTCATCCACTCGAAGATAGCGTACATTATTACGCTGATGTCCGGGAGGTCACTTGCCAGGACCACGGCGGTGTGGGAGCAACAATCTGCCATCTGCCTCAGTGTGGAGGAATTCATGGAGGAGGTGAGAGGCTCTGGTGTCTGGGAGAGAGGCTGCCCGGAAGTTACTCCAGCTTTGGATGGACACCCTCAGTGTGGCAGACTATGCGGTGGAGTTGCGCACGCTAGCAGTGGCGGGTACCTGGAACCCGGAAGCGCTGTTCTACACGTTCCTGCACGGATTATCGGAGGAGGTAAAGGATGAGCTGGCAGCCTAAACTACCGATAGATCTTGGCTCACTCATCACTTTAACCATCCGGATCGATGGTCGGCTACGAGAACGTAGGAGGGAAAAGAGGTCCGATTGCGGTCCCAATCGCTCACTCAGGGATCCCACCTTGCAGCTGATGAACTCTGGAGGTCCCCGGCGTCTACGTTCCCGAGAGGATCCAAGCTCACCTGAGTCCCGCCAAGAGCCTCTGGAGACTGCCAATTCACATCTTCCCGTGCCGATGCGTACGCGTTTGGCTGGAGACAGCCTAGCCCTGCCGAGCTGCAGACTTGAGACCCAGAGCTGTCTGTATAGTGGTACTGCCGGTTATTTTGTGTCTACCTGTCCCTTCAAGAGACCTAGCTCATTCGTTGGAGTAAGTACACTGGTGGCTCTTGAAGATAATTGTTCTTCTCCCCTTACTCGCCACCCTGCTGTGGGGCGACCAGTCCAATTGTCTACAGGTACTCATCAACTCGGGGGCCGATTTGAGTCTCATGGACGTTGCCCTGGCGTCTGAGCTGGGCATCCCCACTCAACCTCTCTCCATTCCCATGGGTGTTAGATCGCTGGACAGGTGCTCTATAGACTGGGTCACCCATCATACCACCCCTGTCAACCTACGAGTGTCGGGGAACCACAGTGAGACGATCCAATTCCTGCTGGTTGAGTCTCCGCAGGTTCCCGTGGTATTGGTATTCTCTTGGCTCCAGCGACACAATCCCTCCATTGACTGGGCTACTGGTGCCATCGTGGGCTGGAGCCTGTCCTGCCACACTCATTGCTTGAAGTCAGCTTTGCCTGCCCCTTGACGTTTTCCTGGGGGCTTGGAAATTGCCACGGACCTGTCCACCAGCTCCGCAGAGTACCAGAATCCTCCGGAAGGGGTTTAGTAAGGCTCAGGCCCCTTCGCTTCCGCAGCACTGTTCGGTATCCAAGAAGGTCAAGCCTGAGGCGCTGGCACACCGCTATAGTGCCGCGGCTGCACCCCTTGAAGCCGAGACCTTTTCCCCCCGCTCCAAGATTATTAGCCCCTCTGCTGTTCGTCCTCTGTTGCCACGTACCCTCCGTATTTTTCCTACCTTTCTGTGTCTAGAGTCAAAACCATGTCTGACTGCCCCTTGTCTTCTGTTTTCTTGGCCCATACCTCCCCCCGCCAGCCAACGTATACGGTGAGATGCCTCCTGAGGGTTCGACCATGGGGCAGGGGTTTCCAGTACCTTGTTGACTGGGAGGGTTATGGCCCAGAGGAGAGGTGCTGGGTTCCTGCTAAATATATCTTGGACCCGGCCCTCATCGCTGACTTTCACCGCCGGCACATGTGTCAAGCAGGTATCCGCCCAGGTGGCACGCCAGCTGGCATCCTTAGAGGGGGGGTACTGTCAAGCCCTGATCTGTTTCACCTGCCTTTGTGAATGTCTCCACCCGCCTCCAGGTGTCACCCATCTTGCCCACTTATCCTCTGGGTATTTATACCTGTGTTTTCTGTCTATGCCAGTTTGTCTTGTTTGTCAAGCTTACCAGCATTTGTCCTGTCTTTTCCCAGACTCTCTTTTTCTCATCCTCCTGGTTTTGACCCTTGCCTGTCCTGACCCTGAGCCCGCCCGCCTGACCACACTGCCTGCCCCTGAGCCTGCCTGCCGTCCTGTACCTTTGCCCCGTCTCTGGATTGCCGACCTCTGCCTGACCTGAGCCTGCCTGCCGTCCATTTTCACTTCGACACTGTATGCATTTGGGTCTTACCTTATCCTGATACTTATACTAGAGTAAACCCTTTTTTTAAGCGATAGTGCTTGGGAGTCTATGCTCCTGAAATCCACCTTGAATGAATATGCATCTATGATACCTGGTGATGATTCATCAATCTTCTTGAATTTAAATGTGACTTAATGCAATACAATAAGGTTCGTATGAGTGCATGTGTATATTTTGTACCTGCCTGATGTGACAAACAATTCCATCTGAACCGCTCTGGCCTTATTAACATTTTCAACTAAATCTAAATATCTTGAGCCCTGCTATTACGCTATTGCTTGATTCGGCAAGTATCTGAAAGCGCAAGCTAGGGGGACAATGGGCTGCAGGGGGATTTGCACATGAATGTCTGTGAATTAGAGCGTGGGTTACAGAGGAAGGCCTTCTCCACAGCCATGGGCCCCGGCCGGGCAGTCAGGCAGACAGAGGTCAGCTCGCTCTCTAAAGCCCAGGTGAGATTCTCAGACACAAAAGGCCAAATTAAAATCCAATCAACATGGACTTAACAAAGCCTAGGAAGATGTATGAGACGATTTGAATGGGATTCATAATAGTATAATATTTCTGCCCAACCAATGGATACCTTGTTGTCTTGGGTTCCATATACGCTGAGTGTACAAAACATGCTCTTTCCATGACATGGACTGACCAAGTGAATCCAGATGAAAGCTGTCACGCCCTGACCATAGAGAGCTTTTTATTCTCTATGTTGGTTAGGTCGGGGTGTGACTAGGGTGGGTCATCTAGGTGATTTATATTTCTATGTTGGCCTGGTATGGTTCCCAATCAGAGGCAGATTTTTATCGTTGTCTCTGATTGGGGATCATATGTAGGCAGCCATTTCACCTTTGTGTTTTGTGGGATCTTGACTATCGATAGTTGCCTGTTAGCACTATTGTTAGCTTCATGTTTCGTTTGAGATTTATTGTTTTGTTTTGCTGTGAGTTTCACTTAGTAATAAAAAGATGAACTCAGATCACACTGCGCGTTGGTCCACTCATGATAACGATCGTGACAAAAGCTATGCTTCGTTATTGATGTCACTTGTTAAATCCACTTCAATCAGTGTAGATGAAGGAGAGCAGACCGATTTAAAGAAGGATTTTTAATCATTGAGAGAATTGAGACATGGCTCGTGTATGTGTGCCATTCAAAGGGTTAACGGGCAAGTAAAAATATGTAAGTGCCTTTGAAAGGTGTAACGTACTAGGTGCCAGGCGCACCAGTTTGAGTGTGTCAAGAACTGAAACGCTGCTGGGTTTTTCACGCTCAAAACAGTTTCCTGCGTGTATCAAGAATAGTCCACCACCCAAAGGACATCCAGCCAACTTGACACAACTGTGGGAGGCATTGGAGTCAACATGGGCCACCATCCCCGTGGACTCTACACCTTGTAGATTCCATGCCCTGATGAATTGAGTCTGTTCTGGGGGCAAAAGTGGGTACAACTCAATATTAGGAAGGTGCTCCTAATGTTTTGTACATTCAGTGTATGTCCCAAAACAGAGGACTACATTGTCATAAATCCGTAAAACGGAAAATTGTACATTAGTAATGTTAGATTAAAAGGTGCACTCTTTGATTGACCTTAGTTTAGCTCAGTGGTATGTTTTAGTCCCACTTGGCTAATGCGTATAGCTGTGGGTGCACTGCAGACTGCTGTTGTGCTTCTGTTGTGGCCTACCTCTTCACTATTGGCCTTTTTGTTCTCTCTCTCTTTCTCTCTCCCTCTCCTGAATCTCATTAGTAGGCCACCTATGAACCCTGGTGGAGAGTGGGGCAGAGAGGGCACAGTGGACAGCCATAATGATGAGACCATATCTGGGGATTTAGTCTCTGAACCACAGCTCCAGGCGACCAGATGTTCAAATGTTCAAAATCACATTATAATTAACCGTATTTAAGACAGAGCAGAAAGTCCATGCTTATAGTTATTCCCGTGATCCCCACTCTCTCTATCACCCCTCTCCTTCTCCCCCCCACCCCCCCTCTCTCTCCCTCTCTCTCTGTCCCTATTTTCAGATGAGGTAATTAATATGGAAAGGCTCGTATTCTGTAAATTCCTATGAGATGGGCTCACCAAAGCTGTTAAAGCCAAGTAGACTAATTAGTATTCATGCAGGTTTTCCTGTTACAAGTCAGTTTTCCCTCTGGGACCAAGTAGTAGCTTGGGTAGACAGGCAGCGTTCATCCTTGATTATGTGAGCAGAATGCCACTGCTGAGCCAGAGCACAGCAACAACAACAAAAAATCCTTAGGCAGCAAATCAATTTCTGTGACCTTCTAAATGGAACTGACTACAGAGTCATTCTTTAACCCTGTATATCAGGGAAAACACATTCTGAGATGGAATGATTACTGGCTATTATAGAAATCCATGGTTTCTGTTTCAGTTAATAACCATTTACGGCAAAATTATACATACGCTAGGATTCAGTGGCAATAAACAATTGCTTTAATGCACTAGTCATGTCTTTGTTTTGCCAATTAAAATAGATCTCGGAAACCCCCTATTATTCCAAATGTAAAATGCCTTGATAAAGAGTTTTTGCTTTTAGATGCATAAAAATTGGTATGCAAATTGATAATTGAATATTCTAGGTTGTAATAAGTAGTGGGGATGGCCTTTCATGCTCTGTGGTTCCATAGATATGTGCCATTGAGTTGCTGGGCACATTTCATACAGTGGGCTCTGAAATGATTTATGCATCATTGCACTCACCGGGTTTTTATTAACCCAGCATATAGAATATGGTTGCAGAAACACATTTTGTAATAAAGATGTTTAGAAATCACATGAACAATGATCTATTGTTGAACCCTCCATGTGTAGGCAGGCTACAGTGCACTGGAAATTGCTTTGTGCTGACTGAGGTTTGGTTTCCAAGGAATTATTGGAATACAAGAGGCATATGTTCAGTGCAAGATTGTTATTATTGGAGATGATTATTATTGGGTTTTAGGAGTACCAACTAGCACAGAGACAACATACAGTGCATTCTGAAAGTATTCAGACCACTTGATCTTTTCCGCATTTTGTTGCATTTATTTCCTTCTTAATGCGTTTGAGCCAATCAGTTGTGTTGTGATAAGGTATGGATGGTATACTGAAGCTAGCCATATTTGGTAAAACCCCAAGTCCATATTATGGCAAGAACAGCTCAAATAAGCAAAGAGAAACAACAGTCCATCATTACTTTAAGACATGAAGGTCAGTCAATCCAGAAAATGTCAAGAACTTTTAAAGTTTCTTCAAGCCCCGTCTCAAAAACCATCAAGAGCTGTGATGAAACTGGCTCTCATGAGGACCGCCACAGGAAAGGAAGACCCAGAGTTACCTCTGCTGCAGAGGATAAGTTCATTACAGTTACCAGCCTCAGAAATTGCAGCCCAAATAAATGCTTCACAGAGTTCAAGTAACAGACACATCTCAACATCAACTGCTCAGAGGAGACTGCGTGAATCAGGCCTTCATGGTCAAATTGCTGCAAAGAAACCACTACTAAAGGACACCAATAATAAGAAGAGACCTGCTTGGGCCAAGAAACACAAGCAATGGACAGATGATCTCCGCATGTGTGGTTCCCACTGTGAAGCATGGAGGAGGAGGTGTTATGGTGTGGGAGTGTATTACTGGTGACACTGTCTGTGATTTATTTAGAATTCAAGGCAAACTTAACTAGAATGGCTACAACAGCATTCTGCAGTTATACGCCATCCCATCTGGTTTGCTCTTAGTGGGACTATCATTTGTTTTTCAACAGGAAATGACCAAATACACCTCCAGGCTGTGTAAGTGCTATTTGACCAAGAAGGAGAGTGATGGAATGCTGCATCAGATGACTTGGCCTCCACAATCACCTGACCTCAACCCAATTGAGATGGTTTGGGATGAGTTGGACCGCAGGGTGAAGGAAAAGCAGCCAGCAAGTGCTTAGCATATGTGGGAACTCCCTCAAGACTGTTGGAAAATCATTCCAGGTGAAGAGAGAGAATGCCAAGACTGTGCAAAGCTGCCCTCAAGGCAAAGGGTGGCTACTTTGAAGAAACAATGTCCAAGATGGCGTAGCAGTCAGACGTCTTGTCGTGTCGTGTCCCTTGTATATATCGTTTTTTTACATATTTTTCTTCGCATATCTTTAAAAACATTTTGCTAAACATCAACATCTAAATACTCTCCCGTAACCCGCCTCACCCAATGTAGCTTGGATCTGCTTTTTTTCCCAAAGTATTTAAGAGTATTTATATTTACTTCGGATCCGGAACCCCTCAACTGAAGCTAGCCAGCTAACTACCAGCTATCAGTCAGCAAACCATTGCTAGCAGTCATCAGCTAACCTTTAGCTCGGAAAGCTCTCGCCAGTTCGAACAACGCGACTCTAACCAGAGCATAACGGACCTATTATTTTTATCCCTGGATTCCCACCGCAAACTGAACATTTTCAGCTGGATCTTCACAACTAGCTAACTAGCTAACCGCAACCCCGGATGATTACTCCTGGCTAGCGTTTCCATCCATGTTGTTGTGCTAGTTGATTAGCTGTTGTTGTCTCACCTACTGTTTTAGCTAGCTCTCCCAATTCAACACCTGTGATTACTGTATGCCTCGCTGTATGTCTCTCTCAAATGTCAATATGCCTTGTATACTGTTGTTCAGGTTAGTTATCATTGTTTTAGTTTACAATGGAGCCCCTAGTTCCACTCTTCATACCCCTGATACCTCCTTTGTCCCACCTCCCACACATGCGGTGACCTCACCCATTACAACCAGCATGTCCAGAGATACAACCTCTCTCATCATCACCCAGTGCCTGGGCTTACCTCCGCTGTACCCGCACCCCACCATACCCCTGTCTGCGCATTATGCCCTGAATATATTCTACCATGCCCAGAAATCTGCTCCTTTTATTCTCTGTCCCCAACGCTCTAGGCGACCAGTTTTGATAGCCTTTAGCCGCACCCTCATACTACTCCTCCTCTGTTCCGCGGGTGATGTGGAGGTAAACCCAGGCCCTGCATGTCCCCAGGCACCCTCATTTGTTGACTTCTGTGATCGAAAAAGCCTTCATGTCAACATCAGAAGCCTCCTCCCTAAGTTTGTTTTACTCACTGCTTTAGCACACTCTGCTAACCCTGATGTCCTTGCCATGTCTGAATCCTGGCTCAGGAAGGCCACCAAAAATTCTGAGATTTCCATACCCAACTATAACATTTTCCGTCAAGATAGAACTGCCAAAGGGGAGGAGTTTCAGTCTACTGCAGAGATAGCCTGCAAAGTAATGTCATACTTTCCAGGTCCATACCCAAACAGTTCGAACTACTAATAATAAGTCTCTCACTGTTGCCGCCTGCTACCGACCCCCCTCAGCTCCCAGCTGTGCCCTGGACACCATTTGTGAATTGATCACCCCCCATCTAGCTTCAGAGTTTGTTCTGTTAGGTGACCTAAGCTGGGATATGCTTAACACCCCGGCAGTCCTACAATCTAAGCTAGATGCCCTCAATCTCACACAAATCATCAAGGAACCCACCAGGTACAACCCTAAATCTGTAAACAAAGGCACCCTCATAGACGTCATCCTGACCAACTGGCCCTCCAAATACACCTCCGCTGTCTTCAACCAGGATCTCAGCGATCATTGCCTCATTGCCTGTATCCGCTACGGAGCCGCAGTCAAACGACCACCCCTCATCACTGTCAAACGCTCCCTAAAACACTTCTGTGAGCAGGCCTTTCTAATCGACCTGGCCCGGGTATCCTGGAAGGACATTGACCTCATCCCGTCAGTTGAGGATGCCTGGTCATTCTTTAAAAGTAACTTCCTCACCATTTTAGATAAGCATGCTCCGTTCAAAAAATGCAGAACTAAGAACAGATATAGCCCTTGGTTCACTCCAGACCTGACTGCCCTCGACCAGCACAAAAACATCCTGTGGCGGACTGCAATAGCATCGAATAGTCCCCGCGATATGCAACTGTTCAGGGAAGTCAGGAACCAATACACGCAGTCAGTCAGGAAAGCTAAGGCCAGCTTCTTCAGGCAGAAATTTGCATCCTGTAGCTCCAACTCCAAAAGGTTCTGGGACACTGTGAAGTCCATGGAGAACAAGAGCACCTCCTCCCAGCTGCCCACTGCACTAGGCTAGGTAACACGGTCACCACCGATAAATCCATGATTATCAAAAACTTCAACAAGCATTTCTCAACGGCAGGCCATGCCTTCCGCCTGGCTACTCCAACCTCGGCCAACAGCTCCGCCCCCCCCCCCCCCCCCCCCCCCCGGCAGCTACTCGCCCAAGCCTCTCCAGGTTCTCCTTTACCCAAATCCAGATAGCAGACGTTCTGAAAGAGCTGCAAAACCTGGACCCGTACAAATCAGCTGGGCTTGACAATCTGGACCCGCTATTTCTGAAACTATCCGCCGCCATTGTCGCAACCCCTATTACCAGCCTGTTCAACCTCTCTTTCATATCGTCTGAGATCCCCAAGGATTGGAAAGCTGCCGCAGTCATCCCCCTCTTCAAAGGGGGAGACACCCTGGACCCAAACTGTTACAGACCTATATCCATCCTGCCCTGCCTATCTAAGGTCTTCGAAAGCCAAGCCAACAAACAGGTCACTGACCATCTCGAATCCCACCGTACCTTCTCCGCTGTGCAATCTGGTTTCCGAGCCGGTCACGGGTGCACCTCAGCCACGCTCAAGGTACTAAACGATATCATAACCGCCATCGATAAAAGACAGTACTGTGCAGCCGTCTTCATCGACCTTGCCAAGGCTTTCGACTCTATCAATCACCATATTTTTATCGGCAGACTCAGTAGCCTCGGTTTTTCTGATGACTGCCGTGCCTGGTTCACCAACTACTTTGCAGACAGAGTTCAGTGTGTCAAATCGGAGGGCATGCTGTCCGGTCCTCTGGCAGTCTCTATGGAGGTGCCACAGGGTTCAATTCTTGGGCCAACTCTTTTCTCTGTATATATCAATGATGTTGCTCTTGCTGCGGGCGATTCCCTGATCCACCTCTACGCAGGCGACACCATTCTATACACTTCCGGCCCGTCCTTGGACACTGTGCTATCTAACCTTCAATGCCATACAACACTCCTTCCGTGGCCTCCAACTGCTCTTAAACGCTAGTAAAACCAAATGCATACTTTTCAACCGTTCACTGCCTGCACCCGCACGCCTGACTAGCATCACCACCCTGGATGGTTCCGACCTTGAATATGTGGACATCTATAAGTACCTAGGTGTCTGGCTAGACTGTAAACTCTCCTTCCAGACTCATATCAAACATCTCCAATCGAAAATCAAATCTAGAGTCGGCTTTCTATTCCGCAACAAAGCCTCCTTCACTCACGCTGCCAAACTTACCCTAGTAAAACTGACTATCCTACCGATCCTCAACTTCGGCGATGTCATCTACAAAATAGCTTCCAACACTCTACTCAGCAAACTGGATGAAGTTTATCACAGTGCCATCCGTTTTGTCACTAAAGCACCTTATACCACCCACCACTGCGACCTGTATGCTCTAGTCGGCTGGCCCTCGCTACATATTCGTCGCCAGACCCACTGGCTCCAGGTCATCTACAAGTCCATGCTAGGTAAAGCTCCGCCTTATCTCAGTTCACTGGTCACGATGGCAACACCCAGTACGCGCTCCAGCAGGTGTATCTCACTGATCATCCCTAAAGCCAAACCTCATTTGGTTGCCTTTCGTTCCAGTTCTCTGCTGCCTGTGACTGGAACGAATTGCAAAAATCACTGAAGTTGGAGACTTTTATCTCCCTCACCAACTTCAAACATCTGCTATCTGAGCAGCTAACCGATCGCTGCAGCTGTACATAGTCTATCGGTAAATAGCCCACCCATTTTTACCTACCTCATCCCCATACTGTTTTTATTTATTTACTTTTCTGCTCTTTTGCACACCAATATCTCTACCTGTACATGACCATCTGATCATTTATCACTCCAGTGTTAATCTGCAAAATTCTAATTATTCGCCTACCTCCTCATGCCTTTTGCACACAATGTATATAGACTCTCTTTTTTTTCTACTGTGTTATTGACTTGTTAATTGTTTACTCCATGTGTAACTCTGTGTTGTCTGTTCACACTGCTATGCTTTATCTTGGCCAGGTCGCAGTTGCAAATGAGAACTTGTTCTCAACTAGCCTACCTGGTTAAATAAAGGTGAAATAAAAAAATAAAAAATATATAAAATATGTTTTGATTTGTTTAACACTTTCTTCGTTACTAAATTATTCTGTATGTGTTATTTCATAGTTTTGATGTATTCACTATTATTCTACAATGTAGAAAATAGTCAAAATAAAGAAATCCTTTAATAAGTATGTCCAAACTTTTGACTGGTACTGTATATATTATTGTTAAAAGGATTTGTTTCAGTCTCAAAGCCCCTTTTTTGCCGGAATGACATCCCACTGGGCACAGACGTCAATTCAGCGTCCGTTCAACAACGGTTCAACGTCATTCCATTGAAATGACGTGGAAACAACGTTGATTCAACCAGTGTGTGCCCAGTGGGATATTCGCTACTTTTGGCTACCTGAACATCATCGAGTATCCTAGGGTTGAACTTGGCCTGTGGTTCACAGGCCCAAATCGTGAGCTCTGACTATGGGTTGGTTAATTAGCAGGCAGTCCTCTTCAGCCTGCACCGTGTCATATTAGACTCAGCTCAGCTTAGCAATCTGCTTTCCAGAAGGCTCCGTGCACGATACAGGACTCAGCATTGATACCTTATGCTCTGTGATTGAAGGCAATCTCCGGGGAGGAAGGGCTGAATTTATTCATGGTGCAGTCCCCACTGCCACGGGAGACATGTCTCTCCTCTCCCCGCCTGCCACACATCCACACCGCTGCTCCTCTGCATTTTTTTCTTGGATGCACAAATGAGGCTAAATTATCTGAGGGAGTTGAACATCTTGTTTTTCCACCCTAGCGTGCCGTCATGATCTCTCTCTCTCTTTCTCTGTGGGTCTCTATGTTGAGTCTGTGCTACAGAGATACAATATAAACATAGTGACCTTTAATTGCATTACTAATGTCCCCAGCCCAACCCATTTCTCCCCCTCTGGCCCTGGGGGAATACAAATGTTGACATATATCAGTCCATGCCCAGGCCAACTGGTCCACAAGAAGTGACATTAATGTAATTCCTTTCTGTTGGCAGAAATCTGTTGATAATAGACATGTTAGCAAAGGTGATGAAAGCAGATTAGCCAAGACACAGTGGGGGGATCTAGGGGCTCACTGTTATTAACATGTTCAGGGAGCCCAGAGAGCTCCCTGCTCCCTACCAGGGGAATAGGGGTCAGCCGTTAACATGGCTCTGAAATGCTAATGCCCAACTTGAAGCACATGCCCCGCACAGCCTTGCAGAGTTTATTTACCATTCAGGGCTGAAATCTTTATTAGCCCATGACATGAATGTTGGCTAGATGAACCCCAGTGCTGTGCTGCCAAGCTTCATGCTGGGCAATCTCTGAAGGCCACAATGGATTTGCTGTTCCTCTTGTCTAAAATACAGAGGGGCTTATGGGTATTGTACAGAATTGGTTCTTTATGTACACATTAATAAAGTTGGGGGTAGTTAGACAGGTAGGAGAGTAACAGGCAGAAAAGTAGATGTGTGATGTATACAATTTGCTGTAGGCTATGCTGTATCTCTTGGCCCTCTGACTTTGTGATCAAGAGAGACATGTCAGGAAAGGTGGTTTCAGTGGAAAGTCATTGCTCCTGGGGGAGGAAACTTGTTGGACTTGTTGGTATCATCAAAGCAGAAGGGCCAAAGAAGTGCACTTATGTCTGCTAGTGCTCGAGCGGAAGAGGCATTTTGACAATGAGCCTTATAAAAATGTGCTTTCCCCCTGACATCAAAACATGAGTGCTATCAATAACCAGTTACACAATACATACACTTGCTCACTCAGACGTCCACGGACCTGTGCAGGAAGTTGACAGTATTGCGCCATTAGAGTTTGTTTATCTACAGATATTGATCTCTTTTTATCTATTTGTGGATGTGGTATTATGTCTCTGTCTATGAGTGGGGGCTTGGAGCCACTTTACTAAAGTCATATAGTGTACCTTACTCCCTAATAAGGTTCTGCTCCATCTGCATCAATGCATTATTTTGTGGTCTTGTTTGATATAGAAAATTGGGAAAAAAAACATAAATGGCCATAAATTGATTGCTTCCAATGAATGACATTTGATAAGCCTGAGTGTCTCTCTCCCTATATGCAAACATCAACACTTGTGTCAATATCATCCACAGACACGAGTGCAACAGTATTTGTGCCTTTCTTAACTTTTCAAAAGCCTTTCAGTCTTCACTTGAATAAAGTAAAGCCATGCAGCATTGAGTAAATCACTGTTTTGACAGTCATCTAGTTCTCTATGTATGGGGTTAACGCCATTCAAACCAAACTCTTTGATTGGGTAAAAGTATGCTGCCTGTATTCAATTCATTTTTATGAAATCTGTCATTTTAAGACCTAGTCCTGACGATAAACTTACATTTCCCATTACTGATCTTTGGAATATACCTTTTATTTGTAGGACAGTGAAGCGGTTTAGTTTTGCTGGTATGAGTTGTTGAATTCAAGGCTCCACATTGAAGACAAAATAATAAAAAATTGGGGAAACAGGGTGGAAAGCTATGGACGGAATAACAATGCAGCACGACCCCTTGACCCTGAACCCGTTGTCTACTGCTCTGTACTACCATCAGGGGTACCACTGTCTTCACCCTCAAATGAATGTCACCAGGTAACAGAACTAAATGACTATCACCCCTATTATTTCTCTGATAGAGTTCAGTGTGTCAAATCGGAGGGCCTGTTGTCCGGGCCTCTGGCAGTCTCTATGGGGGTGCCACAGGGTTCAATTCTTGGACCGACTCTCTTCTCTGTATACATCAATGATGTTGCTCTTGCTGCGGGTGAGTCTCTGATCCACCTCTACGCAGACGACACCATTCTGTATACTTCTGGCCCTTCTTTGGACTCTGTGTTAACCCTCCAGACGAGCTTCAATGCCATACAACTCTCCTTCCGTGGCCTCCAATTGCTCTTAAATACAAGTAAAACTAAATGCATGCTCTTCAACCGATCGCTGCCTGCACCCACCCGCCCGTCCAACATCACTACTCTGGATGGTTCTGTCTTAGAATATGTGGACAACTACAAATACCTAGATGTCTGGTTAGACTGTAAACTCTCCTTCCAGACTCACATCACACATCTCCAATCCAAAGTTAAATCTAGAATTGGCTTCCTATTTCGCAACAAAGCCTCCTTCACTCATGCTGCTAAACATACTCTTGTAAAACTGACCATCCTACCGATCCTCGACTTCGGCGATGTAATTTACAAAATAGCCTCCAATACCCTATTCAATAAATTGGATGCAGTCTATCACAGTGCCATCCGTTTTTCCACCAAAGCCCCATATACTACCCACCACTGCGACCTGTACGCTCTCGTTGGCTGGCCCTCGCTTCATACTCGTCGCCAAACCCACTGGCTCCAGGTCATCTACAAGACCCTGCTAGGTAAAGTCCCCCTTATCTCACCTCGCTGGTCACCATAGCAGCACCCACCTGTAGCACGCGCTCCAGCAGGTATATCTCTGTGGTCACCCCCAAAACCCATTCTTACTTTGGCCGCCTCGCCTTCCAGTTCTCTGCTGCCAATGACTGGAACGAACTGCAAAAATCTCTGAAACTGGAAACACTTATCCCCCTCACTAGCTTTAGGCACCAGCTGTCAGAGCATCTCACAGATTACTGCACATGTACATAGCCCATCTATAATTTAGCCCAAACAACTTCCTGTCACCACTTCTTGGTGACAGGGGGCAGTATTTTCACGTCCGGATGAAATGCATGCCCAAATTCAACTGCCTGCTACTCATCCCCAGAAGATAATATATGCATATCATTAGTAGATTTGGATAGAATCCACTCTGAAGTTTCTAAAACTGTTTGAATCATGTCTGTGAGTATAACAGAACATATTTTGCAGGCGAAACGCCGAGGACAAAACATTCCGATTTTCTTGTTGAGGTCACTCTCTTTTCAATGGGTTTTCATTGAGAATCCAAATTTCTAAGGGACCTTCTTGCAGTTCCTATCGATTCTGCTGGATGTCAACAGTTTTAGATATTGGTTGAGGTTATTCCTCTGTGTAATGAAGAAGTACCGCCATCTTGAATGAGGGTTACTTGAAGTGTACTGTTAGATAGAGGCGCGTGACCAGAAAGCATGCTTCAGTTTGTTTTCTTCCTGTATTGAACACAGATCATCCCGTCTTTAATTTTATTGATTTATTTACGTTAAAAAATACTTAAAGTTGTATTAAAAAAAGTCGTTTGAAATGTTTTGGCAAAGTTTCCAGGTAACTTTTGAGATATTTTTTTGTCACGTTGAACATGTTGGAACCGGTGTTTTTCTGGATCAAACGTGCCAAATAAATGGACATTTTTGATATAATTCGACAGAATTAATCGAACAAATGGACCATTTGTGATGTTTATGGGACATATTGGAGTGCCAACAAAAGAAGCTCGTCAAAGGTAAGGCATAAATTATATTTTTATTTCTTTGTCTTGTGTCGCGTCTGCAGGGTGGAAATATGGTTTCTCTCTTTGTTTACGGAGGTGCTATCCTCAGATAATAGCATTGTTTGCTTTTCCAGAAAGCCTTTTTGAAATCTGACATGTTGGCTGGATTCACAACAAGTGTAGCTTTAATTTGCTATCTTGCATGTGTGATTTAATGAAAGTTTGATTTTATAGAAATGTATTTAAATTTGGCACTCTGCATTTTCCCTGGCTTTTGGCCAGGTGGGAAGCTAGCGTCCAACATATCCCAGAGAGGTTAAGGACAACAAAGTCAAGATATTGGAGTGGCCATCACAAAGCCCTGACCTCAATCCTATAGAAAATTTGTGAGCAGGACTGAGAAAGTGTGTGCGAGCAAGGAGGCCTAGAAACCTGACTCAGTATTATTGATTGTATGTTTGTTTATTCCATGTGTAACTCTGTGTTGTTGTATGTGTCGAACTGCTTTGCTTTTTCTTGGCCAGGTTTCAGTTGCAAATGAGAACTTGTTCTCAACTAGCCTACCTTGTTAAATAAAGGTGACATAAAAAAAATATTTAAAAAATTTACTGCAGCTCTATCAGGAGGAATGGGCCAAAATTATTGTGCGAAGCTTGCGGAAGGCAACGTTTGACCCAAGTTAAAACAATTTAAAGGCAATGCTACCAAATACAAATTAACTGTATGTAAACATCTGACCCACTGGGAATATGATGAAAGAAATAAAAGCAGAAATAAATTATTCTCTCTGCTATTATTCTGACATTTCACATTCTTAAAATAAAGTGGTGATCCTAACTGACCTTAGACAGGGAATTTTACTAGGATTAAATGTCAGGAATTGTGAAGAACTGAGTTTAAATGTATTTGGCTAAGGCGTATATCAAATCAAATCAAATTTATTTATATAGCCCTTCGTACATCAGCTGATATCTCAAAGTGCTGTAGAGAAACTGTATATAAACTTCTGACTGTATATATTGTATTCTATCCTTGTCACGATCGTTGGAATAAGTGGACCAATGAGCAGCGTGTGTAGATTTCCACATGTTTTAATAAATGAAATTCACCAAAAACAATACCGAACAAACGAAATGTGAAGTAAATGCACTGTTCACAGGCACTATACAAAAACAAGATCCCACAAACAACAGGTGGGAAAAGGCTGCCTAAATATGATCCCCAATCAGAGACAACGATAGACAGCTGCCTCTGATTGGGAACCATACCAGGCCAACATAGAAATAAAAAAAAATTGAGTACCCACCCTAGTCACACCCTGACCTAACCAAAATAGAAAATAAAAAGGCTCTCTAAGTTCAGGGCGTGACAATCCTTCTGTACTGTATCTTAGTCTATGCTGCTCTGACATTGCTCGTTCAAATATTTATATATTCTTAATTCCATTCCTTTACTTTAGTTTGTTTGTATTGTTCGATATCACTGCACTGTTGGACCTAGAAACACAAGCATTTTGATACACCCGTAATAACATCTGCTAAACACGTGTATGTGACAAATAACATTTGATTTGATTTGAGTATATATGCAATGTATCATGACTTGTTGAATGAGGTAAATAAATGTGCCAAGATGTTTTGACTAGTGTACAACAATTTAGATAATAAATCATCCATAAAGTAGTGCGTGCTTTTTTGGTATGTTGCACTGGGCTATGTCATATTAATCTCAACCTTATTATTGTATGACTCATGGATGATTTGTGAAGCATTTATATAGGGCTGATGACTTTATAGCTGCTCTATAATGCCTTTATAATTTGTTGTTTGTTGTTCAATGTGTGACCAGGTTTTTTGGTTTTCTTGGAAAAATACTGTCATTCTTCATTGAAATGCCAATTAAGTGAGTTTAGCACTTGTGAAGCAGGCCAAGGCCTGTGCTGTGTATAGAACAAGGTAATGTGGACCACAGATTCAGGAAGGGCAATGCGGTCAATCAAAGGCTACCTTTTCTCTCTCAGTTGGTGCGTAGGGGTGTTCCTGACGGTAATTCTCTGATTTGACTTTGATGTACCAATTTGTGGCTGATGAATAATTGTCTGGTTTGCTGATAACTTGTGGGAGTCAAGTGCATTCTGGTGGCACTCAATGCAAATAGGGATATTTGGGTTCCTCAAATCACGACAATATCCCCTTCATGTCTACCTTTCCTTTCCGTGGGTAAACTCACCAATTAGCTGTGTTTGAAGAAGGAATTTTTGATTAGCGCAATCAGTAAACAGCAAGGCCTCTCGATGATTGTCCTTCTGATTAGATGAGTTGTCACTTGAGAAGTTGTTGGAGATTTTAATTTATGGCCTTATAGTCCTGAAAAGTACTGTAATTACCTCATCCATTTCCTGCAGTTCAGCACTCGGATTAAAATTCAATCGCATTGTACATTCTGACAACCTACTTTTTCCTCCTAAAGTGCCTAAGTAGTGTCTCTCCCACGGCGGAAAGAAAATGTCAGACGCATCATTTAGGCACAGAGGGAGAGAATTAGCATTTGCAGTTTATTGTTGACAGGATGTAGAGTAGGCTACTGGTTTATGTGATGAGATGGTTCAGCATACATCTAGATTTGAGTCCATGTCAGAAACCAATGTTATTTTACTGCACAGTGGATCCACCTCCCAAGGCCTTCTCAGATACATACAGTATATAGTAAGTATATAGCAACTCTATAAGGCCATACGCAAACAAGAAAACACTCACCCAGAAGCGGCGCCCCTAGTGGCCGGGGACTTTAATGCAGAAAACTTAAATCAGTTTTACCAAATTTTTACCAGCATGTGCAACCAGAGGAGAAAAAAAACTCTAGACCACCTTTACTCCACACACAGAGATGCAAACAAAGCTCTCCCCCGCCCTCCATTTGGCAAATCTGACCATAATTCTATCCTCCTGATTCCTGCTTACAAGCAAAAACTAAAGCAGGAAGTACCAGTGACAGATGATGCGGATGCTACGCTACAGGACTGTTTTGCTAGCACAGACTGGAATATGTTCCTCGATTCATCCAATGGCATTGAGGAGTATACCACCTCAGTCATCGGCTTCATCAATAAGTGCATTGACGGACTCGTCCCCACAGTGACCGTATGTACATATCCCAACCAGAAGCCATGGATAACAGGCAACATCCGCATCAAGCTAAAGGCTTTAAGAAAACACGATATGCCCTCAGACGATCCATCAAGTAAGCAAAGCGTCAATAGAGGATTAAGATTGAGTCCTACTACACCGGCTCTGATGGTCGTCGGACGTGGCAGGGGTTGAAACTATCACGGGCTACAAAGGGAAACCCAGACACGAGCTGCCCAGTGACGCGAGCCTACCAGACGAGCTTAATTAGTTTTATGATCGCTTCGATGCAAGCAACACTGAAGCATGCACAAGAGCACCAGCTGTTCTGGATGACTGTGTGATAACGCTCTCGGTAGCTGATGTGAGCAAGACAGGTCAACATTCACGAAGCCGTGGGTCCAGATGGACTACCAACTGGTAAGTGTCTTCTCTGACATTTTCAACCTCTCCCTGACTGAGTATGTAATACGTATATGTTTCTAACAGACCACCATAGTCCCTGTGCCCAAGGAAGCGAAGGTAACCTGCCTAAATAATTACCACCCCGTAGCACTCATGTCGGTATGCATGAAGTGCTTTGAAAGGCTGGCCATGGCTCACATCAACAGCATCCTCCCAGATACCTTAGACCCACTCCAATTCGCATACTGCCCCAACAGCTCTGCAAATGACGCAATCTCAATCGCACTCCACACTGCCCTTTCCCACTTGGACAAAAGGAACACCTATGTGAGAATGCTGTTCATTGACTACAGCTCAGCGTTCAACACTATAGTGACCACGAAGCTCATCACTAAGCTAAGGACCCTGGGACTAAACACCGCCCTCTGCAACTGGATCCTGGACTTCCTGACGGGCCGTCAATAGGTGGTAAGAGTAAACAACAATACGTCTGCCACGCTGATCCTCAACACTGGGGCCCCTCATGGGTGTGTACTTAGTCCCTCCTGTACTCCATGTTCATCCACGACTGCGTGGCGAAACACGACTCCAACACCATTATTACGTTTGCTGACAATAGTGGTAGGCCTGATCACCGACAATGATGAGACAGCCTATAGGGAGCAGGTCAGAGAACTAGCAGTCTGGTGCCAGGCCAACAACCTCACCCTCAATGTGAGCAAGACAAAGGAGCTGATCGTGGACTACAGGAAAAGACGGGCCAAACAGGCCCCCATTAACGTCAACAGGGCTGTAGTGGAGCGGGTCGAGAGTTTCAAGTTCCTTGGTGTCCACATCACCAACAGGTCCAAACACACCAAGACAGTCATGAAGAAGGCATGACGAACCCTTTTCCCCCTCAGGAGACTAAATAGATTTGGCATGGGTCCTCAGATCCTCATAAAGTTCTACAGCTGCACCATCGAGAGCATCCTGACCGGTTGCATCACCGCGTGGTATGGCAACTGGTTGGCATCTGACCGTTAGGCGCTACAGAGGGTAGTGCGTACTGCCCAGTACATCACTGGGGCCAAGCTTCCTGCAATCCAGGATCTGTATAGTAGGTGGCGTCAGATAAAAGCCCATAAAATTGTCAGAGACTCCAGTCACCCTGGTCATAGACTGTTTTCTCTGCTACCGCATGGCAAGTGGTGCCAGAGCACCAAGTCTAGGACCAAAAGGCTCCTTAACAGCTTCTATCCCCAAGCCTGCTGAACAATTAATCAAATGGCCACTGGACTATTACATTGACATTAATTCCAGGTTGTCACAATGGCTCATAAAATGGGCTTTTGTTACAAAGTACACATTCTTCTCTGAATGATCACTTCAGACAAATGTGTGCGTCACAATGCTGGATCTTTTTGTGCCACCCATTTCGGAGCGTTTGTACATTAGTAATTAACACTACACTGTTTTTTTTAAAAGAGGCATGAAAAGTCATAAAGTAGACTTTCCTAAAAGCATTTGGTAATAAGCCAGACATTTATTTCATTTTACAAATGGGTGCATTTAAGATTAGGAGACTTCCACATTCCATATGCTACCCCCTATCTCAAGAACTGTGTAAATGCCACATGACTGATGTTGAGACTGAAAGCATTTAACTTTGATATGTCTACTCTTAGTTCCCAAGAGAGAGGAGTCTGTTAATATGGAATATACACATTTTAGTTGCCGCTTACAGTGATTATGATCCATAACTCTATTATATGACATTGCATTACATGATCAGTATTCTAGTCAGTGATGAAAATATATTACAGACAATAGAGTTGAATGTATAGAAAACAAGAAGAGATGAGAGAAAGAGTTTAACAAGCCTGTCTGTCACAGAAGCTTTAGCACAACAGTACTGAACCTCCTCCGTAGACTGGCCATAGATTTACAAGTATTGACAGACAAACACCCAAATGATTCCCCCCCCCCCCCCCCCCTTCCTTAATCAATACAGATAGAAATGATAAGCAGTCTTTGGGAGGAGGCAGGGGAGGGAGGGGGTTGTAGTAACACAAAGCAGGGATTATACCTGATTAGGGCAGTTATAACTCTGTCCTGCTGATTATGACTGGCCAGTGTATCTGTCTGGTAATTAGCTGTGAAGTGTGGCCGCCTGGCCGGCTGGACAGGACATTTAGAGGGGTGGGGTGGAGGGGTGCTGGTGCGCCTCAGCCTCGCCCCCTCCCTGTCCCTGTCCATCCACCCACAACAGGACAAAATGGATTTGGGTGATTCTTTGATTGGATGTGGTGCATTGTGGAGAGGGAGTTAAAACAGAGTTCAATTTCCCTTTCACTACCCCCTGTGGGGTGGAGTCAATGTATCCTTTCTGCCTTTCATATGGCCAGCTGGTTAAAGCAAGGCAAATACACACTCCAGCAGCATTCACACACCAATATGATAGCCGTCTGAAACATACCTTTTGTCCCAACACGTCTGCATGCCGTCTGAAACATACCTTTTGTCCCAACATGTCTGCATGCCGTCTGAAACATACCTTATGTCCCAACATGTCTGCATGCCGTCTGAAACATACCTTATGTCCCAACATGTCTGCATGCCGTCTGAAACATACCTTATGTCCCAACATGTCTGCATGCCGTCTGAAACATACCTTATGTCCCAACATGTCTGCATGCCGTCTGAAATATACTTTTTGTCCCAATATGTCTGCATGCCGTCTGAAACATACCCTTTGTCCCAACATGTCTGCATGCCGTCTGAAACATACCTTATGTCCCAACATGTCTGCATGCCGTCTGAAATATACTTTTTGTCCCAATATGTCTGCATGCCGTCTGAAACATACCTTATGTCACAACATGTCTGCCGTCTGAAACATACATTATGTCCCAACATGTTTATTTATTTATTTATTTTACCTTTATTTTACTAGGCAAGTCAGTTAAGAACAAATTCTTATTTTCAATGACGGCCTAGAAACAGTGGGTTAACTGCCTGTTCAGGGGCAGAACTACCTTGTCAACTCTGGGGTTTGAACTTGCAACCTTCCGGTTACTAGTCCAACGCTCTAACCACTAGGCTCCCCTGCCGTCTGAAACATACCTTTTGTCCCAACATGTCTGACGTCTGAAACATACCTTATGTCACAACATGTCTGACGTCTGAAACATACCTTATGTCACAACATGTCTGCCATCTGAAACATACCTTTTGTCCCAACATGTCTGCCATCTGAAACATACTTTTTGTCCCAACATGTCTGCCATCTGAAACATACCTTATGTCACAACATGTCTGACGTCTGAAACATACCTTATGTCACAACATGTCTGACGTCTGAAACATACCTTATGTCACAACATGCCTGACGTCTGAAACATACCTTATGTCACAACATGTCTGACGTCTGAAACATACCTTATGTCACAACATGCCTGACGTCTGAAACATACCTTATGTCACAACATGTCTGACGTCTGAAACATACCTTATGTCACAACATGTCTGACGTCTGAAACATACCTTATGTCACAACATGTCTGACGTCTGAAACATACCTTATGTCACAACATGTCTGCCGTCTGAAACATACCTTATGTCACAACATGTCTGCCATCTGAAACATACCTTATGTCACAACATGTCTGCCATCTGAAACATACCTTTTGTCCCATGTAGTTCCTACCCTAATTGGCGGCCCATGGCCTTTCTACTGTCATTGTTGGTCATATGTGTAAAGGATAGAAGTTAATGACAAGATACTAGGTAGATTTTATATGTTGCTAGATTCAATATATATTGTTTTTCCCTCTCAAAAATACTTTAAAATATTTTTGCAAAGTATCTATACAACCATTATCAACACTCAGATCACCGTACATGAATTGTCCTTGAAGTGTCACTGTGCATCTTGCGCTGGCAGACAAACCAACAAATATGTGTGTTGGGTAGATGACTGTGTTGAATGACATGAGGCCCTAACAGTCGTTCTTCAGGAGGGGAGAGAAAAGGAACATGGGGATTTTGTGTGTAATCCTGTTTGTCCCTAGGGTCACATGGTCTTCAGGCTGGGGATTGTAAACTACAGTCTGGAAGCTTATTATGGGGACAATGGGTGTCTAATTGCAATTCCCTTTGGAGAGCAGTATCTTTTGGTGAATGCTGGAGAGGAGACAGGTTGCTGCAAGATGATAATTGAAAAGAAAGTGGGTGGTCCTCTTTGGCTCCTTGGCCTCCTGTGCCTCCAGTTTTAAGACTCTTCCATGCTATTGGCTGAGGAGATTATCAAATGTCAAATTTGCAGAAACGCTTAGGTTCTTCTTCATTTACTTTGCCGGACCTCTCTATTCAGTGTTAGTTCCGTCCAGTCTCCTCATCTAGTGTGTGTGTGTGTGTGTGTGTGTGTGTGTGTGTGTGTGTGTGTGTGTGTGTGTGTGTGTGTGTGTGTGTGTGTGTGTGTGTGTGTGTGTGTGTGTGTGTGTGTGTGTGTGTGTGTGTGCGTGCGTGCGTGCGTGCGTGTATGGGAGGAGTAGAGGCTAAGATATATACATCCGTATATACATCCGTCATACAAACATAACCTATGCAAATGATTGGAATCCCCTCCACACACACGCACACATGCACACATGCACACACACACCAGTGACGTACTTCAGGGGGCCTCCAAACCCCATCCCCCCAAAAAATAATTATTTTGGGTGGGGGGTTGGGGGCCCCCAGAGCCCATGGGCCCCCTCACCTTGCAGGGGCTGCAGGGGTGTGTGGTACACCAGTGACACACACACACAGATCTCATCCCCAACATCCCATTGCCTGCCTTCATTGAACTGCTCTTCAACTCTGCCCCTATAAACAAACAAGCCACAGACTTGCAGCTGGCCATTGCCTTGGCAACAGTGGATTGGGAAGAAGCTGTTTGCTAGCTAAAAAGTGTAGCTTTGTGAAGGCCTAGGAGGGGCCTGGAGCACTGAACTAGTTCACAATGCTGCCCATTCAATGCTTATTTCATTTTTTTTGACACAATACAATTCAGTACTCACCTTTTGAACATTCAAAGGCATTCTGTCGATCAAAGGTCTATGTTATTTATTTTCCTTGTAATTCCCAATATATATATATATTGGTATGTTTTAAAAAATATAATGTAGGTGGTTTATTATTCTGACATTTTGAGCAAGAGTGGCACATTCTTCAAGTGTTTCCTGATCATTTATTTGAATTAGAATTTAGCATAATGGCTGGTAAGTCTACTGAAGAATGGCATTCCACCTTCAAGAAATTACAAATAGACAATAGTGAAGATGATGTGCTGAAAGAACTGATTAAATTTACGAATGCATGTAAAGCTGTTTTATGGTTGGCCAGCCGAACACTTGTCCATCCACCCTGGTCCCTATGCTGATTTCAAGTGGTCGGAGTGTGTGGTTCTGTAGTCGTCTGTGAGTATTAGGTCAGCCTGGGCCATGTGCATGCCTGCCATGGAGCCTCATGGTTCTTATACAATTCTCATATCTTAACCATGCATGCCTGGTGCCTGCAGCATAAGTACACGTTGAAATGGTTGATTATTTTAATGCGCTCCTTCTTTATTAGCATGAGATTTGATCTTAAGCAGTTTACCTATGTAGCAATACCAATTGTGTTACGTGTTAACTCGATACCGCACATTGTCATAGGTATTACCAAGTGTATGTGTCACAATGGGGCCTGACGTCTTTCACCACCAATGATTGCTATGTACAGTGCCAAGTACAGTGCTAAGTACTGTATTCACAGACCTTTACTTTTTCCAAATGTTGTTGGGTTACAGCCTGAATTTAAAATGGATTCAATTGAGATTTTGTGTCACTGATATATACACAATAATCCATCATGTCAAACGTGGAATATTGTTTGTAGAACATTTTAGAAATGAATAAAAAATGTGATGCTAAAATGTCCTGAGTCAGGAAGTATTCAACCTCTTTGTTATTTATGGAAAGCCTAAATAAGTTCAGGAGTAAAACAAATCACATAATAAGTTGCATGGACTCATTCCATGTTCAATAATAGTAGTTCAAATTATTTTTTTAAGGACTGTCCCATATCTGTATCCCATACATACAATTATCTTTAATGTCCCTCAATCAAGTAGGGATTTTCAAGCACAGATTCAACCGCAAAGACCAGGGAGGTGTTTTCAATGCCTAGCAAAGAAGAGCACCAATTGGTCAAAAAAGAAGATGCTGAATATCTCTTTGAGCATGGTGAAGTTATTAATTATCCTTTGGATGGTGGGTTAGGGCTATCAATACAAGCAGTCACTACAAAGATACAGGCGTCTTTCCTAACTCAATCACTGGAGAGGAAGGAAACTGCTCAGAGATTTCACCAGTTACAGTTTAATGGTTGTAATATGAGAACTGAGGATGGATCAACAACATTGTAGTTACTCCACAATACTAACCTAAATGACAGAGTGAAAAGAAGGAAGCCTGTACAGTATAAAAATATTCCAAAACATGCATCCTGTTTGCAACAAGGCACTTAAGCAATGCTGCAAATAATGTGGCAAAGACACTAGCTTTTTATCCTCAATTCAAATTGTTATGTTTCGGGAAATCCAACACAACCCATCACTTAGTACCGCTCTTCATATTTTCAAGCATGGGGGTGGCTGCATCACGTTATGGGTATACTTGTCATCGGCAAGGACTAAGGAGTTTTTTTTAGCATGAAAAGAAACAGAATACAGTTATAAGCACATCAAAATCCTAGAGCAAAACCTGGTTCAGTCTGCTTTCCAACAGACACTTGGAGACTAATTCACCTTTCAGCAGGACATTAACCTGAAACACAAGGCCTAATCTACACTGGAGTTACTTACCAAGACGACATTGAATGTTCCTGAGTGGCCTAGTTACAGTTTTGACTTAAATCAGCTTGGAAATCTATGGCAAGACCTGGCTGTCTAGCAATGATCAACAATCAACTTGACAGAGATTGAAGAATTTTGCAAAGTTCTTAGAGATGTACCCAGAAAGACTAACAGCTGTAATCGCCGCCAAAGGTGCTTCTACAAAAGTATTGACTCAGGGGTGTGAATGCAAATGTAAATTAGATTTTTGTGTATTCCATTTTCAATAAATTTGCTAAAACTCTGAAAACATGTTTTCACTTTGTCATCATGAGGTATTGTGTGTAGATGGTGAGAAAAATATATATTATTAATACATTTTGAATTCAGGCTGTAACACAACAATGTGGAATAAGTCAAGGGGTATGAATGAATACTTTCTGAAGGCTCTGTATACATTTGTAAATGTCTTGGCCTTACCTTTACTTTATTGATGCCTTCGGGTATAGCCAACCATACAGCACCACAGTGGGGGCTGAAATTTGTAATAGATTTTGAACAGGCTAAACAAATTTCCCTTAAGGGGGTTTGCAGGACTTAATGAGGCATAACTAATGGTGTTCCACCATTATCAGCGCCATGCTGGAAGCTCTGCGTCAGGACAGACCGGCCATTGATTCTTGCTTCAAACCTCTTGAGGTGCTAATCAGCTTCTTTGGTTCAGCGTTTCAGGCCTGACAAACCCATTGTGGGCCTGTGTCACTCCAGGTCAGTAGTTATTAGTGGCGACTGAAAACAGTTTCTTTAACTACTTATGAACAAACTGAATAAAATGCATATGGAACTTGGAGGGGGGATTACATGGCAGCACAGTGAGGCAAGCAGGCACTGGAGAGAATGTGACCTGGTTCTCTAATAAGGGATGCTGTGCTTCCCTTTGGGTTATTTCTCCTCTATCTCCCCCTCTAGCAGTGCAATAGAGTAGTTTTCAAAAGGTTGCTTGGGCTTCACAACGCCGCATACTGCTAAAATGTTATTCATAGCAAGCAACGGAATTAGACAGTTTAAGCCCTGGAATAGTATAGTATTGCCTGTGTTAGTGTGTGTATGTGTGTGCGAGAGAGAGAGAGTGAGAGAGAGAGAGAGAGAGAGAGAGAGAGAGAGAGAGAGAGAGAGAGAGAGAGAGAGAGAGAGAGAGAGAGAGAGTCCAGTTATATCTTCAAACCAAAGGCAATGGTAAAATGTGTTTTCATTTATTTAATTTCATGGGAATCTATTAGAGTGAGAATTGCTTTCTGAGTCCTATGACCTCCTTGAACTGTTTTTCATTCTGTCGCAAGATGATTATTTGCAGGCTATTTTTTGTTGTTGAAAATGACTAGAATTAGAACAGTTTCTGCTTCATTGCGCACACTCTCCTTTGATCCTGAAAGCTGGTGGTTTCCCTCAAGCTGCATAAATATAGAATTGCATCGACTCATTCTGTGGACACCAAACTACTCTCAATGAGGCAGGGATAGGTTTGTCATAGAAAATCGAAAGATTGTATCTCCTTGCTAGAATGGGAGGCCATTACACTAATTAAAATCTCTCTCAGAACTTACCAATTCAAAGCATCCTTTCGCACTGCACTGAAAAGCGGTGCTCGTCCCCTAATCATTTCACATGGGGCAAGATTTGGGGACTATCTTTGGCAAAAAAAGGAGAGCTGGAGTGTGGGAGGGTGGATGGTGGGGGTTGGGTGGAGAATGCTTGTACCACCTTTTTGAATTCCTGCAGGGTACTTACCAATTGAGAATGAGCATATCTTTATCATTCTTAGCTTTTTCCCCAGTCCAATTGAATAGTTTTGTTATCCAATGCCATCAACGTATGTAATTCCAGTAGATATTATAATAACCTAAGATCCTCTAAAGATTGTGTTAACTCTGAGTAGGGTCACAGGTTAATAACTTATAGTAAATAGTTTGTTCCTTTGAAAAGTGTTCATACTCATTATCATTATGGGAAGGGTAACATAGGTCCTGTATTTTTATCAATTGAAGATCTAATGGGATATTCTATGACATATTCTATATTCTATGACTATATCCCATTTTGTGCAATTTAATTACATAACTGCTGCAGATGAAAAAGTATTTGTGTTATGTGTATGTATGACAACCTACAATGAAATATGTAGCCTACGCAAGGTTCGTTTCTCAGACCATTTTGTCAAAACGAATTTATTATGAAGGTTGTATTTTTGTTTCGATGTAAACTGTACTGGCAATGACGATAAGCCCCTGCCAATTAGTGCACACTAGGTTGCTAGGTCACCATGGTCAATTGAAGAACACATCAATAGAACTTGAAAAGGTTTCTCCACGATCAGACCTTCTGACATATTAAGTAGAATAATGGAGTAGAAAACACAGACAAGGCCCCTTGCTAGATTCAAATTACTCTGCGGTAAGAATTCATTTGTAACCTGCAATTAACTGGAAAGAATGGAGCCAGAGAAATTCTGTGCATGAACTGAAAATAAAGACTATCCATCCTTTATGGTTATATGTTTGGCACTGAATGTGTTTAAAAATCCTTCCAGTTCCATAGCACAACTGCCATATCTCAATGTATTACATTGTGTTTTACCTTGTATGTGTGATGTACCCTACTATATCCAGTATTGTTCTGTTCTTCAGGTAAACTATTGTGTACATTAATACCAACTGGATAGATGGCAGAACAATAGATGGAGAGACAAAGAGTTTTCCAAAAGATACAGATAGATACATAGGCCCAAAGTGCCTACAATCCATCAGTTCTGTTTAAGGCCAGGCACCATAGCTTGAAATGCCATTTTTGGATCTACCTATCGATTTTCATATTTGTTGGTATTTTGGTCCATCAATAATTGTACTTTCAAAAAGTAAACAGAAAATCTTAAAAACGTCTGAAAATCTATATTTTCTCAAGTTTATCATAAACATTTTAATGAGTTTTAACCACTGTAAAACTGACATAAATTATTTCAAAGCTTACTACATTAAATTACACAATTTAAAAGGCCATTGTATAGAGTGTTACAAACTGGACTATATGTAATAACTTACTTTGAAGAAATGGTAATTGGGTCTAAATAGCGTTTGGTATTTGTAGTCTAAATTCAGATTTCCCACACGCCAACTAATCTTCATCAGCTTCAGAAGCATCTGCATTCACCAAATACTGTGGTTAATCTTAGATATATTCATCAGACTTTCCCAAAGGGAAATGTTCATTTGTTGTCCATTTTTTATTCTAGATAACAATGTCTTTGGAAAAGTGCGTCAAAAATGTATTTTCCAGATTAAAATATGACATAAGTATTTATCTGCTCTGGAGCAGTCCGGTCCTGGAGTGTCTTAACGAAATGAAACCAAAATATTTAGTGACTTCATCCAATGTCCAGAAAAATGGATGTGTGTGATATTTGAAGATGTACTATGCAGAAATCGGTCTGCCTGGTTGTAAAAATTCTAACAGTACGCCTAATTTCAGTTTATGTGACAAAACAAGCTAGTATAGTGTAGAGCAAGGTTCCCAAACTCGGTTCTGGGGCCCCCCTCCTGGGTGCACGTTTTGGGTTTTGCCCTAGCACTACACAGCTAATTCAAATAATCCAAACTTGATGATGAGTTTGTTATTTGATTCAGCTGTGTAGTTTTAGAGCAAAAAGCTGTGAAATATATTTTCAGCTGTTTGTTGCTGGATCTAATCCCAGAGCTGGCAAAGTAAAATCTGTTATTCTGCCCCTGAATCCATTGTTCCCCGGTAGGCCATCATTGTAAATAAGAATTTGTTTCTTAACTGACTTGCCTAGTTAAATAAAGGTTACATAATGAAAAATAAAAACTTAAAAATTGGAAGCATAGATATGGGCATACAGAACGGATTTACTTTGACTTAGACTTGCTTTCAATGACAATGGTAGGTCTATAACTCACATTTCTATGTGGGATTTGTCTGGTTGCCCAAAAAGTTACATATTGCAGATTTAATAAGATATCGTTTCATTTGCATATTTTAATAAAAATATTTCAGAAAAAGTATCATACATAAAAGTATTATATTTGTATCTACATTCAATAGGTATAAATTGATTGTGATATGATACATGGGAGAAACGTACCCTATGGGGGTGTGGTGAATATCTAAATGATAGAAAAAACAATTCAAGGCACATCCCCATAACTTGTGAGACACAATCATAGCAATGTTAGAGATGACGACCATAGACTACTAGTGTGGGCCATGACAACAACTAAAACATAAGGACAATAATGGAAAGTTTTGCTGAGAAAAATTCAATCAAACCCAAAATATGGAAATGATTGGGTTCAGGAAAACAACTGTCCCAGCATGTGTGCCTTAATTTTGAACCTCATATCAAACCTCTCCAAATGTTATACATATTTCTTTCCTACTAGAACTCCCCAACCAGGAGTCTGTATTTTGGATGAATGCATTTACATAGAGCTGTATGGGAGGGGATGCAGAGACAGCAATAGGCCTTTATCATAAGGTATCATCATAACTGTTATTGATCATTTTCAAACCTGTTTAAATGGGCAATGGATATGTTGCGGTTCCAATGTCCTATTATCAGGTGTCCAGTACAAATCATGGTGAAGACTAGACAGACTACAGAAAGAGACAGATGCAAACTTGTAATATAAATGTTTTGGAGAGTGTTATACAAATATTTAAGAGGTGGTTACTAAACGCCATCCTTATGATAGATTGCTTTATCATAGAGGGTTTGGATTTCTCAGACAGTTTTAGAAGGGCCCCTCAACATTATTATAATAATTATGCATTATTTGATGCCTATGAAAATTATTAATGCAACTACAATAGAAGTTATGTGATTTTTTTTTTTGGGGGGGGGGGAATCAATATTTTAAAGAAATACTGTCAAATGTGAAAAAAATATTCTCTGTCAAATATGATTTTATCATGTATTAGTTTGAGTAAATTCAGATTTTCAGATAGAGTTGTGATGTAAAAAACTTAGAGTAGAAATCTAGGAACATAACAAACAAAAACAAAAAAACATTGCATCATCAATATGTGGTGTGAAACAGTTAGTTTGGTATAGCCGTACAGATTCGATAGTGGAGCGATGGACATGGATGAAATAGCTTTCTTTGATAAGACACTTATCCTGACATTTCATTAGCGTTTTTGGTGTTGCATTTACACCTAATTTACTGTCATTCGTCCTTTATCAGGTCATATTAGACCTACGTCCCTTTCTTGAATGTCAGCGGCTCAGGTCTAAATGCAGCTGTAATACCATTTGCGTGATGAGAAACATGTTCTTCAAAATGTGCATTATGAACTATCCACGTTATTACATATTGATCTACATTATATGCAACAAATTGCCATAATAATATTAACAATAATAATAATAGTAATAGTAATAATAATGCCACAATTAAAGTTTGAATGAAAGGCAAACTGAATACATTTTACGTTGATTTGATTATTAATGCATACGAGAGGTGGCTTTATTAGGAATTGAAATGGTCTAAAAACGAATTGTCTAAGAACTAATACAACTCTGTGTTGATTAGTATATTTGTATAGCTTTGGAATCCCACTATTACTATATTGAAAATATATGGAACTTGTGTTTTCAGTGTTTTTATTCTAACGAATGTGCCAAACTTGCTGTATCTTTATCTTTCCTAAAACCCCTTTTTATGGATGATATTTTTAATAAGGTATAATATTTCACTGTATTGGTCCTCCTACATCTGCGATGCCTCTACAAAATCTCATGTGAACAATGTTGGCTACCCCATCGACCTTGCGTTCCAACTCAATTTGGTCTCAATCACACAATAATGAAAACGCACTCCAACCAGATCCTTATAAAAAGTAATTCGCCAGGAATAGCTCGCACTTCAAGTGATTTATTGTTAACGTTCAATTGGTTTGAAACATGTACAGCAGCCATCACGCATTTGTTCGTTTTGACAAAAGAAGAAAGATAACAAAAAAGTCGACTTAAAACAAGCATACAGGTAAACGCATTCTCGTGTGTTAGCCAAATATACAGTTCCTACTTTCTTTAAGTCTAAATTAATACATTAGTTTACAATATTAATAGCATCAAATACCAGGTTATCACTGCAAAGAAGTGGTGGTTTAGTACCTTGAGAGAGTTCATACCTGATCCCAACTATCTCACTTTTCCCTAGTCCCCTTAATGTGCAGCAGCATTCCCGTTCAACAACATAGACAACGTTAACATCATGAGGAAGTCCATCACATTGATTAGAAAAGGTACAGAAACGACACAATCTATTTCAAGGGTAGCAATTTCGTTTAATGTTCAAAAATAGTCTTCCTCTTCAGAAATGTCAAGAAAATGTGCCCTGACCAGCTGGTGCGCCTGAGCGCGTTGTCCTCTCAGACACCAAGGGCTCCATTTTCGCACAGTTATGTATATCAACATGATATGTCTCGTTTTCTCTTGGGCTCGTCCGCGGGTTAACATGTAAAAATTGTAAATGACAGTAGGTCCTACCAAGTTCTGCCGTAGAGGAGGTTGGAACTGACCATGTTATTAGTGTAGTCTATAACAGAAGTGTCTATTTGCGCCATGTTGATCTGGCTATGGAGTGAAGGAGGGCTAGGTGACATCTCCTCCAGGTCTTGGGCCTGAACTAATGAGTTGACCTGATGGTTTTGGTGTTGATTGATGGCATTACTGGAAGCGGGGAGCACGACCCCAGAACCGTTCAGTTGCTGCTGCTGCTGCTGCTGTTGTTGCTGTTGCTGTTGCTGTTGCTGTTGCTGTTGCTGTTGCTGTTGCTGTTGCTGTTGCTGTTGCTGTTGCTGCTGTACCTGCTGCTGGTTTGGGGTTGGTGTGTTGGAGCCGTTCTGACATGGTTTACCGTCCTTCACCAGAACAGGCACTGCCACGCGCCTCGGCGACTGTTGTTGCTGACACAGGCTGCTGTCCTGCTGCAGCTGCTGCGCCGCTTTGTCCTTGGCCTGTCGCTTCATCTTGTACCTGTGGTTCTGGAACCAGATCTTGACCTGGGTCGGGGTCAGATGGATCATACTGGCCAGGTGTTCCCGCTCTGGCGCTGAGAGGTATTTCTGTTGTTTGAATCTCCTCTCTAGCTCATACACCTGAGCCTGGGAGAAGAGTACCCGTCGTTTCCTCCTGGGCGCTGCGTGCAGGGGTGGCATGGACTTGGAGGCGTCCCCCATGCCTGTCAGGGTCCCCATTCCAGTCATGTTCATACCTGTGGAAGGTCCCATGAATCTAGAAACTTAAAAATATACATACATATACGCACATTCAATATTCAGCAATGCAAATGTGTCGGTTTGTTGGCCTGAAGTAGTTCAGCCATGGTCTATCTACCGTGCGCAATTGGCCAAATGTAGGTTAGTCAACAAGCTCTCACAGTCTCAGCTCAGAATTAAACGTTCATCCACGTTTCTGAGATCACTATGCAGCATTAACGAGCAAGTTTATTTCATTCCAATAATAATAATAAGAATTTATTTTGTGAAATAAAATTGAAACATACTTTTTTCCTGATGGTGAGTAGTGTGTTATTGGTTCAAATCTGTCCGTATGTCGTTAAAAGTTTGGTGATATTGAAATAAAACAAGTCACAAAACAATAAAAACGAATCAAAACCTAAAAAACGACTTACTTGTTGAATATCTTTGATCCGTGTTTGCGCCATACCACCCTGTGGCTGTTGCGCTATTTCTCATGGTTTCCTGGTACGACGGAAGGTCTCCCATGTTGCCAATGCTCCCATTGCAGTATCCCCCCATGGCGCTGTGCGAGAACTGGGAGACAGTGTGTGGCATGTGGTAGGTGGCCACGGTGGCGTTGTGGCCCATGGAGTGCTGTTGCATGCCAGTCTGGGACACCTGAGGCTGTCGGTAAGCTCCCAGTGGAGAGGTTAGGTTCCCTGCGCCGTCCATGGCACTAAACTTCTTGTAGGTCTCCTCGATAGGACTCAAAATATCACTCACTGAGAAAGGCGTTGTATGTTTTGGGCTCAACGACATGGTTCAGAAAGCAGGTAGATTTTGTTGAGCAGATCAACCGTGTTGTTGTATCAGCTCTCTCCTTGTGGATGGCTACGTAAGAGAGTGCTTGTAGTACGCCTGCGATCCGATTGATCGCCTTGGAGAAGGAGGCGAGCCCTGGGTGCTCATAGCTCGGGTTTATTGTAGCCAGGAGCCAGGTTTACGACAAACACAGGGGGCGGAGCGACGTCCTAAATGAGCAAATTATAGTCATCGACATTTTAGTAAGATAAGGAAAATGTTGTTACTTTTGTATTAAGGTGAACATAATGCCAAATAAAATCTGTGTACTTATGTTTCTAACATATCATTTATGGAATTAGACATTGTTATTTGTCCACATGTCTATCCATAATAAAGTTATGCACAATAGCTGCGCTTATATATAATACGTGTAATGTTGTTCTGCGTCAATAGGGAATTCCATACTTTCTAGAAACTTTGAGAGCACTTCACCAGACATAGGCGGCAGCGAGCATCACTAAAGAGGTACACTGGTACAATCCTAACTTGTGAGTATATTGCTTTCAGTTATTAAAAACAGCATATTGACATTAGATACATATAATATTAGAAATACTTGAAGATCTACCTATCTAGAATAGGCTAGCCTACAAGTTGTTACCACCTGTGTTCTTGAAGGCAATAGATCTGACCAAGTTGTTTTGCTTTACCCGAATGGACAAGATATGACTTTGCAGAGTGCAGAAGTACAGATATACAGATATAAATGAAAGTAAAATAAAATAATGGATTTATATTCTGCTTATGCATTGCTTTTAATAAATTCGAATTATTTGATCATGTTTCATTGGAATTCAAATTCACATTATGATAACTGATGAAATGCAACAACATCCTTTTCCGGCCCTCAACCACCTGACTCATAAACCCACTGCGTGACCTGGCATCTTAATCTTTGTGTAAACTCCCAGGCGCCAGAGGCAGAAACATCAGATAAGACGAACAAGAAAATGACTTTTGAATCAACAAAACAATTAGCCATGAAATGTGACGGTATTACTAGGCTATTATTATTACTTTATTATGATTCCTATATTTATTTTACAGTTCATCAACTGCAGTGGCCTGATCTTTGTTTTATCAAGGCTAATCGGTTAAGTTTTAGAAAATATTTGACCAAATATTTGACCATTACTAAAACCAGTGATTTAAGAAAAGAGACAATGGGAAATGATTGTTATGATGAAGAAGATTAAGATGGTGGTGGTGATTGTTTTGATGATTTTGACTTAGTGACATCGTATTTGTTCTTATAATGTTATAACTGGACAAAACACGGGACAATAGCTACCTGTATAGACATTGAGCTCATAATGGTAGACTTATCGGTTTCCAAGCAAAGCTAGAATACTCAGACATAAGCACTACTGAGGTCTAAATTATTGATAATGGGCCTTTCTTTATTTGTGATTAATTATTTACATTAATAATTAATGCAATTATTACGGCTTTACTCTCAGGTGGTATTACTTTCTCACATCCTTGACCAAAGTGTCATTTAGGGTGTCCAGAACTCACTAAAACAAATAAAATTATCCATATACCAAAGCACCAATGTTATCATATATGGTAGAATATTTCCCTTTGTTGAAGAGGGAAAATAATGGTCTAAACTCACCATAATTTGATTTAGTATGACACGTCAGTAAGTAGGGTATCCTAATAGCGTAAATGAAGATGCGACATGGTCAGCCATCAATTACTCGCAACGCAACACCAATCTCCGTTTAAGATGTTCATTATGAGTAATAAATCCTTGTTGCTATGCAATTTAATTCAGTCAATATTTAGGTGCTCACTTGCATCCTTCAATTACTCACAAACCCTTCTCATCGCATTTATCCAACGGAATAGATGGATTTTGTATAGGTTAGGAGGCATAATACAGGAGACAAGCTAATTCACGGCACTCAAAAGTCAGTAGCATTATGCATAAAGTTAACCTCCCATCAGAGTAAATATCATACAAAGACTATATGGTAATTTCCTTTGTTTGAAAAGTTTCTTGCAATTCAACTGCAAAACACAACAGTACACGTGTTGTTACTTGCCTATTTCAGTTAAACCTCCATTAACCTGCTTATATCAATATACTGCTAAACATGATCCACCTAGGTACGGTATGTGATCTTACCTGCATAGGCCATCAAATAAACGGCCTCTGTGAGCCATCTCTACGCTTTTGGCTATACGCTGAGGCTCGTGGTGGGTTTTGGGAACAAGGGAAAGGTAGGCCACAGTCACAGCACCTCTAACGTTATGTAAATGAGGCAAACCTCTCAACCTTCCGGATTATTGAGTCAGAGAGCACGACCGGAGTCCAGAGACCCTCCACATTGGAAAAGCACTAAAATCTCTCGCCGGTTGGCTGCACAGCTTAGAGTAATAGTTTTGATGCATATACAATCTTGTAGCCTACGTTACAACTTGTAGAGCAGGTGAACATGAAATTATAAGAGGCCTCTCTTCGACAGCAAGATATTTGGACGTGCGGGGAAGGAAATGCCTAGACCTCTAGACGGTTTGTCAGATTTATATTTGAATTGGTTTATTGGTGCAAATGGATCGATAAAGTCCTGCCACTGTTATTCAGATTACATTGTAATTCCATCACAACCTATACTGTGCTTGTCTGTTGTGATTGCCTGTAGTCTATTTGCTATTTAGCTTTGAAAAATATCATCTTTCATTTACACCTCAAACAATAAATAAATAATAAATAACCCCAAGATTGCTAACTTCAAAAAAGTACAAATGTAGGCATATCCTATCCATGTTCCACATACGGGTAAAGGCTTGCCCTCAAATTTTGAGATGTATCGTCCGTAGACTTTGTATCACCAATTGAATGGAGGAAATTGAATTGAAATATCACATCTAATTAGGTACATATACACCAAACACTATTTTTGTATTGGTTTCATAGTATCGTTTGCGACGGTTAAGTTGTTTATTGTCCATCAAAGATGGTTAGGTTATGCGTTTTTCTCTGGGTTTTCGCAGCGCGCTTTCTGCAATTGCTTTGCTTTCTTTTCTGCTAAACTTATAGCACCTTGGTAAACCTACTTGTTAAGAGGGGACAATTAATAAGATATGCTCATAATATATTTGAAACTATGCACTAAATAAAACTTTTATTTGACAGAAAACATTTAGGCTTTGTTCATGGTCATTTTCTAATTTGTTATCACGCAGTTATAATATTGAAATTTCAGCGTATGGAACAATGTTGTAGAACGATGTATGGAGCAATGTTGTTCGCGCGCTGTATGATAGTTTTATGACCGAACAATCTTGTTTATTTGGGCCGATTTGTAATTAGATTGTGTCTGGATTAACCAGCTCGATCAATAGATCACCTCCTCCTTAAGCAGATGCATGCGCTGTTGGGCCTGTAATGTGATATTATTGTGGATGTGTAGACTACCACCATGGTCCAAGGTTACAGTTATGGTATTATAAGGGTCTAAAGACAAACAAGGATTTAATTTTAAAAAACGCATCACGATTCTTTCAAGGACACATATCTTGCTTCTGGGTTAAATGGCATTAATTGAATGGTCATCAAAATAACCTGGACGGCCCCACTCAGACGTCAGAAACATGCGGTTGGGCCGGTTGGAAACATGCGGTTGGGCTAGGCTAACTTCTAGCTCCAGGCTATTTCTCTCCACACTGCTGGGAACACTGATGTCAATGTTATTGATATTTTGTTTCATTAATGAATTGTTATCTTGTCAAACATAAACACCAAAGCATTATTTGACAATTTAATCATAAATGGGCGATGCTTTTATATTTCAAAACAGCCCCTCCCCCAGTGACACTGGCTGAGGTATACTGCAGCAGCACAGCAGATGGACCTGAGCGTGGTCACTGAAGTGCTTTCTCCATCACTGCGCGCTGGTTCAATAACCTGAGAGAGATTTGGAGAGATCAGTGAAGGGCTGGAGCGCTCGGTGTAAGAGCCGGGATCCTGACCTACCACCTCAAAGATACACCGGCGGAACAAACCCACTCTGCCCACTCTGGTTGAATCAACGTTGTTTCCACGTCATTTCAATGAAATTATGTTGAACCAACGTGGAATAGACGTTGAATAGACTTCTGTGACCAGTGGGAAGTGACTGCTGCTGGGCATCAATAGACGAGACACTGCACAACTGGTAAATGTGCTATGTTGGTAGACTCATGTCAAATGTTGTGGCCCTTATATATGATGCTTAAAATTACATAAACTCAGGGTCTAAAAGGATCTAAAATGGAAACTATCGGAGGATCAGAGTTTATGCCTAAATGCGCCTAGGACGCACGGCTGCGCGCAGGTATTGCTCATGTTTTTGCTTATATTTTCTGCTGCATTACGCATTTAACTGTACATTCCATGTTTTTTAAAACAGCCAACCAAAACTAAATTCCAACCATACCATAATGGCACACATTGTACAATTTGCACAAACATTTCAGGTGCCAATTATTCCAAAGGGAATTCAGGCCAATTCACCTGAAGAAGTCCAGCGTACATGTGATCTTTTTTGTTTCTTCAATTAAAATACATTTACATATATTAGTATTATAGGCCTACTTATTTACACGTTAGTCTTATTTTAGGCCTCTCTCCATGGCCAAGTGACTAATTGTTGATGACTGAAGTTGCCTGTTGGTCCCATAACGTCAGACTTGAAGAAGGATATTCATGTATATAAATAGATAAACAAGCACCCTTCGACAGGTGTAAACCTGGATTGACTGATTGATATCTCGCAAGCAGATATAAATGCAAATTTCAATGCAAGTGATGTAACTTTATAAAAGTTTAACATAAACATATACATATTTACAGTATGTCGAGCATGGGCCCTCTTTGTCAGATCTAAGCGCTGACTATTCCTGAAAAGCCAATGCACTTGTATTTACGGGAATATCCCCACCAAAAAAACATAACAATTACGATATTTCTAAACAAAGTGCGTCCAAAAAAACTAAAGAAATCCGAGGGAAATGGTACATTTGACTAATCATTGTCCATGATCCATCTAATGATGCTTCTTTTTCTATGGTCAGAATCATCTTTAAACTCTACTGCATTGGCCTACAACGGGAAATTGTTCTTACCATTAGGCCTAGCCACCTCCTCTTTCCCCGTTCGGCCTGTGTGTATTTTAATGTGAATCTCCTTCAAGGTTATTTGGACACTTATCGTTTTAATAATAGTTTCCCTTTAGGCTATATGATAACTAAAACAATGACAAGGGATATAGACTACTTCTAGTCGATTACAACCACAATACCAGAAATTCAATTCGAACAAAATATGCTTTGTATGACATTGGGTTTACACACATTTTCCAGCATCCTCTTGCAGATTTATATCCAAAATGTTTAAACTATGATTGCAATATATCATTGCAAGGACACTGCGACCAAAACCCATTTTTCTGATTGTTACGAAGATGAGAAATAGGGGGGGGGGGGGGTAACTCAAAAGATCCCACACATGCACTCAGGATTTCAATAAAGCCAAACTCTCATTTTACACTGGCGACCATTTTGTGCGTAAAAGCAGGTGCACATCTTTCATTTGCACTACTTGAAACTGTGTAGGCCCACCGCTAAGTAGGTTAAAGGTCCTCCCAAGTGGAGCAAGTATCTGACAGTCCTCTTGAAGGCCTTTTTCTTCTGCACGAGTTTTCATTCAACTACAATTAATTTCGCTTGATGGACGAAATGATGCTAATAGCCTGCAAAAAACATATAAGGCAGTAAAACAAGTTTTACGCATGAAGATAATTGCAATGAGTGTTTTGGTAGGCTACTAGATATCAAACCTGTGAAGAATTTAGGATATTTGCATATCTTTTAAAGAGCTAGTAGTCTAGAAACAATGTTCTTCATCTTCATCTAACTTTTGTGGAGGATCAAGTCGACCTTCCTGCAATGTGTCCTACATTGACTAAAATGGTCTAATAATTGCGTATGGCCTACATCGTTCACTATCAGATATTTTCAGTTAAATGTGTCTTTGTCAGTATAAAGTTCAGGTGTGAAGATTCATTTTTTGATCATGACAATCACTATCAAATATAATTGACTACTATAGAGTGTACTTTTCAATATTTCTTTCAAAACTTTGTTCTTGGGCTAGGCCTAATACTTGAATAAATTCATTATGGTTTGTTAATTACATTTTTTAATTAGTCTCAGTTGCACTTATCTTTTTAATAATAGGGCAAGAAACATTCAAAGACCTCTTAAGGTTATTTGGATCTAAAAACCAAACAATCAAGGGCTTTTTGATACTATTGGGTTGTGCAAGTTTCCCAAATATAATGTTTAGTAATAACAAAAACCTGATGTTGCATGCTGTAAATAATACTAGATATTCATACAATGTGTTTTTTTTGTGAACAATAGTTTTTACTGAGTCTTTCAGAAATTATGGAAAAAAATGTCAGAAAGAAGAAAGCATATGTTGAAACACTTTTGAATCACTTTTGTAAAACAAGTGTGCTACTATATTGTTGCTTATGGAATCTGATGCATTGTTTACATTAGCTCTTAAGAATTTACACCAGATATGTGGACCTTTAGCCCTCTCTTCAAATGAAAGTGTTGCTTTCCACTACTATTTATTGGCTTGATTGTGGATATTTTCACACAATTACTATTCTATACAAACATAATTCAGAAACAAAGCCAAGAAAAGCTTATTAACACCATTGCGAGAACAAAGCGAGGTTAGCACCATTGCTAGAACAAAGCGAGGTGTACTTTGTCTGGTTCGGTCTTTATGGTCAGTGGTAACATCTCTGACACACTTCTCTGCAGCATTGATTGTCCCAACAGTAAGGGCACATAGACAAAGCTTTTGAAGTGTCTGTGTTTGTGACTCAGCCACAGTTCATAGCGAAAAGTCCCTGCTGTCATTCTTCTACTATATCCAATTGCTTGGTCTGTGATTGTCCTCATTCATTGAACTACATGTTACTAAACTTCCATTTCCTTTGAAGAGAGGATACATTTGATCAACCATGTGTAATTGTCTTCATATTATTTTGTCTGTGGTATTTTTCCATAGGTAACTGAATAGGTCGTTCAACTTTTTATTAAACAAGAAATTGAGCCTACAATTTCATTTTTTACCTTTTAGTTTGGTTGACCTATTATATTGTCCTGATTTACCTGCCTTACTCCATCAGAGTAAGTAAATCTAGAGCAAAACTTCGGTAATCTATTCATTGTTTGTCCCGTACAGAAACCAATGTGAAGTATAGGTAACTGGACGACTGATACTACAAACAATCAATATGGAAAAATGTTGGTTCTTGAATAATTCAAGAAGTTACCCTTCTTTTATGGAGTTTGTGGGTGGTTGATGTCATTGATATACTATAGCAGACACTACCTGACTTACATACTCACAATCATGTAAAAAATAAATAATGGAGAATGGTGTCACTCCTGTAATGTTGGCAAATAGATCAGTGTTTCCCGCTGTCCATGTTACATTCACTCAATGCCAGGAACTCAACTTAGCATGTTTTCACATAACAGTCGAGAGACGCTCGGTCTAATCCAGAGTTTCAAAGCTCTCTCAATAGCAGGCATTATGTGGAGATGAAGAAAACTTTTAAATAGTTTCAGAACTCAACAATGAAGAGGTGAACAGGAGCTGAATACCAATGAGATGTTTTTTTTTTTACCTGTATGTTATTTGTCCCACATTCGGCTTCCATGTAGCTTTTATCCGTTTAGCCACACAGCATTATTTCAAGAGATCAAAGTTCAGACAATATAATTACACAACACAACACAAAGTAAACCTTTATACCTTAGCCTCTATTATCTAATGGGGTTTGTCAGGATCCTCATCATGCATTATCATATTTGTTTATTCAAATGTGATAAAGACAGTTTGCAGTATTGGGGAGTGGTATTTATTTGTATTTATTAAGGATCCCTGTTATCTCCACATCCTGGGGTCCAGCAACATTAAGGCAGTTATATACAATACAAAAATATTACATGACATGACATTTCATAGCCCTCAGGCCACTACTCTACTACCACATATCTACAATGCAAAATCCATGTGTACATGTGTGTAGAGTGCATGTGTTAGCAAGTGTATGAATGTGTCTGTGCCTGTGTGTGTGTCTCTTCATAGTCCCCGCTGTTCCATAAACGACATGTAGCTCAACTAGCCTAATTGAACTAGATTTTGCGGTAGTTTGGTGGTAGTTGAACTAAATAAAAATCTAGGTAGTGCTTTCAGTAGTTAATGACTTTTTTTGCCATGTACTGGTGTAGCTACTGGGAGTACACACTACTTTTCTTACAAAAAGAAAAGATGGGTGAATTACGTAAGAATTTCCATTATTTTTCACCATCAGGCCTCCTTAATTCTCACTTGATACATTGTTTTTGTATTAAATAGGCTAAATTACACATTCTTATACCATATGACACCAAAGTGAGCTGTTCTTGCAGTTTGTAGTCTATGATATTTCAGATGTATATATGTACATTTTTCACAAAGTAGTTTGGATGTAGTGAACTGCTTTTTCAGAGTAACTTTAGTTAAATAAACGATATTTTTTATATAGGGTATCTTTAGTGCTTAACTTCTTCCAGTGTGAAGTAATTAGTAGCTTGGCCAACTATATTTTCAGAATAGCTTCGCTAACACTGACAGTTCATTTGTAAGGGATGTTTTGTATTTATATATATCTTTTTACTTATGAATAAGGCTGGTACCAAGTCATCTGGGACCAGAGAAGCCCCTCCATAGTTGGTCATATACACTATATTACACTGATAGAAGATTAACTGATATTAACCCCCCCGTCAAGTTATATTTTTTGAGTCAGCTGTATAGTGCCAGGGGAAAATGAAAACATGCACCCAGGGTTGGCCCCAGGACCAAGTTTGGGAAACCCTGATCTAATAGGCTCACGGCTTGCTAGGGCATTGTGGATCGGGTTAGCAGGGGTATTCAACTCTTGCTCTACAAGGTCCGGAGCCTGCTGGTTTTCTGTTATACCTGATAATTAATTGCACCCACCTGGTGTCCCAGATCTAAATCAGTCCCTGATTAAAGGGGAACAATTTAAAAAATGAGTGGAACTCAGAAGAGGTTGGTGGGAGGAACTATAGGAGGATGGGCTCACTATAATGCCTGGAGTGGAATCCATAGAATGGTACCAAACACATCAAACACAAACCATAGATTTTTTCCCAGCCATTACAATGAGCCCGTCCTATAACTCCTCCCACCAGTCTCCTCCACTATTTAAGGCCCAGTGCACTAATTTTGTGAAAAAGTATATTTTTTCCCAAAAATTCTATATGAAAAAAACTAACATTTATTTATTATTCCGATTTTTCAGGGGGTGCTGCAGCACCCTCAGCACCACTACTTCCCGCGGCTATGACGGGACTACATTTTCTTTGGTGATTGATTTGGCAATTGTATTTGGACTTAATGTTGTTTCCAAACAACTTCCAGCACACATTTTCAGAAAACTGGATGCATCTACTAGTTTATACATCGATAATAAAGTTATGACTATGTAGAAGTTGCAATAATGTCATTTTGATGCTTGCCAAAATATGATCTTCTACAGGTGCACTATTATAATGCCCTAACAAGGTGCACCATAATATCACATAATGCATTAAATGACACATACAAAAATCCAACCATGGGTTTCAGTATATTATAGTTTATTACACATTTATTAATAAATAATTAACAGTCTACAAACTTGATATACAACCTTACAATACCTCTTTAGAAAGTGTATACCTTAATGTAAAGTGTTTGTGGATTTTGATTAACAGAAGTATTAGTTATTCTGGGGGTGGGTAGACAGTGCTTTTAGAGAAATGTGTACATAATCAACTATTGTAATTTTCATCATTAGAAACATGGAACTCAAGATTCTACATTGAAGAAGTTAATTCAAGATTTTACATTGAAGAAGTTCATTCAAGATTTTACATTGAAGAAGTTCATTCAAAATTTGACATTGAAGAAGTTCATTCACGATTTTACATTGAAGAAGTTCATTCAAGATTTTACATTGAAGAAGTTAATTCTAGATTGTACATTGAAGAAGTTAATTCTAGATTGTACATTGAAGAAGTTAATTCTAGATTTTACATTGAAGAAGTTAATTCTAGATTGTACATTGATGAAGTTCATTCAAAATTTGACATTGCTAACTGTAACTGAGACTCCACCTCACTAAACATGCCCCTGCTGCCAGACACTGGACTGTACAGTGATATTATATCCCTTACTACTTGTGATGCTAAGCTCTCTTTTGTTTGTGTTTTTTTTCTTGTCTTGTGCCACTGGTTCTCCCGTTGCAGGTGATCAGTCCTCCCTCTATACCAGATCCTCCTGAGGACGCTTGATGTCATCTTGTCCTCCTGGTCATTATGCTACTTGTTCCTCTCAACAATACTGCCCTCTAGCCTCTTGCTGCTTCCCTACTCGAAATGCCTGGCTGGCCTTTTCTACCAAACCATCGTGAAATTGTGTGCAGAAAGTCCTTTCCTTAATACTCCTCCTACTAGCGGTGTCTTTGGGACACAACAAAGGATTCCTCCAGACAACTTGGTTGATGGACTTTTATCAGAAATTAAAGTTCATGTAAAACAAAAGATGTTCAAGTGTCTGTGTTCCATTTCATTTTAAAGGGACACTTCACTGAAAATGCAGACTAAAATGATAAGAAATCTGTCTAGAACCTTACCCGTTTGTGCCCTGGCCTGCCTTGAACATCCTTGCCAGACACGTAATTGTTAGCTAGCTAAATGGAGCTTGTGGAGGATATGTTCAATGAGTGTATTTAGCACATGAGTGGTTTGCATGCGCAATGACAGCTAACGTTAGCGTTAGGCCTACAAGTGTTACTGACTGGCTGGGGCTGTAATTAGCCTAGTTATACGTGTCTGCATTGTGTCTGTCTCTGTCATGTTCTAGAGGGTATTATTTTTCAAGAGCACAATTCCCGCTTGCATTTTAAGCCACGCCTACCCAAACTCTGATTTGTTGGAAGAGTTGAAAAGCACCCTCTGTCATGACTGTCCTGATCAGGTCAGGTTACAGGAGACCACAACCCTACAGATTATCTCTCAACCCCAACAGAGGAGGAGAGATCTAGGGGTCTGAAGATGTGTGGGGTTTTATGACCCCTCACGCCCCTGGTAAATCTCAGACCACAGACAAATTCCTTTGTCCTGTTACTATGGAGAACCAGCCTCAGAACATTAAACATGAAATAAAGGGACAATGGTTTCCGTCAGCCACAATGGTGGTCATGACAATAGATGGAATATGAAAATGTATGTCATTTTTGTTTTGTTATTAAAGGTTAATAGATGACGTTATTATGAAATCATTGTAATGTGAAGACTTTTCCTAGTATATGTTTGATGTTTATACATTGTACATTGTATGGAAAATATCCATATCAAAGAGAATGTTTTGGGGAAGATGAAATGTTAAGTTGGTTGTCTAAAATTGGATTTGAATCAAATCTAGACCTTGCCTCATTAACTTGGTACGCCCAGAGAATTTCCCTAAAGGCGGTTACGCCCACTTCTGACCCAAGGGTATAAAACCTGTGAGTATAGAATTTACAGGAAGATGTGGCCCCAGCTGCAGCAAGGTCTAAAAAGTCAACGAACCCAGAACGCAACACAAGTTTGGAGGCAAAGAAATCCTTTTCTACCCAAGCTACGGATTAGTAGCTGTGTCTAAGCGGGTGAATTCAAGTCGAACCACCTAGCCTCCATCTTCTATCGAATCGTGGTATCTAAAGGGTTTCATTCCTATGCTGTGAGCTCTGAGCTACAGAGCTGTCTGTCCTCAGAAGACCCCTTCCAGAGCAAAAGGTGAGGGAACAGACTCCTAAGCCCAAAAGGACACGGACAGCGGGAGGACGATCAGGGAGGTGCGCCGGAGTAGTGCATCATCGAACAGCTGAAGGCCTACGCAGAGAATCCTCGGAGATCATCCCCACGTAATTACATCATTATATTATGGGTATATCATTATACCCATAAGAGCGGCAGTTTGGGGCAAGGCTAGGGTTAGAATAGCATAGCTGACAAATTCACCCAAATGTATATTTCTTTTGTGTACTTTATTTTTTTCTCTCTCTTTTGAAATCCTCATTGTGGGGAACATGCGCCATAGTGTGTTGGCCCATTATACTAAGTTCTAATCAATAGCCTATAATGTGTTTTGTCTATGTGTATCTTTTATCATAATTTTAGATTTTTAGTAAATAAATATTCAACTAAGATTGGTGTGGTACGAATTCATTGGTGAGACCCGGGTCCGTGCAGATTCACGGGCTATATGACTTTCTGAACGAGATTGGTAGAGGCAACTGGTTAATTAGCGGCTGTTGTAAAATTGATATTCTGAATTTGGGAAATAGAAACTCAATAAAAACTAGTTTTCCCATGGTGCCCCAGGTTAATGAGTTAATAATTGCTTGATTCAGTTAATCACGCAATTAGAAACTTTAATCATTCAATGATTTTCCTCATTATTGTTGAAGCGTATCTGTCCATTTCCTGGTTAGTTTGACTGTCAAACTGGGTGCGTTCGAGTGCATGGTTTATTCAGGGTACCGTAATATGGTAGTAGTTTATTCCCGGGGGGATGTACATCACTCACAGGAGGTTGGTGTCACCTTAATTGGCAAGGACGAGCTTGTGGTAATGGCTGAAGCGGAATGGGTGGAATGATATCAAATACATCAAACACATGGTTTCCATGTGTTTATGCCATTCCATTAGCTCCATTCCGGCAAACTATTATGAGCCGTCGTCCCCTCATCTGCCTCCACTGATGTACATGTTTATATCCCTAACTTCCATTTATGCTTAAAGTATGGGTGTAGCATCGTTATTGAAGTGTGCGCTATGGAAATACATATATGTTTATGATCCCCACATGTTGTATTGTATTTCATGTCTTTTGAATATTAATTGTCATCATGATGTGAAATGATTTCCTATTGGCTGCTTTTCCACTTCTACTGCTCCTCTGCTGCTGCTGCTGGGTTTTTCCAGCTATGGGTGAAGTCTGTTTTTTCTTTTGATAGAGCTCCACGTAATTTATTCAGTTTATGTTCTTTGTTGCTCTGACCAGTTTGCAATTATTGTGAGTATTTTTGGCACCTGGTATTATCTTCACGGTTGCTAATTAAAAGCTTCACTCTGAGAAAAAAAAGTGAGTAGGGTCTATCTGCAGACTGTGGTTATTACATGCTGCGCCCACTACATGCTGCTAGCTAGCTAGGACACCGGCACACACTGTCCTTACCCCCGTCTGCTGAGCACTTCTTTCCCGCCATTATTTTAGTTAAGGCGAAGGTAATCATTGCCCGGTAGTGCCACACGATAGTTGAGTTTGTTACACTTAACAGAACTGCGGGAACGCAGTGCTCGGCAGGCAGGGTCAAAGAACACTGTGTACCGGTGTCTCCTAGCATAGCTAGCTAGCAGGTTCCTTCTTCTTCTGTGGGCATTTAAAGCAGTTGGTATCCAACGTTGGTGCATTACCACCACCTACTGTGTTGGATTGTGGGTCAGAGTCAGCACTACCAGCCTCAATGTCAGTGGACACAGCATGTAGCATGTTAAAATCCTACTGCTGGGTCAACCTCACATACCAGGTGCTGTTGTTGAAGTATTTCTAAGACTAATTTGCTACCACCAAGGGTGATGCACAGCAACCATTTGTGCCAGAACACTCATCACACATCAGCCAGAGAGGAGTGATATGTGCCAATTAGGAATCAAGGGGATGTGGCACCAGGGTCAACACCCCCAGTCTTACAATAAGTGCATGGGATTTTTTGGGACCAGAGAGAGTCAGGACACCCATACAACATCCCACTCGAATGATAACACACTACACAGGGCAATGTCCTCTTCACTGCCCTGGGGCATTGTCATCTCCTTAGACAAGAGGGAAGAGTGCCCTCTACTGGCCCTCCAACACCACTTCAAGCAGCATTTGGCCTCCCATCCAGGGACTGACCAGGACCTACACTGCTTAGCTTTAGAGGCAAGCGTAAAGTTGATGCAGGGTGGTATACTGCTGGTGAAACAGTTCAGCACTGTGTCAGATAAGGCAATAATTTGTTTTTACAACTGGACAAAAGACTGAGGAGCTTTTTATCAGCAATCAAATTAAATCATAACGTATTATTCATATCGTATTATCATAACATGAGAAAATGTCTACCCAACGGACACCCCAATTTACCATTGCTACAGTTGTAAATGTGTAAATACTATTATTATTATCATTGTCTCATTCATTTCTCTTTTTTTGACCTGTACTGAGCATAACAATTTCACTGTACCCTGCAATTATATCTGCGTCCCTGTGCATGTGACTAATAAACTCATCTAATCTAGTTAAAGGTACGGCATTGATAACACATTCACATGAAAATAATAAACACTACGTTTATAAATCAGACCCTTATTGTGAATTGAAAGATCTACATACAAATCCTAGTCTAGGGAGGAACTTTTACCCTATAGTAATTACCATACATGTTTTTCTTTAGGCTCACTTGTCAGATAGGCCTATATGTGTGACAGTGTCATGTTTGAGTTAAAATATATATATTTTTGTCCTTTCAAATCAAACTAAAATCTACTGCTGTGAACAGATAAGGGGTTCACATTTTAGCTAATAGTGTTACACTAGAAATAACAAAAGACAATTTAAAAATATGCTTGCAGTTTTCTGCAAGAATGCCTGGATATCTTGTGTAGTCGTCATTCATGTTAATTGTTTCTCTTCATAGTTGTAATGTTAGAGTTGCTGTCTGTGTGATTGGTTTTCTTCCTTCAGAAAATCCCTATCTGCAAACTACTATTAAAAACAGCAATAAACACACAGAAGGTCTAATGCCTAAACAACAAGTGGGAAGGTAGAGAGACAGACAGACAGAGGTTTAGTCTGATTCCCTACCCTTCTCCCACTTGAGTTCACATAATGTCATGTATATTGCAGAGATGGCCAGAATATTGTCTTCTTCTAACTTTGCTTAATAACAACAAGTGGAAAGAGATGTTTACCACAATTACCACCTGTACTGGAGGAGATGTTTACCACAATTACCACCTGTACTGGAGGAGATGTTTACCACAATTACCACCTGTACTGGAGGAGATGTTTACCACAATTACCACCTGTACTGGAGGAGATGTTTACCACAATTACCACCTGTACTGGAGGAGATGTTTACCACAATTACCACCTGTACTGGAGGAGATGTTTACCACAATTACCACCTGTACTGGGGGAGATGTTTACCACAATTACCACCTGTACTGGAGGAGATGTTTACCACAATTACCACCTGTACTGGGGGAAAACAACACTCTGTATACCTGTTCCAGTAAGTAGGCACCATGGCCAATCACAAGGCTGCATGTACATTATTGTATCTAATACTGTCTGTACTCTCGTCAAAGGTCAACAACTTGACTCCATAGATAGGCCCAGTCAATATTAGATAGAACGTCATGGCCCTGGCCATCTGTTGGAAAACAACCTGTGGTTACCTAGGTTACTGCAAAAACTCACAGCATAAACTTGACCTTTTTTTAAACTAAACTAAACAAGTTAAATATCTTACCTGTGATGAAGTGTTTTCCACACACACAGCTATGTGTAGCCTACTTGGACACTAGGTCCTCACATTTCCAACTCTCCCACACAAATAGCCTGAAGCCACAGGGCTCTTCTCGCAGGCTCTATTTCCTTATGTGGGAGCATTGCTAACTGGTTACATGTACGTTGAACAACACAGCAGCTTTTTGGCATGTTTTGTTATTTCTGTATAACAATAAATGGACGACAAAGTTGTTTATTTTACAATGGGGTCAATGGCAAAGAATGTTTGTTTTCCTCAATTTTGGGCCTGGTCGAGGGGAATTCCTTATTATTATGTGAGTATCAATTCGGAGTATGCTGTAAAGGGGTCGATGAAACGCAGACCGTTCCATTGACCAGATTGGCTAACATTCAGGTTTAGAAGAAGTGACTGCTAAATGCTAACTCTGTTCGTAAAAGACAGTTGCATAGCTAGCTTACAGAAATCGGTGGTGGTAGGCAAAGATGTTTTTAACTGTAATGCAGTTGATTGTTGACGATGACAGGAACATGTATTGGTGGTGACATCCATACAAGCATTATACTCAGATTTTTACCTCAAAATAGTATGAAACACACATATAAACAATAGCCTAAATGTAGGCACATTTTACTGGGGGGCAATGAGGAGATTCGGGATCTGTTCCTTGCAGCCCTTTCCCCCCACGTGTTTCCATGGCAATTTTATTGTTTGTTCAAGTTCCATTGACCTCTTTGAATCAAATCAAATCACATTGTATTTGGCAAATGCTTCATTAACAACAGGTGTAGACTAATAGTGAAATGCTTACTTACGGGTCATTCCCAACAATGCAGAGAGAAAAGAAATAGATAAATAATAGAAAAGAATAACGGAAACATGCCCAGGATTACCCACAACGATTGAGAGGTAGAGCCTACATGTTACGCCCTGACCTTAGAGAGACGTTTTATTTCTCTATTTGGTTAGGTCAGGGTGTGATGTGGGGTGGGCATTCTATGTTTTGTATTTCTGTGTGTTTGGCCGAGTGTGGTTCCCAATCAGAGGTCTATCGTTGTCTCTGATTGGGAATCATACTTAGGCAGCCTGTTTTGCCACCTTAGTTGTGGGTAGTTGTCTTTGTTATAGTGGCCTGTATAGCCCAAGGAAGCTGCACGTTCGTTTTTGGTGTTTCTTGTTTTGTTGGTGACATTCTTAATAAAGGAAAATGTACGCTCGCCGCGCTGCACCTTGGTCCGGTCATTTCCCTGATGACTTTCATGACACTACGTGCAAAGTCATCACATGATCACAGTATTGGATTGATAGCTTTTTCGAATCATTAACTACGCACACTCTCAATTTTTCAAATAAAGTCAGTCAGCCCTGTCACTTGGTTTGCAATAAAGCTGAGGGATGGAGCTGAAAGAATGTTCCGTATTTCTGTCTTCACTATAGGGTGTTGTTGTTTCTCTAATCAAGTTAGAGAGGCTCGGTAGTACTGATAACACCAGAAAAATGTATCATTGCTTGGTAGAAGCTGTTTGTAGATTATTTCTAACTCTTCCACTTGTCACTCCCTCTTCAACAGCTTTTCTGCCAGCATGGTGACATTGGGTGGAACCACATAGACCCAATAGATTACTTCTGCCACTGGGCTCAGTTCCAACAGGATAAGCTTCAACATGCTGGCCATCATTGAGTCCTGTGTATTTGTTTATAAATTACAGCCTGCGCAGAGAGTGCCCATAGTTATTATTCTGATAATTGGAAGCCTCAACCATTGAGTGGAGACTCCACTGGTAGGTTATTCTGGAGGCCTACGGGCTGTCAGAGCAGTGGGACAACATCAACCCACTGCTGCAGAGTGACTTGAGCTTCAGGTATGCCAAGTTAGAGCAGCTAAAGGGCTGATAAGGATGCAGAAAAAATACTGGCGGTGGAGTCCGAATGACAGAGGCCCCTCCTTTACCTCCGCATGAATTTGGGCTTCGGCACAATGTGGGCACTTTACCTGCTCATGTGCATCACCTGTGAGCTCTTGGGCCTGGCGGTCCCCACCTACTTCGCCATGAACATCCTATGGTTGGAGTGCGCTAACAGCTTATTGGTGGGGCTGATGTTCTGGCTCAAGAGTGATTGTCCAACAGCAATCTCCCTGACGACATCTGCCAGTGGCAGGTTTACTGGCGCTTAAGTAGATGACCTGTTAGAGACTCTAACAAACATCCAAAGGCTTTGTTCAGCTTGTCAGGCAAGGACAGAAAGCTGCTCCTGCATGTCTGAATCAGGCCAATCAGGCCAAAGGAAAAGCAGACGTGATTCATGACACATAGGCTTACTGATGACCAGCAGGGTCAAATAATAATCACAGTGGTTCTAGAGGGTGCAACAGGTCTGCACCTGTGGAGTAAATGTCAGTTGGCTTTTCATAGCTGAGCATTCGGTTGAGCCAGCAGGTGCGGTAAAGAGAGAGAGAGGGCAAGCGAGAGAAGAAGATTTGAATACAGCAGGTCCGGGACAAGGTAGCATGTCTGGTGAACAGGTCAGGGTTCCATAGCCGCAGGCAGAACAGTTGAAACTAGAGCAGCAGCATGACCATGTGGACTGGAGACAGCCAGGAGTCATCAGGCCATGTAGTCCTGAGGCATGGTCCTATGGCTCAGGTCCTCTGGGAGGGACAGACAGAGTGAGAGAGAGAGAATTAGCTAACTTAAATTCACACAGGACACTAGATAAGACAGGAGAATTACACCAGAATCCCAGTGGAGAGAGGGGAGCTGGCCAGGCAGAGACAGCAAGGGTGGTTCATCCTTCCAGTGCCTTGCCGTTAACCTTCACACCCCTGGGCCAGACTACACTCAATAATAGGACCTACTGAATAGATAGGTCTTCAGTAATGGCTTAAAGGTTGAGACAGAGTCTGCAACGCTCACATGGAAATGGCAGACCATTCCATAAAAATTGAGGTGAAAGCCCTGCCTCTAGCTGTTTGCTTAGAAATTCTAGGGACAATAAAGTGGTGTGCGTCTTATGACCATACGTGTATATATGTACTGCAGGACAAAATCGTAGAGATAGGTAGGAACAAGTCCGTCTTTGCTTTGTAGGTTAGCAGTAAAACCGTTAAATCAACCCTAGCCTGAAGAGGAAGCCAGTGTAGAGAGGCTAGCACTGGAGTAATATGACACATTCTTTTGGTTCAGGTCAAGATTATAGCAGCCGTATTTCTGCACTGACTTAAGTTTATTTAGTGCTTTATCCGGGTAGCTGGAGAGTAGAGCATTAAACCAGTCTAATTTAGAAATGACAAAAGCATGGATTCGCTTTTCTGCATCATTTTTGGACAACAAGTTTCTGACTTTTGCAATATTACGAAGATGGAAAAAAGCTGCCCTTGAAATAGTCTTGATATGTTCATCAAAAGAGAGATCAGGGACCAGATAATGCCGTGGTCCTTCACAGTTTTATTTGAGGCGACTGTACAACCATCAAGATACATTTTCAGATCAAACAGCAGATCTCTTTGTTACTTGGGACCTAGAACTAGCATCTCTGTTTTGTCCGAGTTTTAAAAAGAAACATTTGCCGCCACCCACTTCCTTACGTCTGAAACACAGGCTTCCAGAGTAGGCAAATTTGGGCCGAAATGTACAGTTGTGTGGTTTTTTTATTTTTCACCTTTATTTAAACAGGTAGGCCAGTTGAGAACAAGTTCTCATTTACAACTGCGACCTGGCCAAGAAAAAGCAAAGCAGTGTGACACAAACAACACAGAGTTACACATGGGATAAACAAACGTACAGTCAATAACACAATAGAAAAATATATATACAGTGTGTGCAAATGTAGTAAGATTAGGGAGGTAAGACAATAAATAGGCCATATTGGCAAAATAATTACAATTGAGCAATTAAACACTGGAGTGATAGATAGTGCAGAAGATGAATGTGCAAGTAGAGATACTGGGGTGCAAAATAGCAAAAAAAGAAATAACAACATGGGGATGAGGTAGTTGGGTGGGCTATTTACAAATGGGCTATGTACAGGTGCAATGATCGGTAAGCTGCTCTGACCGCTGATGCTTATAGATAAAGAGATAAAGAGATATAAGATTCCAGCATCAATGATTTTTGCAATTCGTTCCAGTCATTGGCAGCAGAGAACTGGAAGGAAAGGCAGCCAAAGCAGGAGATGGCTTTGGGGATGACCAGTTAAATATACCTGCTGGAAAGCGAGCTAAGGATGGGTGCTGCTATGGTGATCAGTGAGCTGAGATAAGGTGGGGCTTTACCTAGCAAAGACTTATAGATGAACTGGAGCCAGTGGGTTTGGCGACTAATATGAAGGGAGGGCCAGCCAACAAGAGCATACAGGTCACAGTCGTGGGTAGTTTATAGGGCTTTGGTGACAAATTGGATGGCACTGTAATAGACTACATCCAATTTGCTGAGTAGAGTGTTGGAGAGTATTTTGTAAATGACATCACCAAAGTCGAGGATCGGAAGCATAGTCCGTGTTATGAGGGTATGTTTGGCAGCATGATGGAAGGATGCTTTGTTGCAAAATAGGAAGCCAATTCTAGATGTCATTTTGGATTGGAGATGCTTAATGTGAGTCTACAGTTTACAGTCTAACTAGACATCAAGGTATTTGTAGTTGTCCACATATTCTAAGTCAGAACCATCCAGAGTAGTGATGCTAGACGAGCGGGTGGTGAAAACAATAGTGGTCCTAAAACAGAACCTTGAAGAACACCGAAACGTACAATTTATTTGTCTGAGGACAAATCATCCACAGAGACAAACATATTTTTCCAACAGATAAGATCTAAACCAAGCAAGAACTTGTCCGTGTAGACCAATTAGGGTTTCCAATCTCTCCAAAAGAATGTGGTGATCGATGGTGTCAAAGCGGCACTAAGGTCTATGAGCACGAGGACAGATGCAGAGCCTTGGTCTGACACCATTAAAATTACATTTACCACCTTCACGAGTACAGTCTCAGTAATATGGATTTCAATGTAAAATATGCACTTTAATTACCTTCAAATTCTTCCACAAGATTCCTCCTTCCTTGGATCTTGGTTCTGTTGTAGCACTGTTGGCAGAACTGGAGAGTCTTGCCATGGAGAAACAATTGTGGTTTCCACTGGAACAGAGAAGGTTCCTCCTAGCCCAATTTACAGTTCCTTCTGAAAGTATTAAAGACCCCTTGACTTTTTCCACATTTTGTTTCGTTACAGCCTCATTCTAAAATGGATTTAATTCGTTTTTTTCTCTCAGCAATCTACACACAATGCCACCATAATGACAAATCGAAAATAGGTTTTTAAACATTTTTGGAAATCTATTAAAAATGAAAAACAGAAATACCTTATTTACACAAGTATTCAGACACTATGCTATGCGACTCAAAATTGAGCTCAGGTGCATCCTGTTTCCATTGATCATCCTTGGGATGTTTCTACAACTTGATTGGAGTTCACCTGTGCTAAATTCAATTGATTGGACATGATTTGGAAAGACACACACCTGTCTATATAAGGTCCCACAGTTGACAATGCATGTCAGAGCAAAAACAAAGCCATGAGGTCAAAGGAATTGTCCGTCGAGCTCCAAGACAGGATTGTGTCGAGGCACAGATCGGGGGACGGGTACCAAAACATTTCTGCAGCATTGAAGGTCCCCAAGAACACAGTGGCCTCCATCATTCTTCAATGAAAGAAGTTTGAAACCACCAAGACTCTTCGTAAAGCTGGTCGCCCGGCCAAGCTGAGCAATCGGGGAAGAAGGTCCTTGGTCATGGAGGTGACCAAGAACCCAATGGTCACTCTGACAGAGCTCAAGAGTTCCTGTGTGGAGATGGGAGAACCTTCCAGAAGGACAACCATCTCTGCAGCACTCCACCAATCAGGCCTTTATGGTAGTGTGGCCAGATGGAAGACACTCATCAGTAAAAGACACATGACAGCCCGCTTGGAGTTTGTCAAAAGGCACCTAAAGACTCTGAGACTATGAGAAACAAGATTCTCTGGTCTGATGAAACCAAGATTGAACTCTTTAGAACTTTAGAACAAGGCTAAAATTGGCTAAATTGTTTTTTTTCTCATCAATCTACACACAATAGCCCATAATGACAAAGCAAAAACTGTTTTTAACATTTTTGCTCATTTATAAAAAATTAAAAACTGAATGACAGCATTGAGTCTTCTGGTGTGTGACACTACAAGCTTGGCACGCCTGTATTTGGGGAGTTGCTCCCATTCTTATCTGCAGATCAGCTCTGTCAGGTTGGATGGGGAGCGTTGCTGCACAGCTATTTTCACGTCTCTCCAGTACCAAACCTGTACCAAACCGTGGAAAAAGTCAATGTGTCTGAATACTTTCCGAAGGCACTTTGCTCGCTTCTTTTTTGCCATGGTGTTTAACTTTGAAAAATCTACTTCCTAATTTGTAGCAGATAGTTCCCATGTGGAGTTGGTGTGTGTACAACATGAAGTTTAATTCTTAGGTTATAACAGTGTAATTAATGTGCAATATGACATTTAATTGTATGGCAAACCCTGGTGATTTACAGGATGTAGGCCTACCATAAAATAAAGTCCCCAAATCTCTGATTCTAAAACATTGCCTGACCATCTTCAAGCTAGGCACACTTGTATTTTCTACTGTATGTACAGTACGGGTTCAGGGGTAACTCAAATGTATGAAGAGTATATGTGTAAGCAGCTAACTAAAACACAAACACACACACATACACTCAACATTTTGAAGGAAGGCATGGTCCTGATGTGGTTTTTGTGTTGTGGTTCAGTGCTTTCTGTCTCTTCTGTTGATGAAAAGGTACCTCAGTGGACTCCAACATGAAACTGTTCTTCTTTTTGGGAAGAAAACACACACTTTTTGATACATGTATACAGACTGAACTTTATTTCACCACTGTCAAATACAGATAAATAAATGTTTATTTCACCACTGTCAAACAGATTCTTTTAAATGCGTCATTAAAATAATACAATCAATATAAACTAGACTTTTACAGGGACCCCCATAAAAAGGTTGAGGAATTTTAAACACTTTCCAGACGAAATACAAAACTTAGATCTATGACTTAAAGTGGAACTGACAGCACTTTAGCAAGATGAAATCTTATTCAAATCTGTTCCTATACACCCCCAGGACCAGAGTCTACGTAGACCGGTGCGCCATAGCCAATCAGAGATACAGTAGGCCTATATCCAAACAAACCATTTGCCACACGGGCCTGCCATCATCCACTTTGAACTGGACTGTGTGTTTACAGGCAGTTGCAACAGCTCGACTTTAGAGCATTAGAACGCATTTGCCAAAAGCGACAAAATACACTTGAATGGTTTTCTGCAAATATGTAGGAGTCCTTATACATTTGGGAACTTTACAGTCCTATTGATCAAACAACCATAAAAAGGTAGGCTTTCCCTATATGTACATCAACAGCAACACGATCAACAACTAATGATAGCCAGAGCAAGATGAGCTAAAAATCTAACAAAGGAACATTAGGTAAACCCTCTCAAACGTGTTCAAATTGCACCGATAAACAATGTCGAATAGACTGCTTATCCTTCTGCAGCTTGCCTGCCTATACACGCATTGTCCCAACCAAGCACCCAAGCTTACTGACTAAAAATGGCTTGCTTGCTAGCTACTTCCAGACACAAATGAGAGAACACCTCACTGATCATGTTAATTGTCCTAGCAGAGCTGGTTACAATGTTTGAATGTTACATTGAGCGTTCTTGCCTAACTATTACTTTGTTTAGCCTACATTTACTGACACTGGTCATATTCAACGGGTGTTGCACGTTGGGAAATGCATCAGTTACTCTGCGCTCTGGCACACTCAAACAAGAGTGCTCTGAAATTAGAGTAGATAGCTTGCCAGAGTGAATTTGCGAGCCCAAAAGATATGCTAACTGGATAAAAGTTGTTCACATTTAAAAGTGATTCACATTTCTTGCTAGCTAGCAAAATGACACGTGCAACTCTAGCTGTGTAGCCACCGAAAAACAATATGAGTTAAAAAAGTAAATCACTCACACACTCCTCCAATGACATGATGTCCTCCTAGCAGCTAACTGCCTATCTAGCTAAAGTTAGGCTCTTTTTTTTTAGCTTGCTACATAAATAGATACACTAGCATATTAGCCAGGTTATGACTGACTTGTGATCATTGCACTTGCTAGTTTGATTATATTGACATTCCCAGCCTTAGTAACATTCATCCGTTTTTGTCCAAAATACTGAGTCATTGAAACTGACACAGTACATCCCAAATGGAGGCAGCAAACAATGTACCAGGCCAGCTGGGATTTACAACCTGATAGCAATATGTTTTGGACTACCAAGAAATGTATTGGTGAATTATATGAATCTGCCAACAATGCCTTAGTGTACGTAATGCAATGTTGAGTCAAATAAAACCTGTTTGTTTTATATATGCAAAGTAGTTAAAACGCTGTCAGTTCCTCTTTAACATTTAAATAGTTTTGAGTTGTTATATTATACACAGAGCTTCCATCCGAGCTGTGTCTTGTTATCATGGTTAAACTGTTCTCTGATTGAAGAGTGTCTGTCTGTCTGTGACAGATGATGGGCAGTCATTATCAAACTGAAAATCCAAGCATCGATTCACACTGTTGGCATCTGAAGCATCTCAGGTTCATCTTGTGAAGAATGTGAGACAATCCATTTAGGGAAAGGCATACATACTCATCTCTTGGAACATGATTGTTGGTGTAGTCTCCAATGGCCATCTTACTTGAGAAGATTGTGCTTGTTATACAAGACATTTCAAGTCCTGAGGTGGAACATTGGGAAAGAGAAGACAAAGAAAATAAGACCAGAAATGAGAATACCATAACCTCACAGCAACAACACTTTTGAATGGACAGAAATCTAGTGCAGGAGTTTAAATTGTGCATTAATATACTTGCTATGTGTGTTGTAGTGTAAATATGATACTTGTAATGTAGTTGACATACACTCTTCATGAATGCATCCTTAATTACAGCCTGAATACAGAGAGAATTTTAAAAATCTGGAATATAAGCATCAATTCAAAACAATTTATCAAACTTCAACACATTGGGAATGCTACAAAAAACAGAGCATACACATAAATCCTCTGCCATTTCCCCCTCGGTTCTCACTGGTAACTTGATAGGCCTCCAGTGTGCTTTGCTTTTGGAGACCACCACTTTGCCAATGTATTCTCAACCTATTCTATTCGAAACTTGGGATTTATTGTAAGCAACTTCAGGTTCTCTCTTCGACGGTACTAAACAAACTGATGGATGTCTAAGCAAAGCATATTAAAACACAGACAGTTTTCTTAAAAACAGCCAACTCAGCGTCTCTGACAGCAAAATGAAGTTGCTGCTTTTGCCTGGTAAGCAGAATCTACTAAACCTATATGTGAAATGACCAGGCAATCTCTGATGCTTTTTTTTAAGCATTTCTCTCTGTCTTGTCGCATTTCATTGACTCCGCCGTTTGCACATTTCAGCGCTGTAGGATACTAGCTACTACTACACTGTCAAAGTGGAAGTCTAGTTCATACCATAGTATTAACATACTAATGTTCATATTGAGTTTTGTTTGGCCAATGGGTCAGGAGAACTAACATAGGTTGTACTTACTTAGTAATATTAGTAATAACTTTGTTTTTCTGTGCACAACAGGTATGAATGGTAATATAATGGCAATGTAACAGTAACCCATGACAAAACAAAACAGTGAAAAGTGATTGGATGTATGAAGGCAACAACTAGACCCAAGACTAACTCACCAACTTCCTATACTCAATGCGCTGCACATTAGCCCTTTCCTGCAGTCAAATGACCTAGTAGCCTCATGGGTGGAATTGTGTTAATATTTTTCACAATTTCATAATTAATAAACATTATTTTTTTAAAGATGCAAAAATCTGGTGTTTGTACATCAAACGGTTTTGTTATATTTCAGACTTCTGTGTAATATTGGGATGCAAACTCAGAATGGAATACGTTTTAACTCTATATCTAACATGGTACAGGTGTCTTCTCTTTTTAAACTCATAACCATGTGTGTGAGGTGTATACTTTTGTTTCAATGTGGATTTGTTTAAGACTAACATGCTGACCAGACCGGACACATCGCGTGCGCGAGCGTTGCAAAATATATTTTGAAATCCATGTTGTTTAATTATTACACCCACACTGCTCGCACGCACCAACGAGCGTCTGCATTGCGAAGGGCTAAAATAGAAGTCATTCCTATTTCTGACGCAGATCGCGCTGCAAGTCCTGCCTCTCCCATCTCCTCATTGGTTTATAGAAGCAGGTGCCCACGTGCCATCTGCTCATTGAGAGATGATGAGAAATGACTAGAAACGATTCGGTTGACCGTTTTATGTGTGAATTAATTGTCGGAGTACAGGACCTTGTGCATTTCAGGTAAAATAACAACTCAATGTTTATATCCCAAGACAAATTAGCTAGCAATAGCAAGCTAGCTAAATAGGACAAATTAGCCAGCATGTGCAAGCTAGCTAGTTAAATTGCCATACATGTTTAATGCTTTTCGACCTGTCCCCAAATTGATGTAATTGGTTCAGAGTTTGTTTTGATATTTTAACCTGCGTGTCGTGATCGCGTTTGGTGTGGGGGGACAAAATAATTTATGCACGATGGCGCCGGTTTGGGTTCCGTGTTAGAAACACGCTGTGTGACCCTGATTTAGCCCACTGCAGTAAAAAGGTTAAAAGTGACCCAAATAAATTAATTCCAAAGCCATTGAACTAGGACACGATTAGTTGTCATCAAACCAGATGGATCATTCTCTAATAGAATAAATGATACCTGAAGTAGTCACTGCAGTTTGGAGTCTACAGAATGCAACCCTGACCTCATACACAGTATAGATGTGCTATCCTGCAGAACTCTTGAGAAAGCAAGCAAGGGCAGGCAGCTGAGACCTTGAGACAGTTATCATTATGGAGACAGGCAGCATTGACATTTCTGAGTGCAGGACTACTGAAGGTCACCGGGTGCCTATTGTACACAACACCTACTGAAAGAACCATGAATATAGCTGTTTTTCATCTTAACATCAACCTTCAACATTAATGTACTGAAAAGACACCTTTGGCCAGGTGCAATGTAGCATTTACATTCACAACCATATTTGTTATTAATTCTTCTAATTTAGATTACTGTATGGATCTATTCCAGGACTCAAGGCCATACATGTCACATGGCAAAGCAATCACGGATTCTTTGAATTGGTGTTGGCCAGATGGTTCAAAGAAGAAGTAACACAGAAGAGCTGAATGTTATCATATTTAATCATTATTCACCTTACTTTACACGAACAGAGACAAACACTAAAGAAATTGTGTTTAGGAATATAACATAGAATGTGTATTGATTCTTCATCATATAGAATGCAGAACTATGTTGAGCTATATACATTACATTTCTACAAACAATGTTCAAAACACTATGCCTTACTGGCTTCTGGTGGTTACATATCTCTTGCTCATATCTCTGTTGCTGTGTGTGTCATCCAGCTATATTCTCTGGGAAGCTGAGCCTTCACCCGAAGCATTTCAGCTCCACTCGTATACATTCGTTTTTATACTGTGAAGGCCAGCATAGACCTGGTAGGGATAGAACGCTCGCACGCATGCACATACACACACACACACACACACACACACACACACACAAACACACACACAGACACACACACACACACACAACAAAAACATTGAGCATTTTCATATGCAAATAGCCCTCAATTTTGTAATTCGCCTTGACAGCTACTTAAAAATAACATGATATATTGCTAATCCATTGTTGCTATTGTTTTTAATTGACAATGAACACATAAACAATGAAATATGTCAACATGGTATCAATGCACAGTTTACAACAAAGCCATTTTAATAACACAACCAGATTCAGTTATCTTTCTCTTTACTCACCTGTTTCCCTGGTCTCACTGTAGTTGCTAGTCCAGTAGATATTTGGATGATTCAAATACTGACAGCTGTGGTACTAACTACAGTCCATCCATGAAGTACCCAAGGACCACACTATTCCATAAAGGAGAAATGTTCCTGGTCTAAATCATGTCTGGCTAAATTGACTGCCCATCAAAAGGCGGGCATCATGCAGGCACAAAATAGAGAAATCTCTGGCCAATGGATTTTCAATGGATTTAAAAAATATATATTATAAAACACTGATAATGTATAATCATATATTTACGCATATGTGCTCAGTTATTTCTTACCAGCTGGTAGTGAAGAAGTAGGTCTTTCCAGGGGTTCTCCATCATTTGTTAGAGTTTAGAAAAGGTCTGCTGGTTAAATACAAACGTTTTTATTATTCTGATCGAAAAGTGATTTTCTTACAAAACCACTATGATAGGCTTAAATAAGCTATTGAAAAATACTTTCATGTATATTTTTCCAAAGGCCAGGTCCTTGACTCAAATGAGACAATAAGTCCCGCTAGGGTTTCCCGGCCATGTTGATTCATAGATGTTCAATTGTGTTGATATGGAGAGTCTTTACAAAGTTTGAAACGGGTAGACGCTCACATAAACACATATTGGGAAAGTATTGAGACCCCTTCCCTTTTTCTACATTTTGTTACATTACAGCCTTATTCTAAAATATATATTTTTTTATTCCCTCATGAAGATACACACAATACCCCATAATGACAATGCGAAAACAGGTTTTAAGAAATGTTATCAATTTTATTAAAAATAAAAAACAGAAATACCTTATTTACACAAGTATTCAGACCCTTTGCTATGAGACTTGAAATTGAGCTCAGGCGCATCCTGTTTCCATCGATCATCCTTGCGATGTTTGTACAACTTGAATGGAGTCCACCTGTGGTAAATTAAATTGATTGTAGATGATTTGGAAAGGACTGTCTTCATAAGGTCCCACAGTTGACAATGCATGTCAGAGCAAAAACCAAGCCATGAGGTCGAAGGAATTGTCTGGAGAGCTCCGAGACAGGATTGTGTCGAGGCATAGATCTGAGAAAGGGTACCAACATTTTCTGCAGCATTGAACACAGTGATTTCCATCATTCTTAAATGGAAGAAGTTTGGAACCACCAAGACTATTCCTAGGCAGCTGCCCGGCCACACTGAGCAAGAAGGGCCTTGGTCAGGGAGGTGACCAAGAACCCAATGGTCACTCTGACAGAGCTCTAGAGTTCCTGTGTGGAGATGGAAGAACAACCATCTCTGCAGCACTCCACCTATCAGGCCTTTATGGTAGAGTGGCCAGATGGAAGACACTCATCAGTAAAAGACACACGACTGCCCGCTTGGAGTTTGCCAAAAGGCACCTAAAATAATCTCAGATCATTGAGAACCAAGATTCTCTTGTCTGATGAAATCAAGATAGAACTCTTTGACCTGAATGCCTACCGTGCGATCTGGAGGAAATCTGGCACCATCCCTATGGTGAAGTATGGTCATGGCAGCATCATGCTGTGGAAATGTTTTTCAGCGGCAGGTACTGGGAGACTAGTCAGGATCGAGGGAAAGATGAATGGAACACAGTACAGAGTTCCTTGATGAAAACCTACTCCAAAGCACTCAGGACCTCAACAGGGCAAACAACAACAAGAACACAGACAACGCAGGAGTGACTTCGAAACAAGTCTATGAATGTCCTTGAGTGGCCCATACAAGACTTGAACCCGATCGAACATCTCTGGAGAGACCTGAAAATAGCTGTGCAGCAACGCTCCCCATCCAGCCTGACAGAGCTTGAGAGTATCTGCAGAGAAGAGTGGGAGAAACTCCCCAAATACAGGTGTGCCAAGCTTGTAGCGTCATACCCAAGAAAACTCGAGGCTGTAATCGCTGCCAAAGGTGCTTCAACAAAGTACTGAGTAAAGAGTCTGAATACTTATATAAATGGGATATTTTTAAATTTTTTATATATACATTTGTAAAAATATCTTAAAACTTGTTTTTGCAGGTTTTTTAATTTGTAATTTTACCCTTTTTTCTCCCCAATTTCGTGGTATCCAATTGTTTTAGTAGCTACTATCTTGTCTCATCGCTACAACTCCCGTACGGGCTCGGGGGAGACAAAGGTTGAAAGTCATGCGTCCTCCGATACACAACCCAACCAAGCCGCACTGTTTCTTAACACAGCTCGCTTCCAACCCGGAAGCCAGCCGCACCAATGTGTCAGAGGAAACACTGTGCACCTGGCAACCTTGGTCAGCGTGCACTGCGCCCGGCCAGCCACAGGAGTCGCTGGTGCGCGATGAGACAAGGATATCCCTACCGGCCAAGCCCTCCCTAACCCGGACGACGCTAGGCCAATTGTGCATCGTCCCACGGACCTCCCAGTCGCACGGTTGCGACAGAGCCTGGGCGCGAACCCAGGATCTCTGGTGGCACAGCTGGCGCTGCAGTACAGCGCCCTTAACCACTGCGTCACCCGGGATGCCGTTTTTGCAGATTTTAGCAATATCTTAAAACCTGTTTCGAAATTGGGTAGTGCATCATCAGTTCCTCTTTTCAAATTAGTCATTACATACGTTAACCACATGCCCACTGTCACGAACATTCCAGGAGACTGCTTTAAATGAACTGTTTATGTTACAGAATATTATAGAATAACTTAACCCAGATGAAGTAGTGTATCACAATAACAAAACAATAAGACGTTTGTGTAACTCTAAACTAAATCAAAACAGAAAAACTTCAACTTGCAAAACCACACTGCCGAGTCCCTTTTTTATATATATTTTTATTTAACCTTTATTTAACCAGGTAGGCAAGTTAAGAACAAGTTCTTATTTACAATTGCGACCTGGCCAAGATAAAGCAAAGCAGTTCAACACATAAAACAACACAGAGTTACACATAGAGTAAAAGAAACATACAGTCAATAATACAGTAGAAACAAGTCTATATATGATGTGAGCAAATGAGGTGAGATAAGGGAGGTAAAGGCAAAAAAAAGGCCATGGTGGCGAAGTAAATACAATATAGCAAGTAAAACACTGGAATGGTAGATTTGCAGTGGAAGAATGTGCGAATTAGAAATAGAAATAATGGGGTGCAAAGGAGCAAAATAAATGAATAAATAAATATAGTAGGGGAAGAGGTAGTTGTTTGGGCTAAATTATAGATGGGCTATGTACAGGTGCAGTAATCTGTGAGCTGCTCTGACAGCTGGTGCTTAAAGCTAGTGAGGGAGATAAGTGTTTCCAGTTTCAGAGATTTTTGTAGTTCGTTCCAGTCATTGGCAGCAGAGAACTGGAAGGAGAGGCGGCCAAAGGAAGAATTGGTTTTTGGGGTGACCAGAGAGATATACCTGCTGGAGCGCGTGCTACAGGTGGGTGCTGCTATGGTGACCAGCGAGCTGACATGAGGGGGGACTTTACCTAGCAGGGTCTTGTAGATGACCTGGAGCCAGTGGGTTTGGCGACGAGTATGAAGCGAGGGCCAGCCAACGAGAGCATACAGGTCGCAGTGGTGGGTAGTATACGGGCCTTTGGTGACAAAGCGGATGGCACTGTGATAGACTGCATCCAATTGATTGAGTAGGGTATTGGAGGCTATTTCGTAAATGACATCGCCGAAGTCGAGGATCGGTAGGGTGGTCAGTTTTACGAAGGTATGTTTGGCAGCATGAGTGAAGGATGCTTTGTTGCGAAATAGGAAGCCAATTCTAGATTTAACTTTAGATTGGAGATGTTTGATGTGAGTCTGGAAGGAGAGTTTACAGTCTAACCAGACACCTAGGTATTTGTAGTTGTCCACATATTCTAAGTCAGAACCGTCCAGAATTGTGATGCTGGACGGGCGGGAAGGTGCAGGCAGCGATCGGTTGAAGAGCATGCATTTGGTTTTACTTGTATTGAAGAGCAGTTGGAGGCCACAGAAGGAGAGTTGTATGGCATTGAAGCTCATCTGGAGGGTTGTTAACAGTGTCCAAAGAAGGGCCAGAAGTATACAGAATGGTGTCGTCTGCGTAGAGGTGGATCAGAGACACACCAGCAGCAAGAGCAACATCATTGATGTATACAGAGAAGAAAGTCGGCCCAAGAATTGAACCCTGTGGCACGCCCATAGAGACAGCCAGAGGCCCGGACAACAGGCCCTCCGTTTTGAGACACTGAACTCTATCAGATAAGTAGTTGGTGAACCAGGCGAGGCAATCATTTGAGAAAGCAAGGCTATCAAGTCTACCATTGAGGATGTGGTGATTGACAGAGTCGAAAGCCTTGGCCAGGTCAATGAATACGGCTGCACAGTATTGCTTCTTATCGATGGCGGTTAAGATATCGTTTAGGACCTTGAGCGTGACTGAGGTGCACCCATGACCAGCTCTGAAACCAGATTGCATAGCGGAGAAGGTGCGGTGGGATTCGAAATGGTCAGTAATCTGTTTGTTGACTTGACTTTCGAAGAACTTAGAAAGGCAGGTTAGGATAGATATAGGTCTGTAGCAGTTTGGGTCAATAGTGTCCCCCCCTTTAAAGAGGGGGATGACCGCAGCTGCTTTCCAATCTTTGGGAATCTCAGACGACATGAAAGAGAGGTTGAACAGGCTAGTAATAGGGGTTGCAACAATTTTGGCAGATAATTTTAGAAAGAAAAGGTCCAGAATGTCTAGCCCGGCTGATTTGTAGGGGTCCAGGTTTTGCAGTTCTTTCAGAACAACTCTTTCAGCTGCTGCTTTTAGAAAAAGCTAGCCTTGGCTTTTCTAACTGCCTGTGTAAATTGGTTTCTAACTTCTCTGAAAAGTTGCATATCACGGGGACTGTTCGATGCTAATGCAGAACGCCATAGGATGTTTTTGTGTTGGTTAAGGGCAGTCAGGTCTGGAGAGAACCAAGGGCTATATTTGTTCCTAGTTCTAAATATTTTGAATGAGGCATGCTTATTTCAGATGGTGAGGAAGGCATTTAAAAACAATAACCAGGCATCCTCTTTTGACGGGATGAGGTCAATGTCCTTCCAGGATACCCGGGCCAGGTCGATTAGAAAGTCCTGCTTGCTGAAGTGTTTCAGGGAGCGTTTGACAGTGATGATTGGAGGTCGCTTGACCGCTGACCCATTACGGATGCAGGCAATGAGGCAGTGATCGCTGAGATCTTGGTTGAAAACAGCAGAGGTGTATTTAGAGGGCAAGTTGGTTAGGATGATATCTATGAGGGCGCCCGTGTTTACGGCTTTGGGGTGGTACCTGGTAGGTTCATTGATAATTTGTGTGAGACTGAGTGCATCAAGCTTAGATTGTAGCATGGCTGGGGTGTTAAGCATGTTCCAGTTTAGGTCACCTAGCCGCACAAGCTCTGAAGATAGATGGGGGGCAATCAGTTCACATATGGTGTCCAGAGCACAGCTGGAGGCAGAGGGTGGTCTATAGCAGGCGGCAACGGTGAGAGACTTGTTTTTAGAGAGGTGGATTTTTAAAAGTAGAAGTTCAAATTGTTTGAGTACAGACCAGGATAGTAGGACAGAACTCTGCAGGCTCTCTCCGCAGTAGATTGCAACACCGCCCCCTTTGGCCATTTTATCTTGTCTGAAAATGTTGTAGTTAGGGACGTAGTTCGAGTTTTTGGTGGTCTTCCTAAGCCAGGATTCAGACATGGTTAGGACATCCGGGTTGGCAGAGTGTGCTAAAGCAGTAAATAAAACAAACTTAGGAAGGAGGCTTCTAATGTTAACATGCATGAAACCAAGGCTATTAATGTTACAGAAGTCATCAAAAGAGAGCGCCTGGGGAATAGGAGTGGAGCTAGGCACTGCAGGGCCTGGAGGAACAGAGGAGGAGTAGGATAAGCGTATGGCTAAAAGCTATGAGAATTGGTCGTCTAGGATGTCTGGAACAGAGAGTAAAAGGAGGTTTCTGGGGGCGATAAAATAGCTTCAAGGTATAATGTACAGACAGAGGTATGGTAGGATGTGAATACAGTGGAGGTAAACCAGGTGATGTCATCGCATGTGTGGGTGATGGAACTGTAAGGTTGGATAAGGTATAATGAGTTGGATAAGGTATAATGACCCTTAATGAAATGACAATCCCCAAAAAACACTACCTACTCTATTTTCACGTTACTAACAGGAAGCCCACCAAGGCTTTTTAAGAAAAGAAATGTCACTATGTCCTGTATTGAATAAAGGGGAATTAACATAGATCTCTGGACATGTGGATGAAAAATGAGTAATAACCTAATCGTTCAAATCTTCCTAAGCATTAGTGCTTGTACACTCATATGCATGTTCCTGCACACACACTATACAGTTACATGTAGCCTAGCCCAGGGGATCCCAAACTGTTTCACTCGGAGCCCCGCTTCTAGAATTGGGGAACAACCCACACCAGCGCTGTGTGCACGCAGGCACGCACTACGTCTATTTCTATGAGCACTGTTCATGACACAAACTATTCACACCCCTATTTCTGGTGGAGAGAATTTTGCAGCTTAATTCCTGCAATTCTACATACTTTGTCAAGGGGTGCAAAGAACATTTTTCAGTTTTAAAGCAAATTTTCTTGCAATTCTATACATTTTGCCATGTTTAATGTGTATTTATCTGATATTTGAGTGACAAAAGATTTAAAACAATATCTATTGGCTAAAAATCCTGAATAAAAAATGTTAGCTAACATGGGCTAGTTGTTCTGGATATTTCTGACAAGTTAAAAAATGAATAAAATAAAATAAGATTTGTCACATACTAACCTTACAGTGAAATGCTTACTTATAATCTCTTAACCAACGATGTAGTTATAGGAAAATACCTAAAAAAATACGTACAAATAATTAAAGAGCAGCAGTAAATAGCAATAGCGGGGCTACATACAGGGGGTACCGGTATAGAGTCAATGTGTCAATGTCTGGGGGCACCGGAATCGAGGTATTTGAGATAATTATGTACACGCAGGTAGGGGTGTCAAAGTGGCTATGCATAGATAATAACAGAGAGTAGCAGCAGCGTAGTGGGGGGGTGCAAATAATCTGTGTATCCATTTAATTAGCTGTTCAGGAGTCTTATGGCCCGGGGGTAGAAGCTGTTTAGAAGCCTATTGGACCTAGACTTGGCGCTCCGGTACCGCTTGCCAAGCGGTAGCAGAGAGAACAGTCAATGACAAGGGTGGCTGGAGTCTTTGTCAATTTTTAGGGCCTTCCTCTGTCCTTCCTCTGGTATAGAGATCCTGGATGGCAGGAAGCTTGGCCCCGGTGATGTACTGGGACGTACGCACTACGCTCAGCAGTGCCTTGCAGTCGGATGCCGAGCAGTTGCCATACCAGGCAGTGATGCAACCCGTCAGGATGCTCTCGATGGTGCCGCTGTAAAATCTTTTGAGGATCTGAGGACACATAATAAATCTTTTCAGTCTCCTGAGGGGGAATAGGTGTTGTCCTGCCCTCTTCACGACTGTCTTGGTGTGCTTGGACCATGTTAGTTTGTGAAACTCTCAACCTGCTCCACTACAGCCACGTCGATGAGAATGGGGGCGTGCTTCGTCCTCTTTTTCCTGTAGTCTACAAACATCTCCTTTGTCTTGATTACGTTGAGGGAGAGGTTGTTGTTCTTGCACCACATGGTCAGGTCTATGACCTCCTCCCTATAGGCTGTCTCATCGTTGTTGGTGATCAGGCCTACCACTGTTGCGTAATCAGTAAACTTAATGATGGTGTTGGAGTTGTGCCTGGCCGTGCATTCATGAATGAACAGCGAGTACAAGAGGGGACTGAGCACGCACTCCCGAGGGGCCCCCGTCTTGAGGATCAGCGTGGCGGGTGAGTTGTTACCTACCCTTACCCCCTTTGGGTTGCCCGTCAGGAAGTCTAGGATCCAGTTGCAGAGGGAGCTGTTCAGTCCCAGGGTCCTTAGCTTTGTGATGAGCTTTGAGGGCACTATGGTGTTGAACGCTGAGCTGTAGTCAAAGAACAGCATTATCACATAGGTGTTCCTTTTGTCCAGGTGGGAAAGGGCAGCGTGGAGTGCAATAGAGATTGCATCATCTGTGGATCTGTTGGGGCGGTATGCAAATCGGAGTGGGTCTAGAGTTTCTGGGATAATGGTGTTGATGTGAGCCATTACCAGCCTTTCAAAGCATTTCATTACTACAGACGTGAGCGCTACAGGTCAGTAGTCATTTTGGCAGGTTACCTTAGTGTTCTTGGGCACAGGGACTATGGTGGTCTGCTTGAAACATGTTGGTATTACAGACTCAGACAGGGAGAGGTTGAAAATGTCAGTGAAGACACTTGCCAGTTGGTCAGCGCATGCTCAGAGTATACGTCCTGGTAATCCGTCTGGCCCAGCGGCCTTGTGAATTTTGACCTGTTTAAAGGTCTTACTCACATCGGCTGCGGAGAGCGTGATCACACTCATCCAGAAGAGTTGATGTTCTCATGCATATTTCAGTGTTACTTGCCTCGAAGAGAGCATAGAAGTTATTTAGCTCATCTGGTAGGCTCGTGTCACTGGGCAGCTCTCGGCTGTGCTTCCCTTTATAGTCTGTAATAGTTTGCTAGCCCTGCCACATCCAATCAGGTGTAGTACGATTCTATCGTAGTCCTGTATTGACGTTTTGCCTGTTTGATGGTTCGACGGAGGGCATAGCGAGATTTCTTATAAGCTTCCAAGTTAGAGTCCCTCTCCTTGAAAGCGGCAGCTCTACCCTTTAGCTCAGTACGAATGTTGCCTGTAATCCATGGCTTCTGGTTGGGGTATGTACATACAGTCCCTGTGTGGACAACGTCCTTGATGCACTTATTGATAAAGCCAGTGACTAATGTGGTGTAATGCCTTCAGAAGAATCCCGGAACATATTCCAGTCTGTGCCAGCAAAACAGTCCTGTAGTTTAGCATCTGCTTCATCTGACAACTTTTTTATTGACCGAGTCACTGCTGCCCCCTGCTTAATTTTTAGCTTGTAAGCAGGAATCAGGAGGATAGTGTTATGGTCAGATTTGCCAAATGGAGGGTGAGGGAGAGCTTTTGGGGGGAGAGCCTCTGGATGAACGTTTTCCTGTTTGCTTATGGTGGAATACAGCTCATTTAGTGCGGTTTTAGTTCCAACCTCGCTCTGTGGTGGTATGTAGACAGCTCTTTAAGAGGAAGAAAATTCTAACATTCTTAAAAAAGGAAAGAGTTTCAATTGCTATTCTACAGGAGACCCATTTATCTTCAACAAAACATGCTAAAAGGGAACTGCGTGGGCCAGGTGTATTTTTCTTATTTGATTTCAAACAAAAGAGGCACTGCCATCCTTGTAAATAAAAATGTCCCATTTAAATTTGAGCACCAAGACACAGACCCTGAAGGGCGATTTATTTTGATTAGAGGTGATATTCTGGGTCAACATATTGCTACTATACTAAATGTATATGGCCCAAACATAGATTCCCCCAAATGTATGTCTGACACAATTTGATTATTTAATGAACACTGCAAGGGTCTTGGGTTTATAGCAGGAAATTTGAACTGTACTTTGGATAAAATTGATAAATCATCAACTGCTCCAGTATTGAATCATATAGCCTCAAATCATCTTGGAAGCATTTGTAATTAATCTGGTTTAGTAGACATATGGAGGAAGCTAAATCCTAATGTCAGAGACTATACTTTCTACTCTAGATCCCATAATTAATATTTTAGATTGGTAAAATGTTTTATGCCCTCTACTTACATGCATGGTATTGGTTCTATAGACATTTCTGACCATGCCCCAGTGTATAAAGATATTGAAATTGGCAAAACAATCCCAAAACGAGATATTGGAGACATAATAAGTCTCTGCTTAAAATGACGAAGGATTCTGCTCTGTGAAAAAACATAAATAATCAAATTACTGGCTCAACAGTATACTCTCTCTTCTCAGCTGCAACTATTTCCCAAGTTCCTCTGATTAAGAAGCTTGGAATGGAAAAGTGGGAAAAATTGGAAGCTGAAGTAAACCATTTAGAACTTTTCCATAAACAATAACCAATCTAGGCAAACTGGAATTCACTAGCTTGTACTAAGACCAAACTCAATTATTTAGATCATACAAAGCATGTTAAAAAACGTGTTTTTTACCAAGCAAAGATTTTCTGAGTTCGCACACCAACTTAAAAAATAACAGAATGAAAGATTGACTAAGTCTATAAGGATGGCAGATGGTTCCACTTCTTATGACCCATTGCTTATCAATAATACATTTGACGACTTCCATAAATCTCTTTATACTACACAATGTACAAGATCGAATGACGAAATTACAAAATATATGAATAAGATCATCATGCCCACTATATCAGATGAGAATAGAAAAATAATAAATGCTTCCTTTACTCCTGAAAAGGTTAGGGAAGCTATTAAGGCAATGCCTTCTAGTAAGGCACCCAGCTTAGATGGCTTCTCTGCAGAGTTCTACAAGAAGTTCTGGCCTGATACATGCCCTGTCTTCATTCCTGCTCTAAATTATATGTTCAAAATAGACATCATACCAGAGTCCTGGGAAACTGCATTCATTTGCCTGATACTAAAAAACTAAAAAAGTAATTAAACTGCTTTTTGTTTAGACCTATAAGTTTGCTAGGAGTTGATGTTAAAATAATTGCTAAGACACTTGCTCGCAGGATGGAGGACCATTTTATTAATTTAGCAACATTACTTTATTCTGACCCATCAGCAGCAGTTAACTCAATGGTAAACTATCAGAAAGATTTCCTATCGGTATGGGCTGTCGTCAAGGCTGTCCTTTATCTCCTGTTCTGTTCTCGTTAGTCATAGAACCACTGGCTGAGGCAATAAGGTCTAGTAATAACATCAGGGGCTTCTCTGTGGGTGACGAAGAGAATAGAATTTCATTATTTTCCGATTATGAGCTTTTATACATGTCTAAACCAGAGACCTCTGTCACTGCAGTAACAGACACACTATCTGAATAGGGTAACCTGTCAGGGTACAACATTTATGTAGATAAATCCATGGCTTTACCTTTGAATATTCCCTCTACAATCAACTTAGAAACAATATCTCCATTCTGATTTACTGAAACAGGCTTTAAGTACTTGGGCATATATGTTACTCCAAATCATAAAGACCTGTTCACTTCAAATGATATGCCTTTGCTCACAGAGATTAAACAAGACCTGGTTAAGTGGTCAGCCTGTCACGTCCTGACCTTAGGTCCTTGTTTATGTCTCTATTTTAGTTTGGTCAGGGCGTGAGTTGGGGTGGGCATTCTGTGTGTTGTTCTATGTTTTGTATTTCTGTGTTTGGCCTGGTATGGTTCCCAATCAGAGGCAGCTGTTTATCGTTGTCTCTGATTGAGAACCATACTTAGGCAGCCTGTTTTCCCACTATGATTTGTAGTTGTTTTCTGTCTTTGTATTAGTTATGGTTGTTTTTTTGTTTACTTTGTATTGTAGTGTTCAGTTTAATAAAATGACGAACACATACCACGCTGCATATTGGTCCGATCCTTCCTACTCCTCCTCAGAAGAGGAGGAAAACCGTTACACAGCCCTACCAAACACTTTTTTTGTCAGGATTAATGTAGTCAGGATGAATATCCTTCCTCTGCAAAATGATATATTCTAAAAATATCCCCTGCCATCTATTTCAGTCCTTTTTTCAGAAAATGAATGCCTATATCTCTAAATATATCTGGAACAATAAGAAACCTAGAAACAAATTTACAAAACAAATTAAGCCTAAGGAAGTAGGAGGTGTCTCTTTGCCAAATCTGTAACTATATTACCGTTCTGGTCAAATCAAGCACACAGTTGGTGCCTAGACAGACGCCACTCACTTTGGGTTGGGATGGAATCAATAGAATGTCATCCAAGAGCAATAGCTTCCTTCACATTTATTAATAGCTTTGAAAGGTTCCAGGCCTTATCTGACAATTATACAGTACATAATACACTCTTAGCTTGGAAAGGTGCAAGGAGATACTTGCAGATTCCAGACCATATATCACTCTGGTCACCGATTGCCCTTAATCCTGACTTCCCACTCAAATAAGGAGTATTGGACTTCTGGACTGGAAGACAAAGGGTATTGCTGACCTTATGCCTGTATTTAGTCAGGACACTCTTAAATCTTTCTAACAGATAAAAACAGATTTAGACTTATCCCACAATTTTTTTAAGTGCCTACAACTTAGGCAATTCATATAGGGTCGGAAGAAAGTTGATAAACAATGTTTTCAAATGACTGAAGTTGAAAAACTATTTACAAATCCTAGTGTTTGGAGAGGTTTAATCTCTGACTTATATTCTATTTTATTGAACAGAAGTGTCACATCCTATGATGCATTCAGACATGTTTGGGAGAGAGACATTGGACATTCGGTGAGGAAGGCTGGACTTCAATCTGCGAATGGATCTACCCCAAATGCACCTGCATAAACACACAAGAACTCAATCCCCACACCCCCCAAAAATATCATAGAACCTACTTTACACCTGTTCGCCTTCACAGAATGTTTTCCAATGCATCACATTTATGTTTCAAATGTAAACAGTATACTGGCACCTTCATGCACATTTATTGCTGTAGCATAATCTAGTGTTATTGGAATGTTATTCGTCTGCACATCCAGAAGATCTTGGGTAGACAATTAGCTCTTTCACCAAATATATATTTACTCTACTTTGATTGTAACATTGTGTTTGACCCTGACTCTGAAGTCTGTTCAATACCCTTGTTCACTTAGCCAAAAACATTATTTTGTTATTGTGGTCCACACCTGAAGTACTATCTGTGAGGATGTGGCTTTCTCAGGCTTCTGCTATTCTACACCTAGAGAAACTTACCTTTGATTTACACCAGAAGTCTAATACATTTGGGAAAATCTGTTTTCCATTGTGGTCCTCTGTAGAAAACCTCCCATAAAATCCCCACATTATAATTGTGATGTTTTTATTGCCTTTTTGTATAACATTTTGCTGTATCCTTATTCCATGTATTGTACTTAGTCTGTGTGGTGGACTTTGTTTGGTTCTCTATGTAAACCCTGTTAAAATCAAATAAAATTCAAATAAAAAGATAATTACAAGAGAAAATTAAATACAGAAATATCTCATTTACACAAGTATTCACACCCCTGAGTCAATACTTTGTAGAAGCACCTTTGGCAGTGCTTACAGCTATGAGTCTTTCTGGGTAAGTCTCTAAGAGCTTTCCACACCTGGATTGTGCAACATTTGCCCATTATTATTTTTAAGATTCTTCAAGCTCTGTAAAATTGGTTGTAGGTCATTGCTGGACAACCATTTCAGGTCTTGCCACAGATTTTCAAGTAGATTTAAGTGATGACTATAACTCGGACACTCAAGAACATTCAATGTATTCTTGGTAAGCAACTCCAATGTAGATTTGGCCTTGTGTTTTAGGTTATAGTCCTGCTGAAAGGTGAATTCATCTGACAGTGTCTAGTGGGAAGCACACTGAACCAGGTTTTCCTCTAGGATTTGGCATATACATTTATTTGTTGTCCTGAAAAACTTCCCAGTCCTTAACTATTACAAGCATACCAATAACATGATGCAGCCATCACTATGCTTGAAAATATGGAGAGTGATAATCAGTAATGTGTCATATTGGATTTGCCCCAAAAATAACACTGTATTCAGGACAAAAAGTAAATTGATATACCCACATTTTTTTGCAGTATTTCTCTAGTGCCTTGTTGCAAACAAGATGCATGTTTTAGAATAGTTTTATTCTGTGCAGGCTGCCTACTTTTTACTCTGTCAATTAGGTTAGTATTGTGGAGTAACTACAATATTGTTGATTCATCCTGTTTTCTCCTATCACAGCCATTAATCTCTGTAACTGTTTCAAATCACCTTTGGCCTCATGGTGAAATCTCTGAGTGGTTTCCTTCCTCTCCGGCAACTGAGTTAGGAAGGACGCCTGTATCTTTGTAGTGACTGGGTGTATTGATACACCATCCAAAGTGTAATTAATAACTTCACCATGCTCAAAGGGATATTCAATGTCTATTTGTGTATTTATTTGTACACATCTACCAATAGTTGCCCTTCTTTGTTAGGCAATGGAAAACCTCTCTGGTCTTTGTGGTTGAATCTGAATCTGTGTTTGAAATTCACTGCTTGATTGAGGGACCTTACAGATAATTGTGTGGGGTACAGAGATGAGGTAGTCATTCAAAAATCATGTTAAATACTATTATTCCTCGATACTATTATTATGTGACTTGTTAAGCAAATATTTACTCCTGAACTTATTTAGGCTTCGCATAAAAAAGGGTTTGACTCAAGACATCTCAACTTTAATTTTTAATTCATTTGTAAACATTTCTAAAACATAATTGCACTTTGACATTAGGGGGTATTATTGTGTGTAGGTCATTGACAAAAAAAAGGCAATTTAATCTATTTAAATTCAGGCTGTAACACAATTTTTTTTAAAGTCAAGAGGTGTGAATACTTTCTGAAGACACTGTAAGGTGTTATAAACCCTTATGTTGTAAAATGCACAATGAGGCATCTGAGAACCAGTCAGTCATCATATCAAAAAGGTATGTTTCCACCACTGCATCTCCATCAATGATGTATATAAACATTGGTCTCCATTCTAGGTTACTCATTAGTCTTTAACACAGTGAATCGCCTTCATGTGCTTCAATGTGATACCCTTAAATAAAAGCTAACCAAAGTAAGCTATTTGTTACTAGTGCCAACTCTACTGGCCGGTTGTCCTGGCTATAAAAGTATATGATGCTGCAAAATTGCTTAAACTGATGGATGGTATTGGTAACCTATGGCTGAATGAATCCAACATCAATACAAATGATACGGACTCGGAGGCTTTCTGTAGAGAGGTTGTTAGAAATAGCAGTTTTTATTGTTGCTTATTTGTGCTTAAATAGCCCCCCCTGGATGTAATCATTTGTGGGAGCAGGGCACCATTGCTCTGAGATGATGATGAGGAGGAGGAGGAGGAGGAGGAGGAGAAGGAGGAAGTTGATGATGGTTTCACAGTGAAATGTCCTTTTTAATATAATAATCAATAACTTTACACTGGTCAGTTTCCAGGAATTACTTTATCCAATTCCACCGCTGAACACATAGGCAACTATCTATCAAAATATGATATTCTCAATCAACCTCTAAATTCCACCAACGTATTGACAATTGCATGTTGTAATTGCCCTTAGATGACCTTGGTGCTACAATAATCAAAAATATCATTCAATTTCATGCATATGGCAATCAATGATATGGAAAATGTTGAAACTATGTACTTTAAAATTCCTTTCATAATCCAATTGCGCCACACTGTGGAGTTGGTCTCTCTCTCTCTCTCTCTCTCTCTCTCTCTCTCTCTCTCTCTCTCACTCTCTCTTAATGAGAGTGCGTAATTGGTTTTATTTTCAAAAGTGCAATATAATATTGGAATGCATGTCATTGAAATATTGTAGGCTACACCAAGCTTGTCTTTGTTTCTAATTCAACCCATTTTTAATAAGCATATGATTGTTATTTTTAAAAGGCACCGTAATGATCAATAAGTAAAATAATATTAAAATGTAGTAAATTATAATGATAATACTGCCTATTCGTTTTGAGGACACGGGCGCAATATAGAGCCAAACTATAGACCTCTACTTCCATCTGGTGGCAACCAGGTGTATTGGTTATATTTCCTATTTTTTCCTCTCTCGGTCGCTTTCTCTCTCTCTCTTTAATATCTGCAATGTGCCACGGCGGTAGGCGAATCTAATCTGGATCTTCTTTAAGGCAATAAAACTAGATTGCTTCCTTTAAATGAAAGCCCTGCTTATTGTAGCTTTGAAATCCTCGTTTATTTGGAGATGTACACGATACAGAATGATTTATGTTGGGGTTCAAACGGTCAGAATGACGAAGATCCACAGAGACCCAAGTGCATATTTCCTGAAGTATTCTATTCTAAAGCATATAATAGCATTATCCACGGGGTGAGCTATGGCGCACACACCGATATGTTTGTTTTAATGTGGTTGAGTTTCTTAGTGCATCCTAAAGCAATGTCAGATAAACATAGCGCTTCTACTGTTCTGGCATCGAAAAGCTGTATTACCTCGTGTATTAATCAGAATATAAGAACCAAAGTTGGATGTCAAAGTGCATGTGGATCATGGATAATATTTCTACCTGGGTTTGAGGTGTGCACACTTCCATATCCCAAAAAACATAATGTGATAGACCTTGAACATATGCAATAGTAACTTTTGCCATCAAAAGATAAGATACATTGTGCATGCTCTTGGGAATGAGTAATCGCATTGATAAGTATCCCCTCTCTGACATCAAACAAAAAAACAACAACAAATGTGTCTAATGCTGAATCTTGGTGAGCTATGTGCTATTCAGCAAGTTAGTAATTATTATCGAAAATAATTCGCTTTTTGTCTGCATGAAGACCTGTCTTAATTATATTAAATTCTTACCCCAAGGTCAAGGGCAACAAACAAAATTACTAAATTAACAAGGAAGCCTATAGTTATCGTTGAAGTGCATTTAGGCCTGCATCCGACTAGATTTACAAGAACAAATTTAAATTCAAAACCAATATCCCTTGCTCTCTCTTATCTATTTGTTGGCCTATTGTATTCATCGTATAGTCATTGTTGAAAACTACACGTTTATACTCTAAAAACTAGTTCTGTACGTTTTTTAAAATGCCAATATAAGATGATAATTACGCATTCATAGTCTATAACGTGTATTCAAGTGAATGGAAACGTCTGGAAAATTAAACGGATAAAGCTCAGGGAAATTATTATTTCATGCAGAATACAGAATTCCTAAATGTCTTGTCTCTTGTCATGGTATATAAATCAAGTAAGATATTTTCCATGGAGATCAGAAATATGCTATCCGTGACACTGATACAAAGCTAACAGGAAATAAGACTGCTCGAAATTAGGAGTTTTAAAATAGTTTTGCTGCCCAGTGACCACACACTTTTGGGGACAGACAATACTCACTCTTTGAGCTGGGAAGATCGAGGGGAACGAGAGAGAGGGAAAGAGAAATGAGAGGGCTGTTGTTAGCGTAGCTTTATCGAGGAAGAAGGACTCCCTGTTATCTGTGAATGTGGCTTCTTTTTCCCAGAATAGATATAGCACGAATTTTTAATTCGTTTTTCTTTTAGACAACAATGCTTTATTTGAGAGCTGGACACAATTTGGGTTTTGTGAAGGATCCTTTTCTCCTTGCCCGAGCCCAGCTGTCCATATGGGATACAACGTGTACAACAAGGATCACAATGGCACTAACTGACAGGCACGACAAAAAAACCAAGGATACATCTCCCTGACTCCGGGATGCACTGGTCAAGATAAAGGAATTGAATAGCCCCAAGAAACTTTGACAGGCTCTCTATCCACACTGTCTGCAATCCCACTCTGGGTCCTCGTTAATATGCACGCCTCTAACATCCACGACAACTGGCCCTACGCCTTTGTGTGCTTTTTGTGTGGTGTACTGTATATTGTGCAACGATAGACTGCACAAAACTGCCTCGTCACAGTGCTAAATCTCTGGCCATCGGGGTTAGGGCCAGACAGAAATCAACATGTTTTATTGACTTAAGTAGACTCAAATTATATCAGCGCTCTTACGCAGGTTGCTAGAGTGATGGGTGTTTTTAGAATGTATTATTGTAGCCTACTTGTGTAGTCTAGTTGTATTGTAGCCTAACATTAGTGTCATATTTTTTACATCAAGCTGTTATTTCACTCGAGGGTATAGGCGTATAGACAAATGAAAGCAACAATAATCTAGAAAAAATGATGTTATAAATGAAAATCAACTGCTATAAATTGTACTTCCATTTATTTATCATTCCCACTTCCACACGTCTGCGATCAAAATTGTAGCACCATGGGTAAAGGAGCCCAATGGTGCTATATGAAATCGAAACTATTAGCCTATAGGTCATTCAAGGATGGCTATTTCCATTGAAAAACTATTTTTATAGACTATAAACAACAACTTAATTGTGAATAAATAATGCGATACAATACCGCCATTAGCATTTAGTATTAATACTATTACATGGTTAATGGAGCAACGAATAATATCAGGGAATACGTCAGCAGCACAGCTTGCAAATGTAAACATTGTAGCCTCTCTCTGAAGAAAACAAATTGAGTCTCTGTAGCCTGGACCAAAAGCAGTGGCCCCCCTAATTAGCAATCGGTGTCAATTTAGCTGTTTGTTCAATGATAGTGAGGGCGACTCTAACATCTGTTCTATAAGATCTCGGTGCTGGGTCAAAAACAATGCAGTTAAGATTTTGCCAAAGGTAATCATATTTACCCAACATACTGCATTGGGTCTGATAATCACAATGCACTCTGTGATTCACTTGGGACCCATTTGGTTATTGTGTCGACTACTTTGGTACACTGTTTAAGATAGCTATTTTGGATACACATCCACAGCCCATCCATCCATAGGGCTGCATCTACAAAAAGCTAAAGCATAAGCTAACATAGAGCAAGGGATATTGAAGACTACGTAACTTGATTGATATTCCTTTCACGGGTTGTGTTTGTTTGACAACAATGACGAGCGTAAAACCTTGCGTAAAATTAAAACGTCTTTGCATTAAATCCGTTTTTAAAATATAGGCTTACCACTTCACACCCCAATCCGAGAGGAGTTCGAGACCTTGAAAAGGAGAGCTTTTGACTCAAAAGCTTCTTAGCTGAAGAAGCCCTCTTATATTAGGCTAAGTGAGTGGATTTTAGCCCCATTTCACAAGTGACTTTAGCCTCCTTATTACTGACGTGTCCATATTCAGACCATTTAGACGGATTAATTTAGGTTAAAAAAAATAATAATAAGTGCGCGACACATAAATTCACCTGCTTTCTGGTAACACGTATAGGCTGCCAATGCATCACATTAACAATGTTTAGCGTATGTATTCAATAAATTTAATAGGACGTATTAAGACACGCAAACCAAAACGTAATTTCTGAAACACAGCATTTTATTAAAATCCTTATAAAAATTGGGATATTTCCCCATCAGCGCGCGATTTACCTGTTATTCACATAATAATATGGGCTCTGTTAGACAGTCATGACAATTCCGCCAGAAATTCTTCCTTCTTTTTGAATTGGAAATATGTATATCTCCACGTATACGATCCTGACATGTTTCTAGGTTGCAAATAATTACCACAAAGTATTTACAAAAAACAAAAACAAAGGGAAAAAAGCTAAAAGTTGCCAATGTTTATTCATGGCCATAAATATTTTCGGTCCATTGTAAAAGAAGCAAGAAATAAAATATTCCATAATTATAAAGTGGTTTTGCACGTGCTTATAACACGAAGGACAAAAATAAAACATATCTACAACACACAAACATACTGTACAAAATTTCACAAGAGCATTGACATTCTTAAATCTCGGGAGAGGCTGGACCCAGTTCTCTTAACGAAAACATGTAAACACGGCGCACATATTAGCCCCGAAAAAATGGTAGATATGGGTCAAGCTGCAAAATGAAAAGTCTTTATTTTCTAGTGAAATCCCTATCGTGCTCCTAAACGGCAGCCCCGTCAGTCTCAACTAGTTCACCAAGTCCACTGTTGCGTTTGCACCAAGTGATGTGCTGAAGGGAATTGTGGCGTGGTGGCGGCGCAGTACTGAGCATTATATTGCATTTGATGAAGGGTCTGGGCGCTATACGCCGAGAGGGGGAATCCAGCCTGAAAAGTGGCCGCCAAGTCCTGAGCTTTAAGAGTATGACAAGGCTTTCCATCCCTGACTAAGACAGGTACGGCCACCCGCCGGGGAGAGGGGAGATGGGTCACTTCCATACCTTTTTCAGCGCGCGCTCTCTTCATTTTGTACCGATGATTCTGGAACCAAATTTTCACTTGAGTTGGTGTCAGGCGAATCAAACTCGCGAGGTGTTCTCTCTCTGGCGCGGATAGGTATCTCTGTTGCCTAAACCGACGCTCAAGTTCGTACGTCTGTGCCTTGGAAAACAGCACTCTTCTTTTTCGCTTCTTACCGGAGTCGCTGCCGTTGCTTGACGTTTCCTTGTCATTGTCTGGCGATTCGTCCGCAGAGGGTTCTGGGGACTTGGCTGAGTCTTGAGAACTTGCTGAAAGACCATGCACTGCGTGGGAGAGACAAAATACAACGGTTAAAATGGTTTTCTCGACTGAAATACACCTGCCAAGCACACATGGAAATGTTAAGCTGCTACATGTAAAATGAATTTTTCAAAGCATGTTAAAGTAACGCATTTCGTTTGTACAGCCAAAATACAGTGTTATTTGTTTTTTTGTGTGTGTAATACACAGGGTCAAATTTATGAAGTCTATTTTATGTGTCTTTATAGTTCGTTTGCACAGCCAAAATACTATGTTATTCGTTTTTTATGTTGGGACCCACAATATTGATTCCCATCAGTCCCCAAAGAAAGTTAATCACTGTAGCAGCAACACCATGCACTGTCTGCCTACAAATCTTCATCATGCAAAAAATGTACATTTCTGATGCCGATTTTATGTGGCTTTATAGTCGATGCATTAACAAGTCTTTATCGATCATATTCTAAAAACGTTTAGAGTCACTAGAGCACATGTGAACATGAAATGATTTCAATGGTGGTAACGCCTTTAAGACGAGCGCAGCAATGCATGGCGAATAAAGATGAATGCTGCACATCATTCAAGGGCACCATTGAGCCCAGATACGACGGAATAAAGATTATGCATTCCATCAAGTGTAGATTGGATAACATATATATGATGCGTTCTCACTCAGAAAACAGGCAGATTAAAGTATTCACTTAAGTGCATTGCAAATGAATTTACGATTCTTAAAGAGTTGGCTACTTACGTGAATATTGGAGAGTGTCTGTGGTGGCAAGCCATCTTGTGTACGGATTGTCACTACTATCATAAAAGCGGTTCTTTATAGGCAGATTTTGAACGTTTTCTAGCGGACTTTGTACCAAAACTCCAGTGGGTTTTGTCGTCTCCGATCCCTCGTTATCTTCCTCCGGTCCAGTGATAGATCCTTCTTCATCATTCGTGTCAGGGAGGTCCAAAATGTCCTTCACAGAAAAGCCGGTCTTTGTGTTGGTCAACGACATATTCTGGGGAAATGTATGCTGGAAATTTGCTGCACCAGTTTGGCAATCCGCTGCTTTAAAACACAAAACACAATCGCAGTTCAGAAAAAAACGATATCTCAGTGCTGTTTTACCTTGAACTATTCAAAGAAAATCATGAGCCTCTGTCGATAACCATTGCCTATCCAAGTAGTAGAGGAATCAGTTCTGTAAGTCCAGGAAGAATGCCAAAGTGGCTGAAGTGCTATATCTGTCTCATTGATACTGTGCTACTGCTGGGTGCTACGGAGAAATAAGCCATTACCGGTCTGATCAGCCCATATAAGGTTGGTCTCAACAGATGAACCTGCAGTGAAAAAGCATTAAAAACGCAAAAGGTTGGCCACGTGTGGGCGGGTCTTGGGAGTCAAGTGGATGAAGACAGTGTTTGCAGATGTGAAATTGTGGGTTTTGGGGAGATCCGAGCCTCTACCATTGGTGCTTCAGAACATGATGAGTGGTATAACGTGTCAATTAATTACAAAGATGGGAAGGGCCTTTTTTTTACACCCTATTTACATACAAAGGACCTCCAAGTAGCTTTATACTCCGAATACTTGAAAGCGAGTTTTAACAAATTGCTCCTGAAAAAGCTATTGCATTATAGGCTTCTCTCCACATATATACAATATTGAATCAATAGGAAAACTGCGGTCTGGATGCCCGTTCGATAGCATTGATATCATAATTTCCCTCCTGAATAAAAATATGTTTCAATTGTCAACACTAATTCATGTAAAACATTTGAGTCAATATTTTGTTTCAGACTTAGGGGCTTAATTAAAATCGGATTCTATTTGGAAAACACACCGATCGGACCTAAAAAGATAAATGATAACCGACTGATAACAATAATAATAATAATGGTGAACAGCCTATAAGGAAATACATTAATAATAATACTCATTATAATAATAATAATGTAACATAAGCCTATGAATAATAGCAGCGTTTTAGCCGACATGAAGAATACTGTTTTTATAGGCTGTTTAGGACTATATCATAATCTTGACAATTATGGTTTTTAACCTACTATATTAAATTGTACATAACAGGTTCTCACAGGATTTGTGTATATTTTTGTACACATTTCTCCAATTCCATTATTCTTATGAAATGTATTCTATGTGAGTTTTCCCCCAGAACATAGCAGAGTAGCCTATTGTCTGTGCAGGCTCCTTAAATGTGCTACGTCGTCACCTCTTTTGTAGAAAGCGAGGAATTATTGCAGATTACTTTATTTTACTCCCTTCAAGGATCCTTTTTTTTTTTAGCTTCTACTGCTTCTGCTGTAGCCCCTCTGCCTACTATCTAGTATGTGATGTGGGTGACAATGTTGCACTTTTCTAGCAACTCCTCTGCGCATCCTGGGTGGTCGGACCCGGGCAAACACAAATACAAACCGACTGCTAAGCTGCAGACAATGGGGGAAATGTAGACAAATGTCCGGCTCCTGTTGGAAGCTTTTGTCCGGGTGTAGTTTCTGCATTTATTTCAGGGGCGAAATAATGGATGATTGACGCCCCTGTACAATGCTTTCTAACTGTTTGGAATAAATCTGAGGTTGTTCCTAGTTGTCATGGTATTCAACTGCTTTCAATGGACTATCTCTTTACTCAATCCTGTATCCTTCGACAAAATTAAGGAAAGTCCTTCATTTTAGCGCACACGGATACACGTACACTCTCCTTATCCTTCTCCCTCTCACAAACTAGGAAGGTGTCAAAACATCTTCTCTAGTGCCTAAATATGCCATTTACTTTACTGGCTCAATAAATACAGTGGGCTACAAAGTGAGGTACACTCTCACCCACAGAGGCAATTTTCACGGAGGAAAGCCCGTTCTTCCACAGTTTGAAATAGGCCTACAAAAGATTTGTATGATAATATCAACATTGTTACTGTTATTATTATTATTTTGTTATTATTATTATTGGTCCTCATCAACACTGCATGATGCTAGATCTGTTTTCCTTCTCTCACGGAGCTAGCACTTCACCTAGCTGAATATTCCACCAGAGGAGAGTTTTGGCAGCTAGAATTAATCACACTATCTCAACCAGTTACAATGGTTCTAATGAACAGAACGGGGTTTGAGCAAAGTCGAGCCGTGACATAGACCTTACTGCCCGACATTTGCAACGCCTATGTGCACATCTAATCAATAGACTACATTCAATATTGAGCAGTTCCTCCTTACGAGTCATTTTTATGTTCCGCAAACTTGAAGTTTATGCATTATTTATAGTCATGCTAGGCTATAGGCTTACCGGCGTTGTCATTGCGCTTGGCCATGATTCTTGATGGCAAAATGAGAGAGCACGCTGTTGTTGGTGGTAGGAGCACACGAGCGCGGTCTGTGGGCAGTTATTGGGGATGTATTTGAACAATTGAACTGAGGGTTTCGGCAAGAAGAGGTAAATGTGCACAGGCTAAGTGGCCGTACTTCACTTCGAGAGCCATCTCCTTGTGTTTACCTGTTTACTTTCACAGGTAACTCAAACAGGCCGCTTGCCTTTCCACTCGGACTTATGGGCAGTGCATGGCAGTCTTTAGCAAAGCCGGTTCAGTTAACATGACTGGACCGATTCCTGGCAATAAGTGCCTCATAATAAGTATATGCACCATCCAACCAGCCCACTGCACGAAGTGAGCTTAATTTACTGAAGCTTATTAAATGAATTAATAGGCTACATATTTGATATGAATATGTTATTACTATGGCTATATCATTTCACACTGAAAAATAAAATAGAAAGCGCACTAATTGCTATGATAACAGTAGCCTACTAGAAGGCCTAATGATAGGCGTATTCACAGCAATCCAAATAATAATAACAATAATTATGTAATACCTAATCTCTCTTGTTATATTTAACTCGGAAAACTACGTAAACTGAGGATGACAACACCACGTCATTCCCTGCTGCAAGAAGGTCTCAGGCTCAGCGTTGAAGGGGGTGGGTGAGTGAGCGCTTCTTCTGGTGGGTATTGGACCCAATAATGATCGGAGAGGGAGAGTGCTGATGAGCAGAATAACTGCTCATTGCCACAGATGCACCAAGATACAACATTGACTATTGTTTTAAATTGGTGCTCTACAAACAAATAGAGCTCGAGCTCTGGGGAGGACATGCGAGGCTTGTTGCTTACATTTACCGTCCAGTTGTCGTTAAAGGCATGGATACACTAAACAAGAATACACTCTAAACAATGCATTTTGAATTCACATGGGAATTCCTAGCTATTTTATCACTGGTTGTGTGTGTAACTAAAACTGGAGCATGCATAAAGGTATGGAATAGTCGGGTGATATAAATAATTAGTCTATACTCCACCGAAAAAAATACTGTTGGATTAGTTAGTGTTTTATAAGAATACGTGATAGAGCCCTAAGTGCTGTAAAACAGCTTATTTTATAAGACGGTTCTCATACTTAAAATGTATAAAATACAATACCAAACTAGGCTACTGCAGAAACATGCATTCTCCATCATCGCAGAATTAATTTTCAAATGAATCAAAAAAGCCTTCGGGAGAATAGATAGTTCTCGCCCAAATTTTTGTTCACAAATTAAGGAAGAAAGACCTTTTATACAGTTGATTAAATACGTATTCAGATTGAATACATTAACAATGCTTCAGGACGGTGTATAATATCGTTGATCATTCCTTTCTTTAATCGCTGAATTTCAGTGTGTTTCGATGCCTCAGGCTGGCGTTTAGGCTTTGTAAAATGTAACCCCGTTTGCCTCGAGGTGCTCATGATGAATGTATGAAGTGACAAGACCGATTTCTCCCTGTATGATTAAAAGGCTATATATAATATGCAGGTAAAAGTATGTCCGTTTTATTTATGGGACTAAGCCATGGCCCGGGGAGGTTGGCCCGAGGCACAAATCATTTGGAGCGGTTTGGTTCCAGAAATCCAAACACCTTTTGCTTGCGGGCAATCCCAATGCCTGTATTCGTCTCCCTTCTTCTAATGATTAAACATGTCACAATGAGATTAGCGCTGCGCCCGTGCCCGGAGGAGTTGCCTTCATTTGTTATACCACCAGTGTATTTGTAACGTTGAATTTCATGCTGCACTTTCTGTTAGTGAGCCAGGCCTTTATCCGCTTCTCTGAGACAAATTGCTAAACGGTTTATTATTTTTAATCACTTCCCCCTTTCAATCTCTAACCGAGAAGAACAATTTGTTTGTCCCTGCGACCTGCTTGAAATTAATCATACGAGAAGTTGACTCTTTCTGCCTGCATTCACCCTGCAAATACGATTACCTTTTCTCAAACAATTCTCATCACCTATACCAATAAGCAAATAGCTCCGGAGTCACTAATATAACAAAAACATTCTGACAGTGTTCTTATGCAGGAGTGTTACTCTGGCACTGGAGACACATCTGTAATACTCCAGCGGCCTCTACTGACCAAGCAGTGAAATGACAGGAAAAAGAAAACACCCGTGTCAGATGCAGGCCTGTGTAAACGTTGCTCTCTCAAATTTGACTCAGAAGCCATACTTATTTCACTCAATAATATATATTGTCTCCACGTTTTAATGTTAACTATTGCATTGCTTTGACCATAGTAAAATACTTACAGTATTTATTTTACCATATGACGCGCAGGAAGTCATGAAGGGAAGACAGACAACAAGCAGGCAGTTACAGTGGACACTATATTGATTTAACCATTCTTTTTGTTTTATATATGGAGGCATTAAAAGTTACATGTAGAATATGGTGGGAAATGTGTGCACAGTAACTTTCATGGTAAAGCTTAATCCCCACGTGCGTAAAATCATCAACAACCAATGTTCCAATACTGACAAAAAACGTTGTTGTGATACACATGCAAGTTTAGGAATATAACAAATGCAGTATGCATTAACAAAAAGTTATAGTTATAAACACATGGACATGTAAGCTATGACATCCTTGACTTGTTAGGAAAAGGTAGGAAGCAGGCATACACGCACAAACAAACACAAAAATAAGACGTATTATTCTACTACACCTACAGTGCACAGTAGCCTAATTGAGTGATTTACAGCTAAAGTACTTAATTGAAACCATAACAAGACGGTTTACCCCGCCTCTGTTATGGTAAAAATAATAGCAGGTATAGGTTAAATTCTTCATGTGTATATAATTAGTTTATAAGTACAAAAAAATGATGTAGCAACTAATGATTCTAGCTTTAAACTATCATAGGCATATTGCGCTCACCTGGTGATTGATGACTGGAGGGGCTGAGTGGTGTAGCCGGCGTTAAAACAGCGCGTTCTAACTGAAATATCTCCAAATGGGAGTCAGCAGTGCGTGCAGAGATAAGCCTGATGCGGGTTATATACCCAGAAAGCAAGTGGCCCTCTTCTGATGTGGTCCAAGTAAGTTTGCATAGCTGGCAAAGGTGCTCTGCTCTTACTGAATAGCTGACATTGCATGATGTTTGTTTTCCCCCTTGCTATGACGTGAGACAAAATATTGTCCATATGTTCATTGGCAATAAATTGGTCATGAGAACAAACACGGCTCCTTCTTGATGATACTTGTAACTGAGCCAACCAGACTTTCTCGTTCAGGTTGCTTTTTGTGCCTCTAAATCGCGTGCCTCTAAATCGCTTGATGTTTTAAGATTTTGCATACATATTTACATGTGAAACTTAGATCTTTAAAACTGAAAATGAGCCCGGGACTTTGCCTGTTCTTTAGAACATGGCTCGTAGCCAAGTCGTTGTGCAGAAGGGTCTCTAATAAATCGCTTGGTAACCAAGAAGCAACAATGCCGAGTGACCAGATGTGGCATGTTATCCATGCGACACCCCCGTTTACATTAGATACCCGGATACAATGATTGATAGCGAAAGTCTCTATGATTCTTTGCAATTGTATGGCATTCTCTCAATGATGCAATTTACACACAGTTGTAGTGTAATAGGCCTAACCAAATAACACAATATATGCACACTGGTTGATTCGGACTATATCTAAAAAAATATATTTCACCTTTATTTAACTAGGCAAGTCAGTTAAGAACAAATTCTTATTTTCAATGACGGCCTAGGAACAGAGGGTAAACTGCCTGTTCAGAAAGATAGATTTGTACCTTGTCAGCTCGGGGGTTTGAACTTGCAACCTTCCGGTTACTAGTCCAACGCTCTAAGCACTAGGCTACTCTGCCGCCTCCTAATGCAACAAGCCTGGAATTTAAAGAAAATATGTATTTTACAGGTTATGTATTATATCAATCAATCGAAATATATTGGCAAAAAATGTCATATATATCTCTATTTTAGCTTTATGGCGTTAAAGTTCAACGTTATGGGGAGACTTGCTATCACGCCAATTAGGACTAAATGTACATTTACAATACAAATACAATAATAATAAATAATATATTTAATCTATAAATGTAATATAAAATAGCCTACACATTTTGTTCCTAAATATTATTCATATTTTTGAGCACCATGCCAGTAATTATGCTACATGCTGCTATCCATAGGCTACAGTAAGCAATTTCTCACCCGATAACAATGATAATCTCAGCAATTTAACTGTACATTTTCATTATACACTACCGTGGGATTTTACAACGACATGATGTAGACTATACAAAGTGTATTTCGGGAACGATGGATAGGCTACGTTCACTGTTGTCGAACGTTTGTCAGTCATCATGCACGTTTGGTGATAATATTCAACTGCAACTTGTAAACATAGCTACAAGCCAGACATTTGTATATGACTCAAGAATCATAGCAAATAAATGAAAATAGCATATTGTAGCTGGATATATAAGACTATTCATAACACAGCAGCAGTACGAATTACAGATTTGCAAAGTATGTCGCCAACTGAGCATGCAAAACATTTAGTCTGGATAAAAAACGTGTTTTATTATTTTAAATTCAATTAAAATATCTACATATAAACAACTACATTGGGAGTTTTTTCACCATATTAAGACCAGAATTTCTAGGCATTCTGTAATTTCGATATGGGCTGGATCTCAAATAATATTTGATTAACGTCTGTTACATATTGCAGGAAATGAGAAATGTCTTTAATTCAGAAAACTTCCCAGATTGTAGCAACAGGACTACTAAGTACATCTATGTGTGGTTGTAAGGATGAGGCGGGATGCCAATGATTGCTGTGAAGAAAGATATAGGAAGCAAACATCAGCTGTGGTATTATGACAGGGGGGAGGACAACTTGAATCAAGCCACAGTGATTTTATTGTGGGCAGTTTGGAATTTTTACATGATAATAATGGTGTTGCCTAGTACTGCAGGAGCGACCATCAATCAATACAGAATACATTACCGATGTTTTTTGTGCACATCCACTTTACCGCTGAAAGACTGAGATTATCCTTCCTGCTAAAACGTAGGGAATACAAATAAATACATTGGCCTCATCCCACTTTTCAAATTCCACATTAAGCCAAAGTAGTTAGTTAGAGTTTGAATGTATTCATAGGTCCCGAGAAATGAGAAATACCTTCCACTCAACCGCACTGTGAATCCTCTTGTGCTGCTTCAGATTCATCAAAAGTGCTCTGGAGACTAAATACAAGACCTCCTGAACAAGGATGCGTAAAATAGGCCCAGCGGTCAAGCTACTATCAATCCCTGGTCTGAAGCCTGATGACTAAGACACTTCAGATGTAGTCAACCGCCATATAAAAACACCGACGGCACGGCATTCTCAAATCAATCAGTTTATGTTTGAATATATCGACCACTCGAGGAGAGCTGAGAGAGGACCTTCTCGAGTCACAAATACCAGGGGAAATTGGGTTGATTTTCACGGGAAGATTCACTTTCGGTAAAAATGTTTAATTATCACGAGGGCACACTTGTGTGGTTTTGTGTGAGCCCTGCAGAGCGGCTGAGACCCCTGGTATGGGAGTAGTTAATATACAATACCTTTGGTTCGTATCATAGACAGCCCTCTCCCATTAAAAGGCACAGCCATTTTTCTTCATGCACTCAGAGAGCGTGAGGCACTAGTAGTCCTAGGCCTGGGTGGCAGCCCTGATGAATGGAAGTCTTTGGTCCGCTAAGAGCAGAGAGGGAATGTAGAAATAAAAGCCTTGTTTTGCTCAGGCTCAGACAAAAGTGCCTGGTTCTAAAGATTGGAGGATACTATCATTTCTTGTGTGGTGATGGCACATTGTGCAGAGAGGGGAGCTGTAGAGTGTTGGGTGGTGGGTCTTAAACATTCCGGCTTCTCACAATTCCTCTTGGAAAGGGAAAGGTAAGGAGATGAGGGCTGGAGAGAGGCTTAGAAGAGTGGCAAGATGTTTCCAAGAAATTCATTTAAACTGTTATGATATCATACGAATTGCAAAATTCGTAATATATCACACGAAATGGATGACGTAGTACACAAAAAACAGGGACACATTTTGTCTTGTGAAATTATACAAAGTTATTTAACTAATGTCACCAAACTGAAAATGAACAATGTTTCTAGTTTACTCCGATACTTAACCATAAATTAACTATTTGCCTATCCAGTCATATACTGATCTGAAAAAGGCAACATTAAGCAACACTTATTACCTTGAACTACTAGGTGAAAATTCATTAACGCTGTAATTTACTTGGATGAAAACGAATTGAATGGTGCACACCATCTTTTTGACCAGTGATCAATGGAAAGAGGAGCAAAACATTCACAGTGGAATGGTAAGTATGCTTCCAAGAATTGCTACATGATAACTGCTGAAATGCCTTCCAATGAATACAGTGGGGCAAAAAAGTATTTAGTCAGCCACCAATTATGCAAGTTCTCAGACTTAAAAAGATGAGAGAGGCTTGTCATTTTCATCATAGGTACACTTCAACTATGACAGACAAAATTAGAAGAAAAAAATCCAGAAAATCACATTGTAGGATTTTTAATGAATTTATTTGCAAATTATGGTGGAAAATAAGCATTTGGTCAATAACAAATGTTTATCTCAATACTTTGTTATATGCCCTTTGTTGGCAATGACAGAGGTCAAACGTTTTCTGTAAGTCTTCACAAGGTTTTCACACACTGTTGCTGGTATTTTGGCCCATTCCTCCATGAAGATCTCCTCTAGAGCAGTGATGTTTTGGGGCTGTTGCTGGGCAACACAGACTTTCAACTCCCTCCAAAGATTTTCTATGGGGTTGAGATCTGGAGACTGGCTAGGCCACTCCATGACCTTGAAATGCTTCTTACGAAGCCACTCCTTCGTTGCCCGGGCGGTGTGTTTGGGATCATTGTCATGCTGAAAGACCCAGCCACGTTTCATCTTCAATGCCCTTGCTGATGGAAGGAGATTTTCACTCAAAATCTCACGATGGCCCCATTCATTCTTTCCTTTACACGGATCAGTCATCCTGGTCCCTTTGCGGATCAGTCGTCCTGGTCCCTTTGCAGAAAAACAGCCCCAAAGCATGATGTTTCCACCCCCATACTTCACAGAGGGTATGGTGTTCTTTGGATGCAACTCAGCATTCTTTGTCCTCCAAACACGACAAGTTGAGTTTTTACCAAAAAGTTCTATTTTGGTTTCATCTGACCATATGACTTTCTCCCAATCTTCTTCTGGATCATCCAAATGCTCTCTAGCAAACTTCAGACGGTCCTGGACATGTAATGGCTTAAGCAGGGGGACACATCTGGCACTGCAGGATTTGAGTCCCTGGCGGCGTAGTGTGTTACTGATGGTAGGCTTTGTTACTTTGGTCCCAGCTCTCTGCAGGTCATTCACTAGGTCCCCCCATGTGGTTCTGGGATTTTTGCTCACCGTTCTTGTGATCTTTTTGACCCCACGGGGTGAGATCTTGCGTGGAGCCCCAGATCGAGGGAGATTATCAGTGGTCTTGTATGTCTTCCATTTCCTAATAATTTCTCCCACAGTTGATTTCTTCAAACCAAGCTGCTTACCTATTGCAGATTCAGTCTTCCCAGCCTGGTGCAGGTCTACAATTTTGTTTCTGGTGTCCTTTGACAGCTCTTTGGTCTTGGCCATAGTGGAGTTTGGAGTGTGACTGTTTGGCCATAGTGGAGTTTGGAGTGTGACTGTTTGAGGTTGTAGACAGGTGTCTTTTATACTGATAACAAGTTCAAACAGGTGCCATTAATACAGGTAACGAGTGGAGGACAGAGGAGCCTCTTAAAGAATAAGTTACAGGTCTGTGAGAGCCATACATCTTGCTTGTTTGTAGGTGACCAAATACTTATTTTCCACCATAATTTGCAAATAAATTCATAATTTTTTTTTTCAAATTTTGTCTGTCATAGTTGAAGTGTACCTATGATGAAAATTACAGGCCTCTCTCATCTTTTTAAGCGGGAGAACTTGCACAATTGGTGGCTGACTAAATACTTTTCTGCCCCACTGTATACTAACACATAAAAGCTCTCAAAAGATGTCCACCAATTGTTCGACAGGGACAGAAGCAAGCAGACTGTCTGAGTTCTGATGGTATCGCAGAGCAGTTATGAACATTTTCCACTATCATGATTCCCCACTGTTCTCCATTGATTCCCAAAATGAAGATGTGAGGTGTGTGTGTGTGTGTGGGGGGGGGGGGGGGGGGGGGGGGGGGGAATGCACTAAAGGAATGGAGAGAGTGGTTTCAGAGAGGTTTCCATTGATGGTAATAATCCATAGCCTCAGCCAAGGCCGGATCCATCCCTGGTAAGTGAGTCAGTCCTTGGTTGCACACTCCAGCCCTCAAGGACTGCTTTAGAGCCTCTATTTCAAAAGCTGTCCAGAGGTAAAAGATGATGTTTGCCTCATCCCTATGCGTTCATAGTGAAATAACAGAGAGAGGAAACTCATACAGTACTGTTGTATAGCTACATTCATGAACCTAGATAATGTTTGGAAAACATGGACTGCTGTTGATCAAAGGACAAGCATTTGTAGCAGAGAAGTCTGGTTCCAGTTTAGTTTACAGTGTAGTCATTTAGCAAATGCTCTAATCCAGAGTGACTTACAGGAGCAATTAGGCTTAAGTGCCTTGCTCAAGGGCACATTGACAGTTTTCACCTAGTTGGCTTGGGGATTCAAACCAGCGATCTTTCGGTTACTGGCCCGACGTGGTAAACTACTAGGCTACCTGCTGGTAGGACAAGCTATAGGAGGATGGATTCATTGTAATGGCTGGAATGGAATTCATGGAATGGAGTCAAACGTGGTTTCGATATGTTTGATGTGTTTGATACCATTCCATATATTCCATTCCAGCCATTACAATGAGCCAGTCCTATAGCTCCTCGCACCAGCCTCCTCTGACATGTACAATATCAGAAGGACCATTCACAAAAGATGTCCTAATGGAAATAAGTCTACATACAATGGTTCTACATACAACGATAAACTCTGGATGTGAAAAGATGTTTGAATGTGGTTGTTGAGGTTAATTTCAGTTTAAATTAGATTCATTTGTGACGATTGTTTGACATCATTGTAACAGCACCACTTTTAGCATTTGCACTTTCAACTAGTGCCTTTGGTTAAACCAACTTGTTTAATTTCATGACACATTTACATGACTTGGATTTATAGTTGATATAAAGAGTCTTCCTATTATGCCATGTGTCCTTCATATCCAGTTTCTTTTAAAACTACATTTGAAAGTATCTTGAGTAATGTATCGAAGTGCCTTTGAAGGTAGGAGAAGACTAATCTACTGTTTTCATTAATGCAAATCAAATCAAATTGTATTTGTCACATGCGCCGAATACAACATTACCGTGAAATGCTTACTTACAAGCCCTTAATACTGTTTGGAATAGGGGCGGTATTTTCACATCCAGATGAAAAGTGTGCCCAAAGTAAACTGTCTGCTACTTAGGCCCAGAAGCGAGGATATGCATATAATTGGTAGATTTGGATAGAAAACACTTTTGAGGTCACTCTCTTTTCAACTGATTTGAAATGTTCCGCTAGAAGAACCCCTAGCTGTAAAATTAATTCACCAACAATGAAATTCAAGAAATAGAATTAAGAAAATATTTACTAAAATAAACTAAAGTAAAAACGTTTTGAGAATCTGGGGACCCATGCCAAATCTTTTCAGTCTTCTGAGAGGGAAAATGTGTTGTTGTGCACTCTTCACAACTGTCTTGGTGTGTTTGGACCATGATAGTTTGTTGGTGATGTGGACACCAAGGAACTTGAAACTCTCGACCGGCTCCACTTCAGCCCTGTCAATGTTAATGGGGGCCTGTTCGGCCCTCCTTTTCCTATAGTCCACGATCAGCTCCTTTGTCATGCTCACATTGAAGGAGAGGTTTTTCTCCAGGCACCACACTGCCATGTCTCTGACCTCCTCCCTATAGGCTGTCTCATCGTTGTCGGTGATCAGGCCTACAACTGTTGTGTCATCAGTAAACTTAATGATGGTGTTGGAGTCGTGCTTGGCTACGCAGTCGTGGGTGAACAGGGAGTACAGGAAGGGACTAAAAAGGGCAGTGTTGAGTGTGATTGTGATTGCGTCATCTGTAGATCTGTTGGGGCTGTATACGAATTGTCACCGGTTTCCGGCATCATGGTGTTGATGTGAGCCATGACCAGCCTTTCCAAGCACTTCATGGCTACCGACGTGAGTGCTACGCAGAAATTATTTTGAAACATGTTGGTATTACAGACTCGGTCAGGGAGAGGTTGAAAATGTCAGTGAAGACACTTTCCAGTTGGTCCGTGCATGCTTTGAATACACTTCCTGGTAATCCTTCTGGCCCTGCGGCATTGTGAGTGTTGACCTTTTAAAGGTCTTGCTCACATCAGTTATGGAGAGCATGATCACACATTTGTCTGGAACAGCTGGTGCTCTCGTGCATGCTTCAGTGTTGCTTGCCTCGTCTGGTAGGCTCGTGTCACTCGCTGGCTTTTCCTTTGTAGTCCGTAATAGTTTTCAAGCTGTGTCACATCTGACGAGCGTCAGAGCCGATGTAGTAGGATTCAATCTTAGCCCTGTACTGATGCTTTGCCTTTTTGATGGTTCGTCCACTTCTGTATTGAACGAGTCACTGGTACTTCCTGCTTTAGTTTTTGCTTGTAAGCAGGAATCAGGAAGCTGGAATTTTGGTCAGATTTGCCAAATGGAGAGTGAGGGAGAGCTTTGTATGCATCGCTGTGTGTGGAGTAAACGTGGTCTAGATTTTTTTTCCTCTGGTTGCACATGTGACATGCTGGTAGAAATTAGGCAAAACTAAGTTAAGTTAACAGATACCTGGCCACTAGGAGCGCCACATCTGGATGAGCCTTTTCTTGTTTGCTTATTGCCTTGTACAGCTTGTTGAGTACTGTCTTAGTGCCAGCATCAGTTTGTGGTGGTAAATAGACGGCTATGAATAAAATAGATGAGAATTCTCTTGGTAGATAGTGTGGTCTACAGTTTCTGATGAGGTATTCTACCTCAGGCGAGCAATACCTCGAGACTTCTTTAATATTAGACATTGCGCACCAGCAGTTATTGACAAATAGATACACCCCCCCGCCATTCCTCTTATCAGACATAGCTGCTCTGTCCTGCCGATGCACGGAGAAGCCAGCCAACTCTATATTATCCATGTTGTCGTTTAGCCACGTCTCGTTGAAACATAAGATATTACAGTTTTTAATGTCCCGTTGGTAGGATAGACTTAATCATAGATTGTCCAGTTTGTTTTCCAATGATTACATGTTGGCCTATAACACGGAGGGTAGTAGTGGTTTACCGACTCGTCTGCAAATTGTTACAAGGCACCCCGCCCTGCTCCCCCTTTTTCTCTGTCTTTTCTTCACACAATGACAGCGAATTTGGGCTTGTCTTGACAAAGCATTGTTTCCTTCGCGTCGGGCTCATTCATGAAAAAATATTTGTCCAGTTCGAGGTGAGTAATTGCTGTTCTGACATCCAGAAGCTCTTTTCGGTCATAAGATACGCTAGCAGTAGCATTATGTACAAAATTAGTTACAACAATGCAAAAAAAAATAAAAAATTGCGCAGTTGGTTTGGAGCCTGTAAAACGGCAGCCATCCCCTTCGGTGCCATTATCCAAGAAGAATCTTATGAAATGTTTCACTCGAGAGCAGATTAAACCATATGAAGTTCTAAATAATTTTATGACAATGCTCTTTCTGATAACAGACTATTGTAAGTCATGAAATATCCTTGATAACACCATCAAGTGCATGTGATTAAGTTGTGTTATGTCAGGGAGAAGTCCCCAATATGTAGTAGTCATATTGCACTAGTATCAACTGTTTTGTACTAACTGACTTACAAACCTCAGATCAACATTTTTATTTTCTTCTTAATATCAGTTCCTTTGTACAACATGTGCTAAAACTGTAGGTCTATCTTAAATCTGACATAGTAAGCTCTAAGCATACAGGAATCTAGTTTTTGAAAATGAACACATTCCGAAATTTGAATTATGATCTAAAAAAATCTATGGTCACGAGAAAATAAAACCCTTTTTAGGCCTTAGATGGTGCTGAAATCAGCAATGACCACTCACTCATCAGTGAGTCACACCTGGTAATCAGTGCCTTCCTCTTTGCATTGTAGACCTTGTAGTGTGTGTGAAAGTGTGCGTGTGTGTGTGTGTGCATGCATGTGTGTGTTTCTGTGTGTATGTGTGTGTTCATAGGCTACAGAAAGTAGTCCGTATGGCTCACAGTGAAACCTCAAGATCCAATCCAGATACATCACCCAAAGAGGACAATGGAGGGCAGCAGGAGAGTCTACAAGGAGGTAACACTCACCTTGAACCAGACCGCATTACCCATCTGCACATTTCTGAAGCCTTTTGATTAACAATGTGTCCAAAATAAAAGCAGAAAAGGGAAAATGCAATTTAGAAATGTCAATGTGCCTTTTACAGATGGCCAGCCAAAAAATCAGGATAATTAAGTTGTAGATATTCTTTTATACAAGCCCACGATGGCAATTAACATGTTTTGTGGAGAGGTGAAAACTTTTTTTGAATGTGATGACGATAGATAGAAATCAATTAGAGGAGGTTGGACTCCCATTATAAAACATTGAAAGGACGCTTTTATAAGGTGATATCAATTGATGAATAAACCTCCAAGGGCAAATTAATGATGAGAACTAATCTTTAATTGGCCTTCTTGTTGGTTTATATGAATACAACTCCATTATAAAGGTAAGGCCCATCCCCATTTTCCTTTGACTGCATGGCAAGGCCCTCTTGAGCTATAGGATTCCAGAAGGCAAGGAGAGTTATAATAACGACTAAAAGAACAATTTGTGCCTTTCTAAGTGAGCTAAATGTCTTGCTTACACATTTGCACACACAATGTACAACAAGAAGTTCAATGATTCTGGGAAGCGAAATAAGAACCACAATGCCTGTTAAGAATATCAAGTATCTTTTCAATCTCTTAAAAAGTTTGAGAGTAACCTATGCTTCATTTTTCATTTTAAAGTAATGTGATTTACATTTCATGTCTTCCCCACCAACTTTACAAACATAAATGTGTAATGCACTTGCTGATTTAAGTAGTGAATTCTGGGGTTGAAAATAAGACATTCTTTTTGTGGTCAAAGTAGTCATTAATCCAGCATGTGAGAATACAGCAGCCATGAGCAGTTAGGATTAATACAATGAGATTCAAGTGATTGCAGCCATGGAAATCCATTCTACACATAATCCAGATCGATGTCTATTACAGTAGAGTTTTCCAAACTCGGTCCTGGGGCCCCCCTGGGCGCACATTTAGTTTTTTTCCCCTAGCATTACACAGCTGATTTAAAAATTCAGCTCATCATCGGGGATCCTGAATGAGGTAGCTTCTTAGCTATCACAATGTTTTTCACCATTACTTGGTAGCCTATTCACCTATTCATCATTGCTCCATATTCATTTCCCCAACACAATCAAAGTAAACTGTGATTTAACTATGTAAGTGTGATTCTCATGCCAGTTTTCCCCAGGGCCTAGACTAGACTGTACCTCTCCGTACTCCCCTCTCTGTCGCCATCTATTGGTGGGAGCATATTCAACTAAGCCCTGGAGCCCAGCTGAGGAAAAGTAGGAGAGTAGCGGTAGCAGCAGCACATCGTCCCCTCTCAGGTAATTGCTTCTTTTATCCACAAACAGCTACTTTCACATTGGACATCCAGCCGTCCTAATGGCCCATTATTTAAATAAATGGGGGTAACAGTGTGGGGTTGGTGACCCCCTCAGAGCCGGCAGGCCTCTCCATACAGGCACACCTGCTGAGACAAGGTAACGTTTATAACTGACACCTTCACGGGCCAGAAAAAAATGGCTGGCAGGGTCAGTGCTGGAGGAGCGCACAGGGCCCGTCATATTGCAAACATATCCATTTGCTAAAGCTTTGCTCTTGTGGTTGCCAGGCTACCAACTAATATAGGGCGACCAAGCGTGCGTCAGGAAAACAGAAGTAAGATGTTGACTTTGAGATAAGTACCTCTTCAAATTAAACAGCCACCACACAATGCATTCAAAATAACATTTCCAGAGGTCAACTTTAAATGGCTCCTATTTGGCAAAAAAAAAATCCTTGTGGTCTTTAACTCTTGAAAATCCCAGAATTTGCATACCAGTCGTGTTAGTTAGGGCCAATTAATCATTAATGTTTTAATTGCGTAGAATGAAAGGGGATAATATCATTCTGCCGTATTTTTCAGTCTGTGTGCTCATGTCGACTGAACACTCGGATGTCTCCTTATTAAAGTACACAAAAAGAGAATTATGTTCTTCGCTGTCTAAACATTGACATGGTGCTGCTCGAGGGAAGCATTGGTGAATTGGATACAGGAGAGGTTAAGGCCTCTTAGGCTAATGTGATCGGTCACACTTACACACTGGTGGTCAAGGCATGTCAACTCCCTCTCTCACTGTTCATGAGTCAAGGTTCAGAAAAATTGTTTTGATGGCGCTGATTGCACCACTAACCCCACTCACCATGAAGTGAGTTGTCCATTGGGCCTGTTGGGAAGCAGCCAAAGTAGACACACGGCCAGAGTGATGCTCAGTAGCACAATGAACCTTCCCTTCAGTTGACTGGTCCTGAAATCAAAGGGGCCAGTTCACCCTTGGTTTAGATAAAGTTATAAATTGGTAATATATACTGAACAAAAATATAAACGCAATATGTAAAGTGTTCCCATGTTTCATGAGCTGAAACAAAAGTATCCCAGAAATGTTCAACACGCACTAAAAGTTGATATGTCTCAATTTTTTTGCACAAACTTGTTTACATCCCTGATAGTGACCCCCTCCCCCCCAACCCCTCTTTTACTGCTGCTGCTACTCTCTGTTTATCTTATATGCATAGTCACTTTAACTATACATTCATGTACATACTACCTCAATTGGCCCGACCAACCAGTACTAACGCACATTGGCTAACCGGAATATCTGCATTGTGTCCCACCACCCGCCAACCCCTCTTTTTACGCTTCTGCTACTCTCTGTTCATCATATATGCACAGTCACTTTAACGATACCTACATGTACATACTACCTCAATAAGCCTGACTAACAGGTGTCTGTATATAGCCTTGTAACTCTTTTTTCAAATGTCTTTCTAATGTTGTTTTATTTATTTACTTACCTACACACACACACACACACACACACACACACACACACACACACACACACACACACACACACACACACACATACCTTCTTTTCTGGCACCATTGGTTAGAGCCTGTAAGTACGCACTTCACTGTAAGGTTTACACCTGTTGTATTCGGCGCATGTGACAAATAAACTTTGATTTTATTTAATTTCTCTTTTACCAAGATAATCCATATGCTTAACATCTGTGGAATATCAAGAAGCTGATTAAACAGAATGATCATTACACAAGTGCACCTTGTGCTGGGGACAATAAAAGGCCACTCTAAAATATGCAGTTTTCTCACAACACAATGGCCACAGATATCTCAAGTTTTGAGGGAGCATGGAATTGGCATGCTGAGTGCAGGAATGTCCACCAGAGCTGTTGACAGAGGATTGAATGTTCCTTTCTCTACAAAAAGCCGCCTCCAATGTCGTTTTAGAGAATTTAGAAGTAACTCCAACCGTCCTCACAACCACAGACCTCCCCCATTTCTCCTTCACCCAAATCCAGATAGCTGATGTTCTGAAAGAGCTGCAAAAATCTGGACCCCTACAAATCAACTGGGCTAGACATTCTGGACCCTCTCTTTCTAAAATTATCTGCCGCAATTGTTGCAACCTCTATTACTAGCCTGTTCAACCTCCCTTTCGTATCGTCTGAGATCCCTAAAGATTGGAAAGCTACCGCGGTCATCCCCCTCTTCAAAGGGGGGACACACTCTAGACCCAAACTGTTACAGACCTATATCTATCCTGTCCTGCCTTTCTAAAGTCTTTGAAAGCCAAGTTAACAAACAGATCACCTACCATTTCGAATCCCACTGTACCTTCTCCACTATGAAATCTTGTTTCCGAGCTGGTCATGGGTGCACCTCAGCCATGCTCAAGGTCCTAAACGATATCATAACCGCCATCGATAAAAGACAATACTGTACAGCCGTCTTCATCGACCTGGCCAAGGCTTTCGACTGTCAATCCCCGCATTCTTATCGGCAGACTCAACAGCCTTGGTTTCTCAAATGACTGCCTCGCCTGGTTCACCAACTACTTCTCAGATAGAGTTCAGTGTGTCTAATCGGAGGGCCAGTTGTCCGGACCTCTGGAAGCTCTATGGGGGACCTCTGGCAGTCTCTTTTCTCTGTATACATCAATGATGTCGCTCTTGCTGCTGGTGATTCTCTGATCCACCTCTACGCAGACGACACCATTATGTATACTTCTGGCCCTTCTTTGGACACTGTGTTAACAAACCTCCCATACGAGCTTCAATGCCATACAACACTCTTTCCGTGGCCTCCAACTGCTCTTAAATGCAAGTAAAACTAAATTTATGCTCTTCAACCGATCACTGCCCGCACCCGCCTGTTTAGCATCACTACTCTGGACGGTTCCGACTTAGAATATGTGGACAACTACAGATACCTAGGTGTCTGGTTAGACTGTAAACTCTCCTTCCAGACTCACATTAAGCATCTCCAATCGAACTTCGGTGATGTCATCTATAAAATAGCCTCCAACACTCTACTCAACAAACTGGATGCAGTCTATCACAGTGCCATCCGTTGTGTCACCAAAGCCCCACGCACTACCCACCATTGCGACCTGTACGCTCTTGTTGGCTGGCCCTCGCTTTATATTCGTCGCCAAACCCACTGGCTCCAGGTCATCTATAAGTCTTTGCTAGGTAATGCCCCACCTTATCTCAGCTCACTGGTCACCATAGCAGCACGCATCCGTAGCACACTCTCCAGCAGGTATATTTCCCTGGTCATCCTCAACGCCAACTCCTCCATTGGCCGCCTTTCCTTCCAGTTCTGTGCTGCCAATGACTGGAACGAATTGCAAAAATCACTGAAGTTGGAGTCTTATATCTCCCTCGCGCACTTTAAGCATCAGATGTCAGAGCAGCTTACCGATCATTGCACCTGTACACAGCCCATCTGTAAATAGCCCACCCGATTACCTCATCCCCATATTGTTATTATTATTTTTGCTCCTTTGCACCCCAGTATCTCTACTTGCACATTCATCATCTGCACATGTATCACTCCAGTGTTTAATTGCTAAATTGTAATTATTTTGCCGCTATGGACTATTTATTGCCTTACCTCCCTAATCTTACTACATTTGCGCACACCGTATATATATATTTTCTATTGTGTTATTGACTGTACGTTTGTTTATTCCATGTGTAACTCTGTGTTGTTTGTGTTGCACTACTTTGCTTTATCTTGGCCAGGTCGCAGTTGTAAATGAGAACTTGTTTTTTTTTTTTAAATCTCCACATCCGGCTTCTTCACATGCAGAATCATCTATTCCAGTTCCCGCCAATATCCAGCAACGTCGCACAGTCATTAAAGAGGAGTGCAACAACATTCCACAGGCCACAATCAACAGCCTGATCAACTCTATGAGAAGGAGATTTGTCGTGCTGCATGAGGCAAATGGTGGTCACCAGATACAGGCTGGTTTTCTGATCCATGCCCCTACCTTTTTTAAGGTATCTGTGACCAACAGATACATATCTATATTAACCGTCATGTGAAATCCATAGATTAGGCCGTAATGAATTTATTTCAGTTGACGGATTTCCTTATATGAACTGTAACTCAATAAAATCTTTGAAATAGTTTTGGTTTTAATTTTTCTGATAACAGATAGGTCACATCACCCAAACTCCTCTGATGACCAATTCCCATGAGCACGTTGTACAACGAGTTCACCAGATAATCCTTGGGGTGTGGGGTCTGTCGAGGAGTGGGGTACTTAAAACATCCATTCTTGGTTCAGGAGTAGGTGGCATGATGAGGCCTTTTTCTCATCAACTCTCCTACGAAACTCCCATCACCTGGAAACCCCAGTGAAAGGAGAGGCTGATGTCACCGTGGAGGAGGTATTGATTGATCAGGAGAAGCAATGGGCGATGCAATTAAGAGACAGAAAACATACAGCGTCAAAGACTGTGTACATAAAGAGACTCTGCAGTGGGGCCACACAAAGGCCAAACCAGGGCCCATTCAGGACCTTGTTGCTCCACATTAGCTTGGGGTCTTCTCCAAGGACTGATGGCCTGCGTGGGAGTTGGGGAGGTGGGGGGTCCAGGAAAGATGTTGCTAGGATGTCACTGAGTGGCTGATGACAGCAAGGCTCTCGTTGTCCAGAACTATCAGGGTGTCAGTTAATTACCAACTGATGTAACCGGAGAGCCTCTTCACAAACCATTCTCTCTCTTTCTCCTTCTCCTCATTTTTCTTCTTTTAGAATGCTGTGTAGGAGTAACAAGTGGAGACAGACTAACATGTGATGTGGCTCTAAACCAGGGGCAACCTTTTCTTGCCCAGGGACACGCTCCCAGGCAAACCCAACGACCCAGAGACACGCTCCCAGGCAAACCCAACGACCCAGGGACACGCTCCCAGGCAAACCCAACGACCCAGGGACACGCTCCCAGGCAAACCCAACGACCCAGGGACACGCTCCCAGGCAAACCCAACGACCCAGGGACACGCTCCCAGGCAAACCCAGCAACACGCTCCCAGGCAAACCCAACGACCCAGGGACACGCTCCCAGGCAAACCCAACGCCCCAGGGACACGCTCCCAGGCAAACCCAACGACCCAACGACCCTTCTCATCAGGTGAATGATAATGGCAAGGAGAAGTAATCAACATTTTAAAATGAATAGATTTGGTAAATAGTTTTTCCTTATTTTGACCTCCCACATTATAATTGGAAGAGGAAGTGTAATTTCTAACATTGCCTATTAGCTAGAAAGGTAACAAATTTTTTGCTAAGAACAAATGTTAAGCTGGTTAAGGATAGCTATGTGTTGGCAAAATGTATGTCCAAGTCAAGAAAGCTTATCAGCAGCCAGAGGCACTTGCCACACTGGTAGCCGATTCGCGTGTGCTTTTTCAAAGCCTATGTCAGATACTCCAGTGAGTGTAATTGGCTCCAATGAGCGTAATTTGTTCAATGTTAGGAGTTGAGAAATAAAATTGACATCATTGGAAAGAAATGTTCTCACTTTCTTCTGTTGGTATGTCATTGAAAATGTGTCTATTCTGTTGTTGCTAGCAATATTCAGAAACACATTGAGAAAAAAAATACATGGATGCATAGTTTATTTGAGGAACTAGACAATTTTCTGACGTAAGGATGTAGCCCTTTCCTACAGTCAATAACCAAAAGCACCCTCTTTGGTCACATGGGTCAAATTTTATTTCTATTTTTCATAATTTTATCATTAATAAAGTTTGTATTTTTTTAACGACGATAATCCACTGTTTCCATGTAAAACAGTTTTGTTATATTTCAGTCTTATGTGATGTATATAAAGTGTAATATTGGGATGCAAACTCAAAATTGAATACATTTCAACTCTATATCTGGCATTGTACAGGTGTCTTCTTTTTTTAAGTCCATAACCATGTGTGTGAGGTGTATACTTTTGTTTCAAAGTAGATTTGTTTAAGACTTCGAAGAATCACTCTGTGTGCAGAGTTGTTACGGTACAATGGTAATGTATGAATTAAATAGTCTCTCCTAGTCTCCTTAAATCTGTGGAGGGTTTCGAATGGGGCTCTGCCAGACTGCATTTACACACAAACATATACTATACATCCACAGTGAATTTATTTATTTTCTCCTCACCCTGGGTGTGCTGAATCATTTCTGAGAACTGTTGTTGAAACATAATGTGAAAATAGCCCAAGCCTCCAGTGTGCCCTGCTCATTCAAATGGTATGAATTGTAAAAACGTCCAGCATTAACACCAATATAACTGAGCTCCACATCTCTCCGTATCTACAGTGTACTCACATCAGCTGCTGGTAATGTTGTAAAGAGATACAATCTGGATTTTATTCCAGCAGGAATGAATAGGTCCAGTGTCACCCCTAAACCGACTATAGAACTGCCACAACATGCAAGTACCAGGGATGTGTTCACTTTCCAGCAATTATATAGTGGGAAACCGAAGGCTTTATGCTTGGTAGAGTTTCTCCATTTCCTGCATCATAACAGTGTTTTCTTAAAACAAAAATAAGTTTAAGCTCATAATTCCAATAAATTGAATTGACAGGAAGAAGCGTCATAAACCAGACTAAACAGAGAGCTCTGTATATTTTGTATATATATATATTTTTTATTATCAGCTTTTTTGTTTTTGTCATTGAGTGTTGATTGGATATACGTGGTTCTTTTCACCCGTGGAGTTGAAGGAATGATGGCAAGTCTGCTTGTTTGGTTTGGCTAGCTAGAGAGTTAGCTGTTTCCATTTAAAAGATGCATCTCACTCACTGGCTTATTGTTCAATGAGACCTGACTGCATTATGGAAATGGCAGAGATCTTGTAGTGAGGATGGCTTCTGCTCTGGGCCAGGTATCCCAAAAGTATCTTAAGGCTGAATTCATCTTATAACCATAGGATCCTTAATCTACAGTGTACTGTGGCAGGGCTTGATAACTATTATGGACTACAAAGGGAAACCCAGACGCGAGCTGCCCAGTGACGCGAGCCTACTAGACGAGCTAAATGCCTTTTACGCTCGCTTTGAGGCAAGCAACACTGAAGCATGTACAAAATAGCCTCCAACACTCTACTCAACAAACTGGATGCAGTCTATCACAGTGCCATCCGTTTTGTCACCAAAGCCCCATACACTACCCACCATTGCGACCTGTACGCTCTCGTTGGTTGGCCCTCGCTTCATACTCGTCGCCAAACCCACTGGCTACAGGTTATCTACAAGTCTCTGCTAGGTAAAGCCCCACCTTATCTCAGCTCACTGGTCACCATAGCAGCACCCACTCGTAGCACACGCTCCAGCAGGTATATCTCACTGGTCACCCCCAAAGCCAATTCCTCCTTTGGTCGTCTTTCCTTCCAGTTCTCTGCTGCCCATGACTGTAACGAATTGCAAAAATCTCTGAAGCTGGAGACTCACATCTCCCTCACTAGCAACATGACACTGTTGATTATATGTGCATTTTACAGGTATTGTTCTTTTCGCCGCATTTGTTGTTTACGAAATCTGAAAATACATTCAGTAATATGACAAGAATATTCCTGGAAAATGTGGAGTAGGAGCAGCATAAGACAAAGGAATTACAAGGGTTTGAGTGAGAGGACTAACTGGTGTATCCAAGTGGCTCCACACCTCTCCAAAGTGTGCACAGTTCCTAAGTAATTTCAATGCACTTTTATGACTCAAAGAAGAGTCTTCAACTATAAGGTGTTTTTTATATAACTCTCCAAGCTTTGCCACTGAGGAACTAGAGCAAGCACACTTGTAGTTATTTTCTTTGGAACACAACCCTGCATCCCAGCCATCACACAACTGTCCATTATAAATCACAATCTGGGTCAGGTGGGCATCATTTGAAAGCCTGTTCTATTGCCAAAATGAGTAGCTAAGTTCTAAAATACGATTTTACAGTGTTAGGCTATCACAGTGCAATTCAGTGAAACAGATAATTTATGTGTGCATAGAAAGGAGTCATGAGTGCATTCAGGTGTGTGTGCTGTAGCAAATCTTCTTCAAAATTGACAAACATAGGCTCATTCTGTTCAAAACAACCCAGGGTATGATGACATGTCATGTCGTAAGTGTACATCGAACATAGGGATCAGAAACGTTGACACTGTACAACATGAGTTTTATGATATACAGTAGCAGTGCGTGGGTAAAATCACTGGGGAGGCCCCCATGATGTGGCTATCCGTGGTTCTGATTTAAGTGTGCGTGCGTGCGTGTGTGTGCGCGTTCATGCAAGTAGAAAAACATGTTGACTCATCCTACTTGTAGAGATACGTCAATGCCATCCTCTTTCATGTTGACAAAACGGTCTATCACTCTGTCATACAGTACACTCTTTTACTTTTTTGTTGTCCTAGGCTACCTGGCTAAAATGCTTGCTCGCTAGACTAAGTCCCATTCATGGACAACGTTAGCTAGTTAACATTAGCCTTCTACATCTAGCTACTGTAAATATTGAACTTCCATCCTCTCAGGCCTCGTTCTCGTCAAGATGGCGTAGCAGTGTAGACGTGTTTTGTTCGTCCTCTCGTGTACTTTTGTCTTTTTCCGTCTTTTTTTGTATATATTTCAATTTTATTTTCAATCTCTTCTTCATTTTAGTTCAATTATACCTTCCGGTAACCTGCCTCACCCAATGTGATACGGAACCGCTATTATTTAAAAATGTAAAACCTTATAGCAAGAACCACCTAGCCATCAGAAGCTAGCCAGCTAATTAGCTACAAGCTATTTAGCCACTGCTAGCGGCCTTTACCTTCTGCACAGGTACCAGACCTTTTTTTAGCTTAGATAATTCTCGTTAGCCTACTAGTAACAGACTGTCTCTCCACTACAACGCCGGATTCCTGCCATAAACCCTGGACCATTCTCCTGATCTCCACAGCTAGCTAGCACCCACTGAGTTACCCAGTACCAAAACTATCCCTGAGGCCCACCTCCCGGCCTACTCAGTTGTTCACCCGGACTCCACCCAAACACAGCTAGAACACACTACTCCAGCCTTGGTTTCATGAATGTCAACATCAGAAGCCTCCTCCCTTAGTTTGTTTTACTCACTGCTTTAGCACACTCCGCCAACCCTGATGTCCTTGCTGTGTTTTCCTGACCAACTTGCCCTCCAAATACACCTCCGCTGTCTTCAATCAGGATCTCAGCGATCACTGCCTCATTGCCTGTATCCGCTATGGGTCTGCGGTCAAACGACCATCCCTCATCACTGTCAAACGCTCCCTAAAACACTTCTGCGAGCAGGCCTTTCTAATCGACCCGGGTATCCTGGAAGGATATTGACCTCATCTCGTCAGTCGAGGATGCCTGGTCATTCTTTAAAAGTAATTTCCTCACCATCTTAGATAAGCACGCCCCGTTCAAAAAATGCAGATCTAAGAACAGATATAGTCCTTGGTTCACTCCAGACCTTGACCAGCACAAAAGCATCCTGTGGCGGACTGCAATAGCATCAAATAGTCCCCACGATATGCAACTGTTCAGGGAAGTCAGGAACCAATACACCCAGTCAGTCAGGAAAGCAAAGGCTAGCTTTTCAAGCAGAAATTTGCATCCTGTAGCTCTAACTCCAAAAGGTTTTGGGACACTGTAAAGTCCACGGAGAACAAGGGCACCTCCTCCCAGTTGCCCACTGCACTGAGGCTAGGTAACACGGTCACCACTGATAAATCCATGATAATCGAACATTTCAATAAGCATTTCTCAATGGCTGGCCATGCCTTCCTACTGGCTACTCCAACCCCGGCCAACAGCTCCGCCCCCCCACGCAGGTACTTGCCCAAGCCTCCCCAGCTATTCCTTTACCCAAATCCAGACAGCAGATGTTCTGAAAGAGCTGCAAAACCTGGCCCCATACAAATCAGCTGGGCAAGGCAATCTGGACCCTCTCTTTCTAAAACCGCCCGCCCGACTAGTATCACCACCCTGGACGGTACCGACCTATAATATGTGGACAACTATAAATACCTAGGTGTCTGGCTAGACTGCAAACTCTCCTTCCAGACTCATATTAAACATCTCCAATCAAAAATCAAATCTAGAATCGGCTTTCTATTCCGCAACAAAGCCTCCTTCACTCACGCCGCCAAGCTTACCCTAGTAAAACTGACTATCCTACCGATCCTCGACTTCGGCGATGTCATCTACAAAATGGCTTCCAACACTCTACTCAGCAAACTGGATGCAGTCTATCACAGTGCCATCCGTTTTGTCACTAAAGCACCTTATACCACCCACCACTGCGACTTGTATGCTCTAGTCGGCTGGCCCTCGCTACATATTCGTCGCCAGACCCACTGGCTCCAGGTCATCTACAAGTCTATGCTAGGTAAAGCTCCGCCTTATCTCAGCTCACTGGTCACGATGGCAACACCCATCCGTAGCACGCGCTCCAGCAGGTGTATCTCACTGATCATCCCTAAAGCCAACACCTCATTTGGCCGCCTTTCGTTCCAGTACTCTGCTGCCTGTGACTGGAACGAATTGCAAAAATCGCTGAAGTTGGAGACTTTTATCTCCCTCACCAACTTCAAACATCAGCTATCTGAGCAGCTAACCGATCGCTGCAGCTGTACATAGTCTATTGGTAAATAGCCCACCCTTTTCACCTACCTCATCCCCATACTGTTTTTATTTATTTACTTTTCTGCTCTTCTGCACACCAATATCTCTACCTGTACATGACCATCTGATCATTTATCACTCCAGTGTTAATCTGCAAAATTGTAATTATTTGCCTACCTCCTCATGCCTTTTGCACACATTGTATATAGACCCCCCCTTTGTTTTCTACTGTGTTATTGACTTGTTAATTGTTTACTCCATGTGTAACTCTTTGTTGTATGCTCACACTGCTATGCTTTATCTTGGCCAGGTCGCAGTTGCAAATGAGAACTTGTTCTCAACTAGCCTACCTGGTTAAATAAAGGTTAAATAAAAAATTAAAATAAAAAATATAGGTGTTCCTTTTATCCAGATGGGAAAAGGCAGTGTTGAGTGCAGTAGAGATTGCAGGAGTACACGTCCTGGTAATCTATCTGGCCCTGTGGCCTTGTGAATGTTAACCTGTTTAAAGGTCTTACTCACATTGGCCATGGAGAGCGTGATCACACAGTTGTCCAGCACAGCTGAATCTCTCATGCATGCTTCAGGGTTACTTGCCTCGAAGCAAGCATAGAAGTAATTTAGCTCATCTGGTAGGCTCGTATCACTGGGCAGCTCGCAGCTGTGCTTCCCTTTGTCGTCTGTAATTGTTTGCAAGCCCTGCCACATCCGACGTGCGCCGGTGTAGTACGATTCAATCTTTGTCCTGTATTGACGCTTTGCCTGTTTGATAGTTTGTCAGAGGGCATGGCAGGATTTCTTATAAGCTTCCGGGTTAGAGTCCCGCTCCTTGAAAGTGGCAGCTCTATCCTTTAACTCAGTGCGGATGTTGCCTGTAATCCATGGCTTCTGGTTGGGGTATGTACGTACGATCACTGTGGGGATGACATCCTCTATGCACTTATTGATGAAGCCAGTGACTGATGTGGTGTACTCCTCAATGCCATTCCTCAATGCCATCGGAAGAATCCCGGAACATATTCCAGTCTGTGCCAGCAAAACAGTCCTGTAGCTTAGCATCTGCTTCATCTGACCACTTTCTTAATGACCAAGTCAGTGGTGCTTCCTGCTTAAGTTTTTGTTTGTAAGCAGGAATCAGGAGGATAGAATTATGGTCAGATTTGCCAAATGGAGGGTGAGGGAGAGCTCTGTACACGTCTCTGTGTGTGGAGTAAAGGTGGTCTAGAGTTTTTTCCCCCTCTGGTTGCACATTTAACATGCTGGTAGAAATGAGGTAAAACGGATTTGAGTTTTCCTGCATTAAAGTTCCCGGCCACTAGGAGCGCCACCTCTGGATGAGAGTTTTCCTGTTTACTTATGGCCGTATACAGCTCATTGAGTGAGGTCTTAGTGCCAGCATTGGTTTGTGGTGGTATGTAGACAGCTATGAAAAATACAGATGAAAACTCTCTTGATAAATAGTGTGGTCTACAGCTTATCATGAGATACTCTACCTCAGGCAAGCAAAACTTTGAGACTTCCTTATATTTTGTGCACCAGCTGTTGTTTACAAATATACATAGACCATCACCCCTTGTCTTACCAGAGGCAACAGTTCTATCCTGCCGAAAAAGCTTAAAACCCGCAAGCTCTATGTTATTCATGTTGTTGTTCAGCCACGACTCGGTGAAACATGATATTACAGTTTTTAATGTCCCGTTGGTAGGATATACATGATTGTAGTTCGTCTATTTTATTATCGATTGATTGTACGTTGGCTAATATGACCAACGGTAAAGGTAGATTACCCTCTCGGTGACGGAGCCTAACAAGGCACCCGGATATTCATCCACAATTACCGCCGTCTCTTTCTCCTGTGAAAGACGGGGTGAGGGCCTTGTTGGGCTTCTGAAGTAAATCCTTCCCGTCCGACTCAATGAAGATAAAGTATTCCTCCAGTACGGGGTGAGTAATCGCTGTCCTGATATCTAGAAGCTTTATTCGGTCATAAGACACGGTGGCAGAAACATTATGTACAAAATAACTTACAAATAATATGAAAAAACATACACAATAGCACAATTGGTTACAGCGTCGTAAAACGGCTGTCACGGGGGGTGCGTACTGGTAGCGAAGTCAGGTGCAGGAGAGCAGAGAGTTGTGAACAAGCGCTCACTTTATTTAGACAGGAGCAAACAGCAAATGGACGCAAATGCGTCAAAACCTCCAGCAAAAATGGCAAAAGTGCAAAGACCGAAAACAGTCACAAAAGCTATAGTTTACCAAATAAACATACTTCGTCAAATGAACACAGAACATGGAAAACTAGCCTGGCGCGTCACATAAAACACGTAACACAAAACAATACCACATAAGGACATGGGGGGAACAGAGGAATATATATACACAATGTGATGAGGGAATGTAAACCAGGTGTGTGGGGAACAAGACAAAAATGGAAAATGAAAAAATGGAGCGGCGATGGGTAGAAGGCTGGTGAAGTTGACCGGCGAACACCGCCCGAACAAGGAGAGGAGCCGACTTCGGTGGAAGTCGTGACAACGGCAACCATCTCCTTCAGCGCCATTCTATGCTATGGGCAGCTACACTATCATACTAATTTGGACCAGACAGTCTCAGATAATACCTACACTGTTTCGCTCGCTCAGATGCTTTCGCCTGTGAGATACATTCAGCCTCTTGCCAATTGAAGGAAAATTATGAAACACAGACCAAAGATGAATTATTTAATGTTTGTCTTATTCATTTTTAGCAAAACAAAATGGGGAGGCCTGGCTTCCCTTGGAGTCCATCATTACATGACACTGATGATATGGAAATGTGAAGTGCACATTTTGGCATAGAGTCCTCTTATTTTACAGAATTTGCCTCACTCAGACAACAAAGCATTCGCTAAAGTCGAGGGATGGGGAAATTTCTTGTTGCATGAGGTGCTGAAGTTCAGAACTGCTGTCAGAATGTGCTTCTACATCTGCATTGCTTGTTGTTTGGGGTTTTAGGCTGGGTTTTTCTATAAGCACTTTGTGACATCTGCTGATGTAAAAAGGGCTTTATAAATAAATGTGATTGATTGATTGAACCCATACAGCGCTGTGAAGCGCAGAGCCAGAACTCTGACCTAGCATGTTACCGTACAGCCTCTGCGTTCCAATTTAGGTGTTTATCAGTGCCCAGATCTGCCATTTTCAACCAATATAAGGTACAAATGTAAAGGGCTACACAGGCTTCTAAAGTCGGTCATTTCAATTTTAACATTTCAGACTTGATTTGACATTTGGTTAAGGTTAAAGGTTGGGTGAGAAAAATACAACATTCCCTTCCTTTGATTAATCTTTGCAAATCCAATCAGTTTTCCACTTTGATTCAATGTCATCACATTACATTTTCTTGGTTGAAATTATGTGGAAACCATGTTTTTGCCCAGTGGGAAGCTACACACATTCAACCCTCTTCAAATGTAGTAGTATGGATTTACCATATATGGTTACATTGCTGGCAGTATGTCATAGCACTGGATGTCACCATTATGCACTCCAAAGCCAGCCACCTCCCCAAACAACAACATTTGTGATATCAGCCTGCTCTGGAGTCCCCCCTGCAGACAAGCTACTGATGGATGCTGAGGTGGAAATCACAAATAATCTAAATAAACTCAGTCAGATATGCTGTACTGCTCTGAAAGTCAGCCGTGATGGAGGGGGACTGAAGGGGACTTAATAGCGTCAGCTACAAACTAAAGGGAGTGTGAGATTGGAGGGGTAGGTGTGTGAGGGGAGAGATATCCCCCCAACATCTTTCCAGAATAAATATATTTTTAATTTGTGCTCTTTTATTAACCAGCAAAATCACTTCAAAATGAATAGCACATTATTAAGTCGTCTAGTGGCTCTTACTGTGCTTTATCATGAGTTTGTATCAGTGTGCAATTCATATCCAGCCATTCTTCACTCTGAATATGTTTTATATGAGGCCCCATTTATCATGGGCTGTCAGCTCTTAACTGTATCATTATTCAGTGTAGAGTTATAAATTGGAATCATTAAACAGTTTTTCATATAATCTGATGCAATAACTGCACGTCCTTTATTGGCTTGTGAAAAGAAAATAGTAAATACAATTGTCTGTCAAGATTCTGGAGAGATAGTCAGCTCTTCCTGGACTGAAATTAAATTAGGTCTGCAGAGGAGGCAGGATCAATGTCAGCAGATTTGTTCGCGGTTCACCATGGAGGGGACCGGGTTGAACAGATGAATGGCAGAGTCAAAGGAGACTGACATTTCTGAACCTCAGAGAAATACCTTGCTTAGATGTCAATATTTCTTCATATAAAGAGTAACATCCATCAGAGGTATCTTTTCAACTTTTAGAGACAGTTTCTTCAGACTTCTACAATGGAGACGTGACATGTGTGAACTCAATTAGATGTGTGTTTCAACATTCTTGCCGGGCCTGTGCTGTAAATGATAGATTTGAAGTTGGAACACAGTGAAAAGGGATAAACAATATGGGGTTGACCATTCTATAACCTGAGAATATTCAACAGAGATGAAAAAGGACCATAGACGTACCAAATCGGTTTGAAAGATGTACTTCCTTCAATGTTGTTGAAGTCTTTCAACAATGATTGGAAAAGGTTAGTCATACAACAATTCCTAGATTTGTTCGATGGCTACATAATAAATCCAGCTGTATTATATTTTCACTACAGTCTCAGAAAGTAATCAAATGTGGCTGTGTTCGGTAAACAAAATGGATTTGTTTACCGATGTCAATAGCTCAGCTTTACATCAGTTTGCTTACTTTCATAAACTTGATAGATTTATCACCAAGGCCAATACAGTATTATCTCAACATAATTGATACAGTAGAAAAGGATACTGGAGAGGTGTAAAACAAAACAGTACCTACCATTTTGTTTCGGACAGCCTCTACAAACAGATGACAAACAGATGACAACACTCAACAGCTCCACTCCTCTCTTCTTCCTCACCTCCTTTCATCCCATGCAGGCATGACTATTAGAGCAGTGCTGCCCAGGCTCTGAGAAAGCTAGGTAAAGACTACCACCCTCTGGTGTCTCCTTTTTCAATGATGCCATTGGTTCAATAGACATGTTGCCTGTATTTTTTTGCATTTCATAATTTCTGTGTGAATAAAACACCTTAAAAGCCTATACACATTGATATTTAAGCCTTTACGATTGCAGAGGTGCAGATGGTAGGATGGAGACCAGGAGGGGCAAGTCAAGACATATCGTTTTGACTTTTGAGAATATTCAAGGATAACCATTTTATCTTTTCTGGTCTATGCTGCCATCTACTGGTTTTGGAAGAGAGTGGAGTACATCAGTGCTGCCCCAAGCCATGTGTGGGATTGTTTTCAAAAACATCAACTGATATATATTTTATTGAAATGTTAATGAAAATGATTATTACAGTTCAGGAGCACTTTCCATTACACTTCAGGGGAAGTGAAGTCTAGGTTAATTTTGTCTGATTCCCCCTACAACAGGAAGTAAGTACACAGTGTCATAGGCTTCCTGTATGTAAATAGATTTTGGAGAGGGACTCCAGACCAGACGGTGGTGCTGTTGCACCAGTGACCAGGGTCTCTTTACAATAACTTCATCCTCATCAGAGTATCGTGAACATTTTGGTATTTTTTGCTTATTGACCATCAACCAGTTGATATGAGTATCGGTTAACAATGGTCGTTTTGTTGTGGAGTGGATCCTACCTAGCCTGGTCTCATATCTGTTTGTGCTTTTGCCTACTCCATTGTCATTGTTAGTGTCATTGTCATTGTCAAGCTAAACATGACAATTCCATAAGGAGTTGGCAAGAGAGCAGAAACAGGCACCCAGGATAGCTCCTACCAAAAGGGATTCATTGTTGTCTATGATCTATGATAGAAGTCTATGATCATACAACATGAGAGTGAATAATTTTATCTCAAATCAAATCAAATTGTATTTGTCACATGCGCTGAATGCAACAAGTGTAGACCTTACAGTGAAATGCATACTTACAAGCCCTTAACCAACAATGCAGTTTAAAGAAAATACCTAAACAAAAGTATGAGATAAAAATAACAATGAATTAAAGAGCACCAGTAAAATAATAATAGCGAGGCTATAGGGTACCTGTACAAAGTCAATGTGCGGGGGCACCGGTGTCGAGGTAATTGAGGTAATATGTACATGTAAGTAGATATATTAGGGTGAGTATGCATAGATAATAAGAGAGAGTAGCAGCAGCATTGAGGGTGGGGGGGGGGGGGGCAATGCAAATAGTCTGAGTAGCCATTTGATTAGATGTTCAGGGGTCTTATGGTTTGGGGTTAGAAGCTTTTTAGAAGCCTCTTGAACCTTGGTGCCTTGATACCACTTGCCGTGCGATAGCAGAGAGATTAGTCTATGACTAGGGTGGCTGGAGTCTTTGAAAATGTTTAGGTCCTTCCTCTTACACCGCCTGGTATAGAGGTCCTGGATGGCAGGAAGCTTGGCCCCGGTGATGTACTGGGCCGTACATACCACCCTCTGTAGTGCCTTGCGGTCGGACGCCGAGCAGTTGCCATACCAGGCAGTGATGCAACCGGTCAGGACGCTCTCGATCGTGCAGCAGTAAAACATTTTGAGGATCTGAGGACCCATGACAAATCTTTTCAGTCTCCTGAGGGGGAATAGGTTTTGTCGTGCCCTCTTCACGACTGTCTTGGTGCGCTTGGACCATGTTAGTTTGTTGGTGATGTTGATGTCAAGGAACTTGAAGGAGCTTCTCATGCAAAATTATTACGATGTTCATAATATCATTGCGTTATATAGAATCAAATGCCTGATAACAAAGTTGCAATGTGTTTAATAATTACTGGTTCATCAAGAGTTATATTAACTAATAGGTCAGTGTTAGGTTAAGTAGAGTCAAGCTGAGTCATATGAGATGGTTCAAGTACAAGTCTGTCTGAAAAATCCAACTGTTTGTGTGTTGGCCAGAATTCTATTTATTTACCCTTATGGGCCCTTATTTCCACCTGCATGTTCAGGGTGTTTATATGTAAACTACTATGGGGAGGGGGGTTCAGCCCAGGGGCTCTTTAATGTTATTGAGCAAGGCTCAGTTATGATCTCTCTCTATCTCTCACTTTCTCTCGCTTCCTCTCTCTGTGTGGTGTTAAGCAATGACTGGTGCTGGAATGTACCGATAAATGAAAACAAACTATTCTGTATGGCCCTTTGGGACGATGTTAGTTCACAGTGGTTTCTGCGCTCTTTAAACGGTTCTGCGATATTAGTGTTTAATAAACATTGTATAATGCAAGTTCATCAGAGGATCAATTTAAAATAGTTCAACTAAAATGTTTGATGGATCCAAACTGTGGGTAATCAGCAATACAGGATATAAAATAGGCCTATTGTTAACTCCAGTTATATAGCTGTCATCAATGTCTTTGTTGTTTTCCTTCCCGCTGGGCACACACTGGTTGAATCAACGTTTTTTCCACATATTTTCAATTAAATTACGTTGAACTAACATGGAATAGACGTTGAATTGACATCTGTTCCCAGTGGGCAATCGCTTTGTTTCGAATCACGCTAAGACAAGACGAGGCCATGTTGGAATGTTAGATGTACTGTGGTTGTACTCCTGAGATATCTCATAAACATTAATGACTGTACTATTGACCGTAGTAGTGGGTCTCTCCTCCCTGGTCAGTCCACTGAAGGCTACTGGCTCTGTCTGGAGGAAATAGAAGAGAAGTGGATGAGGTGTTATCCTTTTGTTGAAAGAGACATATTTAACTGTCTGAAAATATAGAATGAGCTGTAGACACTTTCCGATTTAATTTCAGTTCACAAGCAACAATCCAAATCAGGCTTTGTAGGTGAAAAGTCAAGCTCAAGCTCAGCTCGTCTCCGTCTCGACTGAGATGCCAGGTGGCCTTCTCTGAACAACACGTTCCCATTCACCCGTGGCCCACGCCTCGTTAGACGGCCTGATTCTGCAATCGTGTCATCACTTCGCACCACCTTATCGACAGCATCTCAGCTTTCTACATTCTCCCAGAGAACTCAATATGACCCAGAGTGCAGTGGAGGGGGGTGTGGGATGTCTGTACGTTTGCCAAGGTGAAGAGACAAGGCACAGTTCAAAGGGCTTAGGCTCTCTCCACTTGTCCCACCTTCTCTGTACAGGGCCCAGTAAAAACTTTAAGCCACTGGGTTTAACGTGGTTCCACCTCTGTAAAGTTCTACCACAGAGTCGTTTCAAAGCACCACATCCATGAATAAAACCTGATTGAAGTTGGCCCATTTAAAATGTCAAACCAACATATTTAAAGGTTTTACGCATTTCCACATCCTTTAATTTTCAAATACGTTTGTATTTTTTTTCTTCAAGACATCTTTAAAAAATGATATGCAGTGTTTGCAGAACAAGATCTCACAGTCTCTATTCAGTAGTCAGCATTTGTCCAGGGGTGGGACAAACGTCTGTGGGTGAAGTGAAAGCAGGTAAGTATTGAATGGTATTGGATGGTATTGAAATTGCATGCATGCACAAGGCATCTCCCAATGTCCTGGGGACGTGGACAAACGTCTAATACTGCAGTGAATCTGGTGTGACTTGGCTGTTTTTGCAATGTGTGAGCAGAAAGAAAGAAAACTGTTAAAACCAGCCAATCAAATATATCCTACAGGACTTGCTTGTGCTTGCTTTGGCTCAAGTTCAGGAAAAGAAAGAGGGGGAAAATGGCTGCTGATAGAATGAATCATCTGAAGACAATAAGGAGACAGTGACAAATCCTTTTCTTGCTTTAACTCAAACATGTTAACTCTAGAATTCTAATAGTGTCATGCTTGATTTAGGCTGGCTGCGTCTGAAGAACATGTATCACTTTCAACCTGTTCCTCCAGTTTTAAAGAGTCATCCCATTGAGGAATAGCCTACTACTGAAATGCAACAAGCATCAGACACAGAGAAACCAATGTTGGGCGGCAGAGTAGCCTAGTGGTTAGAGAGTTGGACTATTAACTAGAAGGTTGCAAGTTCAAACTCCTGAGCTGACAAGGTACAAATCTGTTGTTGTACCCCTGAACAGACAGTTAACCCACTGTCATTGAAAATAAGAATTTGTTCTTAACTGACTTGCCTAGTTAAATAAAGGTAAAATAAAAAAACAGAGAAACCAAGATTAATAAGCTGACAGCACAAAATGAATCAAATTGTATAACTAAAATACATATATTATGTACCTTTTTTGTATGCCGGTCATTCCTATTTTCTTATTTGATATCATCAAGTTTGCTGATATTTCGATATACTGAAAGAGCTCTTACTCATTGAACGTTAGCTCATAGACACCGTTAGTACTTTTCACTATACATACATGCATCCCAGCAGGAAGAGGCGGTGACAAACTCTGGTGGAGTGGCAATTAAACAGCATGATCATTAAGCAGGTGCACCTTGTTCTGGGGACAATAAAAGGCCAATAAAATGTGCAGTTTTCACACACAACACACGGCCACAGATGTCTCAAGTTTTAGAGCCGTTTCCAGATAATTTAATGTTCATTTCTCTACCATAAGGCGCCTCTAACGTCGTTTTAGAGAATTTGGCAGTACGTCCATCTGGTCTCACAATTGCAGGCCACATGAAACCACGCCAGCCCATGACCTCCACATCCAGCTTCTTCACCTGCGGGATTGTCTGAGACCAGACACCTGGACAGCTGGTGAAACTGGGGAGTATTTCTGTCTGTACTAAAGCCTTTTTTTAGGGGAAAACTTATTCTGACTGGCTGGGCCTGGCTCCCCAGTGGGTCACCCATGGCTACGCCCGTATCCATTCATGTGAAATCCATAGATTAGGGTCTAATGAATTTATTTGAATGGACTGATTTCCTTACATGAACTGTAACTAAGTAAAATCGTTGAAATTGTTGCGTGTTGCATTTATATATTTGTTCAGTATATATGGACGTATTCCCACTAAGATAGATGAAGGAGAGGAGTGGCGAAATAGATTTATTTATACTTTCAATTCGGAATACATCCTTGCCATACCTTTCGTTGTGGTTGGCAAAGCAACATTCTTGGTCTGCAGCTCAAATTGTAGCCACTAGCCAGTAAGCACAAACTATTTAACAATTCAATAAACTTTTTTTCTAAACACATTACATATTGAATAATGCAACCAAACCATATTACACTCTTGAATAATGCAAAATAAAAAATCCACAAGGTTTGCAGACAATTAAAGGGTTTATTTATTTACTCATCCATACACATTAAATTAGCTGATAATACGCAGCTAACTCCTGATAGCTACCTAACAACATGCTTCATGATCAAGTAACGTTAGCTAGCATATCAATAATGAATGTTTACCTTTTCCATATGAATATAAATGTACAATAATAGTATCATACAGTGTTATTCATATTATAAAATAGGCTACACAGCTAGGTAAGGTTAGCTAGCAAGGTAAAATAATGTCTGCATCCTCACAAATGTGCTGGCTGTAGCTAAATTGTGACATTTACCTGAACTGTAGCTAGACAGGAGATCTTAGGCTTACATTAGCTACTGTATTAAAGTTATCTTAGAACAAGCCAGGCTTCATTTTATCAATATCATACATGTCTTTATAAGAGGTAAAAGCAAACTGCAACTAAAAATGGTGATCATTCCCTGAGGAGTGGCTTCTTGCCTGGACCTCTGTGGCTTAATGCAATCAAGCAACTAACAAAACAAACATGAGTTTTTAAACCACAGTGACAATTTTAGAATGTAACAGGCTGTTACTACAATTGCAGGTTAGGAAATCTATAAACAAGTCTCAAAAACATTGCTATTTTATTAAATGTTTTACTGTAAGAGCGTTCGCTCAATGAGACATTTGTGTTTACATGGCCCTGTTTAGAGGGAGGCAACTGTTGGGCGGGTGTCATGCACTTCCTCCAGAGGTAGCGGTTGAGACAAGTTCGCAAGTTTACATTGCAGTATATGTGTGGCCGAGGGTATTTTTGCGAAAAGTCTAGTAAGTGTGAAGGCCCTCTACGTTTGGGAAGGGCATGGCTACATGGAGGGAGAGCAACGGGATATACATAACCAGGGCCTCAACTTTAGTTTTAGAAGTTGGGTGGACATAACTTATTTTAAAAAGTTTTATCCAGTCCCATTAACACTCCAAACAGCCTACCCAACTGCACGGAGGCGTCCGCATGGTCCTAAAGCACACTGTTGCCTCGTTTGTATCGCATTCCAATGATAGAACTGGCAGGGAACAAAAATGCTATTTCAGAATGTGTGTGGGGGGGGGGGGGGGTACATGTCCCCTCGTCACCACGGAAAGTTGTGCCCCTGTACAGAACAGCACAGGAGGCCTGCTGGTCTCTGCTTGGCTCTGAGGATGTGGGCCCGTCTCCATGGGGAATTAGTGGTCTATTTGGGTCTGGCATCCATTCAAGCCTTCCTGGCGGGGCTCCTCGAATGTTCCCCTCTAATACTAGGCATTCCTCCATGTTATTGATGTGAAAGCCACGGACGGAGGCCAGCTTAACCTGGCTCTTCCCATTATCAGGCAGATTGATCATTTCCATACTGACAATTTTCCAGAGCACAACAGACCTCAAGTCCTCCTCCTCGGGAAAGGGTATCTCTTCTCAAGTGGTCAGGTTTGACGATGCACATATTCATATGCAACGCTTAGAAGTTATTTACACAGTGATGTCACTGCTGGGATGTTCAAAATAGGACCCCACTGAATACAAGTACTGTATTTGAAAATTGTCAAATTAAGGGATGTAATCATCTTCATCACCATCCTAACATTCATAATTTTCATGATTACAACAGAGAAGAACAGCTTTACTCTGTAGCCCATAGAAATATAATGAACAGAATGGACTTGGAACCTCTAACGCTGGTAAACTCATGGGTACACTTGCAATGGCTGTCTGGTATTGTGATGCAATACTTTCCATGGTAATGTAGAATGTTAATTCAAATTATGCTAACTGATGTGGCTCATACAATAGTGCTTTGCACAACGTTGCAACGCCCACTTCTGCTCAAATTTCTACCCAATACACAGCTTCCTCTCCCGATCCCGTCCTGTCAGCCTGATTGTAGCCATACTAGCCTCGAAGTTGCAAATTTTTTATCATTACCTCAGTATATGAATATAATCATATGTCTATAGCGTTTTTTTTATAATTCTTGTTGAAAATTGTGTTTATCCGTTCATGTAGTGATTTTTGTAATTCGATTATTGTGTTCCATGTCTTTTTTTGTCTCTTTAGCTGCAAACGTTAGCTACCAGTACCTAGCTAACGTTAGTGCTAACGTTAACGTTATTAGTTGATGCGGCATCTTTATTGAAAGTTAGGAAATGAAGAAGAGTAACATCAAGTTTATGAGTTGAGAGGTCATCTCCACGGAATATTGCTCCGTTCCGTTGTGAACCTCCTCAGCAAAATACTTGAGTTTTCACTCATTTTCCAGTGATCCTGAGCCAAGATAGCAAAATGGATCATCAATACTCATATTGAAAACATCACCATCACAAGTCACTCCAAGGTGTGTGGTAGACACTATTTACCGCATGATTTCATTGAACCTTCTAGTGGGCTTCGACGTCTGAAGAAGGGAGCAGTACCTTTCCTATTCCAGTGGAATAATTACCATGTCCAAGCAAGAGCAAGTGTTTGGGAAAGAAGGGAGAGACCAAGGACTGGATGTGTAGAGGACAACCATGTTGAAGATGGAGAGGATGAAAAGATGGATAGCTACCATGACCACGACTACTGTGCAGTGCCTGGGCCAGCTGCAGTTAACCTGGTTTTGATTAAGAAGGAAGAGATGCAGAGAGAGATTGAGGACCTATGGAACAAAGTAGAGGAGTTGACTGTGAGAAGTCGTTTTGGGCTGCAGCGATTTGTGGGATCAGATGCACAGATCCAGCCCTTCACAAGGTGGTTACACCTAGCCCTAAACCTAGCCCTAGTATTGTTATGTCATAAACTTTACTTCTAAAACATATTACATGTTGAATAATGCAACATTTTATTTACAGTGTCAACAGAACCGAATTTTTTTAACTGAATTATTTTAAATGATTAATTAATTAATTAATTGCATAGACAGATTTGTTGGATTGTTTCTCTTTCATTAATTGAAAGATAAAAGAGCCTGTCCGTAGTTTTTTAGTCTTCCCTGCCTAAGAACATTTGCATGTACACATATAAATAGTACTAGTCACCCTTCTTTCTAATTAGTGAGAACACCACTTGGTCTCTATGTATTCTCTCGACTAGAATGTACTCATGCGCACAGACAACAAAGTAACACCACTCCAACCCAGTGATGTAGAGATGACCTTGAACTTGCCAGTAGTAGGCATGCTGCCTCTTCAGGGAAGGTTCACTGTTTTGGGCATGTGAACGTACTTGCAATCCACAAAACCCTTTTAGTTTGGGTTCTTAATCTCAACTAGGCCACAGGGTGGATGCTCGAGAGGGTCATAGACCAGGCCATCGGGAGAAGAGGGAAGCCAAGGGACGTCAGCATGTATGATGCGGCCACAGGTTGAGAAGTTGACATTCTGCATCTTGCAGTAGTCATTGGCTGCTTATCTCTATCTCCAGTCCTCTCTACATGTCAGTTTTTGGTGCTGTGTCTTAGAGGATCCTTTCAGCTAGATTGCCTGCAGATGTCAGCCCTCTCACATGGCAAGCCTCTCGGAATCGTGATGAGGTCAGTCTTGGTTTCCGGAGCACCTGCCAGTTGGAGACAGCACTCTGTTCTCTAGCAGCTTCCTCTATTTTATGGGCTGTTGTGAAGCTCACCTGAAGAGACTCTATGTGAAGCTGGTCTTCTTCACTGAACACAAATGTACAGCTTTGAAAGTTGCTCTCCAGTCTGTAGCCATCCAGGGGCAGTGAGGGGAATGGTGGGGTCTCCTTATGGTGAACTATGTGTCACGTTATGATTGGAGGCTGCTGGTAAAACAGGAGGTTCTCCGACTGTTACCTTTCCAAAGTGGGAGTCGACTAAAAGCTTTTCAGCAGACTTCCCCATGTGGCAAATCAATGGCTAAACTTTTGTTACATCGAACTGATGGGAATGTGCAGATGGATCCGGGAAAGGTGAAAGAGCGTGGTGGATTGGCCCCAACCCACGTCCAGAGTGTAGCTGCACCGTTTCTTAGGATTTGCCCATTTCTATCGCTGCTTCCGCTTCACCATAGCTCCCATATTAATCCATCCAGACTCGTCCCGTCAGTTTGTGGTGGAAGTAGATGCTTTGGATGTCGGAGTGGGGGCTGTTCTGTCCCAGTATTCTGCCCTGGACTTTAAGCTGCATCCCTGCGCTTTCTTCTCCTATCGCCTTAACACCACGGAGAGGAATTATGACTTGGGGAACCGAGAACTACTCGTGGTGAAGATGGCCTTGGAGGAGGGGAGACACTGGTTAGAGGGGGCAGAACTTACATTCATAGTGTGGACGGATCACAAGAACTTCACAAGAGTGTCTCCGCACCGCCAAGCATCTCAACTCCAGGCAAGCTCAATGAGCCCTGTTGTTCACCCGGTTAGCTGGGGGGGGGGCCCAGCTAACCAGATGTTTGTCCCAGACGCTGAAGGCTCCTCGGTCTTGGAATGGGCTCATTCCTCCAGGCTTGCCTGCCACCCTGGCTCCTGTCGGACCCTGGCCTTTGTACGACAATGCTTTTGGAGGCCCACCATGGTTCCAGATGTCTCCTCGTTCTTTGCGGCTTTCCAAAGCCACCCATTTCATTCTCCTCCCCAATCACCTTCTGCCAAGGAGACGGCCCAGCTCATGGTGCAGCACGTTTTCCGGACCCATGGACCTCCGGAGGGCAAGGTTTCCGATCGTGGTCCTCAGTTCTCATCCTGGTTCTGGAAGGGGTTCTGCACACTCATTGGTCGTCAGCCAGCCTGTAATCTGGATTTCATCCCCAATCCAACGGCCAGTCAGAGCGTGCCAATCAAGACCTGGAAACGACTCTTCGGTGCCTCATCTCGGCCAATCCCACCACCTGGAGCCAGCAACTCGTGTGGGTGAAGTACGCCCGGAACACCCTTCCCTGCTCGGCCACTGGGCTATCGTCCTTTGAGTGCTCCGTGGGTTATCAGCCCCCGCTCTTCCCTAGGCAAGAGGTCAACATATCCTCTGCCCAGATGTTCGTCCGCCGCTGTTGGCGTACCTGGAAGAGAGCTTGGTCCTCTCTTCTCAAGACCACCTCCAGGTATCGTTGACAGGCGAACCACCACCGGACCCCGGCTCCCCGCTATCGTCTTGGGCAGAGGGTATGGCTGTCCACTCGGGATCTGCCACTCCGGGTAGAGTCCCGCAAACTTTCCGCCTGTATTATTAGCCACTCTGCTGTTCATCTTGTGTTGCCCCGTACCCTCCGTATACATCCCACTTTTTTAATGTGTATAGGATGAAACCTATGTCTCACAGCCCTTTGTCTCCTGTTGCCTTCCTGCCGTTCTGTACCTTGTTGACACTGCCCTGGATTACTGACCTTTGCCTGCCCTGACCCTGAGCCTGCCTGCCGTTCTGTAACTTTCAGACTCTGCTCTGGATTACTGACCTCTGCCTGCCCTTGACCTGTTGTTTGCCTGTCCCCTGTTTTTGTAATACACTTTTGTTACTTCAAACTGTCTGCATCTGCATCTATGCCCTTGTTTAAATGTAATCTAATGTGTCCAACATAACAGAGTTTACAGAAACAGCAAGGAGGACAACTGAACAATTACTACACTAAGAACGGATTCATAGACATGGGTTAAGCCTAGTCCTAGACTAAGAAATGCCTCTTTATGCAGATCTCCATTGACAGGAACTTCTTAGTCTCAGACGAGGCTTCATCTCTGACTGTGTAACCAGCATGTACTGTGTCACAAACAGCTGACTTTTGACCCTACACTCAAACAGTGTGGTTTCTCATTTTTACTCATGGACCTATAGAATAAGCCCTTATGCTGACTTCTCCTGTCACTTTGTCCCTGTTCGAAACGGTTTTGAATAAAAAATAATGAGCAATTATGTTAGCTAGTTACTGTAAAAGGCATGTCTTCAACTACCTTACTGCTTTGAGTAAACGTCTGGTCTGATAGGCAACTTAGCTACACTTACCTTCATAGTTGAGAAGGTAGCTGGAGACATAAAGTTTGAATCCTTTTTCCAACTTGAAGGTCGGTGCTTTGGCTAATTGCTAGCCACCTTACTAGTTAGCGCGTTAATAGCTATCTAGCTAAGAGACAAAAAAAGACACAGAACACAATAATCAAATGACAAAAATCACTAATTGAACAAACAAACACAATTTTAAATATAAATTGATTACCTCAGTGTATTAATGATAAAACGAGTGACTTCGAGGTTAGTATGGGTACAATCAGGCTGACAGGACGTGATCAGGAGAGGAAGATATGTATTGGGTAGGAAGTTGAGCGGAAGTGGGTGTTGCAACGTTGTGCAAAAGGACTATTGCATGAGCCACATCAGTTAGCATAATTTGAATTAACATTCTACATTTTACTCCCCAAAAAGTCCTGTAAATTCACGAAACCAAAGCTGTGTTGGAGATTTATGGGGCGGTGGGGGCGATGGGGGAATTTGGGGGTAGATTCGTATTTTTTTCTTGGTCAGCAAGTCCTGGCTTGGTTGCCGTCCTGTCTATCCCTACTCTCTGCAAAACATGTCTGCAAACATCTCCGGCATTTCACCACTTGTATGAGCTGTATGAGCTGTATGGGCTATGGCCCTCATTTTGGAAGTTAAAGATCAGGGCTTTATTAATAATGTGTGCACTGTATTTCAAGTACTATGAATTGAAATCTTAATGTTAAAGTGTAATTTAAGTTAATGTGATAGAGTAAATGTTATTTTGGTGTTTTTTCTAGAATGCAAAATACAAATATGCAAAAAAACATCCAATGATGTCCTCCGCCATGTGTAAGTAATTACACAAACAAATCAGATAAGTTAAATGCTGTAGCATTAAGTGGTATAATTACATGGTTAGATAACAATATTCAAAGAAAAAAACGAAATAATTTGGTCAGATGTCATTTGATGTGATTACTCTTCTCTGCTTAGTCTACAGAGTAAACAAGAATGACAAGTCAGATACAGATATCGGATATTTGACCAGGTTCATCGCAGGAGTAAAATGATCCTGCAGCAGGAGGGTTAGATTATTTTAATAATATGTTTTATTCTAATTATTATTATCATTATAGTATTGATGTGCTACAGTAGGCTATGAGATCTAGTGAGAGAAACAGAACTGCAAGTTTTCAGTGACTTTATGTAAATCACAAGGCACATTTGAATTTCTTGCAGCAACAGAGGTGTCACGTTCTGACCTTTATTTCCTTTGTTTTGTCTTTTTTTAGTATGGTCATGGCATGAGTTGGGGTGCGCAGTCTATGTGTGTTTTTCTATGTTGGGGTTTTGAGTTCAGCCTAGTATGGTTCTCAATCAGAGGCAGGTGTCATTAGTTGTCTCTGATTGAGAATCATTCTTAGGTAGCCTGGGTTTCACTTTTGAGTTGTGGGTGTTTGTTTTCCGAGTCAGTGTTTGTCGCCACATGGTACTGTTTCGTTGATGCACGTTATTTTGTTTTGTTCTAGTGTTCTGTTGTTTTTCGTATGAAACATAATGGACACTTACCACGCTGCGCATTGGTACTCCGGTTCCCTCAGAAGAGGAGGAGGAATGCCGTTACAGAAACACCCACCAAGAAAGGACCAAGCAGTGTGGCAACGGGCAGCAGCAGCAGGAGAGGCAGCGATACCTGGAGAGATGGACTTGGGAGAAGATATTAGACAGCAAGAGACCCTGGGCACAGCCGGGTGTATATCGCCGCCCCAAGGCAGAGCTGGAGGCAGCGAAAGCCGAGAGGCGGCATTATGAGTAGCTAGCGCTGTGGCGAGTTCAGGTAGGAGACCTGCGCCAACTTCCCGTGCTTACCGGAGAGCAAGAGGGACCGGGCAGGCACCGTGTTATGCGGTGGAGTGCACGGTGTCCCCGGTGCGTGTGCATAGCCCGGTGCAGTACATTCCAGCTCCTCGTATCGGCCGGGCTAGAGTGGGCATCGAGCCAGGTGCCATGAAGCCGGCTCTACGCATCTGGTCTCCACTGAATCTCCAAGGGCCGGCGTACATGGCACCAGCCTTACGCATGGTGTCCCCGGTTTGCCAGCACAGCCCAGTGCGGGCTATTCCACCTTGCCGCACTGACCTGGCTACGGGGAGCATTCAACCAGGTAAGGTTGGGCAGGCTCGGTGCTCAAGAGCTCCAGTGTGCCTGCACGGTCAGGTCTATCCGGTGCCACCTCCACGCACCAGCCCTCCGGTGGCAGCCCCCCGCACCAGGCTGTCTCTACGTCTTCTCCCTACAGGTGCTTCCTCCTGCCCAGCGCTGTCAGAGTCTCCCGTCTGTCCTGAGCCGCCAGAGTCTCCCGTCTGTCCTGAGCCGCCAGAGTCTCCCGTCTGTCCTGAGCCTGCCAGAGTCTCCCGTCTGTCCTGAGCCAGTCAGCCAGGAGCCTCCAGCGCCGTCAGCCAGCCAGGAGCCTCCAGAGCCGTCAGTCAGCCAGGAGCCTCCAGAGCCATAAGCCAGCCAGGAGCCGCCAGAGCCGTCAGCCAGCCAGGAGCCGCCAGAGCCGTCAGTCAGCCAGGAGCTGCCAGAGCTGTCCTTCACTCCGGTGCTGCCAGAGTCTCCCGCCTGTCCGTCGCTGCCGGAATCTCCCGTTCATTCGGGACCCATTTCTAGGGTCCCCAGTCCGAGGTCGGTGGCGAGGGTCGCCGGGTTTAAGAGGCCACGGAGGCGGACAATGAGGCGGAGAAAAACTGTGGTGAAGTAGGGTCCACGTCCGTGCCTGAGCCGCCACCGCGGACAGACGCCCACCCAGACCCTCCCCAATAGGTTCAGGTTTTGCGGCCGGAGTCCGCACCTTTGGGGGGGAGGGGGGTACTGTCACGTTCTGACCTTTATTTCCCTTGTTTTTTCTTTATTTAGTATGGTCAGGGCGTGAGTTGTGGTGGGCAGTCATAAACATAATGGACACTTACCACGCTGCGCATTGGTCCTCCGATCCTTCTCGCTCCTTCTCCTCAGAAGAGGAGGAGGAATGCCGTTACAAGAGGGATCAAATCAAGTACAGTAACTTGAATCAATGTGAGGAACATTCTTAAGTTTTATGCAATTGTTTTCATTTTGTAATGTATAAAAACTAAACGATTCTGAACCTACAATGCTGAATATTTTTTACCATCCGTACAAATATCAACAATATTTTAAAGTTTCAGAAGAAGGTCAACGTATGGAACAAAAGGGGTTAGCTTTATCCGCCACACACACACGCATGCACACACACACACACACAAATACACCTGCATACATACACACATTGTTCTGTTCTCTTGTGACATCAAAACTCACTCTGTCTTTTGGATTTCAATGTCAGGACTGCACTATTATGCTGCTGGTAACACTGACGGCTTTTGGAGGAAGACACACGGTTCTCATAAACTCATTCATCTTGAAAGGCACAACTGTCAGAAAACATACACTACCCCTATCCCTAACAGAGAAAAGGCATGTCCAAGGCCTTGATTTCTGGTTTGGCAGAAAACTATATCACACTGGCTCTCGATAGCAGGACTTGAATGTCCCAGTGTACATTGCCATGCTGGCCCCACCTCAGCATTGTTATCTGAATAAGGACAGCACACACTATCCCTAACCTAGATGAAAAAACAATACTACACATACACATATTCTATATTTAGACTATGAGGGGTACTGCTCAATGGGGATTCTCCATGCTGAGTTTCGCTCAAAAAGCACAAACCATGGATGTTGCAGGTTATAAAACAGATGGGCATGACTTCAAGGCTTCTGTCCCTTCAAGCTTGTGCTCAGTATACCTGCTGGGTAAACTTATACTGGAAAATATGTGACATAAAAACATCAGAGGAAGAGTGCAATAAATGAAAATGTACTTACTTTACAACACACAACAACATTTGTCATTTATTTAACTAGGCAAGTCAGTTAAAAACAAATTCTTATTTAAAATGACAGCTTACCAGGGAACAGTGGGTTAATTGCCTTGTTCATGGGCAGAACAACATATATTTATTTTTTACCTTGTCAGCTCTGGGATATGATCCACCAACCTGAAGGTTACTGGCCCAATGCTCTAACCATTAGGCTACCTAACACCCCCCCCAAAAAAACTACCGGTAATTTAGAACTACAAAAGTTATAGGCAATTTTGGTAATTAATATGTAATCAATGGCAATCTATGGTGACTTTGGTCATTTATATTTGAATAACTTTTTAAAATGTATTTATATATAGTATTGCTTTTTAAAATATCTGTCTTCATATTGTCCATTACTTTTTTAGTAGATAGACCATATGGGTCAAGAGGAAGTAGCCAAATACATTTTTAAAGCAGCTAATCAACGATGGCATTATTTTAAATTAACTCTGCAACTCTTCCAACTATTGACTTTTTCCACAGCTGTGGCAAAACATTTACAACAAAGAGATAATGACATAGTAAAATAAATACAATTGTGTAAAAAAATATATAAAGTATATTTCATGCTAAAACCTTCTTTGGTGTTATTTTTAATTAACTCTGCAACTCTTTTTTCACAGTTGCCACCAGTGTGGTGGCAAAACATTTACAACAAAGTCATAATGACATAATGGTTCTGGACTGGTTCCGACTGACATTTTGGTGTACAAAGCGATCTGTGAACGTTGCAGGTTCAGTGCTTTATAGTGCCAGAAAGGCCCATCTGTCTGCTCTCTGCTACCACTCTGTAAGCAGAGTTGACTTAAATGCTGTGTTCAAAGCAGCTGGGAACTTGGACCTCAGTGCGTTCACGATAACTGGGAACTAGGGAAGAAATGAGCTCCGACTGGGAAAAATATTTTTGAAATGTCATCCAACTCGGAATATCAAGCAGGAAACTTGGGCATCTTTCTAGAGATCTGACCTTCCAACCAGAAGATCACTGACATCATGATTTGACCTAGTTTTTTTCAGAATTCCCAGTTGTCTTGAAAACACCAGAAGGGTTAGGTTTCACACCCACATTTGCATAGGGAGTGACGTGCAACATTTTCTGGCCTATCCAGACAAAGAATTGATTTGCTCTCCCTCATCAATGGAGCCTGAAATGGGATATGGAAGGGGACAGTCTGGTGATTTCAGCAATTGTGGTTTCATCTCGCTGTGATATTCTCAGATGGATTTAGAGGTCTCAACATGAAGGAAAAAAACAACTACATAATTTCATAGAATTGAAACACACCACTTTCTCTTGGTCACAGAGGGACGAAATCACGTTGTGCATAAAGCTGAAATTGTAAGGAGTCTGCAGACATTCGAATGGTGTCTCTGCTTTGCTCAGAGGAGGCTTGACAGGAAATGCTCTGCCATCAGTTGTATGAAATTGTCATATTTATTTTACAGTTATAAAAAGGTGAAATCTTATAGTAAGCTGTCTATAATTGTATTATTCCTATATTTAGAAAGCATTTAAGTCATTTCAAGCCCTATACTTTTGTTATATAGGAAAAAATATAGAAATTATATAGAAAAAAATAGGATTTTTATATTTTCATAATATTTCTGCTATGTACTTGAGCTTGTGTTCTCAAAAGTGAGTACACTTCAGCAATGTATAACTCTTTTAACAGAAAAGTGATTTCCAAATCATTCTAGAACTATGCAACATGACTAGTTATTCTTTATGTATTTATATTTATTAGGGATCCAAGGCAGCAGCTACTCTTCCTGGGGTCCAAACACATTAAGACACTTACATTACACATAAAACAAAAGATAACACAATGCATCGTATAACATTATTACAACACTACTTAATATCTACAATACAAAATGTATAATACCGCCATACAACAATAGTACAATGTGTTTGTGTGTGTGTGTAGAATGTGTGTGATAGCGTTTGTGCTGGTAGTCGTGTGTCTGTACCTGTGTGTGAGTCTCATCACTGTCCCTGCTCTTCCATAAGGTGTATTTTTATCTGGTTTTCTTTATCAGATTCTACTGCTTTCATCAGTTACCTGATGTGGAATAAAGTTCCATGTAGTCATCAAGCAAATGTATTTATAAAGACCTTTTTAAATCATCAGGTGTCACAAAGTACTTATACAGAAACCGAGCATAAAACCCCAAACAGCAATCAATGTAGATGTAGAAGTACAGTTATGGCTCTATGTAGTACTGTGCGCCTCCCATAGTTTGTTCTGGACTTGGGGATTGTGAAGAGACCTCTGGTGGTAAGGCTTGTGGGGTATGCATGGGTGTCCAGGCTGTGTGCTAGTAGTTTGTGGTCATCACATGAAAAATAATTACCTTTGTGTATGTTTATTTGTGCGTAAATGTACATTTTGCCATAATGTTCAATAAATACCAACGGTATTCACAAAGTTGATGGTTTATATTTAGGATCATGTTTTATAGCTTTGTCATTCAATTTTTTTGTCATATTTAAAAATGATCTCATTTGATTATTTTATATATTTTAAATGTGATAAAGCCATACAAAGGGCCAGAGATTATTACAGACTGTCACGATCTTCCTCCTCTTCATCTGAAGAGGAGAGGCGAGAAGGATCAGAGGACCAAAATGCGGCGTGGTATGTGTTCATGATGAATGTTTAATTATAGAAAGAACTGAACACTGAATACAAAACCAATAAACAAATAAAGACCGTGAAGCTATCATAAGGACTGTGCTGACACAAGCAACTAACATAGACAATCACCCACAAACAAACAGTGCAACCCAGGCTACCTAAGTATGATTCTCAAGCAGAGACAACTAATGACACCTGCCTCTGATTGAGAACCATACTAGGCCGAAACATAGAAATCCCCAAATCATAGAAAATCAAACATAGACTGCCCACCCAACTCACGCCCTGACCATACTAAATAAATACAAAACAAAGGAAATAAAGGTCAGAACGTGACACAGACGCATTTGATAATCTGAAGTACCCAACAAGGCCACTAGATATCATCCAATAAAAGAAAATACAAATGTGAAAGTTACCAAAATTCTGTCAGTTTACTGGTAAACTTCGAAAGTTTCTAGTAATATGCCATCCCATTTTCAACCATAGGTGTAATGTATAAAGAAAAAGGAAATGCATAGTCAATGGTTATACTATGGTAATCTATGTAATCCAGGATTGTTCCACATCATAAAATAAGATCCAAGTAGGCCAAACATGAGTCAGTCGCCTTGTTTGGAGTTTGAAGTGTTCCAAAAGTATTTTAAGTTCCTCCAGTTAATTGATAGCAGAACAAGGGAACACCAATCTGACCATGCCACATGGCCAACTACTAACAATGGAATGCCAACAGCGTCACAGATTATAATACCTATAGTTGGCACTTCGTCTCGGGCCTAGCAACACCCCTACCAATATATCCTCCAAACACCGGCTTCTCTGGCATTATCACATAAATAATAAACGCTACAATGATCTTCAAGCCAATCAGAAACAAGTATTCAACAATGCCATGGTATATTGTAAATTATTCCATGCTATATATGTAGATGTATCAGAGAGTATCATGTATCTTTATCTTGATTGCCCCTAGATCAGATGTTAAACACATACAGTGCATTTGGAAAGTATTCAGACCCCTTGACTTTTTCCACATTTTGTTACATTACAGCCTTATTCTAAAATTGATTAAATTGTTTTTTCCCCTCATCAATCTACACACAATATCCCATAATGAGAAAGCAAAAACAGGTTTAGAGACATTTTTGCAAATGTATAAAAAAATAAATAAATAAGAAATCACATTTACATAAGTATTCAGACCCTTTACTAAGTACTTTGAAGCCCGTCTGGCAAGTTATTACAGACGCAAGCCTTCTTGGGTATAACGCTACAAGCTTGGCTGACCTGTATTTTGGGAGTTTCTCCCATTCTTCTCTGCAGATCCTCTCAAGCTCTGTCAGGTTGGATGGGGAGAGTCGCTGCACAGCTATTTTCAGGACTCTCCAGAGATGTTGAACGAGTTCAAGTCTGGGATCTGGCTGAGCCACTCAAGAACATTCAGAGACTTGTCCCGAAGCCTCTCCTGCATTGTTTTGGCTGTGTGCTTAGGGTCGTTGTCTTGTTGGAATGTGAACCTACGCCCCAGTCTGAGGTCCTGAGTGCTCTGGAGCAGGTTTTCATCAAATATTACTCTGTACTTTGCTCCGTTAATCATTCCCTCAAACCTGACTAGTCTCCCAGTCCCTGCCGCTGAAAAACATCCCCACAGCATGATGCTGCCACCACCATGCTTCACTGTAGGGATGGTGCCAGGTTTCCTCCAGACTTGACCCATGGCATTCAAGCCAAAGAGTTCCATCTTGGCTTCATCGGACAAGATAATCTTGTTTATCATGGTCTGAGGGTCCTTTGGGTAACTTTTGGCAAACTCCAAGCGAGCTGTCATGTGCCTTTTACTGAGGAGTGGCTTCTGTCTGGCCGTTCTACCTTAAAGGCCTGATTGGTGGAGTGATGCAAAGATGGTTTAACTTCTTGAAGGTTCTCCCATCTCCATAGAGTAACTCTGGAGCTCTGTAAGAGTGATCATCGGGTTCTTGGTCACCTCCCTGACCAAGGCCCTTCTCTCTTCTCAGTTTGACCGGGCAGCCAGCTCTAGGAAGAGTCTTGGTAGCTCCAAACTTCTTCCATTTAAGAATGATGGAGGCCACTGCTGTTGGGGACTTTCAATGCTGCAGACATTTGTTGGCACTCTTACTCAGATCTGTGCCTCGCCACAATCCTGTCTCGGCGCTCTAAGGACAATTCCTTCAACCTCATGGCTTGGTTTTTGCTCCGACATGCATTGTCAACTGGGGGACCTTATATAAACAAGTGTGTGCCTTTCAAATAATTTCCAATTCATTTAATTTACCACAGGTGGACTTCAATCAAATTGTAGAAACATCTCAAGGATGATCAATGGAAACAGGATGTACCTGAGATCAATTTAGAGTCTCAGAGCAAAGTGTCGGTGTAACGGATTTTTTCCTCTTCGTCTGAGGAGGAGTAAGAATCGGAGGACCAAAGCGCAGCGTGGTAAGTGTTCATGTTGATTTTTAATTCAAACTCAGAACACTAAACAGAAAATAACAACGTAAATTTACAAAACTGAAACAGTACCGTGTGGCCAAAACACTCACACGGAAACAAACACACACAAACCAAAAGTGAAACCCAGGCTACCTAAGTATGATTCTCAATCAGAGACAACTAACGACACCTGCCTCTGATTGAGAACCATACTAGGCCGAACACAAAAACCAACATAGAAAAACAAACATAGACTGCCCACCCCAACTCACGCCCTGGCCATACTAAAACAAAGAAATAAAATAACAGAACTATGGTCAGAACGTGACAGTCTGAATACCTATCTAAATAAAATATTTTTTACTTTGAATAAGTGTGCAAACATGTCTAAATATCTGTTTTCACAAAAATGGATTGAATCTATTTTAAAATAATGCTTTAATATAACAAAATGTGGGAAAAAATAAGAATACTTTCCGAATGCACTATATGTGTGTCTGATTAAGATTGTTACGTCCGTCGTCGGAATGAAACCAAAGCGCAGCGTGGAAAGTGTACATCTTCTTTATTTAAAATGAACAGCAAAAAACAACAAAAGATAAACAAACGTAAAGTTCTGCAGGGCTTTACAGCTACTGTGCCAAAACAAGATCCCACAAACTCAGGTGGAAAACTGGCTGCCTAAGTATGATCCCCAATCAGAGACAACGATAGACAGCTGCCTCTGATTGGGAACCATACCCGGCCAACAAAGAAATAGAAAACTAGAATGCCCACCCAAATTACATCCTGACCTAACCAAATAGAGAAATAAACAGGCTCTCTAAGGTCTCTAAGGTCAGGTCAGGGCGTGACAATGATCATCTGAGATAATATTGTTATGTGGCGGATACACTCACTCTTGACTTCACTCACTCTTGACTCTCAAATTCAATTTGTGGTCACTGATTGTTGTGTTTTTTTCTTTATAGAGGACACCCATTCCAGTCTCTCCAGATTTGCCTCTTCTTACGTGTATCAGTAAGCCTTCAACTGTCAATGCAGTGAATGTATTGTGGGACTAATCAAAATAGCTTTTTTACGGTTGTGTTTACACAACACCACTGTGTGTCCATGAACTTGTGAACTGTTTGTAAAGAATCCTTCATACAAACACGCATCAAGGGGAGTTCAAATGACAGGTTAACCTATCTCTGTCATTGAAACACAACAGATTGTAAAATTGAGAGATCAAATGGAATGCTATCATTAATCTGTTTATATTTTCTGACAACAAATTTTTGGATAACAGCACAAGAAATAAAAAAAACACAGCTTTTATATTGTCCTTAATATACAGTATTTCCACTCTTAATGAAAGCCAGATTTGTCCCCAATATTTTGCAACGATGTTATGGATTTCAAGAGCAGCCAACAATATAGAAAATGAACAATGAAGCATGAAGAGCTCACTTGTTAGAGGATACACTGTATCACAGAGCCATGCAGTTCGATAGCTGGTCTCTTATTAAGGATTGTCACGACTTCCGCCCGAAGTCGGTCCCTCTCCTTGTGAAGTCGGTCCCTCTCCTTGTTCTCACCGGCTTTCTAGCTACCACTGATTCACTTTTCATTTTCCATTTTTTTTGTCTTTGTTTCACACACCTGTTTTCAATCCCACAATCACCTGTTCATTATTTAACCCTCTGTTCCCCCCCATGGTTTTTGTGAGTGATTGTTTATTTGTATTTTGGTCTGAGATGGTGTGCGTGTATTTTGTTACATTGTATATATTAATTTTTTGAGTAAAGTACGTTTGATTACTCATATCTGCTGTCCTGCACCTGACTCTACACCAGCTACACCTAGGACCCATTACAGAATCACTCACCCGAAAAATTGAGTCAGCAGGAGCAGACGCCCTCCCTGTTCCAGTGGAGGAGTGCGTTCAGCAGCACACGACCATATGGCAACGTCTGGGCCTGCCATGGATCGCGTGCTGCAGACTATTGATAGTTTGGAGAGAGGAGGAGGTTTTTCAGCGCCTCCACCAGCTCCACTACAACAGGTCCCACTGTCCACCCCTCTTTCCCCTGGTCCCAGCGGGATTCGACTCGCGCTCCCAAGGGAGTATGATGGGACGGCTGCCGGATGCCAGGGTTTTCTACTACAGCTGGAGCTCTACCTGGCGACCGTCTACCTGGCTCCTTCGGGGTGTGAGAGTGTGTCCGCCCACGTCTCCTGCCTTTCAGACAAAGCCCTGGAGTGGGCCAACACCGTATGGTGTGAGGGAGATCATTAAGCAGAGTTCACCCGCCGCTTTCGGGCAGCAGAGTTCACCCGCCGCTTTCGGGCAGTGTTCGACCACCCACCTGAATGTGAATGTCTGTTCCACCTGAAGCAGGGGACGAGGAGCGCACAGGATTTCGCTTTGGACTTCCGGACCCTGGCCGCCAGCGCAGGATGGAACGACAGGGCCCCGATCGATCACTACAGGTGCAGTCCACGCGAGGACGTCTGTCGGGAGTTGGCCTGCAGAGACACCACCCTCACATTGGGCCAGCTGGTGGACCTGTCCATCCGGCTGGACAACCTGCTGACTGCCCGCGGACGTCCGGATCGGGACCTGTCAGTTCCATCCCCCAGCACCTCCGATCCTGACGCCCATGGAGCTAGGAGGTGCTGCACTTAGGGCGACCGGAGGAGGGGCCATTCCCTGCACCATCTGTGGCCGATGGGGGCACACTGCTGGTTGGTTCTGGAGGGGTCCCTCAGGGAGTCAAGAAAGCAGGCAGGGGACTGTCGTGTCTCCCCAGGTGAGTCGGCACCAGGCTCACCCAGAGCCTCCTGTTGCTCACATGTATGTGTTTGTTTCATTTCCTGAGTTTTCCCTGCATTCCCAGCATAAGGCACTAGTAGATTCAGGCGCAGCTGGGAATTTTATTGATTGTTTATTTGCTCATAGTTTAGGGATTCCCCTTGTTCCTGTGGATATGCCTTTCCCTGTGCACGCCCTAGATAATCCGGGACCTGAACTGGCAGGGTGTAGTGGTGTATATTGATGACATTCTGATATACTCTGCTACACGCGCCGAGCATGTATCCCTGTTGCGCAAGGTACTTGGTCGACTGTTGGAACATGACCTGTACGTCAACGCTGAGAAATGTCTGTTCTTCCAACAGTCTGTCTCCTTCTTAGGGTACCGCATTTCCAAGTCAGGGGTGGAGATGAAGAGTGACCGCATTTCAGTCGTGTGTAATTGGCTGTCTCCCACCACGGTAAAGGAAGTGCAGCGGTTTCTGGGGTTTGCCAACTACTACTGGCGGTTTATCCTGGGTTTTGGTCAGGTAGTAGCTCCCATTACCTCACTGCTGAAGGGAGGACCGGTGTGGCTGCAGTGGTCGGCAGAGGCGGCCAGGGCTTTCACCTGAAGGCTCTGTTTACCTCGGCTCCCGTGCTGGCTCATCTGGATCCCTCTTTGGAGTTCATAGTTGAGGTGGACGCGTCCGAGGCTGAGATAGGAGCCGTGCTCTCTCAGCACTCGGGCACGCCACCAAAGCTTCGCCCCTGTGCCTTCTTTTCAAAGAAGCTCAGCCCGGCGGAGCGAAACTATGATGCGGGGGACCGAGACCTGTTGGCTGTTGTTAAGGCTCTGAAGACGTGGAGACATTGGCTTGAGGGGGCTAAACACCCTTTTCTCATCTGGACTGACCACCGCAATCTGGAGTACATACGGGCGGCAAGGAGACTGAACCCTCGGCAGGCAAGGTGGGCTATGTTCTATGCCCATTTTGTTTTCACCCTCTCCTACAGACCAGGTTCCCAGAACGCTAAGGCAGACACACTATCCCGGATGTATGACACAGGGGGAAAGGTCCATGGATCACACTCCCAGGCCTCTTGCCTGGTGGCATGGTGGTGTGGGAGCTGGACGCGGACATCGAGTGGGCGTTACGCAATGAGCCCACTCCCCCCCAGTGTCCAGCTGGGCGCCTGTACGTTCTGTCTACTGTCCTTGACTGTTTGATCTATTGGGCCCATACATCACCCTCCTCTGGTCATCTTGGTATCGGCCCGACGGTGCGTTGCCTTAGTGGGAAGTACTGGTGGCCCACCTTGGCCGAGGACGTGAGGGTTTATGTTTCCTCCTGCTCGGTTTGCGTCCAATGCAAGGCTCCCAGGCACCTGCCCAGAGGGAAATTACAACCCCTACCTGTTCCACAACGGCCGTGGTCGCACCTGTCGGTGGACTTCCTGACCGATCTCCCTCCCTCACAGGGTAACACCTACGGCCCTACAGACTGCGGAGGCCCTGTTCACTCATGTCTTCCGGCACTACGGGGTGCCTGAGGACATAGTCGCTGATCGAGGTCCCCAGTTCACGTCCAGGGTCTGGAGAGCGTTCATGGAACAGCTGGGGGTCTCGGTCAGGTCTTCACCCCGAGAGTAACGGGCAGGTGGAGAGAGTCAACCAGGATGTGGGTAGGTTTCTGCGGTCATATTGCCAGGACCGGCCGGGGGAGTGGGCGGCGTTCATCCCCTGGGCAGAGATGGCCCAAAACTCACTCCGCCACTCCTCCACTAACCTCTCTCCTTTCCAGTGCGTACTGGGGTATCAGCCGGTTCTGGCACCGTGGCATCAGAGCCAGAACGAAGCTCCTGTGGTGGACGAATGTTTCAAGCGCTTGGAGGAGACCTGGGACGCCGCCCATGTGCACCTACAACGGGACGTGAGGCGGCAAAAAGATGGCGCTGACCGCCACCGCAGTGAGGCCCTGGTGTTCGCACTGGGGTCTGGGTCTGGCTCTCGACCCGAAACCTGCTCCTCCGCCTGCCCTGCCGGAAGCTGGTTCCACGGTTTGTGGGGCCATTTAAAGTCCTGAGGAGACTGAACGAGGTATGTTACAGGTTACAGCTTCACCCAGATTATCGTATTAATCCCTCGTTCCATGTGTCTCTCCTCAGGCCGGTGGTGGCTGGTCCACTCCAGGAAGCTGAGGTGGACATCAAGGGGGCCCCGGCGTTTGCTGTTCGAGCTATCCTAGACTCGAGGCGTTGGGCGAGGGGCCTTCAGTACCTCATGGAGTGGGAGAGGTACGGTCCGGAGGAGAGATGCTGGGTGCTGGTGGAGGACGTCCTAGACCCTTCGTTGCTGCGGGATTTCCACCGTCTCCATCTGGATCGCCCTGCGCCTCGTCCTCTGGGTCATCCCCGAGGTCGGTGTCGGAGTGCTGCTGGAGCCGCGCATCAAGGGGTGGTACTGTCACGACTTCCACCGAAGTCGGTCCCTCTTCTTGTTCGGGCGGCGTTCAGCGGTCGACGTAATCGGCTATCTAGCTACCGCCGATCCACTTTTCATTTTTCATTTGTTTTGTCTTTGTTTCATACACCTGTTTTCATTCCCACAATCACCTGTTCATTATTTAACTCTCTGTTCCCCCCATGGTTTTGTGAGTGATTGTTTATTTGTATTTTGGTCTGAGATGGTGTGCGTGTATTTTGTTACTTTGTATATATTCATTTATAATAATAATAATAATAATTTAACAACCCAACTAAGCTGCACTGCTTCTTAAGACAGCGCGCCTCCAACCCGGAAGCCAGCGGTACCAATGTGTCGGAGGAAACACCGTGCACCTGGCCTCCTTGGTTAGCATGCACTGTGCCCGGCCCGCCACAGGAGTCGTTGGTGTGCGATGAGACAAGTATATCCCTACCGGCCAAACCCTCCCTAACCCGGACGACGCTAGGCCAATTGTGCGTCACCCCACGGACCTCCCGGTCGCGGCAGGCTGCGACAGAGTGCCCTAGACCACTGCGCCACCCGGGAGGCCCATATATTCATTTTTTGAGTAAAGTGCGTTTGATCACTCATATCTGCTGTCCTGCGTCTGACTCTACACCAGCTACACCTAGGACCCATTACAAGGATTTGGATCACATACTGTAGAGGTCTATCTGCTGCTAAGTTGAAGAGGCCAAATGGCACACACATACACACACACACCCACAAATATCCAGTACTCACCAGCAATGATCGTCTCTGCCAACATTGCCCAGTATTTCCAGTAAACAAAATACAACATGAAGTGGAACCATTTTAGTCCACATCCATTCTCGTTTTACAATCCACAGTGCAGATAATAGACATTTAACAGATGAAATCAAAATGAATTAACTTGCAGGCCCAGCTGTGCCACATTGCAAGGGGAAAAACTGGCAAAATACATTTTTCTTTTCTGTATAAAAGCTGTTTTCTGAGATGAAGGACTTCAGTACTGTACAAGTCCAATTTCTTTGCCAGAGTGAGTTTTGGATTGCTGCACATACAGCCTGGGAATCAAAGGAGATGCATATCCATACACGGCTAGACAAGGCTCCCTCCCCATGTAACAATTAGACTCCCCCTGCACACGGGACGCGTTTTGTAAAGGTCACAAGCAATTACCCAACCTGAAAAAGCTGGCATGGCTCACATGGCTCTGCACACTCTCATTAGACGTGCACAGATGTAGGATCTTAATTTGAGCCAGTTTGCTACAAAAGGAAAATAATCCTGCAGCAACAGGAAATGTGAATTATAAATAATTGATCTTTTTAGGGGTTGATACATTTTTCGTAAGGGAAAATCAAGTTCAAAATTTCCAGTAGCGGTGGCTTCCAACACAACCTGTGTTATTTGTGTTGTTTGCTCTATAACCTGTTAGTTCATATGCCTTGACACCATGATATATTGGCCTAAGACCGAGACAATAAGAAGTCACAGTGGCAGAATATATTCAACCATATGTCCAGTGAAGTCTACAAAACATATTGCATGTAACAAACAGGCTTATAGTATGGTAAAGCAAGGTAATGTTTCCGACATTTTCGGACTAGTAAACAGCTATTGATTTAGAACCACGTAGAGTTACAGCAAGTTACAAAGAAAACAGGAGTTGCCTACACTATTCCAGCACCATTTCAACTTCAACATCATCTAATCACCTATACTTAGTTTAATACAGTGAAAACTAAAAGATAACAAAAACTATTTAGTCCAATCAACGTGAGCTAAATATGATGTGGCTATCCATGATACTTATTTCTGTGTGTGTGTGTGTGTGTGTGTGTGTGTGTGTGTGTGTGTGTGTGTGTGTGTGTGTGTGTGTGTGTGTGTGTGTGTGTGTGTGTGTGTGTGTTTGTGTGTGTGTGTGTGTGTGTGTGTGTGTGTGTGTGTGTGTGTGTGTGTGTGTGTGTGTGTGTGTGTGTGTGTGTGTGGTGTGTGTGTGCATGCGTGTGTGTGTGTTGCCTCCACTTGAAATGTCACAATGGAAATTTCAAACCTTTTCAATTTCCTGCATTTGCAGGAAATTTCTCCTTCAACAGGGTGATCAAATGAAGTGGGCCATAAATGCACTGTGTTGCTCCCTGCCTTCCAACCCTCCTCTAATAGGTCTGCACCCACCAGAGTTAGAAGCACAAGGGGAAGTACACATCACCTCTGGATCAGATATGAGGGGAAAGGAGTACAGGCAAACACTGTGAGAGGATGAGGGCCCACTATGTGTTACAGTATTAGTCAAAGCCTGACAGGGGGAGGACATGGTTTTCCCCCAATCATTAAAAAAATACAAAAATAAAAAGTTAAACATAGAGTATGATTATTATGTGTATCTTAGAAGATAGTCATACCAATGAACCATACAGATTCATATATATAGGCTCCATATAGGTTAAATCTAAAGAGGAGATACAATGCCTTGCAAAAGTAATCATCAACCCTTGGCATTTTCCCTATTTTGTTGCATTACAACCTGTAATTTAAATCGATTTTTATTTGGATTTCATGTAACGGACATACACATAGAAGTCCTAATTGGTGAAGTGAAATGAAAAAAATAACTTGTTTCAAAACAATTCTAAAAAATTCCAAATGGAAAAGTGGTGCATGCAAATGTATTCACCCCCTTTACTATGAAGCCCCTAAATAAGATCTGGTGCAACCAATTACCTTCAGAAGTCACATAATAAGTTCAATAAATTCCACCTGTGTGCAATCTAAGTGTCACATGATCTCAGTATATACAGTGCCTTGCGAAAGTATTCGGCCCCCTTGAACTTTGCGACCTTTTGCCACATTTCAGGCTTCAAACATAAAGATATACAACTGTATTTTTTTGTGAAGAATCAACAACAAGTGGGACACAATCATGAAGTGGAACGACATTTATTGGATATTTCAAACTTTTTTAACAAATCAAAAACTGAAAAATTGGGCGTGCAAAGTTATTCAGCCCCTTTACTTTCAGTACAGCAAACTCTCTCCAGAAGTTCAGTGAGGATCTCTGAATGATCCAATGTTGACCTAAATGACTAATGATGATAAATACAATCCACCTGTGTGTAATCAAGTCTCCGTATAAATGCACCTGCACTGTGATAGTCTCAGAGGTCCGTTAAAAGCGCAGAGAGCATCATGAAGAACAAGGAACACACCAGGCAGGTCCGAGATACTGTTGTGAAGAAGTTTAAAGCCGGATTTGGATACAAAAAGATTTCCCAAGCTTTAAACATCCCAAGGAGCATTGTGCAAGGGATAATATTGAAATGGAAGGAGTATCAGACCACTGCAAATCTACCAAGACCTGGCCGTCCCTCTAAACTTTCAGCTCATACAAGGAGAAGACTGATCAGAGATGCAGCCAAGAGGCCCATGATCACTCTGGATGAACTGCAGAGATCTACAGCTGAGGTGGGAGACTCTGTCCATAGGACAACAATCAGTCGTATATTGCACAAATCTGGCCTTTATGGAAGAGTGGCAAGAAGAAAGCCATTTCTTAAAGATATCCATAAAAAGTGTCGTTTAAAGTTTGCCACAAGCCACCTGGGAGACACACCAAACATGTGGAAGAAGGTGCTCTGGTCAGATGAAACCAAAATTGAACTTTTTGGCAACAATGCAAAACGTTATGTTTGGCGTAAAAGCAACACAGCCCATCACCCTGAACACACCATACCCACTGTCAAACATGGTGGTGGCAGCATCATGGTTTGGGCCTGCTTTTCTTCAGCAGGGACAGGGAAGATGGTTAAAATTGATGGGAAGATGGATGGAGCCAAATACAGGACCATTCTGGAAGAAAACCTGATGGAGTCTGCAAAAGACCTGAGAATGGGACGGAGATTTGTCTTCCAACAAGACAATGATCAAAACATAAAGCAAAATATACAATGGAATGGTTCAAAAATAAACATATCCAGGTGTTAGAATGGCCAAGTCAATGTCCAGACCTGAATCCAATCGAGAATCTGTGGAAAGAACTGAAAACTGCTGTTCACAAATGCTCTCCATCCAACCTCACTGAGCTCGAGCTGTTTTGCAAGGAGGAATGGGGAAGAATTTCAGTCTCTCGATGTGCAAAACTGATAGAGACATACCCCAAGCGACTTACAGCTGTAATCGCAGCAAAAGGTGGCGCTACAAAGTATTAACTTAAGGGGGCTGAATAATTTTGCACACCCAATTTTTCAGTTTTTGATTTGTTAAAAAGGTTTGAAATATCCAATAAATGTCGTTCCACTTCATGATTGTGTCCCACTTGTTGTTGATTCTTCACAAAAAAATATGGTTTTATATCTTCCGAAAGGCCCTAGAGTCTGCAACACCACTAAGCAAGGGGCACCACCAAGCAAATGGCACCATGAAGACCAAGGAGCTCTCCAAACAGGTCAGGGACAAAGTGGTGGAGAAGTACAGATCAGGGTTGAGTTATAAAGAAATATCTGAAACTTTGAACATCCCATGGAGCACCATTAAATCCATTATTAAAAAATAGAAAAAATATGGCACCATAACAAACCTGCCAAGAGGGCATTAATCAGAGAGGCAACAAAGACACCAAAGATAACCCTGAAGGAGCGGCAAAGCTCCACATTGGAGTATCTGTATATAGGACCACTTTCAGCCATACACTCCAAGGAGCTGGACTTTATGGAAGATTGGCCAGAAAAAAGCCTGGGGACTGGGAAGGACTGGGAAACTTGAGACTGGGGCGGAGGTTCACCTTCCAGCAGGACAATGACCCTAAGCATACTGCTAAAGCAACATTCAAGTGGTTTAAAGGGAAACATTTAAATGTCTTGCAATGGCCTAGTCAAAGCCCAGACCTCAATCCAATTGAGAATCTGTGGTACGGCTTAAAGATTGCTGTACACCAGCAGGAACCCATCCAACTTGAAGGAGCTGGAGCAGTTTTGCCTTGAAGAATGGGCAAAAATCACAGTGGCTAGATGAGCCAAGCTTATAGAGACATATCCCAAGAGACTTGCAGCTGTACTTGCTGCAAAAGGTGGCTCTACAAAGTATTGACTTTGGGGGGGTGAATAGCTAAGTATGCTCAAGTTTTCTGTTTTTTTGTTTGTTTCACAATAAAAACTATTTTGCATCTTCAAAGTGGTAGGCATGTTGTGTAAATCAAATTATACACCCCCCCCCCCCAAAAAATATATATATATTGTAATTCCAGGTTGTAAAACAACAAAATAGGAAAAATGCCAAGGGGGGTGAATACTTTCGCAAGCCACTGTAAAGGCATGGGGGAAGTATCTAAACTGCACAAATAGGCAACGGAGATCCTTTATTGATGTCCATGAAATTGACTCATGCACAGGAAGCCTTGTTCTCAGGGCCGATTCCAACAAATGACATGAACTGTATTCTAATACACCATATCTTATACGTAAAACCCCATGATGATCCTAGTGTGTTGAATGCACGCAATGCGGACCCTGTCTAACAATTCCCATACTGAGGTATGAGATCACAAAACTCACAAACACTAAATCAAAACCGGAGGCACAACGGGTCTTCAACAAAACACCATGGCTCATCCAGTAGAAAAACACAAATTGAAACCATATCCAATAAAAAATACTGTATATCGTATACGTCTTCCTTTTCATAGTTTAAAGGCCAAATGCAATGGGGATTACTTTTTCTGCTAATAATTCAGAAAAAATTATGAAAATGAAAATCTGTGAATATGTGTATCACACTACTATTGGTGACATTGTATATTGTATTGAAATTAAATCATGTGACTATCAACTCTGTAACGCATTCGGAAAGTATTCAGACCCCTTGACTTTTTCCACATTTTGTTACATTACAGCTTTATTCTAAAATTGATTTAATAATATTTTTTTCCTCATCAATCTACACACAATACTCAATACTGATTAATTAAGAAAAAAAACGTTTTTTTGCAAATGTCTTAAAGATAATTGAAATTTGACTTGAAATTGAGCTCAGGTGCATCCTGTTGCCATTGATCATCCTTGAGATGTTTCTACAACTTGATTGGAGTCCGCCTGTGGTCAATTCAATTGATTGGACATTGTTTGGAAAGGCACACACCGATCTATATAAGGTCCCACAGTTTTTAAATTTTTAATTTGACCTTTATTTGACTAGGCAAGTCAGTTAAGAACAAATTCTTATTTTCAATGACGGCCTAGGAACAGTGGGTTAACTGCCTGTTCAGGGGCAGAACGGCAGAGTTGTACCTTGACAGCTCGGGGGTTTGAATTTGCAACCTTCCGGTTACTAGTCCAACGCTCTAACAACTAGGCTACCCTGCCGCCCCAGTTGACAGTGCATGTCAGAGCAAAAAACAACCCATTAGGTCGAAGGAATTGTCCGTAGAGCTCTGAGACTGCCCGGCCAAACTGAGCAATCGGGGGAGAAGGGCCTTGGTCAGGGAGGTGACCAAGAACCCGATGGTCACTCTGACAGAGCTCCAGAGTTCCACTTTGGAAATGGGAGAACCTTCCAGAAGGACAACCATCTCTGCAGCCCTCCACCAGTCAGGCCTTTATAGTAGAGTGGCTAGGTGGAAGCCACTCCTCAGTAAAAGGCGCATGACAGCCCACTTGAAGTTTGCCAAAAGGCACCTAAAGACTTTTCGACCATGAGAAACAAAATTATCTGGTCTGATGAAACCAAGATTGAACTCTTTGGCCTGAACAGGATGACACCTGGCACCATCCATACGGAGAAGCATGGTGGTGGCAGCATCAAAGATGAACCGAGCAAAGTACAGAGAGATTGTTGATGAAAACCTGCTTCAGAGCGCTCAGGATCTCATACTGGGGTGAAGGTTCACCTTCCAACAGCACAATGACTCTAAGCACACAGCCAAGACAATGCAGGAGTTGCTTCGGGACAAGTCTCTGAATGTCCTTCAAATCATCAAATCAAATCAAATTGTCACGTGCCTGAATACAACAGGAGTTTCACCTTACAGTGAAATGCTTACTTACGAGCCCCTAACCAACAATGCAGTTTAAAAAATATATATAAAAAATAAGAATAAGACATAAAATTAACAAGTCACGTCTTGTGGCACAGCCAGAGCCCGGATTTGAACCCGATCGAACATCTCTGGAGAGACCTGAAAATAGCTGTGCAGCGAAGCTCCCCATCCAACCTGAAAGAGCTTGAGAAGATCTGCAGAAAAGAATGGGAGAAACTCCCCAAATACAGGTGTAATCACTGTAATCGCAACCAAATGTACTGAATAAAGGTTCTGAAAACTTATGTAAATGTTACATTTCAGTGTTTAATTTTTTATGAATTTGCAAAAATGTCTAAAAACCTGTTTTTCCTTTGTCATGATGGGGTATTGTGTGTAGATTGATGAGAGGAAACAAGTAAAGGGGTCTGAATACTTTCTGAATGCACTCTATGTTATATTTAATACACACACACACATGCCTCCACACCACACACACTTACCCAAATAACTACATTTTCAATTTCAAAAGGGCACAATGGGAAATTGGTAGTAGGCAAATATACTATATAACTTGAAAATGCCCGCTATATGCAATCCATTATTAGGCCAAGCCTTCAATTTCCATATGAAGAGTTTCATTCCAAAACGCTATATATCCATTTTCAGAAATGTTGGTAAATTATATTTTATTGTTTAAAGAACTTATGAAAGAGATTGGTGTGTTTATTTCACTATCTAATCATGGCACAGGGTTGTTCAATGACAGACGTGTTTGAAATCTATCACTTGATGGTTTCGTTTCAGAGAAAATATTATCATGTTTTTTTGTTTGCCAAATGCTATATATCGGCCTCATTATGAGAAAAAGAATTAGTACTGCTAGGTTTTATACAGTCATATGTAAACAATAACTGCATTTTTAATGAAGAATGTGCAAATGTTATATTTGTGACATCAATATATATATTTTTTAATTTACGAATCAATACAGTAATATATGAGATCTGTAAGGAAAACATTTACATTTGACATTTTTGTCATTTAGCAGATGCTTGGGCTCCCGACTGGCTGGTTCGATCCCAGGCTGTATCACAACCGGCCATGATGGGACGGCGCATAATTGGCTCAGGGTTATCCGGGTTAGGGTTTGGCAGGGGTAGGCCGTCATTGTAAATAAGAATGTGTTCTTAACTGACTTGCCTAGTTAAATAAAGGTTAAATAAAATAAATAAAAATCATGTTAGTATGGGTATTCGAACACAGCTCAGGTGTTTTGTACAATCAGTGTATACCAGTCTGGTAGTTGTAGTAAACTCCTAAGGCATTAAAGTTCTTAAAGAATCAATGTGCATTATAAATTAAAATGACAACTGACCTTTATATAAGCTCCGTCCCCCTTGGGAACCAACCTCCGACAACATTTTCCCTCACAATGATCTCAAACTGGGTTCCTAAATACACAATGAAATGTAACACAGACTAACCCTTGCTAATCAGGACACTCCTGGGTATGTTGTGGTGGACTGTCAATGCAAATACTTCAAGGGAACCTGGTAAAATTGTGTTTTCAGTGTAGGCAGCCACTGAGTGGCTCTGAATTCACTGTCAGCATGCAGCCAAAGATAAAACAACTTTTTTGAGCTAACTAGTGCTCTCAAATCATTTCCTGATTTTGACAGCAGATGGGAGTTGTAACATTGCTAACTTAGCTAGCTTACATACATTTTGAGAAAACAAGTTATATTAAGTGAATAGCTAGCTAGAGTTAGCAGCGTTCGGTGGTCAAGACTGAGAGCTAGCTAACCAGCTGAGCTAGCAAACAAAAGTATACATTTGGATTTTAAAAATACTCCATCAAAATGCTCTGCATTTCAGGAATCACAGTAGCAAGTACTCCTGGTGCACTTAGCCATTTAAGCATAAATGTTTAGAAAAAAAAAAGTTTTTTATATAGCCCTCAGTGGCTTTTTGGCAATTTAAACATGAGTTTATCAGGGGTGTCAACATGTCAACAGTTGCTATCCATTGGCGTGCTGTGATTGGTTGCCTAAAATTCAGGGGAGGGTATTTAGCAAAGGGTAAATTCAAAATGTGAAGTGGCAGGGGTGCAACTTTGGTTTTAGAAGTGGGGGGGGACACAGCTTTTATTTTTTCAGTTGGATAAACACTCCAAACATCCTACCCAATCGCTCGGAGGCATCCGCATGGTCCTTAAGCACACCTTTACCTTGTTTTGTATAACATTCCAATTATAAACTGGGGGGACATGTCCCCAGTGAAAGTTGCACCCCTGTGAAGAGGTATGCTTAAATAACCTATGCAGAAAAAAAAGTTTAAAAAATTAACATAGAATTAGGCATAATGATTATCAAATTAGATTGCAGGAAAAGTTGTTTCAGGTGTTTTAAAAATGTTACATTTTCCCAACCACCCCCCTCCATTCTTCATGCCCCCGCTCCCCTGCTCTCTAATCAGCCTTCTCCATTCAAATCTTAATTTAACATTTGAATCCCATAATGCAGAATCAGCTCCTATGTCTGCAAATAGGCTATTGAGGGGGCTTATTATGTTACCCAATAATAATGCACTAAATCACTGATTGGGCACATCATTGTCACACATAAAAAATTACAGTCGCAAAATAGAACTCAATTGATTGAACATAAAATGTATGTCAACATGATTGAAATAGCCTATATAGGCCCATACCCGTGTGGCCTATGTATTGTCTAATGCAGTCATCTTTGTGTTTGTAGTCAACTTCGTTTTGAGTTATTGGCAGTCACGGCCAGATGATGGCCTAAACATCTTGATTCTATCTTTAGTAGAGATATTCTGTCAATAACGTGACGCAGAACGATGCACTTTGGCTGCTCTATGAGTGGTCTGGATCACTCGTAGATGTGCAAAAGTTTTTTAAGAGCCACGTTACTAACGAAGACTGGGAAACTTAACACAGACGAACACTTGCGTCTGGGTATATTGTGGTGGACGCTCAATGCCTTTGCTTCACTAGAACCTGGTAAAATTACGTTTGAAGTCAGGGTAGCCACTGAATGGTTCTGAATGCATTGCATTCAAAGATATAACCCTTTTAAGAGCTAACTTGTGCTGAGAACAGTAATATTTTACACGCACATTAAGTTACCCATCAGCAATCATTTCTAGTGAAAAAAAACTATGTGAAAAAATTGGTGGATATAGCGTTTTGGAAAGAAACTCTTTATTATTGTAACGAGCCTGGGTGTATACGTTATGTTATATGTTCCCCTCTGTTTTCCTCTGGGCAGTAATTTCATTAAAGCACAAAGACAAAGTAGTTTTGCTTTTCTTTACACTGTAAAACTCATGAGCGTATGAACTATATGAAAACCAAACGTCTATATGAAGTCTTCAACCACAGATAAGATTCACACTTGAAGAGAGGAATCATTTAACGTTACTTGAAACCAAGATAGATATTGAACGACTGGTGTCAGTCTACGTGCAAACTTCAACAGTGTTAAAAAAAAAGTTCAAACAAGCGACGGGAAACAAATAGCCTGCAACTGATGTCCACCAACATATGGTTGCATCTCTTTATCAAAAAACAAAGATCAATGATGTGTCGACAGTAAACAGTAGGCTAGAAAAAGTTGTATTTCGTTTAATGGCCAAATATTACTTTAGATGATGCTCATTGAAATAGCCAACTTTTGGATGAATTTCTAAACTAAATAGAATCTAAAAGGCAACATAACAAAATTGAAGTGGGCTAGCTGCCCATTTCCACCCAAATAAAATACTGTGCTGCAAAATCGAAATCTGAAGAAAAATACAATAGGAATCAAACGGGTTTATAAAAGGCTACAGAATAAGTGTACATCTATCATGGCTAGGCCTATCTTTTTATTCAGGATTTGACAGAACCACACGATGTATTTTTTCTTTTAGGAATCCGTGCAAGGGAGTGGGGAATAAAAATGGATTAGGCTTATAGGCAGAAGCAGAGCAGAAGACGGGTTGTCGGCGAGAATAGGCCTAGACTACTGTAGGTCAAAGAAAGATCTAAAGCCTAAATTCTAATATAAGCCTATCGAGCTATACTTTAAAGTTCCAATGCAGACGTTTTATCTCAAGATCAAATAATATCTGGGTAGCAATTATCTACCTTACTGTGATTGTTTTCAATTAAAATTGTATTTTTTTTATTTTTTATGTAAAGCTTCTTAGCAAAGAGCAATTTATCAAGCAATAATTTTGCTAGGACTGAAACTGAAGATTAGCTGTTATTGGCAGAGCGATTTGGAACTCTCTTTCTTATTGGTCTATTAAATAATTTGCTGCATGGTGACGTTACCACGGAAGACTAACAGTTTTTTAAAACAGCTCTTACACTAAAACGACATCATCATAATTTTCACAATTTCACAGTATTATTCCAACCTCATAGTGTGGAAATATATATAAAACACAGAAAAATCCCAGTTTTGACTGCACTCAGCTTTTAAGATGAATGGTATAGCCTAGTATAAAGACCTACAGTAACATGTGTGAAATACAATTACTGACGTGTTCACGAGACGCAACTGAGGTGACAAAAGTAATTTCTGGATAACGTGGACCTAAACAAATTACACGAGCTCCGCTTCATCTATAGATACGTATAAGCCTGCTGTGTGCACGGCGTTTAATGCATAAGGAATTCACATGAACACGACTCATAAGCCCTACACGTACAGTGACGAAACCACCAGTCTGCCTACACCCCTCACACACCATGTTCAGTTGAAGTAAAAAAAATGGACATACAGTTTTGCGGTGGTGAAGTGTGTGCCAAACTGGTGTAAGGGCACACTAGCCTCCTGTGTAATGGTGTGTAACCACAGAGGTGTCATGGCACGAGAAGTGGACACCTGTAGGGACCCAGGCCCGTGCGCACACTGGTCTGCCTCCAGCCGCAACCACAACTGGAGAGTGTCCTGGTTTGAGCAACACCAGTAACACCAACTTTTGAACTATTCGATCAAATTATCAATGGAAAAACATAACTACTTGGTGTCGGTTGTTTTTATTTATTTATTATTGTGTTATTTTTGATTGAAAGAATGCATTCATTAGACTGAAACACATCTTTCAATCTTCTCCTGGAAATCAAACGAGAGACAATATACGTTTTAGGCTGATTCGTTATCTCAAATTTACTCTATTTAAAGTCTGTTCGTTTTATTTAAATGAGCAGGCTCCCGTATGTGAGGACTACTGAATAAAAAGTGAATATATCTGTCAACCGTTACCAAAAGAAAATTAAATTAATGCAAATGTTCTTCGTTTCACAACTGACATTTGGGGAACCTTTTAGTTTTAGTTTGGTTTTGTCACGTGACTTTTGCAGAGCCACACTTGAACACAACCTATCCACTTTACCAGCAGGATGTCCTTCGTATTTATGCACCACAAAAAAAGACTTCACAGACTCCATACATAGACTTCAGTCAATGTTGAGGGTCTCTTTTTTAGGCTATAAACATGCATAATGCAATATTGAAAGTGTTAAGAAGCTCAGACTCGATTAAAAGGTTCAAATAATTATAGGCTACAGAAATAATAAAATCAAATATATTACATTCAATTTCCACGTAATGCTTATAATCAAATTATAGGCCTACATTTAGCATTGTTTATGAATATTCCAGAAGTAAAAGAAGATTAGTCAAACCATGCTTGTATCAATGTAAACCTGCTAGACAAAATATATAACGGTGCAAATAGTCATAAATAATGATTTGATAATATGGAAATGAATTTTAAAAAGCTGTGGAAAAAAGTTAAACTAACTTGTTGGCATTATGTAATATTGCCACTTAACAACATGCAATGCTGTGCTCTCTTCCGCGTTAAAGTGCAGACGTTTAAACGATTATCTCCTCAGACATACATTCATAAAGACACAATACAAAACTTGAATGAGAATAAATATACTTAGTAATTTGGTTATTGATAGAAATCGACACATTGTATTAAGTCATTTGCCCTGTAGTAAGCGGCAGAAACAGCTCTATAGTTTTACTGTGCATCTTCCAAAGTACCAATGGACGTCCACGCAACGAGTCTAATACCGATCTCATTTAATCTTAAATTATTTCACATGGTCTTTCTTTTCAAAAAACATTTTCAAAAAACATATTTGAAACATGCATTTATACCTGATACATCGCGACATGTTTGTGTTCCAGTGATCCTCTTTAGCCAAGGAATCTGCACAGTCGTGTACAGTAGGTTAAATTTAATCTAGATGGTGGTGTAATTCCTATTCTATCCAGATGAGGGAAAATTTGGGTTCTGTTGTGCAGTCCTTTGGATTTAGAAAAGGGATTTCAACAGAATTCTACAGAATCAAAGCAATGTCAATAACCTAAACAAAACAGATAACGTAGCCTATCACTTCACCAAGATAGCCAAGAAATAATGGTTCATTTATTGAGAAAGATTAAATCGTGCATATGCTTTATGCTTGATTTAGCAGATAACATTTAGAGCAGTGAGCCACACTAACTAACTGTACCTTCACTGTGACTTTAATGAACGATCGCCCTCTTCTCATACTTCGCCTCCATCCAAGGTTGCTGTGGTGACCCAACCTGATGTATTCCATGTGTCTTGATCCCTACAAGACCTGTAGTGAAGTGGCCAAGAGAGAGGGGATAGTGACACTGCACCTTGTTACCGTTGGTTCGACTGTTAACTTTTACTAGTGACATTTTGCGAGCTTGTAAACTATACCTTCTTAATTTCCACAGGAAACACAGAGAACATGCTGTGATAATGCTAGCCTCAGGAATTCAGTCATATTGACTGAATCCCCCCTATAGTCTAGGAGCATTGCAACCCACAAAGGTATCGATTACATGAGCCCTATAGCATGTTTGATGCTAAGGATGGAGGTGTAAAAGGCCTTACCGGTTAGTGAGTCCCTTGGTCTGGGTTGTAATCGAAACTTCATGTGACACTATTATGCGATTCCCATGGTTTGCTAGTTCCGGCCTCTTATGGCGCGCGAAACACATCATGAGCGAGCTCCAAGGCGGGACGCACCGGCGGTCAGTTGGTTCCGCAATGGACCAAAAAACGCAACTGGAAAATATATTAGCAATTGTGCCGACTTAATTTTAATAGCATAATAATAGTAGGCATTGCAATATAAATACATTGATTGAAATAAAAATGGAGTTGGCAAATGTTCATAGAATTTATATGACAATGGATTTTGTGAAAATGTATCAAAGTGGATGGAATGAAACAAATCTGAAATATTATGTTTTAATGATACAAATAGGTGGATAAGATTCGAATAGCTCTTTGATCAAAATGTATAGGCTACACTGCAGGCTCTATTGCCAAATGTCACTCACAAAATATTGTAAACACAGTCTACATTAGTGGAGAAGTGCCCATTGGAAGTCCATCCAAAGCACAACTCACCTCATTCGAAAGAATCTCTTCAATGGTTTACAATGTATTTTCTATTTACCAATGCATCGTGTTCAATAAAATGTTTCCCCTCAGTCACTTAGTCCCTATGTAAAATACAGAGAGAGGTTGAATTGCGCAAACCGGATGGTGCATGTGAGCAACAGCCTATCCACGGTCAGGACTGCCAAAGAAACAAAACCAGAACTCCAGCGTGGTAAAATTGACGTAGAGAGACGCGTCAAATTAATCCCAACAAACTTCGGCCTCTGGGATAACTCAATTTAGCCTTTATCAGATGAAGATCACTTCAGTGCCGTCGTACAAAGCATTTTCTCTCAAAGCACTGTGATAGAAGAGGGAGAAGAACAATTGGAAGGAGTCTTTTAAGAAGTCCACATTTTTTCTTCAACGTTTTGCTTCCTTCGTGCAGAAGGGAGAACCACCGCATTCAACCATTGAGGGGCAACTATTTCAAAGCATCTCGAACCACAGGCAAATGGGTAAGCTTGCGTTAACATCGGCATGCTTCAGTGAAAGAAAGCTTATGGAAGCATAACCATGCTTAACACGCCTGTATAACGCCAGAAATAACTATACAGTTGATTTCGGGTTGTAGATAAAGTGGACATATCCCTTTACAGAACGAATGGAATGATAGTTTACACGACAGACAAGTCTTTTTTTCCGCGATATGCTAATGCGGCATATTCATAATTAAGTTCATATTCAATGGTTGATTTATTAAAAATGTATGTACAGAATATTGAAATGAATTGACATAAAACTTCAAAAGTGGCAAAAGTGGCACTAAGATCCAAATGTAAGTTAAATGTCGCCTCCTGATGTGATTAGTAATAACAAAAACGTACAATAGCTCGCCATTTTGCATGGTTAAATTTACTGTGCGAGTATGAAGTTATGTCTGCTTTCATGACTGAATATGTTAATGCATCTTTATTCCCGTTAGAGCAAACCTATGGCGAGGTGAATCAGTTGGGTGGTGTATTCGTCAATGGACGACCTCTGCCTAACGCCATACGACTACGGATAGTGGAGTTGGCCCAGCTTGGAATCAGACCCTGTGATATTAGTAGGCAACTTCGTGTCTCTCACGGCTGTGTGAGCAAGATATTAGCTCGGTACAGCGAAACAGGTTCCATTTTACCCGGTGCCATCGGGGGGAGCAAACCACGGGTTACCACACCGAATGTAGTGAAGAACATAAGGGATTACAAACAAGGTGACCCGGGGATATTTGCCTGGGAGATCCGGGACAGACTACTAGCAGACGGAGTTTGTGACAAATACAACGTGCCCTCAGTCAGCTCCATTAGCCGGATTTTACGGAACAAGATTGGAAATCTTTCCCAGCCAAACCAGTATGAGAGCAGCAAGCAAGCCCCCACACAGGCCGGCCTCTCTTACAACCACATATACCCTTATTCATACCCCAATGCTATGTCACCCAATGGCAAAATGGGCAGCGGTCCCGGAGTACCCGTGACGGCCGGGCATGTAAACATATCAAGGGCCTGGCCATCGGCGCACAGTGTCACCAACATTCTGGGTATCAGGGCCTTCATGGATCATCAAGGTGCGTAATATTGAATCTATTTTCTAGACAAATGATTGCTTGTTGATTTATATGGCACCATACATACACACAGTTCTAACCCATTTCCCAATAATTGTCAAAGTGCATTTGGGGTGACTGGCTTGAGCTATTGGACGTGCTTTTCAGTTTATGACTAATTTGTCCATGATGTATGATTTATAAATCATGGTTTGACATGTAATCATCAGGGAGGAAATTTGCCCTATAAATCTTTGTAGGCCTTGGTTTTGTGCCTCACAAGGAAAACGACTTACTCTGCAGGCCTACTCACTGGCGTCTAGGCAAGCACCTTGCTTAGGCTATCCGTTAAAGCCTCCTCGTTCCCGGTAGGACCTAAGGTCACTCACTATAAGTTCCTACTCGTCATGTTCTTAGTGATATGTTGCCTGTAGAGCCCAGATGTATTGTCGGCCATGGCTGCAGCGCTGCTATCAAGGAAACAAATTAAGGTAGCAAGTAGGCCTATAGCATGTAGCCATATTCGAAAGAGCATAATTATTATGCATGCTTGTACAATGATGCGATATAATAATCGATCATTTGATGTGGCATTGAACATTTTAAATAGCTATAAACGTGTGATAGCCTTGTCCACATTTCCTCCAATAGATTCCTGACGAACAGCTTATAAAGTTCTTGATTCAGAAACGAAAACAATAGGCCTGGCTTGGACACGCACAATTACGCACACTATTCCTCTTCTCAAAACGTATTGTTTTGATAGCATTTTAAGAAATATATCCGATATAACGTGCAATATTAATATTAAGTATAACATATAATTAAGGTCTCATTTAATATTTTACAGTTTCAACGGCTGCTTTCTTCATATAGGATCATTTGATAGTTAGTTATGAATATCAATAGATCAGAGGCATTTTGACAGTTTCCCCTTAATGATCTGACATGTAAAGTGCAATTTTCTGTTTCCGAATCAGCAATTGCTGGAGCAGAGGGATATCCACAGAAAATGGAAGACTGGAGTAGTATCAACAGAGCGACGTTTCCCTCCGCTCATGCAGTCAACGGAATTGACAAATCAGCCATTGATGCAGACATAAAATATGCACAGGTAAAAACAAGAACTCATATAAATGCGTAAGACGATAGCTGTGTCCTTTATCTGCAGAGACTGGGTTCGAAGTGTAACATAATATAGTGTGTATTGAAAGGCATTCATCTGTTGAATATAGGCTTGGTATTCGCAAGTTGTTTTAATGTTCGTCAAAATGTTCAACGTTTGCTCCAGCACTATTCAAGGAAGATTAATATGACACACTTATGTCATAGATGTGCAAATGTTTCGTTGTGGGAAACGTAAATCTGACATACTTTCTTTGTGTTTGTGCGTATTTTCTTGCAGCCTTCATCGACATTATCCAGTTATGTCCCTGCTTGTGCCTACTCACCTTCAAACCAGTACGGCGTTTATAGCGGGCCAGGTAGCTATGTGACCCCTGGGCACCCTTGGCAGTCCCAGAACTCGAGTTTGTCCCACCCAAGCAGCGGCATGACGATGCACGCTGGAGACATCCACTCTACAATGCCGTTCAAACATCCATCGCGAGAAGGTAGGCCAGATCCTGTTTGTGTTCCATTCGGATCACAACTCGGTATCTCAATTTTAGCATAATTTAGCATAATTCACTGGCAGCTGACTCGTTTCCCTCCAAGTTTCCTTCATCTATGGCAAAAAAAACATCGTTGTTGTAAGTTCAATAACAAGCGGTAAAATAACAATGTGCATTTTTATAATTTTATACTTTCTTTTTAAAGCCTATTCAAACACACACGCACCTGTGTCAAACAAACACACACACTTATTATTAGGCAACCATTAATCTAACACCGGTTGTCTAATTGTGGACATTAAATATTAAATTATGTCACTGTCAAGTCCCACAATAATTATATGTATATGTTATAATGGGTGACTAAAATATATAGGGCATTAGTGCAAAAGAAATCTAAGCCTACATTAGCAAAGGGTCTCGAAATTGTAGCAGCCTAAAATATTGATGTAGGCCTAATGGTGCGGACCTATAGTGTTTCTAACTCTATGACAGCTAAATTATCATTATTTTAGGCTGAGATAGGCCTAAATAGGTGCTTGAACTAAGTGATCTCGGCCCTTATACATGTATTATTCTACTTATGCTTCGATTAAAACATGTTCTTATCCCTTTGATAGCTGCTGTATATTTTAATTTCAAATGAAATATATGATACAATTAAAAACATTTAGTGTTCTAAAAAAATAGTTATTAGCCAACATTTACAGATGATATGGTCTTGACAAAAATAATGCATGAATAAATTCGATGATGAATCGAGGTGTGAACCCAAGAAGACAAATGTGGAAGTTATATTGCAGCATGTGATCCATGTTGTCAGTAAATTCATTCATAGTGTACAATTTAAATGTCATGTGAAGTTTAGAAAAATAACATTGTGTAAAATAATGTGGAATACATTAAATATGGTATCAAATGAATAGCCTTATAGTGTAACATTGACTATTGTGATTATTAGTAACCTATTTTGTATTTAAATGTTGCATGTCTTAGTCTAACTTTCAGGTGATTCAGGTCTGTATAGGCCTAAGATAAAATCATTTTGGTTTTTAATAAATATTGGCATTTTTAGTTTTGCTGAAATAAAGAGTAATGGCTTGTGTGCTATACAAACGTCTCCTGTTTGTGTTCTGCAGGAGACAGAAAGCCCCCCAGTCCCCTAAGCAAGCAACTGCAGCAAGAGGCGTTGAGCAGTGTACACGGACTCAATCTCCCTACCTCATCCTCGTAATGCCAGGGAGCTCGTGCCGCAAACCGAGGACTCAAAACTCACAGTAGGACTATGTAAGGAGCTGCAGACCCTTATCTATTTGAGGGCATTTCAAGAATACAAACAGTAAGTGCAAGCACTATTTATGATTTGTTTGCCAAAGTGTTAACTATTGAATGGGCCCTTATAGCCTAACACATGTGCATACAAATGTAGCCAAATATAAATAGACTCCAGTCGGTCTGTGGCCATATGAATGTAAACTTATGAGGATGTTGAACTGTACTGGAGTCTTCTATCCTCATGCAGCAGAATTAGTGGTTGGTGGTTGTGTCGTCTTTTCATTGAACTACTTCATGTATATTTCTGTAAAAGACTGCAGGATTTAAATGCAATAATGTCTGTCATTGATGTTTCATTAAACAAGTTTGCTATAGTTGACAATGGAACTGTATCCTGTACACGCAGTAAATTGTTTTCTTAATTGGTTACAAATCTGGTTTCTACAGACCAACTCAACGATGTGAACAAAGTGATACAGTGTACATGTAAAATAGATAATTGCAAAAGCTTTAATTATATATTTTTATAAATCCATTGTAAATATTCTAAATAAAGGCATTGTAAAATATAACTGTTCCTGTCATTATAAAAATGCTAAACAAGTACTGCATACCATCTTTCTTAGTCAAATGTGTTTGCTTAGCGATTTAAAGCGCAGATATAGAATGCACTGGGTGTCGCAGATCATTAGGAAGCTGTTAGAGGAAGAAATTAGATTTCTATATCAGCAAGATGGCCAAAATTGATATGTGAAGTTATCGGTATGTATGAGGGAAATCACTGCGTATCATGCTGGAACAACGTGTAGGTTTGCCCTCATGGGCGCTACAGTGCTTCTGCGTTAATGGAGCTTACTGCTTTTGGCGCCTCCAGTGATGGTATCTTAGCTCCTTCTTCTGGCTACTTGCCATAAGGCAAATGAAATAACCAATCAAGAGCATGAGCATGTTATTTTGCAATAAAGGCTGCGTTTGGGATAACACACACACACACACACACACACACACACACACACACACACACACACACACACACACACACACACACACACACACACACACACACACACACACACACACACACACACACACACACACACACACACACACACATGGGTTGGTGTGACAATTGATACACTGCATACCATCACTGAAGGCTCCGAATGCAGTAAGTTACATTACCTACATACATTTGGAACATACTTTGCAAATTGTGGAATATCAGTGACATTCTATAGCTTTTGATTTGGGCAATACTTGTTTATTGTTTTGTTTGTTGAATGGTGTGTTCAGTATTCAATTTCCATAAGATATACTCTGCTGAAAATCCCCGAATATGCATGGTGTTGTTGGTTTTGAATGTTGTGGATTTTGAAACAATCAAAGATTTTATGTCATTATAGCCTGAAATGTGCGAACATGTAGACATTTGGTTCATCAGTTCCTTCACAGACTGATTCATTTGAGTCATCTGACCATTAGACATAGACCTATTTTACATACCATGTCCACACAACTTGAATGGCTGTCTCTGAAGGATTTGCATTCTCTCAAACTAACAATCAACATATTGATAACGTACACAAAATTATTGATAATTTCAAGCCCAAAGACCCCATCCAAAAATTAGTGCATGTGTCTCACTCCAGCCGACTAACACTGTACGTGCCATAGGCTACATTCCATAAACTGTGCATTCCAATTCACAGCCTGTATTTTTCATCCACCTCAAAATCGAACAATGATTAGTTATATTTAGAGATAAATGCTAAAGTTTATCTAAAATTTAAAGGGTTGTGATTTAAGTAGACAATGCATACTGTACATTGACCGACAATCAAAATGGGATAGACTATATTATTGGAAAAGCGTATACAGTGCCTTCAGACCACAGGAGGTTGGTGGCATCTTAACTGGGGAGGACAGGCTAGTGTTAATGACTGGAGTGGAATGGTAACAAGTACATGGTTTCCAGGTGTTTGATGCCATCCGATTTGCACCATTCCAGACATTATTATGAGCTGTTCTCCCCTAAGCAGCCTCCTGTGCTTCAGAAAATATTCACACCCCATGACTTTTCCCAAATTGTCTTGTGTTACAGCCTACATTTAAAATTAATAACATTTAGATTGTGTTTCACTGATTTACACACAATACCCCAAAATGTCAAAGTGGAATAATGTTTTAGAATGTTTATACATTTATTAAAAATGAAACGCTGAAATGTCTTGAGCCAATAAGTACTTAACCATTTTTTTTAATGGCAAGTATAAATAAGTTCAGGAGTAAAAATTTGCTTAACAAGTCATAATAAGTTGTATGGACACTTTGTGTGCAATAATAGTGTTTAACATGATTTCTGTACCCCACACATACAATTATCTGTAAGGTCCATAAGTTGAGCAGTGAATTTCAAGCACAGAGTCAACCACAAAGACAAGGGAGGTTTTTCTATGGTTCGCAAAAAAGGGCACCATTGGTAGATGGGTGAAAAAAGCAGACATCGAATATCCCTTTGAGCATGGTGAAGTAACAGGCATTCTTCCTAACTCTGTTTCCGGAGAGGAAGGAAACCGCTCAGGGATTTCACCATGAGGCCAATGGTGATTTTAAAACAGTTACAGAGTTTAATGGTTGTGAAATGAGAACTGAGGATGGATCAACAACATTGTAGCCACAATATTAACATAAATTACAGAGGGAAAAGAAGGAAGCCTGTGCACAATGCAAATATTCCAAAACATGCATCCTGTTTGCAATAAGGCACTAAAATAATAATGCAACAAATGTGGCAAAGAGAGTAATATTTTGTCCTGAAAACAAAGCATTAAGTTTGGGGAAAATCCAACACAACACATAACTGAATATCACTTTTCAAATTTTCAAGAATGGTGGTGGCTGCATCATGTTATGGGTATGCTTGTCGTTGGCAAGGACTAGGAAGTTGTTTTAGGATAAAAATAAATGGAATAGAGCTAAGCACAAGCAAAATCCTAGAGGAAAACCTGGTTCAGTTTGCTTTCCAACAGACACTGGGAGACAAATTCACCTTTCAGCAGGACAATAACCTAAAACATAAGGCCAAATTTACACTGGAGTAATTTACCAAGATGACATTGACATTGAATGAGTGGTATAGTGACAATTTCAACATAAATCGGCTTGAAAATCTATGGCAAGACTTGAAAATGGCTGTCTATTAATGACCAACAACCAACTTGACAGAGCTTTACACATTTTTTGAAGAATAATGGGCAAATATTCTACAATCAGTTGTTTTCCATTAATAATAATACAAACACGTTTTTTTCTTCCACTTTGACATTAGAGTATTTTGTGTAGATCGTTGACGAAAAATAACAACTAAATACATTTTAATCCCACTTTGTAACACAACAAATGTGGAAAATGTCAAGAGGTGCGAATACTTCTCTGAAGACACTGTATATGGTAAATGTGGCAAAACAATATGCATACACATTACTTTGAGCCCTGTAGTTGATCAATTGATTGATGTTAGCCACATAGCGGTAACGGCAACAAAAACTTGGGAACACTTGACTAATGAGGGATACAAAGTATATAGAAAGCAGGTGCTTTCACATAGATGTGGTTCTTCAGTTAATTATGCAACCAACATTTCATCATGCTTATGGTCAAGTATTAAAATGTTGGGCAGGCTGTTATTTTGCCCATTATTTTGGCTACCTTGGCTATGCCCCTATATGATGACAGTGCCCACATCCACAGGTCATTAGTGGTCACTGAATGGTTTGATGAGCATGAAAATGATGTAAATCCTATGCCATGGCCGTCTCAGTCACCAGACCTCAACCCAGTTGAATCTCACTTATGGGAGATTCCGTAGCAGCGCCTGAGACAAAGTTTTCCACCACCATCAACAAAATACCAAATTATGGATTTGTTTGTGGAAGAATGGTGTCGCATCCCTCCAATAGAGATCCAGACACTTAGAATCTATGCCAAGGTTCATTGAAGCTGTTCTGGCACGTGGTGGCCCAACATCCTTTTGGCACTTTATGTTGGTGTTTCCTTTATTTAGGTAATTACCTGTATATTTCTAGGTTTGGAACTGATGATGGACACTTTGATGATTTGGACATCCTAATCTGTCAGTTAGGCTATTACTCCAACAATATTGGTGTAGCACTCTGTAATACTCTGTAATATTCATAAAAAATGAGTAAAGAACTTACTTAGTTAGATGTAATAAAAATATATCAAAGAGATAATTGCATTTTATAAAAGTTATTCCTGCTATCAAATTCAATCAACATGGGGCCAGTAGCGGTTCCATAAGATATGCAGTTGCCTCTGCAAGCTATGCCAGAGAATATACAGTATAATCGTTGCAGCAATTTAATTTAACTTAATTTCTTTACAAATAATGCAAGTTTCGTTTTTTTCTTGTGTTTTAAACATTCAAAAACTTAAACTAAGTTGCCACCAAGTGAAAAAGCGAGGAAAACCAGTCTTGAAAACCAGACTGTTTTAATTAAATGAGTATAATTTCATTTATAAATGGGTCATCAAAATATGGTTGTCAGAGCTTAGTTGAAACAAATGACTTCAGATAGGAAATAGTTTTACAGGGTCATCGTGTGTGAAGCAGACTACAGTCCAGAGATAGACAAGGATCATCATTAATCCACATGACCAGCGGTCTCCTGCTTCAGTTGACACAGTTTTCAGTTACAGTAATCAACCAATCAATGACTGAGTGTGTTGCTGAGGTAAAAATGCATTTCCATGAGGATTTCCATGTTTGTCTAATCAAGTACAATTAACAATTGAGAAAGACAGAGAGAGACAAAACATTGACATAATCAAGTACATCTAATATTTATATTTCATTTGTGTATTCTTCAAAGTGTTGAACAAGTTCCATAAAAACTATAATTCTCTCTTGAAAATGATCTTAATGTTATGTGGACATTGTAAGTAACAGTCAGCTGCTTTTCAATGCCAGTGAGCACATCTACCAACTTCTGCTGCTTCATTGTAAGACTTCTGTTTAGGTGTTTGCCTTTTACTGCAACAGGGTTACAGCAAATTCAAAGTGAGTGTTACCATTATTCCTTTGATTTCATTGAGAGGGATTCCATCTTGCCCTTAAGATTAAAATCAGACCATAGCTTATCTTAGTTCTAATAATGTCCACAGGCTTCTGAAACCTCTTTTCGCTATTGTATGAAAACATACACTGAGTGTACAAAACATTAGGATACCCCCCCACCACTTTTGCCCTCAGAACAGCCTCAATTCATCGGGGCATGGACTCTACAAGGTGTCCAAAGCATTCCACAGGGATGCTGAGCCATGTTGATTCCAATGCTTCCAACAGTTGTGTAAAGTTATCTGGATGTTCTTTGGGTGATGGACCATTCTTGATACACACTGCAAACTGTTTGAGCGTGAAAAACTCAGCAGTTTTGCAGTTCCTGACACACTCAAGCTGGTGCGCCTGGCACGTACTACCACACTCTGTTCAAAGGCACTTAAATATTTTGTCTTGCCCATTCACCCTCTGAATGGCACACATCCACAATCCATGTCTCAATTGTCTCATGGCTTAAAAATCATTCTTTAACCCGTCTCCTCCCCTTCATCTACACTAATTGAAGTGTATTTAACAAGTGACATCAATAAGGGATCATAGCTTTCACCTGAATTCACCTGGTCAGTTTATGGCATTGAAAGAGCAGGTGCTCCTAATGTTTTGTACACTAAGTGTAGTTTACTTGTTAAAAAATCTAAGAATCTTACAAACTCAAACTCTCAAATCCAAAAATGATGCATCATCTACAGTGCCTTGCGAAAGTATTCGGCCCCCTTGAACTTTGCGACCTTTTGCCACATTTCAGGCTTCAAACATAAAGATATACAACTGTATATTTTTGTGAAGAATCAACAACAAGTGGGACACAATCATGAAGTGGAACGACATTTATTGGATATTTCAAACTTTTTTAACAAATCAAAAACTGAAAAATTGGGCGTGCAAAATTATTCAGCCCCTTTACTTTCAGTGCAGCAAACTCTCTCCAGAAGTTCAGTGAGGATCTCTGAATGATCCAATGTTGACCTAAATGACTAATGATGATAAATACAATCCACCTGTGTGTAATCAAGTCTCCGTATAAATGCACCTGCACTGTGATAGTCTCAGAGGTCTGTTAAAAGCGCAGAGAGCATCATGAAGAACAAGGAACACACCAGGCAGGTCCGAGATACTGTTGTGAAGAAGTTTAAAGCCGGATTTGGATACAAAAAGATTTCCCAAGCTTTAAACATCCCAAGGAGCATTGTGCAAGGGATAATATTGAAATGGAAGGAGTATCAGACCACTGCAAATCTACCAAGACCTGGCCGTCCCTCTAAACTTTCAGCTCATACAAGGAGAAGACTGATCAGAGATGCAGCCAAGAGGCCCATGATCACTCTGGATGAACTGCAGAGATCTACAGCTGAGGTGGGAGACTCTGTCCATAGGACAACAATCAGTCGTATATTGCACAAATCTGGCCTTTATGGAAGAGTGGCAAGAAGAAAGCCATTTCTTAAAGATATCCATAAAAAGTGTCGTTTAAAGTTTGCCACAAGCCACCTGGGAGACACACCAAACATGTGGAAGAAGGTGCTCTGGTCAGATGAAACCAAAATTGAACTTTTTGGCAACAATGCAAAACGTTATGTTTGGCGTAAAAGCAACACAGCCCATCACCCTGAACACACCATACCCACTGTCAAACATGGTGGTGGCAGCATCATGGTTTGGGCCTGCTTTTCTTCAGCAGGGACAGGGAAGATGGTTAAAATTGATGGGAAGATGGATGGAGCCAAATACAGGACCATTCTGGAAGAAAACCTGATGGAGTCTGCAAAAGACCTGAGAATGGGACGGAGATTTGTCTTCCAACAAGACAATGATCAAAACATAAAGCAAAATCTACAATGGAATGGTTCAAAAATAAACATATCCAGGTGTTAGAATGGCCAAGTCAAAGTCCAGACCTGAATCCAATCGAGAATCTGTGGAAAGAACTGAAAACTGCTGTTCACAAATGCTCTCCATCCAACCTCACTGAGCTCGAGCTGTTTTGCAAGGAGGAATGGGAAGAAATTTCAGTCTCTCGATGTGCAAAACTGATAGAGACATACCCCAAGCGACTTACAGCTGTAATCGCAGCAAAAGGTGGCGCTACAAAGTATTAACTTTGCAAAGAAAATTATTCAGCCCCTTTACTTTCAGGGCAGCAAAGAGAGTTTGCTGCACTGAAAGTAAAGGGGCTGAATAATTTTGCACGCCCAATTTTTCAGTTTTTGATTTGTTAAAAAAGTTTGAAATATCCAATAAATGTCGTTCCACTTCATGATTGTGTCCCACTTGTTGATTCTTCACAAAAAAATACAGTTTTATATCTTTATGTTTGAAGCCTGAAATGTGGCAAAAGGTCGCAAAGTTCAAGGGGGCCGAATACTTTCGCAAGGCACTGTACTTACCCATTAATATAGCCGAGGATTGATCATTCCCCATCTACAGGCCTTTGACTGAGTATCTGGAAAAACTCAGCCCACTGGGCACACACTGGTTGAATCAATGTTGTTTCCTCGTCATTTCAATGAAATTACATTGAACCAACGTGGAATAGACGTTGAATTGACGTCTGTGCCCAGTGGGAGGCGTCTCTGTGCTCTCTGAGCTCTTTTTAATAAGGGTTAGTTCCTTCCTTCAATGCGAAGCCCCCAGTGACTTGGCATATCCGAACATAAAAATATATAATAAATGCACCAAAAAGTCCCCTCTCTTTGAACTTGAAGAGCTTGAGTGTAATAGTTTTCTGCTACTCAATGTTGTAAAGACTCTAGTGCAAAGGCAAGCTTTAAAGACAATAGTGAATATGGGGAAGACTCAAAATCTTTGATACTAATGGGTCTAAAAATTAGGCCAAGTGCGTAATCCAAGCAATGGCACTCTATTCTGTGAATAGTATAATTCATCACTGTCTTGTGTGTGTGTATAGGACAGATTGAACTTTATTTGTACAGACAAGAGCTCAATGTCTGTACTTGACACTCACCTGGGTATGATTTAGGACTTCTAAATTATCACAATGTTTTGAAGGGGGAAACTACCCTGGGCAGGCCAAAAGACTCTCACGCAGGGTACAGTACCTTTGTGTGACTCCCACTCAACAAGACGGAGAGCATCTCAGGACGAATGACAAAAAAAGACAGAGACAGCTCCTGAGGATGATACATGAGAAACCTTCTGTGGAGAAAGTGGCAACTTGGCAACTGTTTGACTCAAAAAACAAGCGCCATGTCAACGTTTTGATTTCTTCGACCTCAAATTAATTATCATGGACATTGTCATGGAAACTAGTAGCAAACTACAATTAAAATTTGAGCTGAGGTGACAGGATATGTGATTGTTGGCAGAGATTCAACTCAAAGGTTGATTTTCCTGTCTCTTGAGGCAGTGTCTAGATGCCCATACATCTTATTGTCTGTGTGGCAGACATGCGGCACATAATGTTGAGACTTTACAAAAACATAGCTGTTTGTGAAAATAAGAAAGTTTGCATGAGGTATTATTATCACTCCCAAACCTCCTAGTGAAAAAGTACAACACAAACGCCATGGTTCCTTAATGATGTAATCCCTGCAATGCAACCATCATTGACTTCTCTTCCACTGTCTGTCTGTGCTGTCTTCCTGTCCACATGATTTCCAAACAGGCAGTGGCAGAGAGTCCAGAGAGAGGATGATAAATGTCTCCCTCCCATGTTCTGACTTGCTCTGCCAGCTAACCACATCAAGGAGGCGCTCTGAAAGCAAAGGGACAGAGACATGATGATGACATTTGTCTTTTTAAATGAAAACGTATCATTTCACAGTTGCTCTGGACTGGCTCTCTAGGGGATTCTGAGGCTGTTTTGGTCAACAGAGCGAGGCAGAAGCAAAGGCAACGCAGCAATAAGCAAAAACCACAGGATCACTTTGAATTGCTGAGCCTCAGCTCTGATTATTACATACAGAAGACTAAAGCGGCATGAAATTATCTTTGCATACACATTTAAAATAGTTCCCTTTATAGGACAGTGTCAGGAGTGCATGCAGAGAATAGTTTTGCAAACCAGAATTATGCTTGCCATTCCTGTGCCGTTTTAGTTGTGGGTATGCAAATATAGCAACCATTTCCAAAAGGAAGATGCAGATCTTCACATAAGAATATGTGTGTTTCCCGAGGGAAAATATAGACTTTTGTGATTGCTTCAGCAGTTTTTATGTCATAAATGTGCTGTGAGAGGAGCTCTCGAGTTTGGAACTCGGTAGTGAGTGGTGCAACCGAGGACAGATTATTTTTTATGTGTTACGCGCTTCAGCACTCAGTGGCCCCATTCTGTGAGCTTGTGTGGCCTACCACTTCGCAGCTGAGCCATTGTTGCTCCTAGACGTTTCCACTTCACAATAACAGCATTTACAGTTGACCGGGTCAGCTCTAGCAGGGCAGAAATGTGACGAATTGACTTGTTGGAAAGGTGGCATCCTATGACGGTGCCACGTTGTAAGTCACTGAGCTCTTCAGTAAGGCCATTCTACTGCCAATGTTTGTCTATGGAGATCGCATGGCTGTGTGTTTGATTTTATACACCTGTCAGCAACTGGTGTGGCTGAAATAGCCAAATACACAAATTTGAGGGGGTGTCCACATACTTGTATAAATATAGTGTACAGTATATACTGTGCTTAATGCTGCCACATGCCAAGTGTTACCAAAGAGCTGTGTGGCATCAGATTTAAAGTCTTATGAGGTGATAATGTCGGTTTGGGCAGGAAAATGTAGTTGCATGTGAACAACATTTGCGGTATCTACAGAAATGAGACATTATTAAGTGCATCACAGTGGTGTTTGAAGAAGCACGATCAGAAGGGAACTAGTTAAGAGCTTCAACATCAGAAAAAACCTCTGCAACCCAAATATCGATTCCATTGCCTTTTTTACTGACAGTAAAGACAATAGTATGAAGGCATCATACAAGTTCTTGAACATAATGTTCCTCTTTTGTACAATGACAACTTAGGCCTATGATTCCCACAAACAACCATCATGGTGTAATAAAACCCACAAACATATAAAAGGTTTAGGAAGTCTTCATACAGGTATACTTTGTGTAGGTATGTTAGGATGCAATCACAGACATGGTCTTTACCATTGAATTGATGCTTGCTTTCAAGTAAAAAATCAAGGGCATATTGCATGTAACTCAACATGGGTAGGCCAAGGTGAAGAGGTAGTCCAAGGTAAATAGGTAGTCCAAGGTGAAGATGTAGACCAAGGTGAAGAGGTAGTCCAAGGTGAAGAGGTAGTCCAAGGTGAAGAGGTAGGCCAAGGTGAAGAGGTAGTCCAAGGTGAAGAGGTAGTCCAAGGTGAAGAGGTAGTCCAAGGTGAAGATGTAGTCCAAGGTGAAGAGGTAGTCCAAGGTGAAGAGGTAGTCCAAGGTGAAGAGGTAGGCCAAGGTGAAGAGGTAGGCCAAGGTTAAGAGGTGCACATACACTGCAATTTTGACTTTCCTGTTCGTTGCCTTGAATTTCATGAATGCCCTGACTTTCAAGATGAGTGATACTAACTTTATACAGCTCTAGGTTGGGTAATAAAGCTGACAACACAAGGAGTAGATGTTGTAATGTCAAAGAGCTTGAACCTTAGTACGATAAAGATCAACGATGCAGCGTTCTGAATGGGTCTGGTTGGTAAGTTTAGGATTGAAACTGAACCAAACTAGAGTGTGCCCCAAGTTCCCAAACCTTGGTCGAGGATGACTCAGCCAGTGATGGCTAACGCAGCGTCTGAAAGCTGGGTGGCCAGCATCCTGCGTCTGGGTATGACGGACAAAGAGACTGGAAGTTCAGCGGTCCGGGTCTACGCTGAGTGACATGTCAGAGGCATGCAGAACCTGTCGAGCTGCGGTGGAATATCACGTACAATGGGTCACGGAATGAACACTGTCACCGTGGAGAACACTGTGATCGTGAGAGATAAAGCAACAAAAAGGTAAAAGAAAAACAAAGCAGGTTGTCATTAATCAGACCTCTGACAGCACCCTGCTCCTGCCACTCTCTTGGAATTTTGGATGACAGCCTGGGCCAGTTAGTACAGCCAGCAACCAGCAGACATTAGCCATGTGTTTAAAAAAGACTCAGGGCCTGGCTCACTGTTGGTTCATAAACTAAGACAGCTTCACAACTAAACCAACATACACTGACGTGAATGATTGACTTTGTCAACATCTGGAACATACAGCATGTCTCTGTGTCTGGATACTGTATGCTGAGATTAATCTCTGTGTCTGGATACTGTATGTTACGTATATGTCTCTGTGTCTGGATACTGTATGCTGAGATTCATCTCTGTGTCTAGATGCTGTATGTTACGTACAGTATATGTCTCTGTGTCTGGATACTGTATGCTGAGATTAATCTCTGTGTCTAGATACTGTATGTTATGTATATATCTCTGTGTCTAGATACTGTATGTTACGATTATCTCTGTGTCTAAATATTGTATGTTACAGTCAATGGTGTGCGTACTGGGAGCGGAGTCAGGTGCAGGAGAGCAGAGAGTTGTGAACAGGCGCACACTTTATTTAGGCAGGAGAAACCAACAGACTGACGCCACTGAGTCGAAACCTCCATCAAATATGCCAAAGTGCAAAAACGCGCAAACAGTTACAACAATAAAGTACAAACAAATAAACATACCTTGTGACTATAAAACCCGGAATAAACGCACACCAGAAATAGCGCGTCAAAAATAACACGTAACACGAAACAATCACACACAAAGACATGAGGGGGAACAGAAGAATAAATACATGTACTGTGATTGGAGAATGAAAACCAGGTGTGCAGGGAACAAGACAAAACGAATGGATAAATGAAAAATGGAGTGGCGATGGCTAGAAAGAAGGTGACGTCGACCGCCAAACACCGCCTGAACAAAGAGAGGAGCCGACCTCGGCTGGAAGTCGTGACAGTTACGTATCTTTCTGTGTCTAGATACTGCATGTTACGTATATCTCTATGTCTAGATACTGTATGTTACGTATCTTTCTGTGTCTAGATACTGCATGTTACGTATATCTCTGTGTCTAGATACTGTATGTTACGTATATCTCTGTGTTTAGATACTGTATGTTACGTATATCTCTATGTCTAGATTCTGTATGTTACGTATATATCCGTGTTTACATACTGCATGTTACGTATATATCCGTATTTACATACTGTATGTTACGTATATATCCGTGTTTACATACTGTATGTTACGTATATATCCGTGTTTACTTACTGTATGTTACGTATATATCCGTGTTTACATACTGTATGTTACGTATATATCCGTGTTTACATACTGTATGTGAAGTATGTCTCTGTGTTTAGATACTGTATGTTGCGTATATATCTGTGTTTAGATACTGTATGTTACGTATATATATCCGTGTTTAGATACTGTATGTTACGTATGTCTCTGTGTCAAGATACTGTATGTTACGTATGTGTCTGTGTCTGGATACTGTGTGTTACGCATATCTCTGTTTAGATACTGTTACTTATGTCTCTGTGTCTAGATACTGTGTTACTGTCACGTTCGTCATAATGAGTGGACCAAGATGCAGTGTGGTATGTTTCCATCCTTTGATTTAGAAGAGAAACTTAAAGCACAAAAACAATAAAACGAATAAACGAAATGTGAAGCTACATGCAGTGCAGAAAGCAGCTACACACAAACATAGTCAAGATCCCACAAATGACAATGGGGAAAATGGCTACCTAAATATGATCCCCAGTCAGAGACAACGATATACAGCTGTCTCTGATTGGGAACCATACCAGGCCAACATAAATCACTAATCACCTAGATGATCCACCCTAATCACTATCACAGTTACGTATGTATCTGTGTCTAGATACTGTATCTGTGTATCACTGTGTCTAGATATTGTATGTTACGTGTATCTCTGTGTCTAGATACGGTATGTTTTGTATGTCTCTTTTCTAGATACTGTATGTTACGTGTATCTCTGTGTCTAGATACTGTATGTTACGTATGTCTCTGTGTCTACATACTGTGTTACATATGTATCTGTGTGTAGATACAGTATGTTACGTATATCTCTGTGTCTGCAACATCATATCGTAAAGATAAGTAAAGTGAATCATCTGCTCTTTGAACCACTGACAGTTTCATACGGCTTTGGATGGATGGTTTACTTTCTACTTCTATTGTTTGTGTATTGTTTTCATTGTCTTGTGTTCCTGCATTGTCTCTCCATTAGTGGCAACGCTCAAGCTGGTAGTGGCAGCAGGGCGCTCCAGCGGAACTATACAGTAGGCCGAACGACAGACAGCAAGGTCATTTGATGAGCAGTGAGTGCATCCAGCCTCGGAGAGCCGTGTGTGTCACTCCCAAAGGCCCTGCTCACTCAGACAAATCTGCATCTCACCACTCACGCAGAGCTTTGACCAAGAGGCTGTCTGTCAGTATGGCATGGAGTAAACAAGGGTTAATGTTAGATGAGCCAGAGGGATTGATGTTGAATAACAACCCTGCTACTCAGTGGGGGTGGTGTACTACCATGACAGAGGCTTGTTTAACTCACACCAGTTTGAGACGTTGTAATGACATGTGGGGCCCTTGCCTGCTAAAGAAACAAGAACACAAAAACAAAAGGGAAAGTCAGTTTCATGAACTTATACTGTATGTTTGACTTGTGTTTGGTGACAGTCAGTTGGAATTGACACCTGGGTATTGGGGTATGTAATTAGATTAGGGCGAGACAGGTCTAAGAAAAGAGTGGAAGACAAGGAATTATGAGAGGGTTTTTTCCATCTCACCATCATTCTATCAAAACACACGGCAGACCACCGCCGTCTCACCCAGATTTCTGCACAGAGAGAAAGGGGAGACAGCTGACGTGTTAATGGAGTAGATGTGCTATTGTCAAATGAGGAATGTGTAGAGATATGAACCATGTCTGCCCAGTCAACTGATGTCTTGCAGTTTTGAAGGATGGACATTTTGCTACTCATTACTATCTGGAAATAACAACACAACTCTATTACAACATTAAAATTATACACATTGTTGATGTTAACTTTGTTATTGCCAAAACCTCTCATAAAAAAGGTTTTGTTGAAATTTGATTTAATTGGACCATAATAAGAAAATGCTTGCATATGTTTTGAGGAAGGAGGCACTGAACCATTTAATGGAGAAAAATATATATGAAAACTAAATTCATTCTGCTGTAAAATGTTTGTTGAAATTCTATATTTGAAAAATATTACTGCACAGTTAAGTTTAGATAAGGACACATTTTTGGGAGAATACTGACTAATATTGACAACCTGTTCTCTGTTTTATTTAGTTTATAAATGGTGATTAACCATTATGGTTTGGTGAAGGTGCATTTATTCAACCGAAGTGAAAACAAGGTGAGCAATGTTGAAGTTTTAGCCACAAACAATGTTGAAGTTTTAGCTGAAACCAAATAGCCAGGTAATGGGGAAGGTAACATGACCCGCAAGCAGATATTTGTATTTGAGTGGAGAGATTCCTGAAGTGGGCCTATGCAAACACTGTGTCATTATAAAGAGATCAGGATGAGCAGGGTCATTACAAAGATCAAAGATCAGGATGAGCAAATACAGTGCATTGTGAAAGTATTCAGATCCCTTCAGTTTTTGCACATTTTGTTATGTTACAGCCTTATTTTCCCCCTTCATCAATCTACACACAATACCCCATAATGCAAAAACAGGTTTTAGAATTTTTTTGAAATGTATAAAAATAAACTGAAATATCAAATGTACATCAGTATTCAAACCCTTCACTCAGTACTTTGTTGAAGTGCCTTTGGCAGTGATTACAGCATAGAGTCTTCTTGGGTATGACGCTAGAAGCTTGGCACACCTGTATTTGGGGAGTTTCTTCCATTCTTCTCTGCAGATCCTCTCAAGCTCTGTCAGGTTGGATGGGGAGTGTCGCTGCACAGCTATTTTTATGTATTTCCAGAGATATTCAATCGGGTTCAAGTCTGGGCTCTGGCTGAGCCACTCAAGGACATTCAGAGACTTGTCCCAAAGCCACTCCTGTGTTGTATTGGCTGTGTGCTTAGGGTCGTTGTTCTGTTGGAAGGTGAACCTTCGCAGGTTTTCATCAATGATCTCTTTGCTCCATTCACCTTTGCCTCGATCCTGACAAGTTTCCCAGTCCCTGCCGCTGAAACACCTCGCCACAGTATGATGCTGCCACACCATGCTTCACCATACGGATGGTGCCAGGTTTCCTCCAGACGTGACGCTGGCATTCAGGCCAAAGATTTCAATCTTGGTATTTAGGTGCCTTTTAGCAAACTCTAAGCGGGCTGTCATGTGCCTTTTACTGATGAGTGGCTTCCGTCTCACTCTGTCAGAGTGGCCATTGGATTCTTGGTCACCTCCCTGACCAAGGCCTTTCTTCCGCGATTGCTCAGTTTGGCCGGGCGGCTAACTCTAGGGAGAGCCATGTTGGTTCCAAATGTCTGCCATTTAAGAACGATGGAGACCACTGTGTTCTTGTGACCTTATATAAACAGGTTTCCAATCAATTTAATTTTCCATAGGTGGACTCCAATCAAGTTGTAGAAACATCTCAAGGATGATCAATGGAAACAGGATGTACCTGAGCTCAATTTCGAGTCTCATAGCAAAGGGTCTGAATACTTATATAAAATTAGGTATTATTTTTATTTATTTTTCTACATTTGTAAAAAAAATAGAAACCTGTTTTTTCTTTGTTATTATGGGGTATTGTGTGTATAGATTGCTGAGGAAATGTTTTTATTTAATCCATTTTAGTAGAAGGCTGTAATGTAACAAAATGAGGAAAAGGTTAAACTGTCTGAATACTTTCTGAAGGCACAGTAATAAATATATATACACACACACACATTTTTGGGGGGAGGATACTTTAAAATCAAATAGCAAAATGATCATTGGTATGACCTTCTTATAATAATTAAATGTAGCTTATTAGAACCCCCTCCCCCGGCTTAGACGGGGCTTAACCAACTCATGTTTAACCCTTGTGTAGTCTTAACATTCTGTATACTCATCTTGTTCTTAGGGTAAAAAAATTTGCCGCCTTCGCTAAACCCCTAAAATAAAGCAGCTTAATTGAATTTAAAACCCAAATCTATTTTGCATGAAGAAACAACCTGTCATTCATCTCAAACTTTGTGAATATCGAGGTTTTCCCTCTTCACAATGCAAAAAGACATTTAATCAGTGGACACCACTCATTTCTATTACAACACACCTGTCATAATTGTTTTCTTTACTAAAGTAGAGTTTTTAAAAATTATTATTATTATTGCTAAAGGCACTGCATAGGTATAAACAATTCTTTTTGCAAGAGATAGCACTTGTATAGCCTAAGAAATTAGCAGAAATGTGCAGAAGGTAGTTCTGAAAGCATTTTTTGAAGGGAAACAATAACAACTTTTTTGGAAAAATAGTGACATATTCTTATATACTGTACAATGAGGAATTCAACTACAAAATACTAGTCTTCTCCCATTTTTGGAATCATTGCCCCACCCACAAGGTGTGTAAACAACAACAATAAATAAGAATAAAATAAGATAATAGATACAAAAAAAAGTGAAGAAAAAAAAGTGAAGAACATACATCAATCAACTCTAATTAGCACATGTAGGACAGTATCTACGTGTGTGTGCATGGACTTTGCAGATGTATTTCTCACAAACGCAGCACATAGTATTTGTTTTACAGTCCTTCTTTGGGGGTCAGAATTGGCATCTCCTCCTCTTGCATGCCCCATCTGCAGCCTCAGGTGGATCAGGATAAGATTCAGCCCCCTGAACAGCTTTCACAAGCGCTGCAGAGTCTGCTTTGTGGGGGAGGTGCTCCCTTCTTTGAATGTGTGGAGTTACAAGTGCCTTTCCCAGCTGCTCCAGGAACACCCACTTCTTGTTCCGCTTATCAGGCATCCAGGTAGGGTTGATCTTGTTCCATATCACAAAGGCATTGTATGAGGACACATCAATGATGTTATGGAAGACGACCAGGGGCCAGCGGGCAGTCATCCTTCTGCAGTTCCAATCACCTTGTCCAGGTTGTCCACATCTCCTTTGTTGTGGTTGTAGTCCAGGATGATGCCTGGCTTCCTGTCCTCACGATCACTGATCTCAGCCGTTTTGTGCAGTGTGCTCAGGTGGACCACATTCTTATTCCTCTTTGGGAGGTAAGAATCTAGAGTGGTGGTGGGGGTGAAGGCAAACTTTGATGAGAAGGCCTCTCTCCCCCTTGTTGCGAGGAGTGCAGGGAGGGCTCAGGCTTGTTCTTTCTAACTGTGCCAACCATGGTGATATTCCTCTTCAGGAGCTGCTGGCTGAGTTCAATCAGTAACACACATAATCTCAATTCCTCAGTGTGTGTGTGTGTGTGTGTGTGTGTGTGTGTGTGTGTGTGTGTGTGTGTGTGTGTGTGTGTGTGTGTGTGTGTGTGTGTGTGTGTGTGTGTGTGTGTGTGTGTGTGTGTGTGTGTATGTGTGTGTGTGTGTGTGTGTGTTTTTGTGGTGTGTAAATGATTTTATAACTGCCCAGTCAAAAATTACTGGGACAATCATTGTACCCTGGTGGGTTACAACTTTCATGGAAATATGAACCAAGGCGATGTTTCACTTTTACTAATGTTGGGGTCACTTTTTAATATAGTGACTTTTGTTGTGTTTATCTAGACTTTTTTGTATAGAACGTTCATACCATTATCACATATGACCGCCAAGCACTTCTGGACATCAGATCGATAGTTACTAATCTCGATTTCGGCATCAAATATGACTTCAACTCCAACTCAGCTGTTCCACTGTTTCTACTGGACCCTATTTGTTAATTACATGGGCTACCAAAACGCTGCAGGCATACACGCAGTAGAAGAGCTGAAATTGAGGTGAAGAGAAAAACGAATGTCACTCCCCTCCGTTCTATTTGCAAATGTCCAGTCACTCGATAATAAGATGGATGAGCTTTGTTTGAGAGTCTCCTATTAGAGAGACTTGAAAAGCTGCAGTATTATGGGCTCTATTTTCAGCTGGCGTTAAGGCGGTGCTAGTGTCAAGTGCACGTTTAGTTTGCAATTTCGTCATGTAAAAACTGGCGCACTGGCATTTTCCAGGCCTAATGCCAGGTTCAGCAATTTACCTGTCTTAAATCAACTTGCTTTCGCTCAGATGGGAGTGGTGGAAATATTTGAGGTGTGTCCTTAAACACATGATTCAAAGTGCTAATTTCAGGCAGCGCTGATAGGGATATTTAAGACCAACCAACTGTGTTGATTAAGGCATGGACCAACACAGCTGGTTATGGCATGGATTTTGACAGCAGAAACGCAGCCTATCCAGCCGTGACACACACTGCGCATGGAACAAGAGTAGCCAAAAGTGCATTTGGTGCCTGTATACTTTGTATTTTTCCCCATTTTGTTTATTTGATTTTAAAAAACAAGCATATCCTCCCCTTCTTTCAATGGCTTTTCTTTGTCTCTCCAAAGCCATCGCAAAGTAGACTGTTGATAAAGGGGTTGGCTCGTGAGACTGCTTGTAAATAAACTTTATTCACCAAAACTTTATTAAAATATCAAGTTTGAGAGGAGTAAAACAGCGAGCTGACATTCAATTTTTATCTACACATTGTAGGCATGCCCACATTATTTTAGCCATGCAGGTCTCATTTTGGATATCTATTTCACCTTTATTTAACCAGGTAGGCCAGTTGAAAACAAGTTCTGATTTACAACTGCGACCTGGCCAAGATAAAGCAAAGCAGTGCGACAAAAACAACAACACAGAGTTACACATGGGATAAACAATTGTACAGTCAATAACACAATACAAAAATCTGTAAACAGTGTGTGCAAATGAAGTAAGGAGGTAAGGCAATACATAGGCCAATAGTGGCAAAGTAATTACAATTTAGCAATTTACACTGGAGTAATATATGTGCAGATGAGGATGTGCAAGAAGAAATACTGTTGTGCAAAAGAGCTGGAAAACAAAAACAAATATGGGGATGTGTTAGGTAGTTGGTTGGATGGGCTATTTACAGATGTGCTGTGTACAGCTGCAGCGATCGGTAAGCTGCTCTGACAGCTGATGCTTGAAGTTAGTGAGGCAGATCGTCTCCAACTTCAGTGATTTTTGCAATTCGTTCCAGTCATTGGCAGCAGAGAACTGGAAGGAAAGGCGGCCAAAGGGGGTGTTGGCTTTGGGGATGACCAGTGAAATATACCTGCTGGAGCGCGTGCTATGGGTGGGTGTTGCTATGGTGACCAGTGAACTGAGATAAGGTGGGGCTTTACCTAGCAAAGACTTATAGATGATACATAAAACACCCCTCCATGATGTATTCTGTGTCCATGCCCATCATGAAACGAAAGATGAGAACCTCTGTGAATACCATTGAAGTAGTTATCTGTAACCTGTAAAAAATACTTTGTTTTCTGTTTCTTATGTTATGAAGGCTGGTACAACAGCAATGTGTGTCTTTTTATCCTGACGATTTTATGATATCATTACATTTAAATGTATTTATTGTTGTTTATGTAAAAAAAAATATGGATAGCTTGGTTTTTCGTAAAATGTTATTTTAACTAAACTTATTAGAATGATCTACCTTCCTAGTTATATGGTGACAATGTCCGTGTCGCTCTTGCAATGCAACTTCTGGAGATGTGTGAATGCGAACTGATCTGTAAGATGGTTCCGACTATGTTCATAAAACAGAGGCCTATTTGGGAGCAGTACAACGGTGAGTGGACATTCTCCCTTTCTAATTATATTGGATCTTTGTCCAGACACAGTAAAACCCTCAATTCTGCATTGTTTTAATATTACATGCCCACGGGGAGAAATGATGATGCCTGTATGTGTGACATAGCTTATTTAAAACAAGTTGTTAATTCGTTTTGTTTAGAATTATTTGTTCTCTTTTTAGACTTTATTAATAATTAACCCGTGTTGTGTTCGGGTCTGTGGGACCCATTTTCAATGTTTACTAAAATAAAAATTATACAATGAATATTGGCCTTGGATCATTTTCTGTGAAGAACACGTAAAATTACACATTTTCAATGAGTGCACACTGCACTGTTGAAACACTTATATTACATACGTGGTGTTCTGGGGTAATAAAAGTGTGGAAAAGTGTGTGTGTGAGTGTGTGTGTGTAGGTGAAAACAAGTAAAAATGAAACAAACAAAAAAGGATTGCTGTGTGCTTTCACTCTGTCTTACTCCTCCCTGGGCCTGCTGTTTCAACATTGCTCCAATAACCTGCCTGTCTCCTGCTTTTCTCACACTCTTTTCCCTTTGTAGTGTGTGAAACTACACAATGTCTTGCGGGAACCTGCACAATGTTAATACAATACTTTATTTTGATACTGCATTTTTTACATTGTATCAAAATAATGTATTTTCCCACACTCTACCCCAGCCAGGTGCAAATTGGGGGAGGGACACAACAAATAAATAGCTTTGCATGTGTGGCTCCTTACCACAATCAATGTCACGTATACTCCCTCTCCGGCCTCCAGGTCATCAGACTACTGATTATCCCGCACACCTGTCACCATCGTCTCGCGCACCTGTGTCTCATGATACTCACCTGGACTCCATCACCTCATTGATTATCTTCCCTATATCTGTCACTCTTGGTTCTTTCCTCAGGTGTTATTGACTCTGTTTTCCTGTCGGTACGTTGTTTGTGTTTCGTGAATATTGTTTATTTTATTTATTAAAGCACTCACTCCTTGAACTTGCTTCCCGACTCTCAGCGCACTCGTTACAGAATATCACCTCACCTAACGAAAGCATCAGAGAGCGTTTTTTTGTTGTGTGTGTGTCAAAGTAATGACGTCCGGGAACTGCTACAGGCTCTCATGCCTCAGCCGGATCACCAGGCTTCCCTGCCTCACCTGACTCGTCGGGCTTTCATGCATCCGCCGGATCGCCAGGCTCCCCTGCTTCCACCGGCTTGTCAGGTTCCCCTGACTCAACCGATCTGTCAGGTTGCCCTGACTCAACCGATCTGTCAGGTTGCCCTGACTAAACCGATCTGTCAGGTTCCCCTGACTCAACCGATCTGTCAGGTTCTCGTGCCCCAGCTGACTCGACAGGTTCCCGTGCCTCAGCTGGCGTGACAGTTTCTCGCACATCAGCAGGGGTGACCGGTCTGGTCCTGATCCCCGGGTTCGTCTCCTTTGACGGCATCCTGCGACTGGAGCCGTGCGTTCGGGAGGGGGTACTGTCATGTATGCTCCTTCTCCGGCCTCTAGGTCATCAGGATACTGATTATCCCGCACACCTGTCACCATCGTCTCACACACCTGCGCCTCATGACACTCACCTGGACTCAATAACCTCCTTGATTATCTTCCCTATGTCTGTCACTCCCCATGGTTCTTTCCTCAGGTGTTAATGACTCTGTTTTCATTTTGGTGCATTGTTTGTGTTTCGTGTTCAATGTTTCTTTTATTTATTAAAACACTCACTCCTTGAGCTTTCTTCCCGACTCTCAGCACACTCATTACAATCAATCAGTATGGCAAAAATAATTTCTGCTCAGAGGGCCTTAGAATGTATTTTTTGCAAAGAGAGATGCGTGGAAGGAGCTTCTCCAACTTTGGAAAAAAGAGAATTTTCCAAATACAAGGATCATGTCTCTGTCAATTCGGAGACTGACAGTGAATTGGAAGAAAATAATGAGATTAACCCTCAGCCAGCACCAGGACCAGCCCATCAGCAGCCAGCCCCAGGACCAGCCCGTCAGCAACTAGCTCATCAGCAGCCTGCAGGAGGAGAAATATGATGTAAAAAAAAAAAATGAAATTGAATGGTCTTCATGTCCAAGGAATGAGCCACCCTGCATGGCTGCCAATGTGATAAGGATGCATCCAGGGCAGATCCGGATGGCGGTTATCTTTTGAACTGTTCAAATCATTCTGACTGCACAAATTTGGAGGGAAGGTGTGTTTTTGTAGAGAGATGGAAGGAGACGGACCAAACTAATTTACATGCATACTTTAGGGTGCTTATCCTTACTCTTGTGTTCAGATCCAATGGGGAATCCACAGAATCCCTGTGGGATGCAGAAACTGTCAGATAACTTTTCTGTGCAACAATGTCTCTGGAAAACTTCCACATTATTTCCAGGATTATGTGCTTTGATAACCGAGACACCAGACCAGCTCGACGGCAGAGAGACCAGCTCGACGGCAGAGAGACCAGCTCGACGGCAGAGAGACCAGCTCGACGGCAGAGAGACCAGCTCGACGGCAGAGAGACCAGCTCGACGGCAGAGAGACCAGCTCGACGGCAGAGAGACCAGCTCGACGGCAGAGAGACCAGCTCGACGGCAGAGAGACCAGCCCGGCGGCAGAGAGACAAGCTCGACGGCAGAGAGACCAGCCCGGCGGCAGAGAGACCAGCTCGACGGCAGAGAGACCAGCTCGACGGCAGAGAGACCAGCTCGACGGCAGAGAGACCAGCTCGACGGCAGAGAGACCAGCTCAACGGCAGAGAGACAACAGACCAGCTCGACGGCAGAGAGACAAGCTAGCTGCAATCAGGTCAGTGTGGGACAAGTGAGTGGACCGCCTTCCCCTGTTTTACAACCCTGGGCCCAATGTTACTGTTGATGAGCAGCTTATGACAGTTAGGGGCCACGGCCCCTTCAGGCAGTACATATCGTCTAAATAATATAATATTTATATATATTATAATATTGAATCAAGATCTGGTCTGCCTGTGATGCTGCTTTATCATATGTGTGGAACTTGCAAGTGTAAATGGGGAAGCCAGATGGATGAGCCCCTGAGATTAACCAAGGGATGCGGGTTGTCCTGGATGTGACACAGGGACCAGATGGCCACAACATCACATGCAATAACATTTTTACTTCGCACACATGCTAGACCCGGAGCTCCTCGAGAGGAAGCTGATGATGATAGGAACGGTACAAAAAAAACAAGCCAGAGCTCCCACCACAGCTGTTGAATACACTGTACAGGCCTATCAACTCCTCTAAGTTTGTGTTCACGGCCGACACGTCCCTAATGTCCCCGTGCCAAAAAAAGGCTAAAATGTGGTACTCATGAGTACGCTGCATAGGGATTGGAGAATCTGTGGCCAGGAACATCAGAAATCATAATGATTACAATGCCACAAAAGGAGGAGTGGACAATTTAGACAAACTGGTGACTGGCTACAGCTGCAAAAGAAGAACCCTATGCTGGCCACTTGTGATATTCTTCCACATCTTGGGCATCTCGGCGTACAATGCATTTGTCATCTGGATGGCGTTGAACCCAGATTGGAACAGAGGGAAGCTCCAGAGGAGATGACTCTTTCTCGATGAGCTGGGCAAGGCATTGGTAAGACCTCAATTCCAGAGGAGTCAACATATCCCAAAGACCCCAGCTTCTGCAGCCATTGTGAGGAGGATTCAGGAGGAGCTGTTACGGCTTTCTTCCATTGAAAGAGAGTCGGACCAAAATGCAGCGTGGTAAGTTAGATACATATTTAATGATGAAGAAAAAACGGAAAAAAACAAAACAACAAACATAACGTGAAAACCTAAACAGTCTATCTTGTGCTAACACACACAGAGACATGAACAATCACCCACAAACACACAGTGAAACCCGGGCTACCTAAATATGGTTCCCAATCAGAGACAACGATAATCACCTGACTCTGATTGAGAACCGCCTCAGGCAGCCATAGACTTTCCTAGACAACCCTACTCAGCCACAATCCCAATACCAACTAAAACCCCAATACAAAAACACACCACAAAATAAACCCATGTCACACCCTGGCCTGACCAAATAAATAAAGAAAACACAAAATACTAAGACCAAGGCGTGACAGGAGCATGCTGGTGCCCCATCCTGGTGCCCCATCCGCCCGACCCACAGAACCAATAACTGGAACTTTCTCTCCCGTTTTCTTAGATTGAATTCCATATACAACCTTCTGTATTTGTCATAGAACGATGCCGGGACTAGTTTATGTGGATGCCGATAGATTTCTAGCGTTATGCTTGACAAGAAGTGAAAAAGTGAAGGGCCATTCAGCGAATGAAATAGGTGGGACTTTCCAGTCTCCAGTGGTGGTGGCTATGTAATGTAATCCAACACCAGAGGCACTCGTTACTACAGCTCATAAACCCACTCGCTGAGCTGAAGAGACAGATTCAGAAGCAAATAAACATTCATAAAACAAATCAATGACACAGACAGTCCCCAAATGGCCCTTTATTGTAATACATGATGACTTGTGTTAATACTAAGCACTGTATAAATGTCTAGAAGGCCTAGATGGCTATTACCTTACCTATGTGTTATAAAAGCCAATCAAACTACTTGTTAGACTATATTGCAAGTAGCCTAGCGTCTAATTGTTCCCCCGAATCCCCCTTCCCTAATTAGCCTACTATAGTAGTTATTTCATACAATATACAGACAAAATATTAGGCCTTAGGGCCGTGCACAGCCCTTTCAGGGGGCAGGTGCTCAAAATGGACTAAGCTCCCCACTTGAGAAATAATTATGTATACTTTCATAATTCATATCTTGAAATTCACAACATACCAAATGCCTCTGTAGCAAAACTTCTAGCATAGTCCTATTTATTTCTGCAACAACACACTCATCATCGCAAGTTGTAAGCAAGCTAGTTACAGTGCCTCCTAAAAACATGAGCCCTATCTGTGCACGTGCCTGTTAGGCCTAACTGGCAGGAGTAGGCTACACAATCTGTGTCAATGTGTGTGAATGTGTCCTTCTCTGTTTTCTTCCTACCTCCAACTGCACCATAGCAGCTGATCTGTCATTTCTCACAGACACAACACTTGGACTAGCAGAACCAGAACCGCGCGTTCAGCACCGTCTGCCTCCAGCCCTTTTTTGGGCTCTCTTTTTTTCCCGACACCACCTTTCCTTTTTTCTGATCTGACTGAGTGACTGACAGAGAGTCAGAGTGGGTCTCACTCTATTTGATGATGGATGCTTGACTTTGAATGTGAATTTGCGTCAACTCAGCCAATAAGAAAACAGTGCCGGCACATCTTGGTAGGGGGCTGGCCATTGCCCACTTGTCAGCCAAATGCTCAATATAGATTATAGTGACTACAGCGAAATTGAGCAAAAATCATAAAAGAAACAGGCCCATGGGCCGCCGGCCATGTAATGGTTTTTATTTATAACATATACATTTTGGGCCCATTTCAACCAGCTCACCCCAAAACAAGAAGTCCCATGCTTTCTGGCATTTCCCAAAATTGCCAGATGGCCAATCCGCCCCCGGGTGTGTCTCTCAATGGGGAGGTCTATTGATGAAAACGTGGTCTATTTGGTGAAAATGTCTGTCATTATACCCTCACACAAGAAGAAACCATTTTTAAAAAATGCCATGGGAGGAATCTGTTTATGTTAGTATATTGATAGCAGTTCAGGTTTTCTTCATTTTCCCCAAAAAAATAAATTTTCCCCAGTAAAAGAAACATGATGCAGTATGAATTTAGCAGTCTGCTATTTGGCTTCCACCTGGCACCTGCAAAACAAAAACAGATAAATGATTGTATGCAGGTGAAAGTTTCTCCCTACAGAATTTGCCCTGGTATGCCCCTGCTAGAGGAACTAGCTGGCCCATTGAAAACACAATCTTCTCTACAGTCTGTTATAACCATTTGAACTCTAAGAGGCTTGAAAGTCAGTGGCCGTACTATGAACGGACCACACCAATCCACACCAATCCTGTCATCAGCAAATCCCATTGTACAAAAGGGATTTGTTATTTTCTATTTATTGGCAGTCTTCCTCTCATCCTTATTGGCAGTCTTCTTCTAATCTTTATTGGCAGTCTTCTTCTAATCCTTATTGGCAGTCTTCTTCTAATCTTTACTGGCAGTCTTCTTCTAATCCTCATTGGCAGTCTTCTTCTAATCTTGATTGGCAGTCTTCTTCTAATCTTTATTGGCAGTCTTCTTCTAATCTTGATTGGCAGTCTTCTTCTAATCTTTATTGGCAGTCTTCTTCTAATCCTTATTGGCAGTCTTCTTCTAATCCTTATTCTCAGTCTTCTTCTAATCCTTATTGGCAGTCTTCTTCTAATCCTTATTGGCAGTCTTCGTCTAATCCTTATTGGCAGTCTTCTTCTAATCCTTATTGGCAGTCTTCTTCTAATCTTTATTGGCAGTCTTCTTCTAATCTTTATTGGCGGTCTTCTTCTAATCTTTATTGGCAGTCTTCTTCTAATCCTTATTGGCAGTCTTCTTCTAATCCTTATTGGCAGTCTTCTTCTAATCCTTATTGGCAGTCTTCTTCTAATCCTTATTGGCAGTCTTCTTCTAATCCTTATTGGCAGTCTTCTTCTAATCCTTATTGGCAGTCTTCTTCTAATCCTCATTGGCAGTCTTCTTCTAATCCTTAGTGGCAGTCTTCTTCTAATCTTTAGTGGCAGTCTTCTTCTAATCCTTAGTGGCAGTCTTCTTCTAATCCTCATTGGCAGTCTTCTTCTAATCCTTATTGGCAGCCTTCTTCTAATCCTTAGTGGCAGTCTTCTTCTAATCTTTAGTGGCAGTCTTCCTCTCATCCTTAGTGGCAGTCTTCTTCTAATCTTTAGTGGCAGTCTTCTTCTAATCCTTATTGGCAGGTTTCCTCTAAGACATAAGAGGTCAATTTGTGTTGGTTTCAGTTGCAGTTTTTCATTCCCAATGATGGCTGATTATCAAGTGTCCCATCCTTCTCTGTCTTCATCTCAACATCCTCAAGTGGTCGGCCTACTTTCATCGCATGTGAATAATAGAGAGGTCAGGAGAATGCTCTCTCTAGTTGGTGTTGATGGTGGAGGAAGATAAATGATAAAGGAAGATTGATGCCCCTGTTCGCATCATCACAGGTGTTTGCTTTTATGAGCAGTGTCTTCCACAAGCAGTTTCTCATTACACTGGGCTGTGCAGGAGGGCCTGCATTCCTACAATGCTCTGAGGAGTGTGTAATTTAGGAGACTAAATTTAGGGGGAGGCAAATCAGTTTTTATTAGAAGCAGACTTAAACAGAGATTCACCATACTGTGGTCGGATTTGAAACCAGCTCGTTACTTGCTCCTTTTCATGTTCAGAATGCTGCAAATCTCCTTCCTGCTGAACTCAGTGAAAAGCAGTCATTTGACTTTTCTTTAATTTGTTTCATCATGGCTGGAGACAGTCTCTCTGAACCATTTGCACATTGATGATATAGCAGCAGCTGATAGACAATTTGTCAGCGAAATTCTTGGCAATGCACATCGATTTATATGCTCTCATTTTAGGAGACACTCAAAGATGTCTTGTGGCAACAGTTTGCAAACAAATGCAATTATGTGTTTCAGAATACACCTAAACAAACTCATTTATACAGACTCAAGTAAAATAAAATAAGAAATGCTGCTCTGCCGTAGCAGTGATCTGAAGACTTAAGATCAAACTGCATTTCAGAAGGGTTGGATTCCACTCTGAGTGCTAATCAATCAGCATTGGCATACTAGAATAAAGGCCAGGTAAATGAGGCTGCTTGGCGTTCCTCCAAGCAAATATTGGTTTGTCCAGAATGATAATGCTGTGAGTCGCTTAGGATGTCCCACAAAGCTAAAGGTACACGAATGTCTGGCCTTTTTAATGGAGGAATTGAGGAATTGTCTTTCTTCTTCTTTCAAGCCAAACATCAGTAGCAGGCTCAAGTTCCCATTGAGGATCCAGTCTGACACTGAGGTCTGCTGGGAGATTAATGAGGAGGGAGTTCTGTCTCCCTGTCAGACACACAGGTCATTGTTCAATCAAAACAGGTTACTGTGTTTCCAGAATAAGTCAAACACATTCAGTTGCTCTATTATTTTTTACTGATAAATGTAGAACTACATATCACTACATATTTACTACATATTAATAACATAAGTAATTATCTTACATTTAAATTCAAATGAATATGGCATAAGTATTAAGCAGATGTTCTACTGTAATTCTAAAGACACATACATCAGGTGGTCAGGTCAGCTGGTCAAAAAGACATCCCTGTCTCCTCCACTTTATAGTGCATTATCACCTAACTGTTTAACAAGGAGCCACAACTCAGTGCTGAGCTCTACACCAGACACTGATAACATGGTTCTCTGTCTCTGTCTCTCCCCCCTCTCTCTCTCTCCCTCTATCTGTCTCCAACGTCAGCTTCTGTTCCCTGCAGTGACTGTCTCTGTCTCTCCCCCCTCTCTCTCTCTCCCTCTATCTGTCTCCAACGTCAGCTTCTGTTCCCTGCAGTGACTGTCTCTGTCTCTCCCCCCTCTCTCTCTCTCCCTCTATCTGTCTCCAATGTCAGCTTCTGTTCCCTGCAGTGACTGTCTCTGTCTCTCCCCCCTCTCTCTCTCTCCCTCTATCTGTCTCCAACGTCAGCTTCTGTTCCCTGCAGTGACTGTCTCTGTCTCTCCCCCCTCTCTCTCTCTCCCTCTATCTGTCTCCAACGTCAGCTTCTGTTCCCTGCAGTGACTGTCTCTGTCTCTCCCCCCTCTCTCTCTCTCCCTCTATCTGTCTCCAATGTCAGCTTCTGTTCCCTGCAGTGACTGTCTCTGTCTCTCCCCCCTCTCTCTCTCTCCCTCTATCTGTCTCCAATGTCAGCTTCTGTTCCCTGCAGTGACTGTCTCTGTCTCTCCCCCCTCTCTCTCTCTCCCTCTATCTGTCTCCAACGTCAGCTTCTGTTCCCTGCAGTGACTGTCTCTGTCTCTCCCCCCTCTCTCTCTCTCCCTCTATCTGTCTCCAATGTCAGCTTCTGTTCCCTGCAGTGACTGTCTCTGTCTCTCCCCCCTCTCTCTCTCTCCCTCTATCTGTCTCCAACGTCAGCTTCTGTTCCCTGCAGTGACTGTCTCTGTCTCTCCCCCCTCTCTCTCTCTCCCTCTATCTGTCTCCAATGTCAGCTTCTGTTCCCTGCAGTGACTGTCTCTGTCTCTCCCCCCTCTCTCTCTCTCCCTCTATCTGTCTCCAATGTCAGCTTCTGTTCCCTGCAGTGACTGTCTCTGTCTCTCCCCCCTCTCTCTCTCTCCCTCTATCTGTCTCCAACGTCAGCTTCTGTTCCCTGCAGTGACTGTGAGCCGAGAGTTTCCTGTCGCTCCACATAGATAACCCAGAACATTACATCAGTCAAAATTAAATAAAGCCAATGGATAGGCCAATATGAAAAAGATAAGAAATGTTTAGAAGAAACTTTTTAATTCATTTGAATTGCATTGTGACAGAGAAATGAACTGGGAACTAAACATGGAATTGTATGACTGTGGAAAAAGACCAAACAACTCAGGTTGTCCTGAGCCACATTGACAAATAAGCTGTTGTTATATGAACATATCTTGCAGATTTCCAGATGTAAGATAGGCAGACTACTCAGTAATGGAAAATAACTTGTGTAGATATGACATTCACATAGATAATAGCAGCTTTCCGCTAGACTGGCTCCAAAGTGAGTTGAGCACATCTAATTCCTTGCAGCTCTGCCTTTGATCTTGTCTTACATCTGTGAGGTATTCTGTGTTTTAGGCGAGTTTGTGTCCCTGTGTGTACGCCTTAATTAATTGCAGCCTCCCAGTCCTTTGCTTCTCTCGCTTGCGATGACATCACAGGAGCCAACATGGTGTCTCCCAGACTGGCGTGGATGTTTGAAGTTCCACTTATAGTGAAGAAACCATATAGAGAGGAAGACGAAGGGCAGAGCCAGTCCTAGAAGCTGCCCATTGATCTCGCCTCGCAGGCTGCCCTTGAAAACATTCTCTCGCCTTTAGTCCTGCCGATAATAATCTTTAATGAATAGTTGTGTGCCACAGGAGTGCTGACTGATAGTGATCGTGTCAAGGAGTGCAGGGCTCAGGTCTCAAATCAATCAGGGAATTCCATCTTAACCATCTGGATGTCTTCCATAATGCCACACACTCTGTGATTGCTCTTGTAATGGACCTACACTGAAAAAGAACTTGGCACCATGTAAGCATTCTTGCCCAAGTTCAACTCAAACCTCCCGAATCCTCCCTCCATCCCTCCCTCCCCCACTTCTACACCTCTTACAGTGGTTATGAACGCTAACTGTTGTGCTGTTTTAGCAGCTCTTTGTTGCTGTGTTCTGATTTCAGGTTGAGATAGCTCTGTGCGAGCGATTGCCTTATAAAATTTGGGATTGCGAGGATGGCGACTCCTGGCACAAGCAAAGCTCCCTCTGAGCGCGTCTGAAAGGCCCAAATTGAGCCATTTCCCCGATCTCCAGGGAGAACCTTATCACCTGTTGGGGCCAGAGACTGTATATAATTTACAAAATACTATGCTGAGACTAAATTAAGTTTAATAGCTGTGGAGGCCTATTTAAGGATTCTACATGCTGTGCTTTTCCGATAAACCGGTATCAGGAACATTTGACTGTTTAAAAATAAACTGTGTTGCTCATATGGGCTATCAATCAGACAGTGGCAGCTGCCATATTCTGCTGATTTTTGTGGGCTGGCAATGTCATGTCAAAGTGATTTTACATGCCTTCTTCACTTCCCTGGAGCAGTTGAGCACTGTAATTACTCAAGTCTCACTCTGACAGGCTACCATCTCTTTGATTTATGTTGCTGTATTATCGTGTTTGGTAGCACCTTAGCCTTAGCCTGCAAATTTCTTTGTCACAATTGGTGTAGAAGATTGAGATAAATTGCAGTTGGAACATGAACACACCTCCGTTATTACTGTAATCACGGTCATTGTTGTTACTACAGTGATCAGTCGTTTCAAGAGATTACATGCAGTTCCCATTTGAAGAAACAAAATGGTTAACAATTCCTATCAATTGCCCTCACTTCAATTTGAATTGCTGAAATATTTTTAATAAGAGTGAAAATAACAATTTAGTCTTACAATTAACAAATAGTGAATGTCCAAAAAAATAATAAAATAATATGACATCTCAAATAAGGATTTAGCCCAACTTCTGCTTCCTCTTATTTCCACTCTGACCTCTGTTAATTGGTGATCAGTATAGAATTTCTTAACCAGGTGTATAAGAATCCTCCTATCTCAGTGAAGGTGAGGTAAAGCGGGAGAGCAGACACCTCTGAGGGAGCAGCTTTACCTGGTAACAGGCACTTACCTGCCCAAAGTAGCCTGGGCATAGCGATATCCCACTCCATCCTGCTGCCTGCCCCATAACAAAGTCCTAGGCAGCAGAGAAATGGCTCTGATCTGATCATCAGACTGACTCGCTCTAATTGTCCTGGGTTCAACAGAGGTGCCACACCGAGAATCCAAGATCATACTAACTATCAGAAAATCATTGATTGGCAAATCAGTTTATTGTAAATTACTATGAAACAACCTGTTAATACATGTCAATGCCTGTTGTTACTTGAGTAATTGCAGAATTACTGCAGGTATAAGATCAACGTATTGTAAAGTGTTACTTATAATTCCAGTATATTCTGATTCAAGTGAGGAGGTAACAATCATAGTAGATGTAATCACATTAATTGTGACAGGGTCAGAGATAGCCCTATGCAAACACTGCAGATACTATCTCATCCTCTAGTGAAAAGTGATACTCTGACCCATCTAGCAGCACAAAGACAGCCACCATTCTCAGGTAGATATCTCTAAAAGCTTCCCTCCTGAATCCCTTAACTAAATATTGTGTGTCCCTCTTGATATTCTAGAGCCTGCTTATTTACCTTCAGATCCCAAGGATTAGCAGTTTAGCACTTCTCCACAAGTGGTCAAACTTCACAGTCCCTCAGAGTGTTTGGAATCCTGGCATTTAAGCTGTTTGAAAAAGTAAGGAGGATATGCGGTACACTGAGATTATTAATTTCTTCATTAAAACATTTCTGTTAATTTATTGCATGAATAGCTAATTTTATCTTGTGAGAATGAAATACTATAGAATTACAGTGAACATATAGGATTCAAGGCCTCTCAAAATCTTTTGAAGCGCTTGAGGCTAATAATCTGATCATACTCAGCATCCCACTACTTCAATATACACTATATATATAAAAGTATGTGGACACCCCTTCAAATTAGTGGATTCGGCTATTTCAGCCACACCCATTGCTGACAGGTGTATGAAATCGAGCACACAGCCATGCAATCTCCATAGACGAACAATGGCAGTAGACTGGCCATACTGAAGAACTCAGGGATATTCAAAACGGCACCGTCATAGGATGACGTCTTTCCAACAAGTCAGTTCGTCAAATGTCTGCCCTGCTAGAGCTGCCCCAGTCAACTTTAAGTTCTGTTATTGTGAAGTGGAAACGTCTAGGAGCAACAACGGCTCAGCAGCGAAGTGGGAGGCCACACTAGCTCACTGGACAGGACCGCCTAGTGCTGAAGTGCTTAGCGTGTTAAAAGTTGTCTGTCCTCGGTTGCAACACTCATTACCGAGTTCCGAACTGCCTCTGGAAGCAATGTCAGCACAAGAATTGTTCGTTGGGAGCTTCATGAAAGGGGTTTCCATGGCCGAACAGCCGCACACAAGCCTAAGATCACCATACGCAATGTCAAGGGTCGACTGGAGTGGTGTAATTCTCGCCGCCATTGTGTTCTGGAGCAGTGGAAACACGTTCTCTGGAGTGATGAATCACGCTTCACCATCTGGCAGTTCGACAGACAAATCTGGGTTTGGCGGATGCCAGGAGAACGCTACCTGCCCGAATGCATAGTGCCAACTGTAAAGTTTGGTTGAGGAGGAATAATGGTCTGGGCTGTTTTTCATGGTTTGGGTGAGGCCCCATAGTTCCAGTGAAGGGAAATCTTAATGCTACAGCATACAATGACATTCTAGGTGGCAGGTGGCCTAGTGGTTAGAGCATTGGGCCAGTAACTGAAAGGTTGCTAGATTGAATCCCCGAGCTGACAAGGTAAAAATCTGTTGTTCTGCCTCTGAACAAGGCAGTTGACCCACTGTTCCTAGGCTGTCATTGTACATAAGAACTTCTTCTTCTTAACTGACTTGCCTAGATAAAATATTTTACAAACTAGACAATTCTGTGCTTCCAACTTTGTGGCAATAGTTTGGGGAAGGCCCTTTCCTGTTTCTGCGGGACAATGCACCTGTGCACAAGCAAGATCCATACAGAAATGGTTTGTCTCGATCAGTGTGGAAGAACTTGAATGGCCTACACAGAGCCCTGACCTGAATCCCGTCAAACACCTTTGGGATGAATTTGAACACCGACTGCGAGCCAGGCCTAATCACCCAACATCAGTGGCCGACCTCAGTAACGCTCTTGTGGCTCAATGGAAGTCCCCCTAGCAATGTTCCAACATTTAGTGGAATGAGATGTTCGAATAGCAGGTGTCCACATACTTTTGGTCATTGTAGTGTAGATTCCCATACAACATCACTGAACCAGCCTTCTGAATCCAATTAAGTGCTTTACCCAAACTGCAATTACTGTTGTGACTTGGATTTAGTTCTGTAAGGACCCAACTGAATTCAACCACGTAGCAGCCCTGTGCAGCAAGCCAGATGAGTGCTAACATCCTCCTCTGTGGCTAGAGAAACGCTCTACCAGCCAAAATGGAAATTAGAATAAACTTTAACATGTCATCACTGCTTATATTATTTATTTTCCACTGTCTTTGATGGATCAGAGGCAGATGATTTCTGACAAAAAAGTAATACAAAAATATTCCGAGCATAACATGAGACTTGGATGTGTTTAATCCTTGGTGTTTTGGTACAGCTGTGTAACCCTGACAGGATTATCAAATGAGACATATAAATTATATTACTCTGTGTGATATGGAGTGTAAAAGCTTTTAAGTGAATCACCTTTATGTTGAGTATGTTATTTCATATTTCAATTTCCAAGCTTTTAGCGGAGGTCGTGCATAGTACACTAAATGAAGTGGAGATCTTTAATAACAGGAACAAAGTAGAACTTGGTGGTCTGACTTAAAGCACTTATATGGCTTCAAATAAAAACAGTAACAAGATCACAAAAATATTCTAACCATGTAATATATTCTTTATTACTATGGTTACACTTATCATCAATCTTTTCCGCAGCCAATGAAAAGCCCCAACGAAGAGCAGGATTTTCAAAATGAGGGCACATTGACTGTGTGCACTGAAGGGAGGTATCTTCATCTGGGAGGCATCCATATGGGTGGTAAAGTGGAAGCTATTGAAGCTGGGCCAAGTGGAAATGTTATCGCACCATACAGGTTTAAGTAAAAGCCCATTTCTATGAATAGAACGACTTAAAGTAGTGAGTATGCATTTTTCCTGTACTGGTCCCCTGTGGGAATCAAACCCACAACCCTGATGTTGCAAGTGCCATGCTCTACCAACTGACTGGTCTAACATCTGCATGCATCTAAATACACTACCATGAAGCTGTCCAATGGAACACATCAACTCTGGACAACTCTGATTGGTGTAGAACCTGGATCCCTCCCTATTTCTTGTGATGATGCTGTTCTACCTTAGCGCGGACCTTGACATCTGTCACCAGCAGGAAGCACAATAGTGTGCCTATTCCCAGCCACTGACCCCTACAGCTGGCCCCACACAAATGGAAAGGGTCCGCTCCCAATAGCTGCACTCTAGAGGTAAACACAGAGCGCATGTTCATGCTCATCCCTTTACCTCAACTTCTTCACTCACTCCTAAAGAAAAACAGACTTTTTGTCCCTTATGCCGAGGCATAAGTGGGGGAAAAGTCCCACAATTGGCAATCCGGTTGATGCCAATTTTCTGAAAATGCGTTCATATTTGCCAATCCTGAATGAGGGTACAAGAAGAGACATCTCACACTTCTAGGATAGAAAACGTATCTAACATGATTACTAATCACTTTAATGTTGTTGCATGCAAAAGGAGATGACCAAGAAAGTGGGTCCATTTCCTCTGGAACACACCAAGCAGACAGTGTTGTGCTGTGAAGTTTTTCCTTCAGTCTTGTGGTGGGCCATTTTTTCCAAAGACGTTAAGCCTAATCCATTTCAGCTGCCTTCATTCAAGGCTGGTAATGGACACCCCAAGAACTGTGTCTGCTGGTGTAACTGGGAGACTGCTTTTCATAAAGCATAAATATCTGCTAAGGGTCTGGGTATGATCCGGCTTTTATGAAATGATGAGTAACATTTCCTTATTGCAGCTCGCACTCCATGTCCCTGCTGTGAGAACTGGCTGCCGCAGATATAACTCTCATTACGGTTCTCTACAGAGGAATAGAGATGTGCATTGAAGTTCTCATGAGAAAAACCTACCGTATCAGCTTTCACAGCAGGATATTTCCACTGTCCGGCCAAATGCAAACCATGATGTACAATCGACATGTGACAAATATTTGAGTTGTTTTTGAGTTGTTATTTTCCACATTTTGATGACATCTCATGACCCCTTCATTGACGGAGTTCCACTGACTGTGAAATGTAGATATACAGAAATACCCCACATTGTACAGTGCCTTCAGAAAGTATTCACACCACTTGTCTTTTTCCAAATGTTGTTACAGCTTGAATTTAAAATTCATAACATTTTTTTTTTTGGTCACTGTCATTCACAAAATACCCCATAATGTCAAAGTGGAATAATGTTTTTCAAATGTTTTTACTAATTGATTATGGTGCCAATGGTGACTTTACAGAGTTCAATGGCTGTGATAGGAGAAAACTGAGAATGGAGCAACAACATTGTAGTTACTCCACCATACTAACCTAATTGACAGAGTGAAAAGAAGAAAGCCTGTACAGAATACAAATATTCCAAAATGTGCATCCTTTTTGAAACAAGGCACTAAATTAATACTGCAAAAAATTTACCAAAGCAATTAACTTATTTTCCTGAATGCAAAGTGCTACGTTTGGGGCTAATCCAATACAACACATTACTGAGTATCACTCTCCATATTTTCAAGCATAGTGGTGGCTGCGTCATGTTAAGGGTATGCTTGTAATCGTTAAGGACTGGGGAGTTTTTCAGGATTAAAACTAAACGGAATGGAGCTAAGCACAGGCAAAATCCGAGAGGAAAACATGGTTCAGTCAACTTTCCACCAGACACTGGGATATGAATTCCCCTTTCAGCAGGACAATAACCTAAAACACAAGGCCAAATATACACTGGAGTTGATTACCAGGAAGACAGTAAATTTTCCTGAGTGTCCAAGTTAAAGTTTGGACTTAAATCTACTTAAAAATCTATGGCAAGACCTGAAAATTATTGTCGAGCAATGATCAACAACCAATTTGACAGAGCTTTAATAATTTTGAAAATAATAGTGGGCAAATGTTAAACAATCCAGGTGTGGAAAGCTTACAGTTGTAATCGCTGTCAAGGGTGCTTATACAAAGTACTGACTCAGGGGTGAGAATACTTATGTAAATGAGATGTTTATGTATTTAATTTCAATAAATTTGCTAAACTTTCTAAAAACATGCTTTCACTTCTGGGATATTGTGTGTATTTGTGTTGTGTAATCTATTTAATCTATTTTTTATTTAGCTTCCACAAACTTGAATTTCAAGTGTTATGTTTCTGTGGTTTAATAATCCAACAGGGGCAGGCAATAGACAGGTCAAGGGCAGGCAGGGGTCAGTAAACAAGAGGTGGGGCAAAGGTACAGGACGACAGGTAGGCTCAGGGTAGGCAGAGGTCAATAATCCAGAGGTGGGACAAAGGTACAGGACGACAGGTAGGCTCAGGGTAGGCAGAGGTCAATAATCCAGAGGTGGGACAAAGGTACAGGACGGCAGGTAGGCTCAGGGTAGGCAGAGGTCAATAATCCAGAGGTGGGGCAAAGGTACAGGACAGCAGGTAGGCTCAGGGTAGGCAGAGGTCAATAATCCAGAGGTGGGACAAAGGTACAGGACGGCAGGTAGGCTCAGAGTCAGGACAGGCAAGGGTCAAAACCAGGATGGCAAGAAAAAGAGAGACTGGGAAAAGCAGGAGCTGAGACAAAAACACTGGTTGACTTGACAAACAAGACAAACTGGCACAGATAGACAGAAAACACAGGTATAAATGCACAGGGGATAGTGGGGAAGATGGGCGACACCTGGAGGGGGGTGGAGACAAGCACAAGGACAGGTGTACAGATCAGGGTGTGACAGTTTGCCAGGTTGTAAGGCAGATTAAAGTGCTTCATTTTAAGAATGAATCAATAAATATAGCATCAGGAGAACGCTGAGATCCTCCTATAAATATTGGTCAGTCAAAACTTTGTTTTCACATGCGATTGCACAATGACTGGTCTTATAAGAACACACACAAATGTATAGGCTACATTTGGAGTTGTTTGGCCACTTTAGTTGCCTTACTGCACATGCTGGGCATCATTCACAAGCGATAATACATCCTTCACAAGTGATAATACATCATTCACAGGTGATAATACATAATTTACAAGTGATAATACATCACTCACAGGTGGTAATACCTAATTTACAAGTGATAATACATCATTCACAGGTGGTAATACATAATTTACAAGTGATAATACATCACTCACAAGTGATAGGCTAATATTGTCACCCATGAGACCATTCTTAATTGAATTACTGTTCTTGTCTTTACATTTACATATGGACACACCTACTCATTCCAGGCTTTTCCTTTATTTGGACTATTTTCTACATTGTAGAATAATAGTGAAGACATCCAAACTATGAGATAACACATAGAGTGGCTTGCAAAAATATTCACCCCGATTGGCATTTTTCCTATTTTGTTGCCTTACAACCTGGAATTAAAATATACTATACATCTTTTTTAGGGTGGGGGGTTGTATCATTTGATTTACACAACATGCCTACCACTTTGAAGATGCAAAATAGTTTTTATTGTGAAACAAACAAGAAAAAACACACAAAAAAACAGAAAACTTGAACGTGCATAACTATTCACCCCCCTTGCACATTCTTCAAGGCAAAACTGCTCCAGCTCCTTCAAGTTGGATGGGTTCCGCTGATGTACAGCAATTTTAAGTAATACCACAGATTCTCAATTGGATTGAGGTTTGGGCTTTGACTAGGCCATTCCAAGACATTTCAATGTTTCCCCTTAACTTAAACCACTTGAGTGTTGCTTTAGCAGTATGCTTAGGGCCATTGTCCTGCTGGAAGGTGACCCTCCATCCCAGTCTCAAATCTCTGGAAGACTGAAACAGGTTTCCCTCAAGAATTTCCCTGTATTTAGCGCCATCCATCATTCCTTCAATTCTGACCAGTTTCCCAGTCCCTGCCGATGAAAAACATCCCCACAGCATGATGCTGCCACCGCCATGCTTCACTGTGGGGATGTTGTTCTCGGGGTGATGAGAGGTGTTGGGTTTGCGCTAGACATAGCATTTTCCTTGACGGCCAAAAAGCTCAATTTTAGTCTCATCTGATCAGAGTACCTTCTTCCATATGTTTGGGGAGTCTCTCACATGCCTTTTGGCGAACACCACACCACAGTTTTTCTTTAACTTCTTATGGCTGCCATCCCGTTAACGGGATCGATATGACAACTACCAGTGAAAATAGAGGGTGCCAAATTCAAACCACAGAAATCTCATAATTACAATTCCTAAAACATACACGTGTTTTATATAATTTTAAAGGTAATCTTGTTGTTAATCGCACCAAAGTGTCTGATTTCAAATATGCTTTTCAGCAAAAGAACTACAAAGGATTATGTTAGGTCTCCACCAAACCACAATAAGCACAGCCATTTTTCAGCAAAATATAGCATTCACAAAAAGCAGAAATAGAGAGAAATCTCATCACTAACCTTGAATTATCTTCATCAGATGACACTCTAGGACTTCATGTTACACAATACATGCATGTTTTGTTTGATAAAGTTCATATTTATATAAAAAATCAGAGTTTACATTGTCGTATTAAATTCACTAGTTCCAAAAACATCCTGGGTGATTTTGCATAGCCACATCGTTTCAACAGAAATACTCATCATAAATGTAGATGATAATACAAGTTAAACACATGGAATTATAGATATACCTCTCCTTAATGCAACCGCTGTGTCAGATTTCAAAAAAAGTTTACGGAAAAAGCACACCGTGCAATAATCTGAGACGGAGCTCAGAACAGTAGCCAAATTAGTCTCCATGTTGGAGTCAACAGAAACCAGAAAATACATGATAAATGTTTCCTTACCTTTGATGAACTTCATCAGAATGCAGTCCTAGGAATCCCAGGTCCCCAATAAATGCTTGATTTGTTAGAAAATGTTTTATGTCCAATTAGCTACTTTGGTTAGAGCGTTTGGTAAACAATTCCAAAGTCACAAAGCGCGTCCACTATAACGTGACGAAATGTCCAAAAGTTCTATAACAGTCAGTAGAAACATGTCAAACGATGTACTGAATCCATCTTTAGAATGTTATTTACATATATCTTGAATAACGTTCCAACCGGAGAATTAGAATGACTTCAGATGAGCGAAGGAACGCAGGTCCTTCATCTGTGAACGCGCATGGTGAAAGCATGGTCAACTCGTGGCAGTGGTGACTATTTCCTGTCTCAATCGACCCCCCTCCACATTCGAGTCATCAGACAAAGTTCTATTGACTGTTGACATCTAGTGGAATGCGTAGGAAGTGAAAACTCATCCAGATCATCAAAGATCTGCCACCCCCAGAAAAATTCTGTTATACTCACAGACATAATTCAAACAGTTTTAGAAACTTCAGAGTGTTTTCTATCCAATACTAATAATACTATGCATATATTAGCAACTGAGACTGAGGAGCTGGCCATTTTACAATGGAGACCTTTTCATCCAAGCTACTCAATACTGCCCCTGCAGCCATAAAAAGTTAAGCAATGGCTTTTTTTCTGGCCACTCTTCCGTAAAGCGCAGCTCTGTGGAGTGTACGGCTTAAAGTGTTCCTATACTCCAATCTCCGCTGTGGAGCTTTGCAGCTTCTTCAGGGTTATCTTTGGCCCCCTTGTTGCCTCTGATTAATACCCTCCTTGCTTGGTCCATGAGTTTTGGTGGGTGCCATATTCTTTCCATTTTTAATAATGGATTTAATGGTGCTTTGTGGGATGTTCAAAGTTTTTGATATTTTTTTATCACAGAACCATGATCTTTACTTCTCCACAACTTTGTCCCTGACCTGTGTGGAGAGCTCCTTGGTCTTCATGGTGCCGCTTGCTTGGTGGTGCCCCTTGCTTAGTGATGTTGCAACCTTTGGAGCCTTTCAGAACAGGTGTATATAAACTGAGAGCATGTGACAGATCATGTGACACTTAGATTGCACACAGGTGGATTTTATTTAACTAATTATGTGACTTCTGAAGGTAATTGGTTGCACCAGATCTAATTTAGGAGCTTCATAGCTAAGGGGGTGAATACATATGTACGGACCACTTCTCCGTTTTCAATTTGAATTTTTTTGGGGGCACAAGATATTTTCTTCATTTCACTTCACCAATTTGGACTATTTTGTGTATGTCCATTTCTTGTAATCCAAATAAAAATAAATTTAAATGACAGATTGTAATGCAACAAAATGGGAAAAACACTAAGGGGGATAAATACTTTTGCAAGGCACTGTATGGAATATTGTATTAACCAAAAAAGTGTTAACAAAACAAAACATATACAGTGGGGCAAAAAAGTATTTAGTCAGCCACCAATTGTGCAAGTTCTCCCACTTAAAAAGATGACAGAGGCCTGTAATTTTCATCATAGGTACACTTCAACTATGACAGACAAAATGAGGAAAAAAATCCAGAAAATGTTTTATGAATTTATTTGCAAATTATGGTGGAAAATAAGTATTTGGTCAATAACAAAAGTTTATCTCAATACTTTGTTATATACCCTTTGTTGGCAATGACAGAGTTCAAACGTTTTCTGTAAGTCTTCACAAGGTTTTCACACACTGTTGCTGGTATTTTGGCCCATTCCTCCATGCAGATCTCCTCTAGAGCAGTGATGGTTTGGGGCTGTTGCTGGGCAACACGGACTTTCAACTCCCTCCAAAGATTTTCTATGGGGTTGAGATCTGGAGACTGGCTAGGCCACTCCAGGACCTTGAAATGCTTCTTACGAAGCCACTCCTTCATTGCCCGGGCGGTGTGTTTGGGATCATTGTCATGCTGAAAGACCCAGCCACGTTTCATCTTCAATGCCCTTGCTGATGGAAGGAGGTTTTCACTCAAAATCTCACGATACATGGCCCCATTCATTTTTTCCTTTACACGAATCAGTCGTCCTGGTCCCTTGGCAGAAAAACAGCCCCAAAGCATGATGTTTCCACCAGATGCTTATCAGTAGGTATGGTGTTCTTTGGATGCAACTCAGCATTCTTTGTCCTCCAAACACGACGAGTTGAGTTTTTACCAAAAAGTTCTATTTTGGTTTCATCTGACCATATGACATTCTCCCAATCTTCTTCTGGATCATCCAAATGCTCTCTAGCAAACCTCAGACGGGCCTGGACATGTACTGGCTTAAGCAGGGGGACACGTCTGGCACTGCAGGATTTGAGTCCCTGACGGCGTAGTGTGTTACTGATGGTCGGCTTTGTTACTTTGGTCCCAGCTCTCTGCAGGTCATTCACTAGGTCCCCCCATGTGGTTCTGGGATTTTTGCTCACCGTTCTTGTGATCATTTTGACCCCACGGGGTGAGATCTTGCGTGGAGCCCCAGATCGAGGGAAATTATCAGTGTTCTTGTATGTCTTCCATTTCCTAATAATTGCTCCCACAGTTGATTTCTACAAACAAAGCTGCTTACCTATTGCAGATTCAGTCTTCCCAGCATGGTGCAGGTCTACAATTTTGTTTCTGGTGACCTTTGACAGCTCTTTCGTCTTGGCCATAGTGGAGTTTGGAGTGTTACTGTTTGAGGTTGTGGACAGGTGTCTTGTATACTGATAACAAGTTCAAACAGGTGCCATTAATACAGGTAACGGGAGGACAGAAGAAGTTAAAGGTCTGTGAGAGCCAGAAATCTTGCTTATTTGTAGGTGACCAAATACTTATTTTCCACCATAATTTGCAAATAAATTCATTAAAAATCCTACAATGTGATTTTCTGGATTTTTTTTCTAATTATGTCTGTCATAGTTGAAGTGTACCTATGATGAAAATTACAGGCCTCTCTCATCTTTTTAAGTGGGAGAACTTGCACAATTGGTGGCTGACTAAATACTTTTTTGCCCCACTGTATTATATTTGAGATTCTTCACTTTTTGCCTTGATGACAGCTTTGCACACTCTTGGCATTCTCGCAACCAGCTTCATGAGGTAGTCACCCGGAATGCATTTCAATTAACAGGTGTGCCTTGTTAAAGTTCATTTGTGGATTTTCTTTCCTTAATGCATTTGCGACAATCAGTTGTGTTGTGACAAGGTAGGGCAGTATACAGAAGATAACCCTATTTGGTAAAAGACCATGTCCATGTTCAAATTGCTGCAAAGAAACCACTACTAAAGGACACAAATAATAAGAAGAGAGTTGCTTGGTCCAAGAAACACAAGCATTCTGCAGCGATAGACCAACCCATCTGGTTTGCGCTTAGTGGGACTATCATTTGTTTTTCAACAGTACAATGACACAACACACCTCCAGGCTGTGTAAGGGCTATTTGATCAAGAAGGAGAGTGATGGAGTGCTGCATCAGATGACCTGGTCTCCACAATCACCCAACCTCTACCCAATTGAGATGGTTTGGGAACAGTTGGACCACAGAGTATAGGAAAAGCAGCAACCAAGTGCTCAGCATATGTGGGAAATCCATCAAGGCTGTTGGAAAAGCATTCCAGGTAAAGCTGGTTGAGAGAACACCAAGAGTGTGCAAAGCTGTCATCAAGGCAAAGGGTGGCTACTTTGAAGAATCTAAAACATAAAATATGCTTTGATTTGTTTAACACTTGTTTGGTTACTACATGATTCCATATGTGTTATTTCATAGTGTTGATGTCTTCATTATTATTCTAAATTCAGCAAAAAAAGAAAAGTCCCTTTTTCAGGACCCTGTCTTTCAAAGATGATTCATAAAAATTTAAATAACTTCACAGATCTTCATTGTAAATGGTTTAAACACTGTTTCCCATGCTTGTTCAATGAACCATAAACAGTTAATGAACATGCACCTGTGGAACGGTCGTTAAGACACTAAAAGCTTACAGACGGTAGGCAATTAAGGTCACAGTTATGAAAACTTAGGACACTTAAGAGGCCTTTCCACTGACTCTAAATAACACTAAAAGAAAGATGCCCAGGGTCCCTGCTCATCTGCATGAACGTGCCTTAGGCATGCTGCAAGGAGGCATGAGAACTGCAGATGTGGCCAGGGCAATAAATTGCAATGTCCGTACTGTGAGACGCCTAAGACAGCACTACAGGAAGACAGGACGGACAGCTGATCGTCCTCTCAGTGACAGACCACGTGTAACAACACCTGCACAGGATTGGTACATCCGAACATCAAACCTGCGGGACAGGTACAGGATGGCAACAACAACTGCCCGAGTTACACCAGGAACGCACAATCCCTCCATCAGTACTCAGACTGTCCACAATAGGCTGATAGAGGCTGAACTGAGGGCTTGTAGGCCTGTTGTAAGGCAGGTGATGACCAGACATGACCGGCAACAACGTCGCCTATGGGCACAAACCCACCGCCGCTAGACCAGACAGGACTTGCAAAAAGTGCTCTTCACTGACGAGTCGCGGTTTTGAGCGTTACACCGAGGCCTGTACTCTGGAGCGGGATCGATTTAGTGGTGTAGGGTCCGTCATGGTCTGGGGCGGTGTGTCACAGAATCATCGGACTGAGTTTGTTGTCATTGCAGGCAATCTCAACACTGTGCATTACAAGGAAGACATCCTCCTCCCTCATGTGGTACCCTTCCTGCAGTGCTCATCCTGACATGACGCTCCAGCATGACAATACCACCAGCCATACTGCTCGTTCGGCCCATTCCCCCCAGAAATGCCCGGAACTTGCTGGAAGAGTGGGGTAACATCTCACAGCAAGAACTGGCAAATCTGGTACAGTTCATGAGGAAGAGATGCACTGCAGTTCTTAATGCAGCTGGTGGCCGCACTAGATACTGACTGTTGCTTTTGATTTTGACCCCCCCCCCCTTTGTTCAGGGACACATTATTCTATTTCTGTTAGTCACATGTCTGTGGAACTTGTTCAGTTTGTCTGTTGTTGAATCTTGTTGGTTCATACAAATATTTACACATTTTAAGTTTGCTGAAAATAAACGCAGTTGACAGTGAGAGGACGTTTCTTTTTTTGCTGAGTTTACAATGTAGAAAATAGTCTAAATAAAGAAAGGCTCTTGAATGAGTATACAGTATGTGCCCAAACTTTTGACTGGTACTGTATGTGTGAAATTTGTTTTGATTTAGAAGAGAACAATACCATGCACCTGTCGGAACAGGGGCAGGGGGAAAAAATACATGTCATCTATGCACTTCAATAGTGAATGTGTAAGGACAGACGCTGGGAGGCGAGAAGCAAGTACAGGGAGTGAACATTTAATGAATATCAGACATGAAACAAATCACGGACAGCATCTGGACATGGGAAACATAACGTCAATAATGCTGACACATGGATCAAACTAAGGAACAGACAGATATAGAGGGGGGGCAATCAACAAAGTGAAGGAGTCCAGATGAGTCCAATGAAGCGCTGATGAGCGTAATGATGGTGACAGGTGTGCTTAATGATGGGCAGCCTGGCGCCCTCGAGCGCCAAAGAGGGGGAGCGGGAGCGGGAACAGGCTTGACAGAATGAAGGATGCTTTTCCCACGGTTCATTTTCATGCCAGCCATAGAAAGCTGATGTGATACTCCTCTTTTTAATAGAGGCTATCAAAACTCTGTTTTCTCACTCAATTGCATAGTCTATAGAAATGTTGTGTAACATAAGCTTATGGGCTCTAATGAAGTGTTTGATTTTATTTTCGATCGCATTTGCATTGATGTCAGAGTGATTAGAGGGAGAATAGATTGCTGAGTACGAGGCCATTAGCGGCTGTTGGTAGGCAAATTCGGTAGGCTGTTAATGACCTTCAGCTGCATCAGAGCACAGTTTTGGAGAAGACACACTTGAGACGCCAGGTTTGGCGCTAATATGGTTACCGTAATAGCCCTAGTTGTAACACAACAAAATGTGGAATAAGATTAAGGGGTATGAATACTTTCTGAAGGCTCTGTTTATTCCCTACATGAATGTTGGCAAATAGAAACACCCAATGTGGGTGTTGAATAATTAATTTCTTAAGATAAGGTTTGCATGTAGTCATTGTAATAAATACTGCATAGAATGATCTTTAGTGGCAATAGTATTAAGATTTATTTGTTATATTTGGGATATTGCCAGTCTTTATGCGTTGCTGTACTTGTTCTACCATTTTTTCATTTTTGCAAATGTTAAATGTTAAATATACACACCTATTATAAACGAAAGCTTCCTTTTCAAAATAAGCAAATTATGCGTCATCTTCATCATCCAGGATTTCTCCATATGGACAGCAATTCTGCTTCCTGGGATTCTGCAAACCGCCCAATGAGAGTATTTTTCCTGGATTCTAACGGCAGCGGTCGGGTATGACACTGCTGGGTATTCTAACAGATGGTGACTCAGTATGAATCAGGGCTAAGTACTGGCCAAGGCCTGAATGTGTGTGTTGGACTACACATCACATTTCTGAAGACCACACAGGTTCCACAAGCATGTCTAAATCTCTCTGCTGCCCTCTATCTTAGTCACAACATCTCACCATGGGAAGAAGGTCACAAGTTCAACACCAGCGGGGTACGTTCACAGAGGCCAACACAGGCCATTTAGTGCTGCTAATTACCCCCTCACAAACCATTCAGCTCTTATTTACCGTTTTGATTCATACGAAATGTGTTTTCCTGTCTTTTTTTTGGAAATAGGAAAGAATCATGAGTCCAATAGTGGATAGAGCTCTAACTCACAGCCATGGGGACTGCAGGGGATTTTTTATTTTATGTAAATATCAGGGATTGACATTAGATGATATTTTTCCCCTTAGTGGCGTTCAATAGCCAGTGTGTTTCCCATCACTACTGTTTCAGCATCCTGCCCAATGTCTAGTTAATTTATGTCAGCAACATATGCTTCTGACCTGCTGCCACTCCTATATAATCTCGATGGTGTTTATCAGCTGGCAGAAAAATAACCTCAACTGTGTGTAAAATAACCCCCCAGCCAGTGATACCACAGCAACAACAACGTCTCCCCAGTCCATCGTATTCCTGTGTAAATATACAGATAAACAGATCATTTCATTACCTATGGGGCAGGCGTCTGAGCAGCAAAAGGAAAGGAAGAGGAAGGCACGAGTGATCTCATCCAACATGCTGAAGCCTCGTCGTTATAAATGACTTTGTCATACCACCATGGTCGGCCATAAATGACCTCACCAGACGTGCTGCTGTAATAAACTAAACTAATAAGAATGTGCAGGAAGAAAAACACTGCCTGCAGTGAGCACGACTACTAAGGACCGGGAACCGGCTGCTAAAAACATAAATCCTGCCCCTAATAAATCTCGACGGACGGCTGTCACCTGACATGGCAAGTTGAAGGGAAGGGCGGGGTGAGTGAGTGGTGGGCGGTCAACGATAGAGACACTGACACCCTGGACATCCGCAGCCGTGGAGGAAAGCCCCCTCTACTGTGAAAAAAGACTCCATATGTACTTGTACCTTCTGTGACCCTTCAACCCAGAACAGATGTCCACAATAAATACCCTTGACCCATGGAGGCATTTCCAGCACGCTATCGAGGACACTTTTTTTGTAGTTTGCTGGACTTGCTAGTAGGATTCTGGCTGGTCAACACCTGACCAAACTGCGAGGTTTACAATATGGACGTGTAAAGCTTATTTTGTGTAATCCTGGACATAGGCATTGAGGAAACAGCAATACATTAAAATCGAAGTAAGAATTTAGTGTGCGTACACTGCTGACTCCCGTGGGAACAGTGTGTGAGCTGTTACAATCTGCCTCCTGTTACAAGGTCTGGTACTCAATTATGACCTATCAACTTGCTGTTATAAACATCTGTAAGTAGAGAGTTACCTGTCCTCTTGTAATTTATTGCTACATCTCTTTGGTTTCCAATCTTCTTGAAACTCCGGGCCTAAGAATTGGGGAATCTTCAACATAAATGTGTAGGGTGTCTGAATTAAGCTAGGATGTTACTGCTTATTTTCAATCATATAAGGCCTGAATCTTACGACTATTCGACTGCGTTTACACAGGCAGCCCAGTTCTGATATATATTTTGTGTTTGTTTGTTTGTCTTTTTGATAGGTATGTATGTTGCATGAACAACCCATTATACATGTAATGTGTACAATTGGATTAGCATACCCTGAGTCAAAGCCATTGTGGGTAGCCCCTGAGTCAACAGTAATTGGTATTTTGACCAATCACATCAGCTCAGCAAAAGATCTGATGTGAGAAGATCTGATGTGATTGGTCAAAAGACCAATTAGTGGAAAAAAGATTAGAATTGGGCTGCCTGTGTGAATGCAACCTTCTTGTCCTGGATCCCCTTGTTGACCCAGGCGTTACCAACAATGCCTTTGTCTATGTGACTCGGTATGCTAATGAAATTGTACACATTACATGTATAATGTAATAATAATCAGAACTATATCAAACACTATGATCTTGCGGAAAAGTAAAAAGTAAGTAATGGAGACCCCCCAAAAATCGGGAACCTGGAGTTGAGTCCTCAATGAAGTTTACCTTATAGCCTTGTTGCGAGCCAGGTTTCCCTAAAACGTGTTGTGAGGCATCACTGATTTACACCGGATTTCCACCCCTCTTTCGCTGCTTTCTGCATCCACAAACCATTACACTACCACCACCATGCTTGACCGTTGGTATGAGGTTCTTACTGTGGAATGCAGTGTTTGGTTTTCACCAGACATAATGGGACCCATCTCATCCAAAAACTTGACTAAAGTTTGCCAAAAAGCACCTGGAACTACCTGGATGATCATCAAGACTCTTGGAAGAATGTTCTATGGACAAATCAAAAAGTATACATTTTTGGATGACATGGATCCCATTATGCCTGGCAAAAACCAAACACTGCATTCCACAGTAAGATCCTTATATCAACGGTCAAGAATGGTGGTGGCAGTGTAATTGTTTGGTGATGCTTTACTGCCTCAGGACCTTGGCAACTTGCCTTAAACCTCTAGTAACTCCCCATCCCGCATGCGGGAGCTTAATCATCGACTGACACTAATTAGCATAACGCAACGGACATAAATATTCCTAGAAAATATTCCTATTCATGAAAATTACAAGTGAAATATATTGAGACACAGCTTAGCCTTTTGTTAATCACCCTGCCATCTCAGATTTTCTAAATATGTTTTACAGCCAAAGCTAGACAAGCATTTGTGTAAGTTTATCGATAGCCTAGCATAGCATTTTGTCCAGCTAGCAGCAGGTAACTTGGTCACGGAAATCCGAAAAGCAATCAAATTAAATTGTTTACCTTTGATGAGCTTCGGATGTTTTCACTCACGAGACTCCCAGTTAGATAGCCAATGTTCCTTTTTTCCCAAAATATTATTTTTGTAGGCGAAATAGCTCTGTTTGTTCTTCACGTTTGGCTGAGAAATCGCCCGGAAATTGCAGTCACGAAAATGCCTAAAAATATTCCAAATTAGCTCCATAATATCGACAGAAACATGGCAACCGTTGTTTATAATCAATCCTCAAGGTGTTTTTCAAATATATATTCGATAATATATCCACCGGGACAATTGGTTCTTCAGTAGGACCGATTGGAATAATGGCTACCTCTGTATTTTACGCGAGAATCACTCTGGGAGCCATCAGGTGACCAGTTGCGCAATGTAGCCACTTACTGGTATTCTTCAACATAAATGCGTAAAACTACATCACAATGCTGTAGACACCTTGGGGAATACGGAGAAAAAGTAATCTGGTTGATAGCCCATTCACTGCTCAATAGGGATTGGAACGCAGAACTTTCAAAAGATGAGTCACTTCCAGATTGGATTTTTCTCAGGCTTTCGCCTGCAATATCAGTTCTGTTATTTTTAACGTTATTTTTCCAAAAATGAAAATACTGCCCCCTAGTCACAAAAGGTAAATAGAAGGAACCAAGAATTATGCTCTGTATCAGAGAATTCTACAGGAGAATGTCAGGCCATTCGTCTGTGGATGGCGTAGCTGGGTCATGCAGCAAGACAATTATCCGAAACACACAATCAAGTCTACATTAAAATGGCTAAAAAGCAACAAATTTGAAGTTTTGGAATGGCCCAGTCAAAGTCCAGACCTAATCCCAATTGAAATGTTGTGGCAGGACTTGAAACAAGCAGTCCATGCTTGAAAACTCACAAATGCCACTGAGTTAAAGCAGTTTAAAGCAGTTCTGCATGGAGGAGTAGGCCAAAATTATTGCACAGCGACGTGAGAGACTGATCAACAACTACTAGAAGTGTTTGGTTGCAGTTATTGTAGCTAAAGATGGCATAACCAGTTATTGAGTGTATGGGGGCAATTACCTTTATGAAATAAATGAAATAAGTATGTAATTGTTGTGTTATTTGTTCACTCAGGTTCCCTTTTATCTAATATTAGAATTTGTTTGAAGATCTGATAACAGTATCAAAAATATGCAAAAGTAGAGAAAATTAAAAAGGGGGCAAATACTTTTTCCCATCCCTGTATCTCCTGTATCTCCTGTATCTCCTGTAGCCTAATTGTCATTTCCTTATTTTCATACAGTACCTAAATTACAAGGGTAGGATTTGCACTAAACAATTTTTATGTCAGCACTTAAAAGGCATGTACAAAATCTGGTACATGGTTTGCCTAATATACATTGTCTACTGGTATCATTTCACATTGAGAACATATAGCTCAAATTGTCTACGATGTGCGAGTTTAGCTATTCTCTGCTTCAGATGACAGATCCCATAAGGCCAGTAATGCCATTATACTGTAGGCCAATGGGTGCATTGGAGATGCATGCCATATGACATGCTGCGAAATGGATTCAGATAGCTGATATACTGAGACAGAGTGACAATCAACTAAAACACATTGGAGATCTTACAACTTGACAGAAATAAATGCTTGAGAACACAACACAGAAACACAGACACATTACAGACAGAAGCCCTTCCCCTCTTTATTGCAGGATTGTGATCTGTGATTAATCAACATTGACTCTAGTTCCTTTTGAATAGTAGTTTAACAATTAAAACAAATTGAAACTACACTTCAAAGAATTAACACTTCCTCACTACAAAATGTACAAATATGCTAACTCATATGTAAAGATTGGACATCTTAGTCTAAACAACAATAGATAATTGAGTAGTAACAAGTAGGTTATTATTACTAAAGCATAATTTCAGGTGAACAAAAAACTCCTTACCAGTGGTGGCCAACCTTGCTCCACTGATCCCTGATCTACTTGGTGAGCAGACTTCTATTCCAGACCAGCAATAGCACACTTGATTTTCAACTCATTAGGTGTGATAAGTTGAATCAGGTGTGTTATCGCAGGGCTGAAACAGAACCCTGCACACCCCGCAGGCCTTCAGCAGGGTTGGCTTGCTCCTATTGTAATAGGTTTATACATTGTGTATGATGTTTAACTGTATTTTTGTATACAACGCGCTAACATGGGTAGGCCTACACACATAACCCATGGCATCAAATCAAATCAAATTTTATTTGTCACATACACATGGTTAGCAGATGTTAATGCAAGTGTAGCGAAATGCTTGTGCTTCTAGTTCTGACAATGCAGTAATAACCAACGAGTAATCTAGCTAACAATTCCAAAACTACTACCTTATACACACAAGTGTAAAGGGATAAAGAATATGTACATAAAGATATATGAATGAGTGATGGTACAGAGCGGCATAGGCAAGATGCAGTAGATGGTATCGAGTACAGTATATACGTATACATATGAGATAAATAATGTAGGGTATGTAAACATTATATTAAGTAGCATTGTTTAAAGTGGCTAGTGATATATTTTACGTCAATTCCCATCAATTCCCATTATTAAAGTGGCTGGAGTTGAGTCAGTGTGTTGGTAGCAGCCACTCAATGTTAGTGGTGGCTGTTTAACAGTCTGATGGCCTTGAGATAGAAGCTGTTTTTCAGTCTCTCGGTCTCAGCTTTGATGCACCTGTACTGACCTCGCCTTCTGGATGATAGCGGGGTGAACAGGCAGTGGCTTGGGTGGTTGTTGTCCTTGATGATCTTTATGGCCTTCCTGTGACATCGGGTGGTGTAGGTGTCCTGGAGGGCAGGTAGTTTGCCCCCGGTGATGCGTTGTGCAGACCTCACTACCCTCTGGAGAGCCTTACGGTTGTGGGCGGAGCAGTTGCCGTACCAGGCGGTGATACAGCCCGACAGGATGCTCTCGATTGTGCATCTGTAGAAGTTTGTGAGTGCTTTTGGTGACAAGCCGAATTTCTTCAGCCTCCTGAGGTTGAAGAGGCGCTGCTGTCTGTGTGGGTGGACCAATTCAGTTTGTCTGTGATGTGTACGCCGAGGAACTTAAAACTTACTACCCTCTCCACTACTGTTCCATCGATGTGGATAGGGGGGTGTTCCCTCTGCTGTTTCCTGAAGTCCACAATCATCTCCTTAGTTTTGTTGACGTTTAGTGTGAGGTTATTTTCCTGACACCACACTCCGAGGGTGGGCAGGCATCAAGGTAGGCCTACCCATTTTAGTAAATGTTGTGTACAAAAATACTTCTGGTATACAGAGTTGCTTTGTGAGAATGTGCTAAAGTTCACAGTTAGCCATTGTTATGTAAGTGCCAGCTGAAAAGTACCAGTGGCCTGGCTTTGGCCCCAAGTGAGAGCAGGTCTGCCGAAGCCATGGCCCAGTGAGACACGTGTGCCAGCCCACGTAGATGGAAACAGAAAAGTCTCAGCATTTTGGGTAAAATACTGGGGTAATGGTTTCCTGTATGGAAACATTTTGATACATTCATCGGGGACGCTCTCTTTATCTGCAAACACAGGCTTTCATAGCTTTCCATATCTGGAAACAGAAAACATCACAAAGAAACAGGCTTCATTATACTCAAATTAGACAACACTGAATATTATGTTGCTATTATCTCTGTCCTCAATGTTTTTCCCTCTACGGACTTGAACTGGAGAATCTTTTCATAATGTCCTCCCATAAAGTTGTTCATCTGATGAACATTGAGATATCTGATAGTGACTGCCAATTGTGCATTTCAGAAGACACAAGTAGATGTTATCAGTGAACTGCCATTCCCTTTCTTTGGTAATGGTTGTCCGTGTCTGATCAACCATGTGAGTAGGTTAAAGACTTGTTCACATGCTATTAAATACCGAGGTTAGATAAGTATGCTAATCTACTCGATATGTAAAATGTTTATTTTGTGGAGGAAGCTCGAACAAACTAAACCAGCGTTTAATCTAATTTATCTTTAATTCTCTTGAGCACAATGTTGTCCATGACATTAAACCCCTGATGTGTGATGCATGTAACAAATGCGCTTGGATGCATATCTTGGGTACCATGTTGAGTGGCACTATTGTTTCTCCCAGGTAGACTATTAACTGGCAAACAAGGACCACGTATGGTAAGATTTCATAGGACATATAGGACATAAGCGTAGGCCGTCATTGTCCTTAACTGACTTGCCTAGTTAAATAAAGGTTGAAAAGAGTTGTAGAGTTTACTTAAAGCTAAATGCTTGAGAATGGCCATGGGTAAAATGGGAAGCTTAACTTTAGCTTCATCAAGAGGTTCTTGAAGAGGTGTTCTTTGTATTCCGGTCAGTTAGTCTGAGATAATCAGATGAACTTAGGAACTTTCCAATCATCGCCCTGATCTTTAACTTACAGTACATTTGTGATCCCTGCATTACATACTTGATGGTAGAAACCTTGGTGGTCCGTTGTTGGTCACTATTAAAACTGCATTGTTTTTCTTTTCCTTGACCCCTGGAAATGTCTACAACACCAACATGCCCTCTCTTAGAAGATGCAGCTGTGTGTGGTTACATAGCAGGAAACAGCTGTCAGGCGTGAACTCTATGCATGGCTCTCTAGGTCTGGGCCCAGACTCCTGTACAGGTTGTCATGTTTGTTTTCAGAACAAGCATGGTTCTATCTGAGGCGTTCTGGAGTCAATGGGCTGGAGGAATTCTAGGGTTCACAGGCAGATGCTTTGTGTCTGTGGGTAAGGGACAGTATATGGGTGAACAGATGATGCATAAGGCACTTCTGTTCATATTATGTCCCAAAAAATTATATCCACATTCCATGTGTTTCATTTTGCTTGTAGATAAGTCATGTTAAATAATACTTTTTCGGAGACACTATGATATATTACATATTCAATTTCCCTATCCATACTTTACTGTACACACTATTGACCATTGAGAATATTCTGTAACATTCATGGCTCACAACTTTAAGTTGGCTTTGATGCCTCAGCTGAAGTCAGCTCAGACTTGACTTTTTTACTTTTTCCGTGTGATGGAGAATTCCTAATGAGGAGAAAATCTAACTTTTCTGTAATGTGACACTGTACTGTACACAGTAAAGATTCTTCAACTCCCATGCCCCTGAATAACTTTGCTACCTGATCAAAAGATTGCTGAGGGTAATAAAAATTCCTCACCTACAGTTAAATTTACAGCAGCACTCATTAGTTGAAATAAAACAGATTAATACAAGTTCAATTAAATGTGACCTATAGGTTTAATAATGAAGTGGAGTCTACTTAAGCATGTCTTTTCCATTCTCTCCAGCCATCCTGGACTCCACATAAAAGCCTTTAATGAAAGTGCACTGGAAAAGGTGGTCGGGAGAGTGTTGAGGGGATCTTAACTGCCCTCTGGCTCTGTTTGGAACCTCTAAATAGAAACGTGTGATTCAGCACATCTACAGTATCAAGATCTGTTGACCAGTATGTCTGCTACACGTCATCAACTCTGTGCACTCCTGCTAGTCATTCTTAGTCTACTCTGTTAGAATAAGGTTGGAAAAAAAAATCACAAATTACAAAATTCTGTAAAAATGCTCCATGTATGGATTAAATTAAAAGTATGGAAATAAATTATTGTTCCAGTTTATTTTATTTGAATCATAAATATGTTTAAATCCCAGGCCTCTAGCAAGTGTCATTCTGATGTATTTCTGTTCATCTTTAGTGCTAGCCCACATCATGTATTCCCACAGGGACAGAGTATTAGTTCAGAGAAAAAGAAGACATTACCTCATTATATGGCTAATTTTAGGCACCAGAAAAATATGTTTGGATAGTCTTGACTCAGGAGCCAAGTGCTGAAGTGCCCGCTCACTGTTCCCTACTCTCAGTGGGGAAGCAAGGGTGATTATGGTACTTGAATGAGCTTAAAGAAACAATTCACAGCATATACAGTACAACTTCAAAAGTGGCTTATCGGAACAGGCATCAGACATGAATGATTCCACATGAAATAGCAACTTAGTATTTACCGTAATTAAGGAAATAGTTTTTCCATTAGCAAAGTACAAATAAATTAACATGGCTTTGGTTGAGAGGCTGTCGTCTAACCGTACATTTTATTTTCCTACAGGTTTTTGAAGGATTACTGTAACACGGCACACAAAATACAATGTGAAACTAATGCAATTCAATTCAATGTAAAAATGTCTGATTCTGTTGTGTTAGAAATTCCCAAGAAAGCATATGCTAATTTGACTTATTTTACAATTTCAACAGCCTGTCACGATACTTACTTCTAGAAATAGTATCTGACCAGTCTTGAATCAGATGAATATCTGTAGGATTACGAGTAAATAAAAACTTGAAAAGCTTGTTGAGTGTCAGAACTCTTAAATCCTGGAGTCGGCTCTGTGCTCACTATAAACCTGGTGGGAGCAGCAGGGGGGACAGGGGTAAACCTAACAAACTCACATTAAACATGATGGCTGATTAATTGCAGATAAAACAAGTGAAAAGGACAGGTTCCAAGTAAATTATTTTAAGTAGCAGAGCCGACTCGTGAGATGTGGCGCCGTGCATCTCATAAATCTCTGTGATGTTTATTAAGTCTCGACCATAGTATCTTCAGAAGTATCCCGCAGGTTGACAAAAAAGGAACAATATAGCCCTCCACTAATATCACTGTGTTGCAGTTATCCTGAGTAGGAAAAGGGTTGAGGGAAATTCAGTCGAAAGAAATACAGGGTTACATATTTTTATTTATTTTTATATATTTTACCAGTCTGAAGGATTAAACAAATTTTGTTTGGGCTTGTCATGTAATAAAGAAAAGTTAAAAATCTCAAATAGAATTATCACATAATCAAAAAGTATAGATGCAATATCCAATATTGCTTTTGAACTCCAAATATGGAAGCACAAAGGGGCATCTATGAGAAATCATCTGCAATCATAACCTCTGTAAGGACCTGCAATTTGGACCAATTAAACATTTTGTAAGTATGCTACATGACCTCATCATGGAAGTTCACCAGGAGGATGAAGAGGAAAATGTTTGCTGTTCTATTATACCAGCACACATTTCACACTGTATGTACATGATAATATGAGCCCCCACCCCCACCCCCACCACCAACCGGGTCGGACCACCCACCCTTGCAGTGTTGAAACACAGTCTAGAGCAGGTCATTAAATTGTTTCCCCAGGTCAGTCAAATCAGACTTGTTAAAGCTGTGAACAGGGGGGGAGAGAGACCCCGCTGTAGGCTGTCCAGAAATCTCAGGCCTCAACAGACTGACCCAGACTGCTAATATTTCTGTTTGCTCCAGCTACAAAGAGCTTTGCATCGGTTCCCATCATTCCATCAGCTACCTAGTGTTGTGATGACCCTAAATATACTGGAGTGTGTGTGTGTGTTTGTATGTCTGATGTTGTAATCTCTTTACATATTGTTGTGTGTGTGTGTGTGTGTGTGTGTGTGTGTGTGTGTGTGTGTGTGCGTGTGTGTGTGTGTGTGTGTGTGTGTGTGTGTGTGTGTGTGTGTGTGTGTGTGTGTGTGTGTGTGTGTGTGTGTGTGTGTAATAACTGTCCAGAGTGTATAGTGTATGCCTGAGTACAGTGAATGGTGTCTGTTCTGACATTAGTGTACTAGAGCCCACCATGGCGCCAGAAGTTTATATCAAGAGTTGTGATACAGTAAGTCATCACTGGAATATCAGAGAATGGTGATGCAACGAGACAGAGTGGTCTAATGCAATGTTTTCCCACTCTGGTCCTTGAGTACCCCCGGCCCCAACATTAGAGTTGAGAAACACTGGCTTAATAATGCAACTATTTTTTTAAACTGGCAGTTTAATTGATTCTAAATATGTAAAAATGTTAACCGATGGACATTTCAGCTTCAACAGGAAGTTGGCACACATGGTCCTGTGATTTCCGGCTGAGCCTCAAATTGTGTTGGTGGAAGTTCTATCTACCCACTTCCTCACTAAAATACTAATGTGATATTCATGTTGTCCCAGCCCTGTCCAAACCAGCAGAATGTTCTGGGCCGCATTGTGAGAATGGTCAGCAACAAAGCCCATAAATCTCATCTCTGCTGAACAGTGGGATGACTTACTACAGCTCAGGGACAAGCATTTGCTGGAAGGAAATGGCAGGTAAATATAGGCCAAAATAGACCTCACAGAAATCCTTTAAATTCATAGGAACAGCAAACAGGTCCCATAGAGTGATTATCTGCTCTCATAACTAAACTGTTCTCTTTCATTTGATCAAAAACAATGAAAAAGACTCCAACCAACCCAATTCTCCCGAACCTCATTCGTCAGCATAGCACTAGCAGTATGAGTTTGGAGGGTTTAAGGAGATGGGTATAGGAGCGGTTAAGAGATATCATATCAATATGGCATCAAATCAGAATGTAGAGATTTACATCTCCACAAAATGACCTCTATGATTCTCCCTGTGAGTCCTAAATCAAGATGTTATGGCAGGATGATGAGGGGATTGGAGGCTTCACCCTCACACTAAATCATTTCACCCAGTGTTTTGGCTGTCAACCTGCTGAAGAGAAATAATTCTGTCTATTGGCCTGATATTCGCACCGATAACATGGGAACGTTTGCATACCAGGGAGAAGTGCGACGCGATTATTTTTATTGTGCTCAAAGCCATTCAATAGACCTTTTTCACTTTGGGAGGAATTCTTTTTTGGCAGTGGCATAATCCATAAATAGCTTCTGGTTACAGATTGGTTGCTCTCTGCTTGGTAAAGTATGGGTGTTTTTGGAACTACTCTTCATTTAAAACACGCAAGCTATGAACAGAACCTCATGTGGCTACATTCTGGGTTCTCTTAAAGAGCAGGTCTTGATTTTTTTTGCAAATCCTACTTCCTACTTTTCAATTCTATTCATGATAAACACATGTAGGATCCTTTGCTTTATGTTTGAATACAGTGCCCCGCTCAATGTTGTTAACAAAAGTAGGCTGACTGACAATAACATTGGCAGAACATTAGTCAATGGTTTTCTCAGTTGTCTCTCTCTTAGATTTTTGTATACTACATGTTATTTTTAATTTTTTAAAATTGTATTATTATGTTAACTGGCATTCTGAAAATAACATCTTTAGACTGAATCTCATTACTCTGTGGTGACCAGATCTGAAATGGAGTAGACATCTAGCAAATGTTAACATTTAAAAGTAATGTATGTGCAGTAACAAAGTAACAACTAGCTGTTAATTGATCGATATTGATCCTACAGCGTTTTCAACATTTTTCGAACTACAAAATTGGTTTGAGAGTCTATGTCATTCCACTTTCAAATCAACCCTAATTGTATTTGTCACATACACAGTTTACAGGAGGTATAAAAGGTGCAGTGAAATACTTGTGCTAGCGCCCTCAACAATGCAGTACATTACTCAATAACAATAATAACAATAAAAAGTCAAATAGAAAAAGTAATAGAACTAATAAGATATGTAGTATGCACAGTAGTACTGGACTGTATTTACACAGACAGTGCATTCGGAGTAGTATTCAGACCCATTGACTTTTTCCACATTTTGTTACCTTTTATGTTTTTATTTAACCCTTATTTTACCAGGTAATTTGACTGAGAACACATGCTAATTTATAGCAACGACCTGGGGAATAGTTACAGGGGAGAGGAGGGGGGATGAATGAGCCAATTGTAAGCTGGGGATGATTACATGACCGTGATGGTTTGAGGGCCAGAATGGGAATTTAGCCTGGACACTAGGGTTAACACCCCTACTCTTACGATAAATGCCATGGGATCTTTAGTGGCCACAGAGTCAGGACACCCATTTAAGATCCCATCTGAAAGACGGCACCCTACACAGGGCAATGTCCCCCATCACTGCCCTGGGTTATTAGGATATTTTCTTAGACCAGAGGAAAGGATGCCTCCTACTGGCCTTCCAACACCACTTCCAGCAGCATCTGGTCTCCCATCCAGAGACCAACCAGGACCAACCATGCTTAGCTTCAGAACCAAGCCAGCAGTGGGATGAAGGGTGGTATGCTACCTTACAGCCTTATTTAAAAATGCATTAAATATTCTTGTCCCTCATAAATCTACATACAATACACCATAACGACAAAGCAAAAACATGTTTTTAGAAATGTTTGCACATTTACAAAAGTATTCAAACCCTTTACTCAGTACTTTGTTGAAGCACCTTTGGCAACGATTACAGCCTCGAGCCTTCTTGGGTATGACGCTACAAGCTTGGTACACCTGTTTTGGGGAGTTTCTCCCATTCTTCTCTGCAGATCCTCTGAAGCTCTTTCAGAATGGACGGGGAGTGTTGCTGCACAGCTATTTTCAGGTCTCTCCAGAGATCTCAAGGACATTCAGAGACATCCACTCAAGGACATTCAGAGACTTGTCCCGAAGCCACTCCTCTGTTGTCTTGGCTGTGTGCTTAGGGTAGTTGTCCTCTTGGAAGGTAAACCTTCGCCCCAGTGTGAGGTCCTGAGCGCTCTGGAGCAGGTCTCTCTGTACTTTGCTCCGTCCATCTTTCCCTCGATTCTGACTAGTCTTCCAGTCCCTGCTGCTGAAAAATGGGTCCGAATACTTGTGTAAATAAGGTATTTCTGTTTTTTAACATTTGCAAACATTTCTAAAAACCTGTTTTCGCTTTGTCATTGTGGGGTATTGTGTATAGATGGGTGGTCAATGCAAATAATCTCTAAGGAGCAGATAGTCTCTGAGGTGCAAATAGTCTCTAAGGTGCAGGTCTGTGCAAGGAGACAGCCAGAGTTAGCTGTTCAGCAGTCTGATGGCCGGGTGGTAGTAGTTGTCTCGGAGCCTGTTGGTCTGAGACCCGATGCTATGATACTGCTTGACATATGGTAACAGAGTGAACAGCCCATGGCTCGGGTGACTGGAGTCCTTGACGATCTTTCAGGCCTTTCACAGACACCTCCAGGGGTAGATGTCCTCTATTGTCGATGACAGTAGAGGCGATGACATTGTCGATTACAATAGAGGCGTGGTCAATAGGGGCGTGCTCCGCCACCCTGTTTCATGTAGTCAACAATCAGCTCCGTGGTTTTGCTGACGTTAAGGGATAGGCTGTTTTCCTGGCACCACTCTGCCATGGTGCCAACCTACTCCCCGTAGACTGTCTAATCGGTGTCGACGATCAGGCCCACCATCGTTGTCTCGTCTGCAAAAATAATGATGGCTGTGGCGTTGTGCGTGGCCATGCAGTCGTGGTTGTACACGGAATACATGAGGGGGCTGAGCACACATCCCTGGGTGCCCCAGTGTTGTTTATACCCAGGGCCTTGAATTTAGGTTTGAGCTTGGAGGGGACTATGGTGTTGAATGCTGAGCTGTGGCCGATGAACAGCATTCTCACATAGGTGTTCCTCTAGTACATGTGGGATAGGGCAGTGCGTAGAGCAGTGGCGATTGCATCACCTGTGGAACTGTTGGGGTGTTGTGCAAATTGGAGTGGGTCTGACAGTGTCAGGTAAGGTGGAGCTGATGTGGTCTTTGATCATCCTCTCAAAGAACTTCATGATGTCAGAAGTGAGTACTACAGAACAATAGTAATTTAGGCCTTAGTTTGCTTGGGTACAGGGACAGTGGTGGACATCTTGAAGCATGGGGGATCACAGACTGGGACAGGGAGAGGTTGAATATGTCCGTGAACCCTTCTTCAAGCTGGTCTGAACATGCTCTGAGGACACGGCAGAGGATACTGTCTGGGCCGGCTGCATTGCAGTTGTTCTCAAACCTCTCCTCTGGGACCCCCAGCAGTTCCATGTATTTTATCTATTCCAGAGCTAGCACACCTGATTCAACTTGTCAACTAATCATCAAGCTTTTGACTAGGTCAATCCGGTGAGCTAGTTCAGGACTACAACAACAGGTCTGGGGTTCCCCGATGAGAGGACTTAATCCATCGCATGCTCCGATGTCGGCCTTCCGGATCTGGAAGTTGGCAGAGCTAAAGCCTTTAATCATGACATTCGTGTTTTTTTAGAGAATATGTCATTGTTGTACTGTATGTGTGTCTATAGTTTTGTTTAATGTTGTGTTAGTGTATGTAGGTTGTTTTCTCTGAACGTTTTTGTTCCCCCTGCTGCTATTGGACTAGGTCTCTCTTGAAAAAGAGATGTTATCTCAATGAGAAAAGCCTTGTATAAATAAAGGTTAAATGGAAAATGTAATAAAAATAAATGTTTGTCAGACCAGGAGACATCCCAAATATCAATCTTCTCACGAAAATGTCTGTAGTGTGCGAACAGTTTGGCCCCTCTGTGGAAAGATGAGACTCTCACAAACATGATGGTGTTCTCTGTTTTTATTGCCACAAGTGTTATGGGACTCGTCTGAAAGTAACCCGATACCGGGATGAAAATTGTATAGAAGTGAATATGGCATTTCCACGTCAAAGTTATATGGGTAATTCCCCTTTAGAACATTTTAGATCTAGGACAGATACTTCACAACATACTTCCTTGTTTAATATATTTTCTTACTGTTTTCCATGTATGAATGTGTTATTCAAAGTTTTTTTTCAATGGGCTAATAGCACTAAGGCCAAATTCAATGTTTCATCAAATATTTTTTTTTTTTTTTTTTTTTTATACCTACAGGGGTCCTAAAATTCTTAATCAAATAGCTAAATGATCCTAGGTATGACCATCATAAAGGTCCGTTGCAGCCGTTTATAATTTCAATATAAAATCATTTCTGGGTAACACCTTACTGTGATCGGGTTGAATTAAAATGGTCAAAAAGAAACTATCAGGACTATCAGGGAGTGGACAGAGTGGGGGGTGATTAAACTGAAAACCAGCTGTTATTGGCAGAGAGGTTTAGAACTCTCTTTCTTATTTTGTCTATTAACTAATTTACCAGCTGGTGGTGTCACCGGGTAGGACAAAACTCCATCATACCAAAACAGGCTGAAATTTCAGCCATTTCTTTCAACCAGCTCTTACACTTAAAGGGCGTTATCATAATTTTCACAATTTCAAAGTATTATTCCAACCACATAGTGTGGAAATATATATATATAAATATTTCATTTTTTTTACTGCAATGGACCTTTAAAACAATGATATATGTTAGCTTAGTAGAGACCCAGCCCCTGGCCTTTAGACTCTAGGGGGTTTTAATGTATGGAAAGATATAGAATAAGGATACTATAACACAAATAACTAGTCTAGTGTAAATCATAACCACAACTCAACTAACCAAAGGTCTAAACACTTAAAGTGTTTTACTTCTAAAGTCATGTTGGCACCTTTTCGACACAACAATATGGTAATTACCAGAAATAAATACTCCTGGCGCCACACTGTAATTTTAGTTACCTGTGTAATAGTGATGTGTGAAATTTTTTGCTATGGGTGGAGCCTTATTCTCAGATGCTATTTTTACAACATTGACTATGAAAACATTTCCCTGCACAAGGACAACTAACCAGCCTCATAAAGACGCATGTGGTTGAAGGTAGACATATTGTTGGATTGCATGTTTTCTGTCATGCACCTCTTTGACCGTGTAATTGAAGTCGGGACCTCTAATTACTGGCATGTCACAAAGGTTTTTTCCTCATTGTTACCTTGTTAATTTCCAGACTTTTTGTATGATTCTTTAGAGAAAGATACCATTATAATTCATACCTAAGTGACATTGCCTTGGAGGATTTTCAGTATCCATAATAACATTCCTTGATGTAGCTACTACACTGAGCAAAAAATAGAAGTGTTGGTCCCATGTTTCATGAGCTGAAATAAAAAATCCAAGAAATGTTCCATATGCACAAAAATAATATTTCTGTCAAATTTTGTGCACACATTTGTGGTTATCCAGCCACCTGACAGGTGTAGCAAATCAAGAAGCTGAGTAAACAGCATGATCATTACACAGGAGCATCTTGTGCTGGGGACAATAAAATGCAACTTTAAAATGTGCAGTTTTGTCACACAACACAATCCCTCAGATATCTCAAGTTCTGAGGGAGTGTGGAATTGGCATGCTGACTGCAGGAATGTCCACCAGAGCTGTTGCCAGAGAATGTAATGTTAATTTCTCTACCATAAGCCACCTCCAACGTAGCTTTAGAGAATTTGGTAGTATATGTGGTCTGCAGCCTGAAAACAGCAGACCACATGTAACCACACAAGCCTAGGGGGGTGCTGAGGAGTATTTCTGTCTGTAATAAAGCCCTTTTGTGGGGAAAAACTCATTCTGATTGCCTGGGCCAGGCTCCCCAGTGGGTTGGCCTGGCTGCCAAGTGGGTGGGCCTATGTCTTCCCAGGCCCACCCATGGCTGCACCCCTGCTCAGTCTTGTGAAATCCATAGATTGGGACCTAATGAATTTATTTCAATTGACTTATTTCCTTATATGAGTTGTAACTCATTAAAATCTTTGAAATGGTTGCATGTTGCATTTATATTTTTGTTCAGTATATTTACTTCATGAACAGTTTACATCTTTGTTCTGTATATTTACTTCATGAACAGTTTATATTTTTGTTCGGTATATTTACTTCATGAACAGTTTATATTTTTGTTCGGTATATTTACTTCATGAACAGTTTATATTTTTGTTCGGTGTATTTACTTCATGAACAGTTTATATTTTTGTTCGGTATATTTACTTCATGAACAGTTTATATTTTTGTTCGGTATATTTACTTCAAACAGTTTAATCTGATGTCTTCCTCCAGGATATTAGGGCTTGCGAAACTTCGGAATTCCCTTGAGCCGTCCTGATTCTCACTAAAGCCACACAGGTAAAGAAGAGTACTTTTTTTTTGATGATTTATGGTGACTTCTGAATAAATTCCTTGGCCCTTACATCACTATGCAGGTAAATAAAATATCAGAAATGCTGTGCCAAAACATTCGCAGTCAGGGCATCTTTGCAAGAGACAACCCGTAATGTGGGCCAGCGATAACCAGAGCCTTCTCCTTCTTTGGTAGAAGGTGAGAAGAACAGCTGCCAGCATTTCAGTCTTATTTGTAAGCAGAGTTCTTGGGATAGATAGTGGGGGCCTGGAAGCTAGGGGTTGTTATAAATTACCTGGCGATGAGTGTGATAAACCTTGTCAAAACAGCTCTCTGCTGGAATGGGCAGAGTCAAGATTGTCACCCATCTCTCCCTGCAATCCTTTGTCACAGTCAAGGAGATCAGAATCTGGATGTGGTTGACTTGGGGTCAAAAGATTGTAGTCCATACACTGGTTATTTGTAAGCACATGCAACACCTAGCTATTGTGTGCCTACCAAAGCTGTTCGCCCACAGGGAGGGACATTGTATGATGGGAAGAACTAAATACTGTTCTTTGATCAAGTTTGGTAGAGGCCTGGAGGGATTTGAGAAATAGTTCCATGTCATGCAATCTAAGCACTTTCCATATTCCAACATTACAAGGGTTCCAACTTTGTAGTTAGCGGTTCAGCAGCAAAGCTGGTGAAACCCTGTAGTATTTGTTTGCGTTGATTATTATTTTCCTTCTTCTGGCGGTTTGGTGAAAAGGCAAATTCCCATGAGATGCTAAGGCTCAGGAGGGTGCAAGTTTGCAAGATGATAAAATGCCAATGGGCAAAGCCTCTCATCCAATAAAATCTAACTTTAATTGTCACATGCACCGAATTACAACCTTACCATGAAATGCTTACTTACAAGTCCTTAACCAACAATGCAGTTCAGGAAAGAGTTAAGAAAATATTTACCAAATAAACTAAAGTAAAAAATTATAAAAAGTAACGCAATAAAATAACAATAACGTGGCTATATACAGGGGGTACCAGTCCCGAGTCAATGTGAGGGGGTACAGGTTAGTCGAGGTAATTTGTACATGTAGGTAGGGGTAAAGTGACTATACAGTGACTATACAGATAATTAACAGCGAGTAGCAGCAGTGTAAAAACAAAGGGGTAAATAGTCCAGGTGGCGCAATTTATTAATTGTTCAGCAGTCTTATGGCTATGGGGTAGAAGTTGTTAAGGAGCATATTTGGTGCACCGCTACCACTTGCCGTGCGACAGTAGAGAGAACAGTCTATGACTTGGGTGACTGAAGTCTTTGACAATTTTTTGGGCTTTCCTCTGACACCGCCTAGTATATAGGTTATGGATGGCAGGAAGATTAGCCCCAGTGATGTACTGGGCCGTACGCACTACCCTCTGTAGCGTCTTATGGTCAGATGCCGAGCAGTTGCCTTACCAGGCGATGATGCAGCCGGTCAGGATGCTCTCCATGGTGCAGCAGTAGAACTTTTTGAGACCCATGCCAAATTTTTTAAGTCTCCTGAGGGGAAAAATGTGATGTCATGCTCTCTTCATGACTGTCTTGGTGTGTTTGGACCGTGATAGTTAGTTGGTGATGTGGACACCAAGAAACTTGTAACTCTCAACCCGCTCCACTACAGCCCCGTCGATGTTAACGGGGGCCTGTTTGGCCCGCCTTTTCCTGTAGTCCACGATCAGCTCCTTTGTCTTGCTAACATTGATGGAGAAGTAGTTGTCCAGGCACCACACTGCCAGGTCTCTGACCTTCTCCCTATAGGCTGTCTCATCATTGTTGGTAATCAGGCCTACCACTGTTGTGTCGTCAGCAAACTTAATGATGGTGTTGGAGTCGTGTTTGGCCACGCAGTCGTGGGTGAACAGGGAGTACAAGAGGGGACTAAGCACGTACCCATGAGGGGCCCCAGTGTTGAGGATCAGCGTGGCAGATGTGTGTTGCCTACCCTTACCACCTAGGGGCAGTGGGTCAGGAAGTCAGGGATCCAGTTGCAGAGGGAGGGCTTTAGTCCCAGGGTCCTTAGCTTAGTGATGAGCTTTGTGTGCACTATGGTGTTGAATGCTGAGCTGCAGTCAAAGAACAGCAGGTGTTCATAGGTGTTCCTTTTGTCCAGGTGGGAAAGGGCAGTGTGGAGTGAGGTTGAGTTTGCGTCATCTGTGGATCTGTTAAGGGTATGCCAATAGGAGTGGTTCTAGGGTATCCGGGATGATGCTGTTGAAATGAGCCATGAGCAGCCTTTCAAAGCAGTTCATGGCTATCAATGTGAGTGCTATGGAGCGGTAATCATTTAGGCAGGTTACCTTCACTTCCTTGGGCACAGGGACTATGGTGGTCTGCTTGAAACATGTAGGTATTACAGACTCGCTCACACTTTGGGTACACATCCTGGTAAATCGTGATATCATTAAAATGATCAGAAATACGTTATAATTGAAAAATTGTCACTTTAGCCTAGGAGATTTGTAGTCTAGGAGATTTTACCAAAGACGAGAGGGAAGATCTGATCCCTCTCGCCTCTGTGTTGTACACCTGAGTTATCTATTCAAACAAACACTCCAAGACAGAAGAAGCCTACAACTAAGAAAGACATTTTGACCTCTGGTGGACAACCAGAGACTTACATCGAACCACTTCCCATAGAACCATCAAGTTCAACACAGAGACGACAAAGACATCTAAATATACACAACCGTTTGGGGTCACTTACAGATCCTTGTTTTTGAAGGAAAAGCAAAAAAAATGTGTCCTTTTAAAATAACATCAAATTAAACATTGTAGGTAATTATTCGATAAAAAGCAGTCATCAGATTAATGATAGTCACGTCACAACACAGTTTTTAATGTCCCGTTGGTAGTATAATCTTAATCGTATATCATCCATTTTAATTTTCCAATGATTGCACATTGGCCAATAGAACGGATGGTGGTGGAGGTTTACTCACTTGCCTACGAATTCTCGGAAGGCAGCCCAACCTCCACCCCCTTTTACCCCTCTTTTATTCACGCAAATGACGGGGATTTGGGCCAGTTCCAGAGAAAGCAGTATATCCTTCAGGTCGGACTTTGAGGTGAGTAATCACTGTTCTGATGTCCAGAAGTTATTTTCGGTCATAAGAGATGGTAGCAGCAACAGTATGGACAAATTAAGTTTAAAAAAAAGTTATCAACAATACAACAATAACTTACAATATAGCACAGTTGGTTAGGAGCCCGGCAGCCATCCCCTCCGGCGCTATTCTATTCTCAGGCAACGCCATGCCAATTTGCCACATGGTGGCGCTATAACAAGCAATTGAAAATGCACATTTTTAAAGGTCACATCCCTCACCCTGTGTGACCTAGAATGCTGTACATAGGTCCCACTCCTCACAAGGAACACATTTTCTTCAAGGACCCAAAAGGGCCGCCATGATGGATTGTCCGCCATTTAGAATTTTGTGAAAAACACTCTGGCACCGAATAACCGATCTGTACGAAACTTGATATGTGGCATATATGGACCAAGGTCTCTCAAAAAACAGTACTGAAAACAAAATGTCCGTTATTGACCAATAAACATTCACATGGGCATGGTCTAGCACGTAAATGCCTATAAATCAGTCACAGATATTCGTATTGTAATAAAACTTTGTATACATGTTGCAAACACTGTCAAGACTCAACATATGCAAACACTTTCATATCGACCACACGGTGGGACTATAACAAGCACATTTTTATATCTCTTGATCTGTTTGAGTCAGAGTGATGAAATTTGGCACACATGCTATGGATATGAGTGTAGCTAATCTGTAAAGTACGGTTGAGTTTGACCACATTGTGGTGCTGTTGGGCAGGAAAAAACAGTCATGCAAGCTCATTGGCTCATAATGGCCATACTGTTTCAGCTAGAGTCTTGGAAAATATTAGAATATATGCATCCATAGATGCTATAAACAACAATTGGTGCCAGTAGGTCCAGTGGTTCTGGAGAAGAAGATGTTTGAAGTAGTCAACATTGAAAATGTTCCAAAATCACATTATATTGCTTGATCAGTTTGATTTTGAGTTATTATATTTGGCAAGCATGATACACATTACAGAAGTAACTCATCTTAGAGCAATTTTTCACATTTTTCCTGATTGTGACACAGTGGGCATACAACTGAATCCCGGCATTGTTGCTTGTATGTCACACCCTGATCTGTTTCACCTGTCCACTTGTCTCCACCCCCTCCAGGTGTCACCTATCTTCCCCATTATCCCCTGGGTATTTATACCTGTATTTCTTTCTGTCTGTGCCAGTATGTCTTGTTTTGTCAAGTCAACCAGCGTGTTACTCCGTGCTCCTGCTTTTTCCTTTTCTCTGTTTTTGCTAGTTCTCCCGGTTTTGACCCTTGCCTGCCTTGACTCTAAACCCGCTAGCTAGCATGACCATACTGCCTGCCCTGACCTCGAGCCTGCCTGCCACTCTGTACCTCCTGGACTCTGACCTTGTTATGATCTTTTGCCTGTCCACGACCATTCTCTTGTCTGCCCCTTGGATACTAATAAATATCAGAGACTCGAACCATCTGCCTCCCATGTCTGCATCTGGGTCTAGTCCTGTGCTCTTATACTTGCAGTTATATTTTATTTTGTCTTGGTCAAAACACTATTGTCCTCATAGCCAAGGGTATTTCGGTAGCTCTACATTTTTTAGCAGTGTTGTTTGCCATTTATAAGGATGTGCAGTACAAGTTATGTAAGGACAAATTGTGTTGTTTAAAATAAAGTACCACATTTGTAATGTCCTATTCCCAAACACATGAAAGGCTAGGTTGTACTCCACCAAATGTTTCCCAAATCTAAACATAACATTTTTTTTCACATAGCCAGACAGTTAACCACGTAATGACCATGATAAGACTGTTCTTTATCAGGCTAGAGAAAATGCTTTGAGGATAAGGTTCTGTGGATACTAATTAAGACGATATAGTCAGTCAGAGCTTGGAGAGAGCAACTTCGTGTTTAATTGCTTAAATCAATATGATAAGATGCTCTTTAAATGTCTGTGCTGGTCAGAGGAAGTATGCCGGCATTGTGAAAAGGCATTCGCTGTTTACTTATTTTCCAGTCAAGCCTTCCATTTAAAAGATCCAATCGAGCACAAACATCAAAATGGAGACTGAGAAAAAAAACTAAACAATACTATACAAATTACATAGAATCTTTTTTTTAATAGCAGATTTACAAGATGATAGAGAATTTCTGGGGCATTGCAAGGAGCTTGCCAAACTTGAAGAGAAAAGGTGAATGAAAACAGTTGTGAGTTATCAGTGGATGTCTCCCCATACTCATCAGACTAGACTGCTCAGAACCAGCACTATCTCATAATCATTACCATTACAGATGAAAGCCAAAAGCCAATTCAGAATGGCTCCAATTGCCTCAATTAAATACGTGTGGTTGAATGATAATATCTTTTCCTGAAAAAGAAAAAAAGAAAAAGAAAAAGTCTTCAGCATTAAATAACCAAAAACAATCAAATGCAACTTTGATGTTGTTGTTCTACCAAATCTTAGGAATACATCTGGGGGAGAAATGGTGTTTGGGCCGAGCCGGCAGGCGCCGCTGGACCGCTGTGTAGCGAGCCATGGGGTCGGCCCTGGTTTCTATGGATACTGTGGAGTTCCTGCTGGCAGGCTGAGGACACCACAGTGTTCCCACCCACAGAGAGAGAGAGCTCTACTCCACCAGACCTTTCAGAGCCATCCAAGTGCTGTCCCGGCACGGCCTGCATCAAAACCAGCTGAGGATGAGTGTAGCGTGTCCAGCACTCATGCACATACACATTTGTAATGCAATGCTATTCTGGAGACAAACTTAATTGTTGAGTAAACTAACATGCTATTATTACTCATGGTGGAAAACCATTACTGAACCTTCCTCAGATTATTCTGTATTTGGTAAAAATGTGTCACTCAACTGTATACAAAAGAAAAGTAACTCCAGTGCACATAATGTAAGTTATGTAACTTACTGTAGAAAGTTAGTTTCTTGATAACATGATATTAACTCTTTTAGTGATGGAGAGTATCTTCTAATTTTAGTACCATCAATTGATATGCAATGGCAGGTGCAGGACTGACTATTTCACAGCTGAGGAGCATCTCACAGGACAGTTTTCCAGTTAAGCTGAGTTACAGTAGAGTTTCCCCCTGCCTACACAGCCACTGAGGCATGCCAAACAGAATACTCCCTGATTAGACTAGGCTGCTGGGGCAGCAGATATTTCTTCAGTTGCTAGACATTACAGGAACAAATAAACAAGGCATTGATTTTCCCATCTTAAGTCAACAAAATACAGAGGTCAACCTTTCTCGCTATTTACCCTGGCCCAATTATCATTAGGATGTTGTGCAGCTGCAGGAAATGACATGGCAGACATATTGGAGCTAGATATTTAGACTTTTTGATCACCAAACAAAGGAACTGACTGACTCTGCCACTTAAGGTCTAAGTCACCACAAATCACAAGTGAAAAAACTCTTCTTTCCTTGTTTGATAAAGGTTTAATTTGTGTCTTCATGTAGTAAACTGTTGTTCTCAATATTTCTCATTGGCACTGAAATTAGAATTGGGAACAAATCTGATATACTAGGTTTGAGACTGTTTTGGTGCCCTGTAGACTCCTTTCTTGTTCTACACTCGCTGTATGTGGGGCCATCTGTTTACAGGACTGTAATATTGTAGCAGGCATTATGCATGGTATTCGACAATGCCCACCTATGGTACTTGGCTGAGCTCAGACTGAAATAAACCATAGCCTACAATGTCTGCTACACAGATATTGTTGCAATTATTAACATTAAATCATTATCACTATAATCGTTCAATTGACTTCAGTAACAAAAACCTTTTGATTGTGAAAGTAACTGAAAAGATATATAGGCCTTTGTTGAAACATACGTAATGGTGGTCAACTAGGCCAGGAAACTGTTAGCCAATGAAGCATAGTTCCCGATGACCAATGCTGACAATAACCTTTGCTAAGTCTAGCAAAGTAACATACAATCATGAACTTTCCCGGTTTTGAACTAAACTGCTTGTGAAGTGTGAAGTGTGAAGGAAACTGACTATACCTGGTTGGAGCCCTGCTAATTAATTGCATAGAGCAAGCCTGACAGTTCTGTGAGTGTATAAGACATTGAAGGACAGTCGGCTGCTGATGAGCCAATTTGGCCCACGGTCTTTCAAAATGAGATTTGATTGCCGATTAGGCGGAGTGATAGTTGAAGTTTATTATTCCAAAGGTTGAGTGGCTCTAATCATAGTCTCCAGCACTAAGGGATTTGCTGCTACTGTGGAAGGAGTGCTATCCACAGCCATTTTCACTGTGTTTACATAAACTAGCCAGTTACTTGCATAGTTTACTTTAGTGCCAACATGTGGGTCACAGTGGTTTAATAATGTAGTCCACTTAATTGTGTAATTGAGTTATTTAGAAGCTGTGTTTATTTTTACTGAAGCCATATCAAAAGGTTTAGAAATTGCCATGGTAAAATGTACAGAACATGATGTTTTAAAGGACATGCAGTCCTAAAAAGAGGAGGAGAAATGGTTTGTATATATCAGGATATCACGATAGCAGCTCAAACAGAGTCATTACAGATGAAAGTGGACTGGTACAACATGGCCATTTTAAGGTCATTACAAATCAATTGGTTTTGATCTCTGTATACTTTATTTAAGATGAGATAGAAAAATGCAGCCTTAAGTGCAAATCATTCATTGACGTTAATTGATGTCAGGTTAAGTCTGTTGATGTCAAGTCAGAATATGTCCCAAAGTATGTAAGTGAGGGAGAGAACTGAAGACCCACATATACGTTCGTTTTGAGTTCCCATTAGAAGTTTAAGGGAAAATGCAATGAGTCCGTAGTTGGGGAAACATTTAATGTCAGTGCAGAGAATAATCTATGACATATTATGAACTTTGACAGAAGTTTGAAGGAAATACATCAAATTGCCCCTAGGGCACTCACGGCCTACTTAACGACAAACAGACTCTACCAGGGCTCTCACAACAGGCATTTGTAGAGCCAATAGTTAACTGGAAGGTGAACATTTAGGTTGAGTTACCTGAAATGAGAAAGTGCTGTTAGAACCCTTTCAAGTCCTCAATTCAAACACCCTGTGTCACTCTGCCCGGTGATAGCCGTGAAAAACAGTTTTGATGATGTCGTCAATGGAACATAATCAGATTGTTCTTTTTGCGCCTTGCTACAGGGCACTTCTTCTACATCCTGTCAAACTCACACACACACACACACACACACACACACACACACACACACACACACACACACACACACACACACACACACACACACACACACACACACACACACACACACACACACACACACACACACACACACACACACACACACACACACACACACACAAACAACACAACACAACACAACACAGTAGACCACAGGCTACCAGCCTCTCCAAAATAAGATGAGGGAGAGGGAACAAGACAAGCAGGAACAGGCCTTTTGCCATGCTTACTCTGCACCTTTACACGTCCTGCAGGTGAACCGCATCCAGGCAACACTGTTGAGAGCCGTCACTCATACCAGATAGAGGCTGTTGAGAAAGACATACTCACTTAACTAAGTCCCATATATACACAGACAGAGTTAGAGTCATTATGTCTTAACATAGTCCCATATATACACAGACAGAGTTAGAGTCATTATGTCTTAACATAGTCCCAGATATACACAGACAGAGTTAGAGTCATTATGTCTTAACATAGTCCCAGATATACACAGAGTTAGTGTCATTATGTCTTAACATAGTCCCAGATATACACAGACAGAGTTAGTGTCATTATGTCTTAACATAGTCCCAGATATACACAGACAGAGTTAGTGTCATTATGTCTTAACTTAGTCCCATATATACACAGATAGAGTTAGTGTCATTATGCCCATGCACAACTGCAGTATTTCTGTCAAATTCAATGTCTTTAACAGCCACTTTTAAAACAACGTAAAAAATGAAATGGTGTACAGATTCCAAAGAACACACTCTCCCTGCCGTGTTTCAAACACAACTTCCTGTTTAATGGCTAACAGTTTCCTGCCACGCTATTTCCTTATAGAAAGTTAATTTCTACAAATGTTAATGTAGTTTTATTATTATTAAAATGTTTTTCTCAGCGGTAACATTCCATGCTTCCTTCCTGACCCAAAACAAAGCATTGCTCTCTCTGTGAGTGTCTTCGGGGTCATTTCAAGTGTGCCCATCTTTAATTCTGAAAATCACATTACAGGCCTAGCGGGGAAAGGACTGTTGTTCTGACTCCGTTTTCAGCTTTTTTGGGCAAAAAAAAGTAACAATCTTTCATCCTTAATAAGGACATATTTCACGGTGAATGCATGACCACTTAAACAGTTCACCTTGCCTTATCCAAATCACATTTCTCCTGATTTGGATAACTGATACCCACACATTTCAAATGGAGAGCAATGTCTGAAGGCCAAAGGCTTAACATGATATATTGTGTAAAAGGAAATAATAAAATACTATGGTGTAGCTGACATTCTGAGAGCATTCTGAGGTTTGGTTTCCAGTGAACTGGCCTGAGCTGACACTGCAAATGTGACTGAGCCATATGGAATCCCTTTTGGCCTCGCATACAGCACAGTACTCCTCTTCCACGCTAACAAGGTGCAGTTTTGGCAAATTTAGCTGATCACTCCTATGTCTTTTAGTAGTACATGGGATACCCTAGGTGCCTTCATCAAGCACATGATCTAGTAGTCATTTGATAGTTTTGAAAATGATATGGGGAGCCAGCCTGGTTTTCATTTAGATGCTTGCAGAGTTGACTTGTTTTATTGGAAATCTTGTTCATATAATCCCTTTGACCTCTGACAGGTCCCATAGGGCTCATGGGTACATCCAGGAAGCAACACTCTGCTGGAGTCTGTCAACGGTATGGGTTGTCACTATGTGGCCATCCTACAAAGGAAGGAAGTATGATGCTTTCTGTCCAAATATGCGATTCTATATACTACCCGTAACTGCCCACTGTTAGCCTAACACATACACTAACACTAACACATACATGTACTTGATTATCAATTCTAGCAGTATAGACAGTTGTCTCACATGCGAAGATGTGTAGAGTTTACAAAACACCCTCAGTACAATATTGGGGTGTAGGCTATGTCTTGCCATGGCAGTGCTTTGGAAATGTTTTATTTTATTTGTGGCACCACTTTACATTAAATGTCATCCTTTACATGGTCATTTCATTGGCAGGCATAGTGTCTGTGTGTACCAGTACACTTAGTCATCTTTAATACCTGATAATCATCTGGGAAGGTGAGTGAGACAGTTTGTTAGCTAAGGTATAAGCACACACAAATATGCTCGCTGACTGTACAAAACAATAGGAACAACATCCTAAAATTGAGTCCCCTTTATCTACAGTGATTGAAGTAGATTTAATAGGTTAGGGTTAGGGTTAGAGACAGCAGGGATTCAAATTGTAGAACCCAGTTCCTATATTTGAATATAAGGGTTATATAAGGGTCAAACAAAACTATGCTACATTTTATCTCTGGGACCTTTATCTCAAAATTACTGAATGTAAGTACATTATGTACCATCAGAGGTGAATGTATTAAATCAGTTGCCATGATAAAAGTGTTTTATTGTTGTGCACTCTCCTCAAACAATAGCATGGTATTTTTCACTGTAATACAGTAGCTACTGTAAATTGGACACAGCAGTGAGATGAACAAGAATTGACGCATTCTGCCCATATAAAACATGTCTATGTCCTGGAAAGTTGGCTGTTACTTACAACCAGTGGCGACACGTCATTCAGGGCAGGTGGGGCTTACCTCTTTTGCATGTTATTTTGGCATTAATACTTGTCACATATCAGTTTGCAAACAATATAAAAAATATATATATATAATTGTTAAAGCCGCATACAAACAGGCAGCTCCAAAATGCAGGTGTTTCAGCCTAGCTCAGTGCTTTCTGTGGTGGTGGGGCCGGTCAGCAGAAAATAGGAGCATTGCACAGTGATTGGCTCCGCGTTGCACCGTGATTGGCTCAGTGTTCTGTCACTCATGGGGACCCTACGTCACTCGCCTTTAGTAAGGGTAGACATCAACAATGTGAGCCCTTTGGGCCCTACCATAGACTTAGATTAGAAGTGCACTTCCAAGAAGGCTCAAGGTCATTAGCCACAGATAAAATTACGTCAAATAACGTTATATCTACAGTAGCTTTGACATTTTACTTAGAAAATCTTAGCTAAAAGTCATCATAAATCAGGGAGACATTCTACTGGCAATCCTTTTTAATCCTTGTCATATGAAGAGAAATAATGAAGAGAAATTATAGATAAAACATATCGGTGCTCATCGGACATAGACATTACACAACAAGTTGGAAATAGCTAATTCAACAATGAGTTGTTCGGAAGGAATCGGTGACGGTGGCTAACCGCAAGTATTGCAACTGGGAAGTCAGACTGGGAAAATACGTTTTGAACAGTCATCCAACTCTCAATTGTAAAAGCCTTTCTTATTCTTTGATGACAAAATTTGCCAGCAAAAGGACCGCCGCACACAACAAGGTGAGTCCAAAAATGTCTTATATGCTGCTGCATAAATGATGTAATATGCCAGGGAGATATGGTCAGCCATATCAGCTAGGTTTTAAAAAAAGTAAACGAATGAATTGTTTTGCTGCCAGACAAGGCACCGCTGATAGCCAGGTGTAGCGGTGGTCAGGATTCACTCCATGGTGCTGGAAAGAAAGCTTTGCTGTTGGAACAGCTTTATGTAGGACCTAACCGTTTGTGGGCACCGCTTGTTGCCGTTATAGTGCAATTAATGTATTGTTTGTTGTTGTGTTGTGTAGTGGCTTTGCTGGCATGCATCTAAAAAAAAAAGTTTCGCTGTACATGCGTGTGCTCATAATAGAATTAGACATCGTACTTGTGTGTAAATAATACCGCAAAAATATTCAGTTGTCATGCAAATTAAATTACTGTTATTTATTAGGCATCATTTCAGCCATTTTAATAGAGCTTGACAGCATCAAACCTACAAATGTACGTTTTAAATCATGTGAGGCCAAAGAAACTGTAACATGTTGCTTTAGAGCTATGCACAAATCTAGCTGAAATATATATAATAAATAATAGACTTAGTCAGGAGGGTATACCATGATATTAGGACTTTGGTTTGCAATAAAAGTGAAGGTTATTTTCATGGACATGGGTTGATATTCTGACGTAAAGCTGGCATTCTGTTTCTGTTTAGACTAATAATGTAATGCATCTGGCATGAGGGTCTGTGCTAGTTGACCAAAGGCATTGCACAAGATTTTTTTTTTAAATAACCTGATATTTCTGCCCCTAATCAGTTTAAGATGAACCTCCTTTGTAACAAGTACTATTTGCTAGATCTATCAGACAAAACCTCTTTGTAGACTTACAGAGCCATTAATATAGACATATAATCATAGGTCTCTTTCAGAGGAGTCTGCTCTCGGAAGCCAAAGCCTGGCCCCCTTCAAAGTCCAAGTGTGACTTACAAATGGCTTACTGAAAAGGAGTGACGGACGACATGAAAGATGTCTGGCGTTTCCCCAATGCGTGGAATATTCATTATATTACAAGTGTTTCGTAAGACATGAGCACTCGCAAAGACAACACATACACAGACACACACGGCGCTATACCACTGTTGTCATTCCACTGTATCACTTCAGACATCTATTGTAAAAAATAGAAGAAGAACATAGTGAGGGATTTTTCATTTTCGAAATATGGAAATGATCAGAAAGTTGATGTGTTGTTTTTCCCATGTATATTTCTCATATATGCCCTGTCTAAATTGCCACTGTTCATAAATTTAACACATGTATCTAAATCCTCAAACTTGAATCCATCCTCATAAAAAGTTCACCTGACACCCCTAGAGGTCAAGCAGCTTAATCCATCTGGAGTGGAGTCCTATTCTCAGGAAGAGAGGCCAGTCAGAACGACACAGTCAAACCAGGATCCCCAGTCAAAGCAAGTTTGGAGCTGCCTTTTGAAAAACAATGACGCAATATCTAATGTGGCTCATTTGAACACTTGGCTGGCTGTGAATGGTCACATTTCCCAATGCTAAAAGAAGGGTCCAGCGCCAAACCCAGCGGAGGTGAGACTGTGCCACTTCCACTGGCGCCTCAGCTCACCTGGGTAACGTCACACCAGGGTCTGACCGACAGCCTCCACAGTCAAACAACAGACTCATGCCTTGACACACACTGCCACAAACACACACTTTCCAGTTATTCACTGAAAATGCTCTGGTTCAATAATTCCACTGAACTTAATGTTTCAGGGTGGGTAGATCTAAATCGGATTTTGACATTTTGGAAAATTGTTTGTTAGAATGACAGGTTGTTGGTAATGTTAAAAGCATGCAACACTTGGTAACAGAAATATTTACGAAAATAGGATTCATATTTAATAAACATACTGTATCTATTCAATTGAAAACGTTAATAATTTGAACTACTGAGAATATGTCTTTAATCATCACTATTCAAACGGGTGGTGCCTTATAACTCAGTTGGTAGAGCATGTCGCTTGTAACACGTGGCTGGTGGGTTTGATTCCTGGGACCACCCATACATAAAATGTATGCATGCATGACTCTCACTTTGGATAAAATCTTCTGCAAAATGGCATGTATTATTTTATAATACAATAAAATATATATTGTTGACCCTTTCTAAAATTCATATTGCATACATTATACCTCTGTAAGAATAAAATAAGATTTGTCCCCCCCAAAAAATATATGCAAACTTTCACTATCATGATGTGCTTAAGGATGTGTAATATGAATTATGAAAATGAGTGAAAAATCACCCGATTTAAATGTTCATGCTGAGGATGATATGTGAGTTATTGAGTACTTGTCTTTATGTACACATTTATGTGAGATTGATAGCTATGTGATGTACAGCTGTGGATGTGTGCATGCAAGTGTCCATGCATCACAGGAGGCTGCTGAGGGGAGGACGGTTCATAATAATGGCTGGAACGGAGCAAATAGAATGGAATCAAACACATGGAAACCATGTTTGATGTATTTGATACCATTCCACTTATTCCGCGCCATTACCACGAGCCCGTCCTCCCCAATTAAGGTGCCACCAATCTCCTATGCATGCATATATCCTTATCCATGTGTGTGTATGTGTGTGTGTGTGTGTGTGTGTTTATGTGCCTGTGCATGCGTATAGCGTAGCGTGTGTGAGAGAGAGAGGCATAGCAGGGATTATGCTGGTCGCTGGTAACCCACAGAGAGAGGTAACGGTGGGCCATGGGCTACAGCGGCTTAATTATACAGCTTGGTGAGTACCATTGAGTGTGACTCCACTTGCAGAAAGCAAACACACAAATAAGATCTTGTGTCTCAAATGGCCAACCGTCAACCTAAACCAAGGGCTAGTACGGCAAGAAAAGACAAGGAATGAAAACAACCCCACATCACCCTGTGTGGCTGCAATCTCTACTCAAATAAGTTCTGGGTTCAGGTACAGGTTTCATTTGTATTAGTTGAACTCACTTCATGGCAAATTCTGTACACTACATAAAGAGTTGTGTGATATAATCCAGAAAATGAACTTTGTTGAAACTCAAACTGTCTATCAGCCATTTACAAATAGCAGATATGAATAAACCCTTTTGGGTTAATATGAATAATTGTTCAGGATATTTCATATTTATAGTTCTACATTTCTGTTTTTGTTATTTTTTAGTTGATATGTGTTTATTAAATGGTCATTCCCCCCTGACCTATGAAATGACTATTTTAGTGCACTATGTCCACATTGTATTTATCAACGCACAGGAAGCAAACCTCTAATTGTCATACCGCTGGAAAATATTTTCATTTATGTTATTCTATTTATTTAACTGCAAATGAAGCATTTAAATCAAATAATATCTTCCAGTTGTGCCCCAAAACAAGCTAAAATATGGGTGATTAAGCTATTAACTTGAAAAGAAGAAACACAAACTTGACAGAACAGGGAAAAGTTACATGATTTTAAGTGAGACATTATAACACAATTTTAGTAGTGTCAACAATATATTTATTACACATTTTGATATTAATAAACTCTTTTTAAGTCTCAATCCTCTTTGAGTGATGTGGTCTTCATCCATGCAGAGCATTTTGTTGTGCTTGTCTGTACTCCTTTGAAATGTATAGGAGGCTACACAGATTGAAGAGGTTTAGCATTGAGAGATGTTAGTGCCATCCCGCTGTCTACAAAAGAGCCTCTTGTTTTGGTAGAAAAAGTATTTCATAAGTATTTTATAGAGGACATTATAGGGATGGAATTACAGGCTATGCAGTAGGTTTTGTGTGGAGTGAGGAAATTACAAGGTTCATATTCTCAATATAAATGACTATTCTAGTCAGTGTGGATAGTACTGTATCATCAGAGGTATGGAACACACAGACAGTAAAACACTGTCCTAGAGGCACTTGCCATCTTCACTTGTCTTAACTCAGCACATACACCGCCACCTCCTGGCTTGTGTTCATCAGTTCAACCCTCCACACACCCCACCTCCTTTTACATCTGTCTTACTTGAGGAATGGTAAGGTGATCTCCAGGGCCCTAAGTGCTTTTTGCTGTCAGTGGTGTTGACATGCGTTGCAATAGAAGCCACCAGGCTACTTTGCCAGAGGACGGGAGGGATCCCTCTAGTCTAGACTGCCTGAGCATCCACACTCTCTCCCAGGTTGCCTAGGCTCTCCCAGTCAAGTTAGAGAGGGAAGTGAGGAAAGCCCTGTATGCAATATTCTTACATGGAGGGGGGTTTGAAGGAGGAATGTCAGTTAACTTTATTGTCACTCAGAAAATGGCTACTGCTGAGATATTACAAAGTAAGTCCACATTTATTGCTAGACGTGGAACAAATAAGAGAAAGGAAGAGGTTTTCATCTTTGTATTTCACTGTCAGATATTCGATCCATGAGCTGGAGTGTGGACATGAAGCTGTGGATGTGGTTATGGTTGAACCGGGCGTGGACATGAATCTAGGGTTAGGGTTATGGTTGAACCGGGCGTGGATATGAATCTAGGGTTAGGGTTATGGTTGAGCTGGAGTGTGGACATGAATCTAGGGTTAGGGTTATGGTTGAACCGGGTGTGGATATGAATCTAGGGTTAGGGTTATGGTTGAGCTGGAGTGTGGACATGAATCTAGGGTTAGGGTTATGGTTGAGCTGGAGTGTGGATATGAATCTAGGGTTAGGGTTATGGTTGAGCTGGAGTGTGGACATGAATCTAGGGTTAGGGTTATGGTTGAACCGGGCGTGGATATGAATCTAGGGTTAGGGTTATGGTTGAACCGGGCATGGACATGAATCTAGGGTTAGGGTTATGGTTGAACCGGGCGTGGATAGGAATTTAGGGTTAGGGTTATGGCTGAGCCAGAGTGTGGACATTAAGCTAGGGTTAGGGTTATGGCTGAGCCAGAGTGTGGACATTAAGCTAGGGTTAGGGTTATGGTTGAGCCAGAGTGTGGACATTAAGCTAGGGTTAGGGTTATGGCTGAGCCAGAGTGTGGACATTAAGCTAGGGTTAGGGTTATGGCTGAGCCAGAGTGTGGACATTAAGCTAGGGTTAGGGTTATGGCTGAGCCAGAGTGTGGACATTAAGCTAGGGTTAGGGTTATGGCTGAGCCAGAGTGTGGACATTAAGCTAGGGTTAGGGTTATGGCTGAGCCAGAGTGTGGACATTAAGCTAGGGTTAGGGTTATGGCTGAGCCAGAGTGTGGACATTAAGCTAGGGTTAGGGTTATGGCTGAGCCAGAGTGTGGACATTAAGCTAGGGTTAGGGTTATGGCTGAGCCAGAGTGTGGACATTAAGCTAGGGTTAGGGTTATGGCTGAGCCAGAGTGTGGACATTAAGCTAGGGTTAGGGTTATGGTTATGGTTATTTTGTATGAATAGATCATCTTGTTTTCTCCATATCTCAAGAAATTCATGGTCATTTTAATTTATGATACTCCTCAATGTGGTAAATTTGTTTCCCATATTGTATCTTCCCTCATATGGATTTTACGGTTTTCAAAGGTGTGTATATATTTCCATCAGCCTGCCTCCTAAAAACCAGACATATTTCCAGGCCCTTTAGTGAGATGGATACTATGGGAAAATCCCCCAACTGGAGAAGGGAACCATGGACACAAACAGAGGAGTGTTAAGGCTGTTTAAACAGATACTAGGAGCCCATATAGTCGTCTCTGCAGAGGAACGGAACCTCTCTCCATTTGATGTTTAAAAGTCCCTGGAAGAACATTGGGTCTCTCCTGAGGAATAAGCAACTACTTGTCCAGAACAGCGTTTGGATCCCGGAGTGGACCGCCAGCAGCAATGCAGAACCCCCTCTGATTGGCTGATGGACGTGGAGAGGATCCCCAGGGAAACCGATGCTTGGATGGTTCAGGAGATTGTCAGGCCGCTGCACAATTAACTCAAATAAGCTTGCGGAGAATTACTTAATGTGTGTCAGGCCCTTGAAGAGAATGCACATTAGGGGAAATGCAGTATCCAATGTAGGCTCCAGAGGGAAGTTACAGTACTGTATACTTTGGGTCATAGCAAATTTGAGAGAGCTGTTAGATGAGCTCACACTGTATGTATTTGAAATGTTTTAACCCTTTGTTCAATTCACATTCTATATGAACCCCCAATAGAATGATGAACACACGAACCAGGAAATAAACAGCATGTGTGTCGTCATTCAGAGCGATGGTTTGGCAGGAAACATCACAGCTCCGTTCCACCTCACTACAGTGCGAAGCTTCACTAACAAAACACCTGTAGCAGACCCTGGGAAGGCATTAAACCTCATGTGGGGGCCAGAACAATGTTCCCTCTCACGCAGCCAATGACTGGCCAGGGACCTAAAAAGCAGTTGTAAAAATAGATGCAAAAACAACACCTGCACTGACAGAATATCTTCATTTAGACCAGGTGGGAAGAGTGTCCAGATATGAGAGATTTCTGTCAAAGGGTGAACATTTAACACTGCATGGATCAAAGCTTTTCATTACTGAAAAGCCATGTAGTTGGGCACGAGCGAAACAAATAAAATCATCCAATTCTATTTTCGCTCTGATCTCTTAACCCCTAACAATCATAACAACATGGTTTTGGAACAGAGGGATTGAGAGGCTCTAAGGTTGAACTGTCAATTGTTCTGACTTCTCAGTGCTCAGAACAGATACTCAGTGGACAAAACACTTTTTTTCCTAAACTGGCCCAACAGCCCCCTCTAGCCCTAGCAGGCATGAATGACTCTGAATGAGGATGGAATCCAAAAAGGAAGCATGAATCAAAAGGAAGGGGATAGAGAAACATTTCCTATTGATTGGTAGCTGGCTACTCTATGCTGCTGCGACCACCAACGGTTATTTTGGAAATCTGTGGTTTTTTTTCAATACACATGAATGTGTCAGTAAGTAAAAGGATTGGAAGGGACCAAGCTCACTTCTCCAATAAATGTAACTGACTGTAATTTCATGAGACCGACCCCTGAATTTCCTCTTCCTTTCTGCTAGGGAAAGAGGGTAATCATAATATATAAAATGCCCCATGGCAGTGATGCCCCATGGCTCATAAAAGCATCCCCAATACTCTTCAATGTAAGGTCCATCATTTCCACAGCACCTATTTGTTTGTACGTGAACCCCCACTGACAAACAGTCCCGAAGTCCAGAACAGACTATGGGAGGCGCACAGTACTACATAGAGCCATGACTACATGGAACTCTATTCCACAGTACTACATAGAGCCATGACTACATGGAACTCTATTCCACAGTACTACATAGAGACATGACTACATGGAACTCTATTCCACAGTACTACACACTGCCATGACTACATGGAACTCTATTCCACAGTACTACATAGAGCCATGGCTACATGGAACTCTATTCCACAGTACTACATAGAGCCATGACTACATGGAACTCTATTCCACAGTACTACATAGAGCCATGACTACATGGAACTCTATTCCACAGTACTACACACTGCCATGACTACATGGAACTCTATTCCACAGTACTACATAGAGCCATGACTATATGGAACTCTATTCCACAGTACTACATAGAGCCATGACTACATGGAACTCTATTCCACAGTACTACATAGAGACATGACTACATGGAACTCTATTCCACAGTACTACACACTGTCATGACTACATGTAACTCTATTCCACAGTACTACATAGAGCCATGACTACATGGAACTCTATTCCACAGTACTACATAGAGCCATGACTACATGGAACTCTATTCCACAGTACTACATAGAGCCATGACTACATGGAACTCTATTCCACAGTACTAAATAGAGCCATGACTACATGGAACTCTATTCCACAGTACTACATAGAGCCATGACTACATGGAACTCTATTCCACAGTACTACACACTGCCATGCCTACATGGAACTCTATTCCACAGTACTACATAGAGCCATGACTATATGGAACTCTATTCCACAGTACTAAATAGAGCCATGACTACATGGAACTCTATTCCACAGTACTACATAGAGACATGACTACATGGAACTCTATTCCACAGTACTACACACTGTCATGACAACATGGAACTCTATTCCACAGTACTACATAGAGCATGACTACATGGAACTCTATTCCACAGTACTACATAGAGCCATGACTACATGGAACTCTATTCCACAGTACTACATAGAGCCATGACTACATGGAACTCTATTCCACAGTACTACATAGAGCCATGACTACATGGAACTCTATTCCACAGTACTACATAGAGCCATGACTACATGGAACTCTATTCCACAGTACTACATAGAGCCATGACTACATGGAACTCTATTCCACAGTACTATATAGAGCCATGACTACATGGAACTCTATTCCACATCAAGTAACTCATGCAAGCAGTAAAAACAGATTTAAAAAACAACAAATAAAAATACACCTTATGGAACAGCGAGACTGTGAAGGGAAACACACAGGCACAGACACACGCATACACACACACATGATAACATACGCACTAGACACACACAGATATGTGATAGTAGAATAGTAGCCTGAGGGCACACACTGTTGTGATATGTAACTTAATGTTTTTAAGTGTATATAACTGCCTTCATTTTGCTGGACCCCAGGAAGAGTAGCTGCTGCTTTGGAAGCAGCTAATGGGGATCCATATTAAATACAAATACACCTTTCATCACTAAACTCCACCTTCAAAAGAAACAATTTCATAGAGACACAGTGGCATCGTTTACACAAATATCTTGCTTAAAATCCAGGAACCTCCAGTTGTATATTTTATTTGGCCATAGACAAGCACAGCGTCCAATACATCACATGTCCTTGGGTACGAGTATTTAATGTAGAAACTCCAAAACTCACAAATACTGTATGACCGAATGTTCCAGAGATGTACCAGTATACTAAACATGCAGAATATCTCGCTCCCCTATTCAAACAGAAATAGATTTTGTTGAATTGCTTGATAAATTTGACCACACTGTTTTCCAGCCGTCCTTTTTGGTGCTCCTACTGTTTTCCTGCCTGTCGGTGGCCCGAGCTCTAATCACCCTCAGCTCCCTCTGAGGCCATAAATGATCCCGATGAGACGGTGCTTTGTGTTTCTACTGCTGGGACGCTGGGTGAATTCACAGTGACTTATTTTGACTTTAAATCATTGTTTTATGACAGATGGGAAAACTTCTTAATGTTCACGGAGCTGGTTTATGTTCATTTGGCTGTGGAGGACACAAGTAATGTGAAAACAAATGGCATCCATACTCTTCAGGAACTCTTCCAGTTACATCTACATTGGAGTGTGTGTGGTGTGTGTGTGTGGGTTTGTGGGCTTGTGTGGGTGCCTGCGTGTATTCAGGTAAAGACCAGGAGGAATAAACTGTGAGAACAGGTTGAGTTGGTGAGAATTTAGTAGGGAAGCACATTTTTGTTGGTGGGAGTTTGATGTGCTAGCAAATAATTGACAGCAATTTAAAAAAGTTAATTGAACATAATATAGTAAATACTGTTACATTTATACAACCTTGTTTTACTGTACATCCAGCACACATAAACTGTAATGACATTGGCTCATTTATAGATATTTCAAACATTTATGAAAACATGTCTTTACAAATTATTTGACCTTGATTTATATCTCAAATGAGGTACAAAAAAGGAAGTGACATCTGTGAAGGCATACACAAAGTTGGTTGATTTCATGTCCATCCCCTTAGGGTTACGGCCAGATAAAGCACTGCAGCTTTGGCAAAGCGGATTTTCTGGGAGCTCTCAAACACCAAGATCACATCAGACACTGTGAGGCAGGTTTAAGTTTCATTGCCTATCCTGGGGCTTATGTGGAGACAATATAGAAACAGTATCTGTCTACCCATTAGTGGACATGAAAGATTGCTTCCTTAAAAAGAATATCCTGCACTTGAACTTCACTAAGGGTAAATATATAATGCAATTAAACTTTTGACAGAAATAAATTAGCTGGTAATAGATCAACAGAGATAGTAAGGGATATTATCAGGAATAAACTTACACAACAAATAAAATATGTTTTACTATAAAGAGGTGGGGGTGGATTTGAATGAAACTTGGTTGTAAACAACAGCAAATCAGTATGGACATATGAATAAAAACCTTCCTGTAGGGAAATATATGAATAATGTATACATCTTGGAAGCCCTCACTGACTTGTATTTTATGGCTTGTGCTATGAGCGTGTTCAGTGAACAGTGAATACTGTCTGGTGGAGCCATTGTATCCAGCCCAGTGAGCAGGACCACCCAATGTGAGTCAGTGACGAAGTAAATACTGTTGCATGTACACGTCCCCTTACTCACAGAGTCAACAGCACTCAACAGGTTCTGATACAGTATCTGGGCTGTGATCCCGCAGTCTGTGCCTTTCCCTTTCCCTCCTGTTTAGTCAGCCAACCAGCCAACTGAAGTATGGCAGCCAGTGTTATGTGTTTTGTTGGGCTAAACTTGGCAGGGAGCTGCATCTTCCATCTGAAGGCTAACTAACCACTCAAGCCAGTATCCCCTCTGGAGCCAGAGGCAAAGGAATATCAATGCCCAGAGGAAACGAGGTGCCTCCTGATGCCTGTGTCACTGACAGAGCCCCTAAGGTTTCTACCACAAATGCTACTAATACTATCCAGAGAGCAGGGTGCATTCTGGGAGGGTAGAGCACGCTCCTGCTGCTTCTATGTACTTTATTTCTCTGGGCTCACTGCGCAGGCCAGGCTTTGGAGTATTGTGTTGTTATTGACTGGTGACTTGTTACTATTTGGCTTCATGATAAAACAATTCTTCACTCAGCATGGGAAAATGTAATCAGCCGAGATGCACAGTCCTACTGTTGGATCAATCACAACTCTTCAAATTTACAAAGGGAATGTGAGGTTCCCTGAAACAAATGACTGATCTAATACCGACCTCAAAGTAACCGATGTTAACCAAATATCTTGTGTTCCCCATATCAAAACACTTTATAGTCCCTAAATCACATGATCTCCTCTTTTTATCAGCCTGTTTAGACACAACACTTGTCATACAGAAAAAACATCCCAGGGGCATGGAAAGAACAAGCCAACTGGCCTCTTGAAGCAGGTCTTTGAAGAAAGAACCACATTCGTATTCTACTAACAGGAACAGGCAATTTCCATTTTGACAACATGTACTGCTGATTACTACCATACAGTGTGTCAAGGATCGGGATTACCACTCCCCATTCGCTAAGAACCAATTCATCATCTCCTCTCTGCTTCTAGTGGGAATTTATGGACTTTCGGAGCCTACAATAGTCCCTGAACAAACGGCTGTCAATCCGCTCCACACCACCAGGGTGAATCTGATTAAAGAGACCAAGGGGCTCGGGTTCTCTCTTTTATTGGGAACTCTTCCAACCTTACAGTACCTTTGTCCTCTGTATGAAACATCAGCAGCCTGTGAAAGCTGGCAAGAGCAGTAGCCATTGACATGACAGTTAGTGACAGTTATATGTGAGAAGCCCATTCTGAGAAATGTGTGTTTGATTGGTCTTAGATTATTGTATTTACCACACTGACTTTTGCTTTCATAATGATTTACTGCTGCTTGGTGGGATGAGCTCAGTGAATATGTGTGGTTGGCTGCCAACGCCGCTTTTTCCCCTGTTTCTTTTTGGACTTTGTCAGCCCTTGAGATTTTTTAACTGTTATAAAGCCATTTTGATTGGAGGCCAGGCAGTATAAAGCTGGAAGCAAGCTGTATATTGGGCAGAAGGCCTCATAGTGCCTCCAAAAATAAGAAAGAGAGAGTGTGTGTGTGTGTGTGTGTGTGTTGGTCTATGTGTGGGATTGTGTGTGTGTGTTCAATGGAGATTGTGTGTGTGTATTTGTGTTCACGAGTGTGCATGGCTGTGTTGGTTCATGCGTGTGTGTGTATGTACAGTATGTGTGTGTGTGTGTGTGTGTGTGTGTGTGTGTGTGTGTGTGTGTGTGTGTGTGTGTGTGTGTGTGTGTGTGTGTGTGTGTGTGTGTGTGTGTGTGTGTGTGTGTGTGTGTGTGCGCATGCGTGCATGTATGTGTTTAACCATACATGTGGAGACCATACATCCCCACAGGAATAGTAAATGAACAAAAAATTAGACCAACTGGGAACATGTTGTTAGTCCCCACAAGGTCAAGCGCTATTTCTAGGGGGTTTACGGTTAAGGTTAGAATTAGTGTTAGGAGCTAGGGTTACTTTTAGGGTTAGGAGCTAGGGTTAGGTTTAGGGTTAAGGTTGGGTTTTGGGGTTATGGTTAGGGTTAGGGTTAAGGTTAGGGTTAGGTTTAGGGTTAAGGGTTAGCGAAAATAGAATGTTGAATGGGACAGAATTGTGTTTTTTTTTACGGGAACCAAATACAATACTTTATATACTGTATATTTTATATACTAGCTCCTTCAAAGTTCTGGATTCAGAAATATTAATGGAATATTTTCAAGGGACAAGGGCAATTAAAACTCATAACAGCTGGAACATGTAGTTCATATAGTGGAATACAGTACTTTCTGGCAATGCCATGCTCTCATTAAGAACTTATATTGGTCGTATAGGCACTACTGTGTATATTCAGCCATGCCTCTGAATATCAAAACAGAAAGAAATAGCCTCAATTACTCTCTTTAAAATATTTACCTCTTAACATTACTACACTTCTCTATCAGCTATGCTTACAGTTTTACCAGGCTGTTACTCACTGTGATCCACCTTGAGGAACAGCCTGGTTTTACAAAGGCTGTTACTCACTGTGATCCACCTTGAGGAACAGCCTGGTTTTACAAAGGCTGTTACTCACTGTGATCCACCTTGAGGAACAGCCTGGTTTTACAAAGGCTGTTACTCACTGTGATCCACCTTGAGGAACAGCCTGGCTTTACAAAGGCTGTTACTCACTGTGATCCACCTTGAGGAACAGCCTGGTTTTACAAAGGCTGTTACTCACTGTGATCCACCTTGAGGAACAGCCTGGTTTTACAAAGGCTGTTACTCACTGTGATCCACCTTGCGGAACAGCCTGGTTTTACAAAGGCTGTTACTCACTGTGATCCACCTTGAGGAACAGCCTGGTTTTTACAAAGGCTGTTACTCACTGTGATCCACCTTGAGGAACAGCCTGGTTTTACAAAGGCTGTTACTCACTGTGATCCACCTTGAGGAACAGCCTGGTTTTACAAAGGCTGTTACTCACTGTGATCCACCTTGAGGAACAGCCTGGTTCTACAAAGGCTGTTACTCACTGTGATCCACCTTGAGGAACAGCCTGGTTTTACAAAGGCATGGCCGGGTGGCCCCTGTTGTTATTTTAAAGGGAGAAAGGTGAAGACCTGGTGAAGTCCTGGGTCCTTTGGGACCAGATGACCTGAGGACCGTTGATCAGGGCCGTGACCCACAGAACCCACGCTGGGCCTCGCCCATTTATAGGAAGGCCTGCATGAGAAGAGGGGAGAGGGGGAAGGAAGATGAGATTACAGGTGAAGGAAACAGATTCTGTCAGTCAAGGAGAATAAATAAGAGATTAAAGAGATTGTCAGTGGTGTTTTATTTCATTTGAGGAACTGGTTTTACTGTTTGTTTATTCCACATTTATTAATCAGAAATAATGTGGTATTATGAGTAATTTGCATGCTGAGAGATCCAGACGTTACATTGTCAGAATACACACCATATAATCAACATACATTTTCAAATAACTGTTCCTGACAGTTCCATCTACAGTGCTCATGTCTAACACTGATCCTTTCAGATGTTGGCGAGTGTGTTGTGACCTCTAGTGGTCCAGTCTTGTTGTCTCTGCTGAAGCCTGCATTGGCATAAGGAACTAGTTAGACCAATGGTTAGTTACGAATGCTTCTGGTGAAAAAGTAGAACATTGGGGGAATGGTGTGGCAGTGCTCTCTTTAATGATTAAAGGGCTCTCTCCTAAACTCTACAATCCTGTAAGTCACCATCCATCTCATTGTACCAGACTCAATTTGGAGCCGTATGGTAAAAGTACTCCATCCAGCCTGATAGGGATGAACATATTTTAGACTCTGCACTAAATATTGCCTTTAATAAGGTAAAATGATGTTCAATATATTGAAGTGATCTTAGGTCAATTGCCAAAATGTTGTCTGAAATAATATTCACATCCAATTGGGGCCCTATCAGAATATCCATGTAACTACTTGCTGAATGTAATACATCTCCTATTGCCTACACCCTCTTGACTGCTTCCATACACACCGAGCCGACGTAGAGAAACCCACAAACTCCCCTCACCCCCTACCACGCAAACCATTTTATTATTAAAGTCCAAATACAGACTCCGGCGCGGAGCCTGTCGAGCCGGGCAGTAAACAAACAGAGCCCTGTTCATCTCTGTTTTCTCTGGCCTCCCTCAAATGCTGTTACATCACCCATAATGTTATCTTTCAACAGGAAAGTGCCAGTTATGCTGCCTTTGCCCCTGGAGGCACAACAGATAGCAATCACATCATGTAAAGCCATTTGTTTGGAGACTTTGTGTTGGTGGCCACCCATGTTTAACTGGGGCTCTGGCCCTGGCTCACGATGATGAGTTTTTCTAACCTCCGTCATAGGCTGGCAGGCAGTGTGGAGCAGCCGGTACCCCCTCCCCCCAAAGTCCCAGACCCCAGGCAGGGCCGACCATCCATTTTACAGCCAGCATGTTTGTTCTTCTTCACCTTGGTTCCTGTAAGAGTCAGACATCTGATGTACAGGTCAAAGGGAAAGGAAATGGCAATCCCAGCTGAGGACGAGGATACAACCTATGAACATTCTCTGGTGTGAGAGGGAAAGAATGGATCACTCAGTTATTCCTCCCTTTCTGGGAGGTAGTTTTCTTTTCCAAAGACAACACTGAGAGGCTGGGATGGAAATGTAGGGTACACGTGCATGTGAGTATGTGTGGTACTGGTGATGTGAGTACAGGGAGGAGAGTACTGTACTGCATGTGGGGATAGTTGTTATGTTGTGATGAGTGACATACAATGTCGTATGATGTATTATGTGTCATTGACTGCTCTGCTCGCAGATATTATTTCCAGCACATGGTTCTGTGAAGTGAATTGTCTGAAAGATAATCCTGATTTTGTGAATCCTAATCCTTTACATTTTGTGAATTAGATACATTTTTTTTAGCACCTTCCAAATAAAAGCAGGAATTCAGTAATGATTGATGACTATTTGGACAAGTGGTTAACAGAGAGATATAGAATATGGAAATACTGCTTTCATATGAAATACACAGGAAATGTCATGTGGGCTTTAGTGACCACTTAATCTGTTGGCAGGCCTACCCCTCTGGTCTGTCAGTTGGCAGGCCTACCCCTCTGGTCTGTCAGTTGGCAGGCCTACTCCTCTGGTCTGTCAGTTGGCAGGCCTACCCCTCTGGTCTGTCAGTTGGCAGGCCTACCCCTCTGGTCTGTCAGTTGGCAGGCCTACCCCTCTGGTCTGTCAGTTGGCAGGCCTACCCCTCTGGTCTGTCAGTTGGCAGGCCTACCCCTCTGGTCTGTCAGTTGGCAGGCCTACCCCTCTGATCTGTCAGTTGGCAGGCCTACCCCTCTGGTCTGTCAGTTGGCAGGCCTACCCCTTTGGTCTGTCTGTTGGAAGGCCTACCCCTCTGGTCTGTCTGTTGGCAGGCCTACCCCTCTGGTCTGTCAGTTGGCAGGCCTACCCCTCTGGTCTGTCAGTTGGCAGGCCTACCCCTCTGGTCTGTCAGTTAGCAGGCCTACCCCTCTGGTCTGTCAGTTGGCAGGCCTACCCCTCTGGTCTGTCAGTTGGCAGGCCTACCCCTCTGGTCTGTCAGTTGGCAGGCCTACCCCTCTGGTCTGTCAGTTGGCAGGCCTACCCCTCTGGTCTGTCAGTTGGCAGGCCTACCCCTCTGGTCTGTCAGTTGGCAGGCCTACCCCTCTGGTCTGTCAGTTGGCAGGCCTACCCCTCTGGTATGTCAGTTGGCAGGCCTACCCCTCTGGTCTGTCAGTTGGCAGGCCTACCCCTCTGGTCTGTCGGTTGGCAGGCGTACCACTCTGGTCTGTCAGTTGGCAGGCCTACCCCTCTGGTCTGTCAGTTGGCAGGCCTACCCCTCTGGTCTGTCTGTTGGCAGGCCTACCCCTCTGGTCTGTCAGTTGGCAGGCCTACCCCTCTGGTCTGTCTGTTGGCAGGCCTACCCCTCTGGTCTGTCAGTTGGCAGGCCTACCCCTCTGATCTGTCAGTTGGCAGGCCTACCCCTCTGGTCTGTCAGTTGGCAGGCCTACCCCTCTGGTCTGTCAGTTGGCAGGCCTACCCCACTGGTCTGTCAGTTGGCAGGCCTACCCCTCTGGTCTGTCAGTTGGCAGGCCTACCCCTCTGGTATGTCAGTTGGCAGGCCTACCCCTCTGGTCTGTCAGTTGGCAGGCCTACCCCTCTGGTCTGTCAGTTGGCAGGCCTACCCCTCTGGTCTGTCTGTTGGAAGGCCTACCCCTCTGGTCTGTCTGTTGGCAGGCCTACCCCTCTGGTCTGTCCGTTGGCAGGCCTAGCCCTCTGGTCTGTCAGTTGGCAGGCCTACCCCTCTGGTCTGTCAGTTGGCATGCCTACCCCTCTGGTCTGTCAGTTGGCAGGCCTACCCCTCTGGTCTGTCAGTTGGCAGGCCTACCCCTCTGGTCTGTCAGTTGGCAGGCCTACCCCTCTGGTCTGTCAGTTGGCAGGCCTACCCCTCTGGTCTGTCAGTTGGCAGGCCTACCCCTCTGGTATGTCAGTTGGCAGGCCTACCCCTCTGGTCTGTCAGTTGGCAGGCCTACCCCTCTGGTCTGTCGGTTGGCAGGCCTACCACTCTGATCTGTCAGTTGGCAGGCCTACCCCTCTGGTCTGTCAGTTGGCAGGCCTACCCCTCTGGTCTGTCTGTTGGCAGGCCTACCCCTCTGGTCTGTCAGTTGGCAGGCCTACCCCTCTGGTCTGTCTGTTGGCAGGCCTACCCCTCTGGTCTGTCAGTTGGCAGGCCTACCCCTCTGATCTGTCAGTTGGCAGGCCTACCCCTCTGGTCTGTCAGTTGGCAGGCCTACCCCTCTGGTCTGTCAGTTGGCAGGCCTACCCCTCTGGTCTGTCAGTTGGCAGGCCTACCCCACTGGTCTGTCAGTTGGCAGGCCTACCCCTCTGGTCTGTCAGTTGGCAGGCCTACCCCTCTGGTATGTCAGTTGGCAGGCCTACCCCTCTGGTCTGTCAGTTGGCAGGCCTACCCCTCTGGTCTGTCAGTTGGCAGGCCTACCCCTCTGATCTGTCAGTTGGCAGGCCTACCCCTCTGGTCTGTCAGTTGGCAGGCCTACCACTCTGGTCTGTCTGTTGGCAGGCCTACCCCTCTGGTCTGTCAGTTGGCAGGCCTACCCCACTGGTCTGTCAGTTGGCAGGCCTACCCCTCTGGTCTGTCAGTTGGCAGGCCTACCCCTCTGGTATGTCAGTTGGCAGGCCTACCCCTCTGGTCTGTCAGTTGGCAGGCCTACCCCTCTGGTCTGTCAGTTGGCAGGCCTACCACTCTGGTCTGTCAGTTGGCAGGCCTACCCCTCTGGTCTGTCAGTTGGCAGGCCTACCCCTCTGGTCTGTCTGTTGGCAGGCCTACCCTCTGGTCTGTCTGTTGGCAGGCCTACCCCTCTGGTCTGTCAGTTGGCAGGCCTACCCCTCTGGTCTGTCAGTTGGCAGGCCTACCCCTCTGGTCTGTCAGTTGGCAGGCCTACCCCTCTGGTCTGTCAGTTGGCAGGCCTACCCCTCTGGTCTGTCAGTTGGCAGGCCTACCCCTCTGGTCTGTCAGTTGGCAGGCCTACCCCTCTGGTCTGTCAGTTGGCAGGCCTACCCCTCTGGTCTGTCAGTTGGCAGGCCTACCCCTCTGGTCTCTCTGTTGAGCAGGACTCCTTTTCTCCGGCCACACTAACTATTTTACTTCCAAATAAACTTGACAGTTATTGCTGGCCGCAAGTCAGTGGGCCTTTGAGCAATGACATGACACCCTCGATCTCTGTCGAGGACAGAAATAAGGGTGACCAATGAGACTATTTATTGTTCTGAGATACCTACTGCAGCCCTCATCATCCACATTCAACACCCATTCTGCCAGTCACATTCTGTTAAAGGTCCCCAAAGCACACACATCCATGGGTCGCTCCTCTTTTCAGTTCGCTGCAGCTAGCGACTAGAATGAGCTGCAAAAAATAATCGAACTGGACAGTTTTATCTCCATCTCTTCATTCAAAGACTCAATCATGGACACTCTTGCTGACAGTTGTGGCTGCTTCGTGTGATGTATTGTTGTGTCTACCTTCTTGCCCTCTGTACTGTTCTCTGTGCCCAATAATGTTTGTACCATGTTTTGTACTGCTGCCATGTTGTGTTGCTACCATGTTGTTGTCACGTTGTTTGGCTACCATGCTGTGCTGTCATGTGTTGCTGCCATGCTATGTGGTTGTCTTACGTCTCTCTTTATGTGGTGTTGTCTCTCTTATTATGATGTGTGTTTTGTCCTATATTTTTTATATTTTGAAATCCCATCCCCCGTCCCCGCAGGAGGCCTTTTTCCTTTTGGTAGACCTTTTTGGTAAAAATGTGCTCTTAACTGACTTGCCTAGTTAAATAAAGGTTAAATAAATAGAATACAAACTAACAGTAGCTTCACTCACTGACCACCAAGATGATCAATTACTGTAAAGTTGTCAATACACAGACGCTGAATTCCCGTGAATCACATGAGTAATGTTCCCAACGTCCAAGTAAATGCTTAGAATAATATACTATACCGTAATGTGATGATGAATATTTCAGAAGCAAATGTGGAATTTAAAACAGGGAGTAAAACAGTCAATCGTAAGCTAGTGTATAGTTAGTCATCATAATGCATGTTTGGAATAGTCCTGTAGATTTTAGAGAGAGTTTAAAATTAGATTTGTTTTTACCTGACAATGATATTTTTGAGCTGAGTATACGGAACAAGACGCTCTTCCTGTATCCATATCTAGAATTCAAGGGTCAGCCTTCAAGTACCTGTGAATAAAGAAAAGTTACCTTGATAATGGCAGCTAGCTGTTCTCATTTCTGACATGGTGAGAAGGCTAATGGGGAGTGGGAAAGGATGTCACGGGCCATGGAGATATGACCTTTTGCCTGGCTCCTCTCTCCCCTCTTCTCTCAACAAGACTAAACTTGTTTTCTCATCTCGGAGGTGGGAATGCCAGCAGATGACCAGGGTTCAGCACGCAGGCATGAATTTTTCACCACCATATTTTCTTTGGGTAAATAATCAAGCTACCCAATGGCAGATGGCAGTTTATAAATCTTGGATTGGAAAATAAATGCATGAGATTTTGAAAAACAGGACTCCCAACCAAAAAACAATGTGCTTACGTTTTTGAGGCTTCTCAACCACACATGTGAAATCTGAATAAGGCTGCATGTAAGTCCACTATACATAGGACTAGGGAGTTTGTTTATGCAGTTAAGGGACACTGAAAGGGTTTCAAATCAAATCCAATTTTATTGGTCACATACACATGGTTAGCAGATGTTATTGCGAGTGTAACGAAGTGCTTGTGCTTCTAGTTCCGACAGTGCAGCAATATCTAACAAGTAATCTAACAATCCCACAACAGCTACCTAATACACACAAAGCTAAGTTAAGGAATGGAATAAGAATATATACATATAAGTATATGGATGAGCAATGGCCGAGCAGCATAGGCAAGATGCAATTGATGGTATAAAATACTCATATACATATGAGAAGAGTAATGCAAGGTATTTAAACATTATTAAAGTGGCATTATTAAAGTGACAAGTGATCCATTTATTAAAGTGGCCAATGATTTCAAGTCTGCATGTAGGCAGCAGCCTGTCTGTTGTCGTGTCTTTGGCTATGCTGGATTAAGTGATATGACATGCTATTCTATAAAATCCTTTCTCTGTAATTAATATTACCTGATTGAGCTAATCAGGTAAGTGTAATTAACTAGAAAGTCGGGGCACCACGAAATAATATTTATAGAGCTGTTGTCATGACTGTCCTGACCAAGTCAGGTTACAGGAGACCACAACCCTACAGATTATCTCTCAACCCCAACAGAGGAGGAGAGATCTAGGGGTCTGAAGATGTGGGGGGTTTTATGACCCCTCACTTCCCTGGTAAATCTCAGGCCACAGACAAATTCCTTTGTCCTGTTACTATGGAGAACCAGCCTCAGAACATTAAACATGAAATAAAGGGACAATGGTTTCCGTCAGCCACAATGGTGGTCATGACGATAGATGGAATATGAAAATGTATGTCATTTTTGTTTTGTTATTAAAGGTTAATAGATGACGTTATTACGAAAACATTGTAATGTGAAGAGTTTTCCTAGAAGATGTTTGATGTTTATACATTCTACGTTGTATGCAAAATATCCAAATCAAAGAGAATGTTTTGGGGAAGATGAAATGTTAAGTGAGTTGTCTAAAATTGGATTTGAATAAAATCTAGACCTTGCCTCTGTAACGGCTTTCTTCTTTCTCCTCCTCGGACGAGGAGGTGTAGCAAGGATCGGACCAAAATGCAGCGTGGCTATTGCAATCCATGCTTATTAAATAATAAAGAAACACCAACTTTACAAAAACAATAAACGTAATGTGAAAACCGAAACAGCCTAAACTGGTGCAAACTAACACAGAGGACACTAAGGAGAATCACCCACGACAAACTCAAAGAATATGGCTGCCTAAATATGGTTCCCAATCAGAGACAACGATAAACACCTGCCTCTGATTGAGAACCACTCCAGACAGCCATAGACTTTGCTAGATACCCCACTAAGCTACAATCCCAATACCAACACCAAAATCCCAAGACAAAACACACCACAATACAAAAACCCCATGCCACACACTGGCCTGAACCAATACATAAAGATAAACACAAAATACTTCGACCAAGGCGTGACAGCCTCATTAACTTGGTACGCCCAGAGAATTGCCCTCAAGGCGGTTACGCCCACTTCTGACCCAAGGGTATTAATCCTGTGAGTATAGAATTTACAGACACGACTACGTGACCCCAGCTGCAGCAAGGACTAAAAAGTCAACAAACCCAGAACGCAACGCAAGTTTGAGGATAAAGAAATCCTTTTCTACCCAAGCTACGGATGAGTAGCTGTGTCTAAGCGGGTGAATTCAAGTCGAACCACCTAGCCTCCATCTCCCATCGAATCGTGGTATCTAAAGGGTTTCATTCCTATGCTGTGAGCTCTGAGCTACATAGCTGTCTGTCCTCAGGTGACCCCTTCCAGAGCAAAGGGTGAGGGAACAGACTCCTAAGCCAAAAAGGACACTGACATCGGGAGGACTCTCAAAGAGGTGCGCCGGAGTAGTACGTCATCGAACAGCTGAAGGCCTACGCAGAGAATCCTCGGATTCTAATTACATCATTATATTCTGACCCATAAGAGCGGCAGTTTGGGGCAAGGCTAGGGTTAGAATAGCATAGCTGACAAATTCACCCAAATGTATATTTCACTTGTGTACTTTCTTTTTTCTCTCTCTATTGAAATCCCCATCGTGGGTAACACGCGCCATAGTGTGTTGGCCCGTTATACTAAGTTCTAATCAACAGCCTATAATGTGTTTTGTCTATGTGTATATTTTATCATAATTTTAGCTTTTTAGTGAATAAATATTCAACTAAGATTGGTGTGGTACGAATTCATTGGTGAGACCCGGGCCCAATAGTCAATAGTTTCAATAGTCACATCAGTAGGGTAGAGAGAGGAAAAAAGAAGGGAAGAGGTATTTATGACTGTCATAAACCTACCCCTAGACCAGCATCATGCCACTGTGTTGGTGATGGCTGAGATAGAAGCTATTTTTCAGTCTCTTGGTCCCAGCTTTGATGCACCTGTACTGACCTCGCCTTCTAGATGGTAGCGGGGTGAACAGGCAGTGGCTCAGGTGGTTGTTGTCCTTCATGATCTTTTTGGCCTTCCTGTGACATCGGGTGCTGTAGGTGTCCAAAAACAAGAGGAAGGAGAATAAAAAATATAGCTAATTAAAATAAAACATTGAAATCATACATTGAATTCATTGGACGTTTTTTTTCAGGAATCCCTGCCTTTGACGGTCTACCTGCCTCATGTCAGGGAATCTTGGGGAAGCGCCTATGTCTCAGTAGGTGTGAAGCCAAGTTGTGCCACTCATACTGAGTTCCACTGTGGAGGCCCCGAGGGCATCTCAGGCTTCCAGCTATCATCTTTTTAAAAACCATGTGTGTTGCTCATGTGTGCTGTTTAAAAACCATGTGTGTTGCTCATGTGTGCTGTTAAAAAACCATGTGTGTTGCTCATGTGTGCTGTTTAAAAACCATGTGTGCATGTCTGTTTAAAAACCATGTGGGCTGGTCATGTGTTCTGTTTAAAAACCATGTGGGCTGGTCATGTGTTCTGTTTAAAAACCATGTGGGCTGGTCATGTGTTCTATTTAAAAAAACATGTGGGCTGGTCATGTGTGCTGTTTAAAACCATGTGGGCTGGTCATGTGTTCTATTTAAAAACCATGTGGGCTGGTCATGTGTTCTGTTTAAAAACCATGTGGGCTGGTCATGTGTTCTATTTAAAAACCATGTGGGCTGGTCATGTGTGCTGTTTAAAAACCATGTGGGGAGGTCATGTGTTCTGTTTAAAAACCATGTGGGCTGGTCATGTGTCCTGTTTAAAAACCATGTGGGCTGGTCATGTGTCCTGTTTAAAAACCATGTGGGCTGGTCATGTGTTCTGTTTAAAAACCATGTGGGCTGGTCATGTGTCCTGTTTAAAAACCATGTGGGCTAGTCATGTGTGCTGTTTAAAAATCATGTGTGCATGTCATGTGTTCTGTTTAAAAACCATGTGGGCTGGTCAAAAACCATGTGTGCTGTTTAATAACCATGTGTGCTGTTTAAAAACCATGTGTGCTGTTCAAAAACCATGTGTGCTGTTTAATAACCATGTGTGCTGTTCAAAAACCATGTGGGCTGTTTAAACACCATGTGTGCTGTTTAATAACCATGTGTGCAGTTCAAAAACCATGTGTGCTGTTCAAAAACCATGTGTGCTGTTCAAAAACCATGTGTGCTGTTCAAAAACCATGTGTGCTGTTCAAAAACCATGTGGGCTGTTTAAACACCATGTGTGCTGTTCAAAAACCATGTGGGCTGTTTAAACACCATGTGGGCTGTTCAAAAACCATGTGTGCTGTTCAAAAACCATGTGGGCTGTTTAAACACCATGTGTGCTGTTTAATAACCATGTGTGCTGTTCAAAAACCATGTGTGCTGTTCAAAAACCATGTGTGCTTTTTAATAACCATGTGTGCTGTTCAAAAACCATGTGGGCTGTTCAAAAACCATGTGTGATGTTTAATAACCATGTGTGCTGTTCAAAAACCATGTGGGCTGTTTAAACACCATGTGTGCTGTTTAATAACCATGTGTGCTGTTCAAAAACCATGTGTGCTGTTCAAAAACCATGTGTGCTGTTCAAAAACCATGTGGGCTGTTTAAACACCATGTGTGCTGTTTAATAACCATGTGTGCTGTTCAAAAACCATGTGTGCTGTTCAAAAACCATGTGTGCTGTTCAAAAACCATGTGTGCTGTTCAAAAACCATGTGTGCTGTTCAAAAACCATGTGGGCTGTTTAAACACCATGTGTGCTGTTCAAAAACCATGTGGGCTGTTTAAACACCATGTGTGCTGTTCAAAAACCATGTGTGCTGTTCAAAAACCATGTGGGCTGTTTAAACACCATGTGGGCTGTTCAAAAACCATGTGGGCTGTTTAAACACCATGTGGGCTGTTCAAAAACCATGTGTGCTGTTCAAAAACCATGTGGGCTGTTTAAACACCATGTGGGCTGTTCAAAAACCATGTGTGCTGTTCAAAAACCATGTGTGCTGTTTAATAACCATGTTGGCTGTTCAAAAACCATGTGTGCTGTTTAATAACCATGTGTGCTGTTCAAAAACCATGGTTGCTGTTCAAAAACCATGTGGGCTGTTTCAACACCATGTGTGCTGTTTAATAACCATGTGTGCTGTTCAAAAACCATGTGTGGTGTTCAAAAACCATGTGTGCTGTTTAATAACCATGTGTGCTGTTCAAAAACCATGTGGGCTGTTTCAACACCATGTGTGCTGTTTAATAACCATGTGTGCTGTTCAAAAACCATGTGTGCTGTTCAAAAACCATGTGTGCTGTTTAATAACCATGTGTGCTGTTCAAAAACCATGTGGGCTGTTTCAACACCATGTGTGCTGTTTAATAACCATGTGTGCTGTTCAAAAACCATGTGTGCTGTTCAAAAACCATAGATAACCTTTAAAAACATGTTAAGTGCTAATGGCTTCCTAAAATCACATTGGATTAATATTTGAATTTTTTGGCAGGACATCAAACACATTATTCCTGTGATGTGCTCTACTGGAATATTTATCAGCTTCCCAAGATACAGCAAATGTCAACCTTTTGATGAATCCTGTTGGGTCCGGTTATGTAATGTAGTGTACACGAATTAAAATGCAGGGAGGATTTTTGTTGTTGTTGAAAAGCTTAAATGATAACAAGGTGCGATGTTTTAAGATCTGACAATGTAACTTTTTCCTCTTCTTCATTTAAGGACCATGCAGTGAAAGTGTCTGTAGTTGCATTGTGGCCTAGGGCAAATTATATGTATGTTTGAATGGAATCAGAATGATTCCCCTTTTAGAAGCAAACACAATGTTTTTAATGCAGAAGATCCATTTGCTTGTTTATCATATTTTCCATCTAGAAATCCTGCAACATCCCTTGTTGATCTGAAAAGGATTGTCATCTTCTTGCCCATGTTGTCAAGAAGGAAATGGAACAAAGGCCTATTTGTAATGCTGATGAGGAAATGGAACAAAGGCCTATTTGCAATGCAGAGAGGCTTATTAACCAGCCAATCCCAATCAGTCAAGTATGAGGTGACAAGCACTGCCTTCTGACATTTTTATAAAGCACCCCTCACTTATTGCACCCCCTCTTATTTACTCTCTTTCAAAAAAAAATGTGTCCTCCGTTGACAAAGATAAATGAGGGGATTAATATATATTGAACTAATCTGGAGGTTTGCTAGGAGGAGGGGAAGAGCCTGGATAGTATTCCCTTCAGGTAACCATATGCAGGCCCACTGGATTAGGAGCCATTTGCAGTAAGGCTTAACTGAGATCCAAAGCCATTAGCAGAACATCGTTTTATAAAGAGTAAAAGGAGGAGGAGGAAGGAGTTTTTTAATTGCCTTCTGTTGATTAGAATTCAAGACAGCAACAGACTCCACTCACACCTTTGAGAAGTAGACTCTCTGCATAGGCCTAACCCTCTGCCTGACAAAATGGCTTCCAAGCTACAACCAGTTTCACTCATTACATTATTATGATTTGCTATTTTCTGTAGGTTTTTAAAGAAGTAACATAGGCCTACTGTATATATCATTGTATAAAATGGTACTAAAAACACAGTATTTGGCCAAGAAGAAGGGGTAACATCCTTGAATATTGCTCAATGCCGCAAAAGACCCATGGGTAGAGAGCTATTATGCCATATGTAAGACTCCAGCCTCATCCTGAGCTACACCTCATATGTCATGAGGATTTCATACACCCATTGGAAGCCAATATGGTGTATTGGATCCACATGTCTTGCGCTGTCTGAGAGGCAATACCACATAGATGATTAGTTACATATGCCTGGCTGTGTCTTTGTGCCAGTGACAGTGAACTGTCTGATTGTAAGTTCTATTTGGTCTGCTCTGCCAAACAGATGACAAACCACTATGGCCCCTGTCTTACACCCTAGTTAACACAAGGTGGCGATACAGAATACCATTTTTGAGGTGTACCTATTATACATGCCTTTGATCAAAATACGTTTTTTTAACAAATAAATGAACATTGTATTTTTGTATATATATTTTTTTTTTTCAATAACTATATTATAATGAAGTACTTGTTGTTTATATTTACTTATTCATTGTATTAATGGATATGATGAAATAATAAGGCTCTTCTGCATTGTTAAATGCCATGCAAAACGAATTATACAACTGCATGAATGAAGTGATAACTACACAGTCATAACATATACCCAGACAGATAACCGTGTTTTGTTCTCTTGTAATAGTGTCCATATGGAGGAGAATGTCAACACGGGTACACATGGTGTCTAATCAGAGAGCAGCTCCTGACCTAGGCAGTAATCATGACAAGTGGCCATCCACTGGCCATAAAGCACACAGCTGGTGTAAAAGAGCACACAGCCAGCAGCAGGTGTGGCAGCCAGAGCTTAAGATCTTGCTGATACAGTCAGTGAGTTATTGCTTTATTACTCTTCATTTCCCCACTCTGTCCACTTCACTGAAACTGCAGCAGCAGACAAAGGAAACCACCTGTCTGAACAATGATAAGAGAAGAGGAGAACAAATGCACACAGAGATAGGTGAGGAGGATATGGCACTGAGTTGTATATAATGTATTATATGTGAACTTTGTGTAAACTCCACTGTCTGTATTCTGTCCATAGAGTTAAGTGGTGTCTATCACTAGCAGCACCAAATCACGAAGTACAATTCTGAGTATGTGTAAATGTACTTGGCGAATAAAGGTGATTCTGATGCACGCAGAATAACAGTCAACATGTATGACATATCACTGAATGTCCACTGGAGGGCATTGTTGCTCACTATATAAACCACATTTGAGAAAGACAAATAAACCTTTGGGTGTTTTTTATTTTACCTTTATTTAACCAGGCAAGTCAGTTAAGAACAAATTCTTATTTTCAATGACAGCCTGGGAACAGTGGGTTAACTGCCTGTTCAGTGGCAGAACGACAGATTTGTACCTTGTCAGCTCAGGGGTTTGAACTCGCAACCTTCCGGTTACTAGTCCAACACTCTAACCACTAGGCTACCCTGCCGCCCCTGTTACATCACTCAATCAAGTAACAACAGGTGGCAACATCAAGTCTTTCATCTCAAAACTAGGACATTGTCTTGGCAATTGGTGTCAAACAACATTTATAACAACACCACACTCAAGTCATATTGGTCCACAATTGCCCTATTAAAATGTATATTTTACTTTGTTCAACATGAAAACATTGTCTGCAAGTAATATTTCAATATTGACCTTGCACTAAGCGAACATGCTTCCTCATTGTCCATATTGCCACATACTCAGAAAGATACTGTATCACAGCTGATGTTTTATACAATACTTGCACTTTGTTTGCCAAGGCTAGGTTGGCTTACCAGTTACGCTAACACAATGGGCACTGATTAGGCCTATTTTCAGTGTGATTCTTCAACATTACATTGAAATCCAGAGATCAACAGCCAGCTCTATAAATGCTGTATTTTCAGTGTGAGATATTCAGTAAGTCCATAGATCCCTGAACAAACAGGCTTTTTATCACATGCAACAGATCTGTGCTGGAGGCTTCAGGGTCTACAATCCACAAGACTAGTCGAACAAACATTCAGTGCTGTAAGCAACCACACATACTGTACACTGTGCAATGTGGTTATTGCTGTAGGACTGTACAGTATGACAGTTTAAGGATTAGAAAATAAGCTAAAACAATCAAATACATTATAAGTAATTTTTAAGATTGTAATCTTGGCCTATTGACTGTAACACAGGCATATTTGCTTTAGTGTTTGTTGCCTGTTATAAATAAGCATACAGTTCTCATCACCTTATCCAAAAATGTTCTTATAAGTAGATCATCAATCAGGTGACGATGTAGTTTCATTACTTGACACCTGAAGTATTAAGAAATAGTTCAGTGTTTATAAAGAGGGTGGAGCCACCTTTAAACCAGGGGCTTTAGCACCTTTCAACACCTTTGGCACAAGCTACCTGGCGACATGCTCACTGAGACGAGCACCAACTCCCAACTGTGCAGTACAAAGGTGAGCCCTCCTTTTCACCAGCAACCAACCTTACAATACTGTTGAACTAATCTTTATTAATTTCACTGTCAGTTTTTTTCCTATATAGTCCCCACTTGACTATATAGTGAATGTGAATGTTGATGAATGATCATTTTAGTGTCAAATCCCTCAACGTGCCTTATCAAATCATGGAATTGCAGTAGATAACATGCCAAGTTAATGATATGAGTTGTTACAGGTGCATACTGTGTTCATTTTAGGACACATTGGGGCATTAAAGAACGAGTCATCAAACAAAGCAAATGGAAATGAGTAAATGCCATGATTTCACCTGGTATGGAAAGAGACACATGTCGTAAGAAAGTTTTCATATTCCAAAATGCACTAGGAAGTTATTGGAAGTGTAGGCCTGAATCTGTTGGTAGCCTAAGCACGTCTTTCTTTTTCCCAACGCAGTTAAGCCAAAACCACGACCAGTTATTCAGAGAGGTGTTCTACAGTGATTTGAGCGCTCTCCAAGATTCCAAGTCCGGAAGTGAATATCACGTAGCACGAATTTCAGTCAGTGATTAATAACATTTGCCCTTGTATTTCAAGATTGAAAAATATAGTAATATGTTGTGGACCGAGCTAACCATTTACGTCCCTTAATGCTCAAAGACTGATTCAACGGCTGTACTGTAGCATTGAATGATTAGCTATTAAATATTTCACAAATTATATAATAAGCATATGCTTTTACCTGATAATAGACTACTAATGATAATATAACAACTTCCAAATAAATACATGGGCAAATGTTACCAAACATGATGACAATAATAGGCCTGCATTATGGCAGGCAGCTATTTGTTAAATTGCACTTTCCATCTTCACCTTGGAAGGTCACTGTCTCTGCGCTGATCGCCTGTGAGTGAGACAATGCTAGCTAGCCAATGGGAGTGTAGTAGAATGCCCCTTTGAATAACTGGGTGTGGTTTTGGCTTAACTGCGTTGGTAAAAAGAAAGACGCTTGCCTAAAATACCCTGACTACACAGCTCGCATCGCATGCCTGAGCGTTGCAAAATAAATGTAGAAATCTATGTCATTCAATTATTGCAACCACACTACTCCTGCGTGTCAACGAGCGTTTGCGTTGCCAAGGGATAAAATAGAAGTCCTTTCTATTTCTGACACAGATAGCGCTGCAAGTCCTGCCTCTCCGATCTCCTCATTGGTTTATAGAAGCAGGTACTCATGTGCCATCTCCTCATTGGTTATACCCACGTGGGTGATTGAAAGACGAACTGTGTTCAATCACGATATAAGTACAAAGATGAAAAGCCTGGTAGGAGGAGAGATGAATAGAAATTATTCGGTTGACCGTTTTATGTGTGGATTAATTGTCGAAGTAGAGGACCTTGTGCATTTCAGGTAAAACAACAACTCAATGTTTATATCCCAGGACAAATTAGCTAGCAACAACAAGCTAGCTAAATAGGACAAATAAGCTAGCAAGTGCAAGCTAACAAGCTAAATTGCCATAAATGTTTAATGCTTTTCGACCTGTCTCCAAATTAATGTCATTGGTTCAGAGTTTGTTTTGATATTTTAACCTGCGTGTCGTGATCGCTTTTGGTGTAGGGGGACAAAATACATTTATGCACGATGGTGCACGATGGCGCACACACGCAGCTGGTTTGGGTTCAGTGTAAGCCTACATGTTACTAATGATGCAACAATTTCATCACCAGTCTTGGTTTTTCCTTTTCCACCTGCAACTAAATTGAGCGAGCTCAACTGTGAATGGTCCTGGTGCACCACAAAAAAGTGTCAATGGAAGCCAGTATGGATTTGGCTTCACTCCAATAACATTGCATCAAGTGTCACGCCCTGGTCTAAGTATTTTGTGTTTTTCTTCATGTATTGGGTCAGGCCAGGGTGTGGCATGGGGTTTTTGTATTGTGGTGTGTTTTGTCTTGGGGTTTTGGTGTGTATGTATTGGGATTGTAGCTAGTGGGGTTATCTAGCAAAGTCTATGGCTGTCTGGAGTGGTTCTCAATCAGAGGCAGGTGTTTATCGTTGTCTCTGATTGGGAACCATATTTAGGCAGCCATATTCTTTGAGTTTGTCGTGGGTGATTGTCCTTAGTGTCTTCTATGTTAGTTTGCACCAGTATAGGTTGTTTCGGTTTTCGTTACGTTCTTTGTTTTGTAGTGTTTGTGTTTATTCGTGTTGTACGTTGTTCATTAAACATGGATCGCAATCTACACGCTGCAGTTTGGTCCGACTCTCCTTCACACCTAGAAAACCGTAACATCAAGAGCATACATTACTGACAGAAAGTCATTGTGCATCTCGTTGTGTTGTTGTCCTCAGCAAGCTAGCTAGCTAAAATTGGCCCATCAAACGCATTTGGTGTTCTGGTGGCCTCAGACTCGCTCAGGTAAAACAAACCTAAATTTGCGCCTTTTTTCAATGCTAAATTGACTGTCATTGAGAAACAGAAAGGTGTCAATGTCTTTTTTTTTCAAAAACATCCTTTCTAAATGTAGAAGTAATCCAAGAGGTAATAATCTTGTGGTAAAGATGGCACTGACGGAGAAGGGAAACATCTTATGAGTTCCAACCCGTCTTTGCTATTTAGTGACTTTTTCCCTGTTTACCTTTATTCTTTTTTTACAGAAAGTTCAAAGTATTAGCACATATAACCACCAAGTACTTCTGGACATCAGATCGACAGTTAGTAGCCTTTCCTGCAGTCAAATGACAAAATCTTCCTCTAGTAGCCTCGGGTGGAATGTTATTCATATTTTTCAGTTGTATAATTAATTAACTTTTTTTTAATGACTGCCAAAAATCCAGTGTTTTTATGTCAAACGGTTTTGTTTTTTTTCCGTCTTCTGTGATGTATAGAAAGTGTAATATAGGGATGCAACTCAAAATGGAATACATTTAAACTCAACATTTTACACGATAAAGGTGTCTTCTTTTTTAAAGCCCATAATCATGTGTGTGAGGTGTATACTTTTGTTTCAAAGTAGATTTGTTTAAAACTACCAAGAAACACTTTGTGTGACCCTGATTTAGCCCAATAGAGTAAAAGGTTAACCTCGATTTCGACTTCAAATCTGACTTCAACTCCAATTCAGCTGTTTCCTCGTTCATACCGGACCCCATTCCTTTGGTTCATGGGATACCAAAACGCCACAGGCGTAGACACTGGAAACGTGCCGGCATCCTGGTGAGATTGAGACTCCCCTCCGTTCTATTGGCAAATGTCTAGTCACTCAAGAATAAGATGGATAAACTTTGTTCAAGAGTCTTCTATCAGAGAGACTTGATATTTTACGTAATATTATGTGCCTTGCAGAGACATTACTGGGTGACTCTATGTACGAATGACTAGACCACTTTTATTCTACCCACAGGAACACATATAAGGCCCTTCCTCATACTCCCTTGAGGCAAATCTGACCATGACTCTTTTCTCCCGCTTCCTATTTACTAACAAAAGCTCAAACAGGAAGTACCAGTGATACACTCAATGCTGAAGTAGCTTTATGAAGCAGACGCAAGTCTACAATACTGTTTTGCTACTACAGACTGGGATATGTTCTGGGATTCATCCGACAGCATTGAGGAGTTTACCACATTAGTCACAGGCTTCATCTATAAGTGCATAGATGACGTGTCCCCACAGTCACTATATGAACATATCCAAACCAAAAACCATGGATTACAGGCAATATCCACACTGGGCTAAAGGCTGGAAGTAACCCTTAGATGAAATGGGACACGGACATGGACACATACACGAAAGCCCGCTACAACCTCCGACACAACACCAGACATGCAAAAGGAGAATGTAGGAAGAAGGTGGAATCCTATTACACCAGCTCCAAGGCTTGGTGTATGTGGCAGGACTTTTGGATGATAACCTCCAAAAGAGAGAAATGCCTTTTATGCTCGCTTTCGAGGAATACAACACTGAGTCTTGCATGAAAGCCCCTGTTGTTCCGGATGGCTATGTGATCTTGCTCTCCGATGTAAGTAAAACTTTTAAACAGGTTAACACTCACAAGGTGGCCGGGTAAGACGGAATATCAGGGCACGTTCTCAAAGCACAGACCAGCTGGCAAGTGTCTTCACAGACATTTTCAATCTCTCCCTGTCCCAGTCGGTGATGCCAACATGTTTCAAGAAGATCACCATTGTCCCTGTTCCCAAGAACTTCAAGGTAACCTGCCTAACTGACTATCGCCCTGTAGCACTCACATCTGTAATTATGAAGTGCTTTGAAAGGCTCAACACATCAACACCATCATCCCAGATGCTCTGGATCCACTGCAATTCGCATACCACCCCAAAAGATCCATTGACGACACAATCTCATTTGCACTTCACACTCTCCTCTCCCACCTGGACAGGAGGGGAAATAACTGTGAGAATACTGTTTATAGACTACGGCTCAGCGTTCAACACTATAGTCCCCTCCAAGCTCTACACCAAACTGGGAACCCTGGGACTGAATACCTCCCTCTGTAAATGGATCCTGGACTTCCTAAAATGATGGGCCCAGTCAGTGAGAGTAGGCAACAGCACCTCTGCCACGCTGACCCTCAACACTGGGGCCCCTCAAGGGTGTATGCTTAGACCTCTCCTGTATCCCCTGTTCACCCACGACTGCGTGGCGATGCATGACTCCAACACCATCATCAAGTTTGCTGACGACCCAGCAGTGGAAGGCCTGATCAACAAGGGCAATGAGACAGCCTACAAGGAAGAGGTCAGGGACTTGGCAGTGTGATTCCATGACAACAAACTCTCCCTCAACATCAGTAAGACAAAGGAGCTGATCGTGGAATGCAGGAGAAAGAGGGGAGAGCACGCCCCCATCAACATCGACAGGGCTGTTTGGAGGGGGTTGAGAGCTTCAAGTTTCTTGGCTTCCACATCACTAAGGACTTAACATGGTCCACACACACCTGCACAGTCGTGAAGAGGGCAAGACAGTGCCTCTTCCTTCTCAGAGAGCTAAAAAGATTTGGAATGGGCCCTCCGATCATCAGAAAGTTCTACAACTGCACCATCAAGAGTGTCTTGACTGGATGCTTCACCACTTGGAATTGCAAATGTACCACCCTTGACCGCAAAGCACTACAGAGGGTGGAGCGGTGCCCAGTACAGCACTGGGCTGAGCTCCCTGCCATCCAGGACATCAATACTCTTAGAAAAAGGGTTCCAAAAGTGTTCTTCGTCTGTCCCCATAGGATAACCCTTTTTGGTTCCAGGTAAAACCCTTTTTGGTTCCAGGTAAAACCCTTTTTGGTTCCAGGTAAAACCCTTTTGGGTTCCAGGTAGAACCCCTGTGGGTTCCATGTTGAACCCTCTGTAGAAAGTGTTCTACATGGAACCTAAAAAGGTTCTACCTGCAGCCGAAGAACACGTTGAGGTTCTAGATAGCACATATTTTTCTAAGACTGTACATTGAGTGTACAAAACATTAAAGACACCTGCTCTTTCCATGACAGACTGACCAGGTGAATCCAGATGAAAGCTATGATCCCTTATTGATGTCACTTGTTAAAGCCACTTCAATCAGTGTAGATGAAGGGGAGGAGACAGGTTAAATAACTACTTTTAAACCTTGAGACAATTGAAACATGGATTGTGTATTTGTGCCATTCAGAGAGTGAATCGACATTACTAAATATTTATGTGCCTTTGAACGGGGTATGGTAGCAGGTGCCAGGCGCACCGGTTTGTGTCAAGACCTGCAGCGCTTCTGGGTTTTTACGCTCAACAGTTGCTTGTGTATATCAAGAACCACCCAAAGGACATCCAGCCAACTTGACACAACTGTGGGAAGTATTGGAGTCAACATGGGCCAGCATCACTGATGCAATGATTTCGATACCTTGTAAAGTCCATGCCCATGACAAATTGAGGCTGTTCGGGGGGGAAAATGGGAGGGGTTGCACAATTCAATACATGGAAGGTTTTCTTAATGTTTTGAACACTCAGTGTATATCAGGCAGTGTCAGGAAGGCCCAACTTGCCAAAGACTCCAGCCTCCCAAGCCATAGACTGTTCACTCTGCTACCCTCTGGCAAACGATACCAGAGGATCGGACCAACAGGCTCCGAGACAGCTTCTACCCCCAAGCCATAACCCAGCAAACCAGAAACATTCCCAGAACATTAGATTCCCCTTAAGTTATAGTTAGGGTTTTATCTAGCATTAGGATGATAACATCCCAAAATACATTCAAAATGTTTTTCATCAAATCTGTTAATTTATCAAAAATGTTTTAGATAAAAAAATATCCTTTGGATGGAAAACAACTGTAACAACCACCACAGAACATTCCCCAAAAGTTTGTATGTTTGTATAAAACATTTGTGTGATGTTGCGAGAACGTTCCTATAACACATTTAATCTGTTCTTTAAAGGTTCCCAGAATGTTTCATTAGGTTGTGGGAACAGTCTGTTGGGAACATTGTGGGGACATCACAAAACCTATGTTCCCAAAAACACAAGTTGTGCGGATGACTGTACAATGTTTGTTTTGGGGTGCAAGCACGTTCCCAGAACTCATTTTGTCTGTTCTTTAAAGGTTCCCAGAATGTTTCATTAGGTTGTGAGAACAGTCTGGTGTGAACATTGTGGGGACGTCACAAAACATATGTTCCCAAAACACAGAAAATGTCCAGTTGTGTGGATGACTCTACAATGTTTATTTTAGGGTGCAAAAAACATTCACCTGAAGTTACAAGGAATAAATGAGCCCATTCTCCTACAGCGCTTCCCACCAGCCTCCTCTGACGGGCACACACACACATACACACACACACACACACACACACTTTTACAATCATCATTTGCTCCTGCAACCATGTTCTTTATTTTACTCCTATTATTATCTATCCTAATGCCTAGTCACTTTATCCTGCTTTCATGTACATAGAGTATCTACCTCGAATACCTCGTACCTCTGCACATTGATCTGGTACTGGTACTCTCTCTATATAACTCCACATTGTTCTGGTACTGGTACTCTCTCTATATAGCTCCACATTGATCTGGTACTGGTATTCCCTGTATATAGCTCCACATTGATCTGGTACTGGTACTCCATCTTTATAGAGCCAAATTTATCTGGTACCGGTACTCTCTATATAGCTCCACATGGATCTGGTACTGGTACTCTCTATATATAGCTCCACATTGATCTGGTACTGGTACTCTCTATATAGCTCCACATGGATCTGGTACAGGTACTCTCTATATAGCTCCACATGGATCTGGTACTGGTACTCTCTATATAGCTCCACATGGATCTGGTACTGGTACTCTCTATATAGCTCCACATTGATCTGGTACTGGTACTCTCTACATATACAGTGGGGCAAAAAAGTATTTAGTCAGCCACCAATTGTGCATGTTCTCCCACTTAAAAAGATGAGAGAGGCCTGTAATTTTCACCATAGGTACACTTCAACTATGACAGACAAAATGAGAAAAGAAATCCAGAAAATCACATTGTAGGATTTTATATTAATTTATTTGCAAATTATGGTGGAAAATAAGTATTTGGTCAATAACAAAAGTGTATCTCAATACTTTGTAATATACCCTCTGTGATGAATAGGAAAATATAATTCACAGAATCAATATCTTCTTCCGTATGACATGACGCCGATAATACATCGGTAAGCTCATCCAGATGGTCCAACTGGGACTGGCCGTGAAAGAGCTTGGCGTTGAGTCGTGTCTATGTAGATCCTTGTGAATAATGTATTCTACTGCCCTTACAGGAAACCAAGCAACGTCATTGCCTGCCATTTTTCACAACTTTTAACATACAGGTCAGGTAGTCACCATCTTGTTTTTATGTTGCCTGCATCCAGTACTCTCACCTCAATGATGAAAGGAAGCCACTGTGGAAAACTGATCCTAGACTATTTGGTTATTTTCTGCCAAGGTTAGAGACTTTTCATAAACAGCAGTGTTGTAAAAAGAAATATACACATCTCCAGTGGTTCATGAATACTTCTTTAACTAAAGATAATATCCAGTGATGTGGTAGTTCCATATAAAACATTCCAAATTTGAATCTGCCCTGTAGGCCTATGTTGTATGGTATCTACAGAACATTTTCACAGCACTATAATGGAGTAGATGGCCATGTTTGTAGTGTTTCGCTTGGTGTCTTTCCAAAGTGGGCCTAGTCTTCAGCTATGTGTGACCGGGGCACTTAGTGGCTCACACTAATGACTCTAATTGTGAAAGTGGGCCCCGTTCGGGGGTCACTGATAGACTGACCGGCATGTGTGGAATGTGACTAGGCAGCCCTTTCTCTCCCATTGTCTGGGTCATGCTATCAATTAGCTGCCTGCAATGTATATTTTAGTGGGGGAGAGACTGGTCATAGTGATGCTAAGAGTTGTCCACAGACACTGCCTCCAGGTTATGTTACTTACCAGCAGTACCCCAACCACAGTTTTGTGTTATGTGAGACTGCTCAGCTATTTCCACACAGAAGTTTGCATTTTTCCAACCCCTGTAACAGCTATTTCCTGCAATCTAGAAACGTAATCATTATGCCTAATATTATGTAATATATATATATATATACAGTGTGGCAAAAAAGTATTTAGTCAGCCACTAATTGTGCAAGTTCTCCCACTTAAAAAGATGAGAGAGGCCTGTAATTTTCATCATAGGTACACTTCAACTATGACAGACAAAATGAGAAAAAAATTCCAGAAAATCACATTGTAGGATTTTATATTAATTTATTTGCAAATTATGGTGGAAAATAAGTATTTGGTCAATAACAAAAGTGTATCTCAATACTTTGTTATATACCCTTTGTTGGCAATGACAGAGGTCAAACATTTTCTGTAAGTCTTCACAAGGTTTTCACACACTGTTGCTGGTATTTTGGCCCATTCCTCCATGCAGATCTCCTCTAGAGCAGTGATGTTTTGGGGCTGTTGCTGGGCAACACAGACTTTCAACTCCCTCCAAAGATTTTCTATGGGGTTGAGATCTGGAGACTGACTAGGCCACTCCAGGACCTTGAAATGCTTCTTACGAAGCCACTCCTTCATTGCCTGGGCGGTGTGTTTGGGATCATTGTCATGCTGAAAGACCCAGCCACGTTTTCACTCAAAATCTCACGATACATGGCCCCATTCATTCTTTCCTTTACACGGATCAGTCGTCCTGGTCCCTTGGCAGAAAAACAGCCCCAAAGCACGATGTTTCCACCCCCATGCTTATCAGTAGGTATGGTGTTCTTTGGATGCAACTCCGCATTTTTTGTCCTCCAAACACGACGAGTTGAGTTTTTGCCAAAAAGTTATATTTTGGTTTCATCTGACCATTTGACATTCTCCCAATATTCTTCTGGATCATCCAAATGCTCTCTAGCAAACTTCAGACGGGCCTGGACATGTACTGGCTTAAGCAGGGGGACACGTCTGGCACTGCAGGATTTGAGTCCCTGGCGGCGTAGTGTGTTACCGATGGTAGGCTTTGTTACTTTGGTCCCAGCTCTCTGCAGGTCATTCACTAGGTCCCCCCGTGTGGTTCTGGGATTTTTGCTCACGGTTCTTGTGATCATTTTGACCCCACGGGGTGAGATCTTGCGTGGAGCCCCAGATCGAGGGAGATTATCAGTGGTCTTGTATGTCTTCCATTTCCTAATAATTGCTCCCACAGTTGATTTCTTCAAACCAAGCTGCTTACCTATTGCAGATTCAGTATTCCCAGCCTGGTGCAGGTCTACAATTTTGTTTCTGGTGTCCTTTGACAGCTCTTTGGTCTTGGCCATAGTGGAGTTTGGAGTGTGACTGCTTGAGGTTGTGGACAGGTGTCTTTTATACTGATAACAAGTTCAAACAGGTGCCCACCATAATTTGCAAATTAATTAATTAAAAATCCTACAATGTGATTTTCTGGATCTTTTTTTCTCATTTTGTCGGTCATAGTTGAAGTGTACCTATGATGAAAATTACAGGCCTCTCTCATCTTTTTAAGTTGGAGAACTTGCACAATTGGTGGCTGACTAAATACTTTTTTGCCCCACTGTATGCTTATAGGCAGCAGCATCTAATGTGCTAGTGATAGCTTTTTAACAGTCTGATGACCTTGAGATAGAAGCTGTTTTTCAGTCTCTCGGTCCCAGCTTTGATGCAGCTGTACTGACCTTACCTTCTGGATGATAACGGGGTGAACAGGCAGTGGCTCGGGTGGTTGATGTCCTTGATGAACTTTTTGGCCTTCCTGTGACATTGGGTGCTGTAGGTGTCCTGGAGGGTGGGTAGTTTTCCCCCGGTAATGCATTGGGCAGACCGCACCACCCTCTGGAGAGCCTTGCGGTTGCGGGCGGTGCAGGTGACATACCAGGCAGTGATACAGCCAGACAGTATGCTTTCAATTGTGCATCTGCAAAAATTTGTGAGGGTTTAAGGTGACAAGCCAAATTTCTTTCACCTCCTAAGGTTGAAGATGCGCTGTTCTTACTAGGGAGAATGGGGGGGGGTACTCTTTGCCCAGTTCAGTCAGTGTGTGCCCCCTCTGAAAAATACAGTTGATGGGTAGTTTTATAAAAATGAAGTATAGTCATTCATTTAACTTCTGAAAAAAATGTATTGGACAAATCTGATGGGGCACGTGCCTTTGTTTTGTCTTTAAGTTTCACTTTTGAAATAAATATGTGGAACTCAACCTCCACTGCGCTTTAGTCCCGTTCTTACAACAACCGTGACAGAATATCCCACCAACAAAGGACCAAGCAGCGTGAAAATGAGGTAAGGAAGTTTTGGACTTGGGAGGACATGAGAGGACATGAGACCCTTCCTTGGTGGGAGTCTCCAAGGAGCATGGAAGGACAGCGACGACACCGGGGACCACGGTCACAGAAACCCCAATATTTTTTTGAGGGGGGGCACATGGAGCTGGTGGTCGAGCAGCGGAGAGTGCCAGAGCCTGTTTGGGAGTCGGAGGAGGAATTTGATGAAAGATTCCGGAGAGAGATGGTAGCGATGAGAATGCTGAAGATGAGAATGCTGAAGAGCGTGACAGCAGCGGTTTCTGCACCGGTTTCACGCATCTGGCCTCCAGTGCGCCTTCCCAGTCCGGTACGTCCTGTGTCAGCTTCCCGCACTCGCCCTGAAGTGCGTGTCACCAGTCCGCTGCCACCTGTGCCGGATCCATGCATCAGGCCTCCAGTGCACCTCCCCAGTCCGGTACGTCCTGTACCCACTCCCCTCACTCTCCCTGAAGTACGTGTCACCAGTCCGGTACCACCTGTGCCGGCTCCACTCACCAGGCCTCCAGTGCGCCTCTCCAGTCCGGTACGTCCTGTGCCTGCTCCTCGCACTTGCCCTGAAGTGCGTGTAACCAGTCCGGTGCCACCTGTCCCGGCTCCACGCACTAGGCCTCCAGTGCTCATTCACAGTCCAGAGCTTCCGGCAACGGTTCAGTCCAGAGCTTCCGGCGACGGTTCACAGTCCAGAGCTTCTGGGGACGGCTCACAGTCCAGCGCTTCCGGCGACGGTTCATAGTCCAGAGCTTCCGGCAACGTTTCACAGTCCGGAACCTCCAGCGACGGTCAACAGTCCGGAGCTTCCAGGCACAGCGTCCAGTCCCGCTCCAAGGTCGGAGCATTACTCTGCATCGGGGCCCAGTCTGGGCATGGCGTCCAGTCCAGCTCCAAGGCCGGAGCCTTCCTCTGCGCCGATGCCCAGTCCGGGCACAGCGGCCAACTCAGCTCCATGACCGGAGCCTTCCTCGGCGCCGGTGCCCAGTCCGGGTGCTGCGTCCAACCCAGCTCCATGGCCGGGGTCCTCCTCTGCGCTGATACCCGACTCCATGGCCGGACCCTTGGTCCGTCACCGGAGCCGCCACCGCCACTAGTCACCCCCCATACCCTTCCCATTTGGTTTCAGGTTTTGCGGCCGGAGTCTGCACCTTTGGGGGGTGGTTCTCTATGGTGTTTAGGTCAGAGCGTGACTGGGGGGGGTTATCTAGTTTATAGATTTCTAGGTTGGTGGTTTGTTTGGTTCCCAAGTGGAGGCAACTGGTAATCATTGCCTCTAATTGGGGATCATATTTAGGTAGGCTTTTTCCCCACCTGCATTTGTGGGATATTATTTTGTGTTTGTGCCTGTGCACCACGTAGTCACATTTCGTTGGTAGTTTATTGATTTATTGTTTTTGCTTTAATTTTCACTTTTGAAATAAATATGTGGAACTCAACCTCCGCTGCGCCTTGGTCCCGTTCTTATGACAACCGTGACAGTAAAAGCACAATCCTTCAGTGAGAGGCTGAGAACAAAGCATAGTGTACTTTGTTACTAAGGGCGTGGTGGGCCATTTGTTTGTGTTATATATTGTAACTGAGTTTCCCAACATTGCGTGGGACTGAGAGGTCTGGATGGACAATACAGAGACTGGAGAATGACTAAATGGAGTGGCTCATACTGTAATGAACCACACCAGAGATATTCCTCTCTCTGGCACCACAATGCCAAATAATTACCTTTTGAAGTGGTTTCCAATGCATTGTGGTCCACGCCTGTGATGAAGTTATAAATGCATCCTTTGTAAGTACCTTAGTGCCAGAAATATTGCAATCTTTATTTTCTTCCTCTATCTTTCAAAACTTTACTAAGATTGATTCAGTTCACTGATTTCCTTTTAATATTGTGTTCTTGACATCATGGGATATGAAACCACATAACCATAACTGTCTATGGTTTCTTCATAGTAGTGACGTGCGTAATACGCCTAGCTTCCTGGAACGGGTCACATATGAGCCAACCAGTCTGAGCTCTTTGTTATTCCAAAGGAAATCTCCATCCACACAAAAACGTGTCTATGGGAACCTGTGATCTAGCATTGGGAGGCTAAATGCATTACTCTTTCTGAATACTGTCTGCCACCTGCAGACCTGCGGTAAGGACTAGATGTGGCTCCACTAATACCACTGCCATGGTACACTGAGCCAGCACCCTGTTACATTTGTAGGAGTGTGTGATTAAAGGCTCAGAACGTGCAAACTCTTCTTTTCAGAGGAATTATTAGCGGACACTGCGTTGTGGACTCCAGACACAATTCATCTAGCAGATGTTCATATTGTTGGTAACAGCATAGAAAACATCCATGTGTTTTCTATGTTACAGTCTAATGGTTCAGTATAGATACCTTTCGATAAAAAGAGAAAGCAAGGAGCTCCAAGATTGGGGAATTGGAAGAAGAATTACTTAAAGTAGTTTTAAGAAATGCATGTATGTGCACCTAGCTATCTACTGTAGCTATATTTAGTCATCCCTTTTATCCATGTTATAATATTTGACTCTACAGTGAGCACTTTTGCAGAACTACAAAAAACAATACTTTGTTTAAAGCCCAAGATATCTTCTAAGGAAAATCCAAATCCCAAATCCTTGATAATGAAGCGTCTGAATTCTCATATTGTCAGGTTTTAATTTGTGCAGCTAAATGTAAGCCACTGAGAGCCATGGGCGTGAGCCACGCGGACTCAGGTATGTGTCAATAGTGTTGCCCTGGAGCTGAACCCTCAGATACATCTAGTTTGGAGGGAGAAGGAAAGGGTGAGGCAGAGAAAGGCAGGTGTGTCCTCCTGCTAGGTGACTCAGCCTGAGCCTGTGACTGCTGAGTGACAAATCGAATGCCCATTGAAAGACCCTGTTTGCTCCAAGTTACTGGCTCCTTCCTCTGCACAGGTGGTCCCAGTCTCACACATCACACATACGCCAACGAACACGTACGCACAGAGAAACATATATTAAACATTTTGGGGATACAGTAGTACTATTCTGCATAGCTAAGCTTTTACTGAAAAACAATTATGTTTTGAGCTTGAAATTCAAAATAAAATATGGAAAGAGGTGGCGATGCAAGTGGTGCAGTGGTCTAAGGCACTTCATCTAAGTGCTAAAGATGTCACTACAGACCCTGGTTAGATTCCAGGCTGTGTCACAACCGGCCGTAATTGGAAGTCCCATATGGTGTCGCACAATTGGCCCAGCGTCGTTAGAGTTTGGCCGGGTTAGGCCGTCATTGTAAATAAGAATTTGTTCTTAACTGACTTGCCTAGTGAAATAAATAAATAAACTGATGCTGTTCTTACAGGTAGGTAAAAACAGCTCATTCTTGCCTATGTCATAACATCTCTTGACAGGCCAATCACACACAAACAATTGAATACAGAAACTTGCACCACTTTCAGATGTCAGTCACCAGGCTAGTTTACCTAGATAGCTTTAGCATACTGTCAACATTAATCTATTAAAGGTTGATATTTGCAAAGTAAAGAATCCTTAAGAGTAATCTATTTGCTCACAGGGCCAGTTTAAATAAATGCATTGCATAAACCTTTTCAGTATTGGTTTGTAAACACCGGGTGATGACTGCTGAGTAAATGTAGTCTCTGAACACGTGGCCATAGAGGAGCCTGAGGGAGTTCAGTAAATGTAGTCTCTGAACACGTGGCCATAGAGGAGCCTGAGGGAGTTCAGTAAATGTAGTCTCTGAACACGTGGCCATAGAGGAGCCTGAGGGAGTTCAGTAAATGTAGTCTCTGAACACGTGGCCATAGAGGAGCCTGAGGGAGTTCAGTAAATGTAGTCTCTGAACACGTGGCCATAGAGGAGCCTGAGGGAGTTCAGTAAATGTAGTCTCTGAACACGTGGCCATAGAGGAGCCTGAGGGAGTTCAGTAAATGTAGTCTCTGAACACGTGGCCATAGAGGAGCCTGAGGGAGTTCAGTAAATGTAGTCTCTGAACACGTGGCCATAGAGGAGCCTGAGGGAGTTCAGTAAATGTAGTCTCTGAACACGTGGCCATAGAGGAGCCTGAGGGAGTTCAGTAAATGTAGTCTCTGAACACGTGGCCATAGAGGAACCTGAGGGAGTTCAGTAAATGTAGTCTCTGAACACGTGGCCATAGAGGAGCCTGAGGGAGTTCAGTAAATGTGTCAGTGTTCCAGTGACATCAGGTTTTGGGCCAGTGACTGTCTGTCAGAACTGCTAGCGTGTATATCTTCATCCGTCTGTCTGTTTTACCTCGGGAGACATGGATTAATGGCCTATTGTATGTATGGCTGTGTAGAATATGATGAAGAGAGAGGCAGACGGGCCAGATCGTGTCTCCTCACCAGTAAAGCCTTTGGGTTGCCAGAAGGGACCAGAGCATCAGTCAGACAGGGAGCTGCATAAATGCCCAGTGCCGACCAAGGCCTGGTTCAAGCCTTATCTATAGAACCCCTCTGGTTTTCTCCTAGACCGCTGCCAACCGGCGATCCCTGTCTGGAAGCAATATGCAGTGTGTTATTGTGTCTGAATTCCACCATCCCCACGCCAAGCTTTACTCTATGTCGATTGCCTGTTTCAGGAATTGAGGTTGTGATGTGGTTGAAATACTGGAAAAACAAAGAAGTGATGAGACAAAAAAGGGTGGCTTACACTTTGCTGTACGTATGTATACAGCAGGTGGTGAAAGAAATCTCTGACAGAACCCCTGATCTGTGCAGAATTGTGTTGCTTAAAGGATATTACCACCAGATGCCCACTTGGAAGAACATTAACTTTCAAATCATCTCCTTTCTGTTCAATCCAAACACCATCCGCCAAAAATCAAGCCAAGGGAACATCTTGGCTGTCAGAAAGATAATGAAGACAAGAAACTTCACCAGACTATGTACTAAACATAGGCGTATTCTAAGCTGATATTCCAAGCTGAAGTATATGTGGTGACATTAAGATGCTAATAACGTAAGCATGCACATTTTTCATCTTTTTTGGGGGGAAGAAGGGTCTGCATTTCAGCATTGCTTGAAACACAGCCATAGATGGCAGCATTTTGCTTCATTTTCAGGATCTAACAGTCCAACTGCTACTCTGTAATTATTGTTAGGAGAACATTTCCAGATCTAGGCACAATGTATTTGCCAATTGTCATAAGAAAATATGACTTTGTTAAGATGAATTACATAAATGCAAAAAAGGCAATGATCACTTCAAATATCTTCAACAGTTTGGGAAAATCATTGTGCTTGATTTGAGCTAAATTGTTTTTATGTCAAATGATATAATTTCAAAAGAAGAAAGCATCTGTATTATCCAAATGTGCTATTACAATGATTTACATTATTCTATTGATAGTAATATTGATAATATATTGTATTTAGATTAATAAAAGGCATATCTGATTACTGGTCCTCCTCAGATGCGTCATCATCATATAATGTGTGTACTGATTCAGAAATTCTGCTGTAATGTGTTTCAGTCAGCTGGACTAGGAGGATGCATGTTTGTTCAGCCTCAACACACGACGAGGCACAAAGGAGAAATGTAACGGGAGTGCGAGAAAAATAGGGAGAAAGAGAGGAATGTCTTTGTGACAGTTGGGGAAAGTGGTAGCTTTGTCTGCCTCCCTTGGTCAGTGTGGATATATACAGGGAGACCCGTATGAATATGGCATTATAATTGGGCAAAACTGTAGATAGTTTTAAAATGGCAGGTCAAACATTCTAGTAGTTGGTGATCATTTTAGTCTTGTAGAATACATCTTGATTATTTACCCTCTTGTGGGTAATGAATACAAACTGTATGATCAGGTCCTACACTGGATACATTTGTAACTATTTGAATATTAGCATCGACTAAGTCTCCACCAAAAAAACTTAATCCCCCAAAATTGACATGTAAAACATAACATAAAGAAAAACTGCAAGATCTTACAAATGTATTCACACGTATAATCATTTCTAAAGCGTGAACTGTGGTGGTGGTGTTCTTTAAATTACACTTAATTAGTCCAGTTTTAAAAATGGAAATTCATGAGAAGTGTTCCCAAGAAATGTTCTTGGCGGCATAGGGGTTCAGTGGTGCATTTCCGGTAAGACAACCCTGATATCCAGATTAATAAAAGGCATATCTGATTACTGGTCCTCCTCAGGTGCGTCATTATCATATAATAATTCAGTCTTACTGGTAAGTCTTACCGGAAATGCACCACTGAACCCCTATGCCGCCAAGAACATTTCTTGGGAACACTTCTCATGAATTTCCATTTTTAAAACTAGACTAATTATGTGTAATTTAAAGAACACCACCAAAAGGCACATGACAGCCAACTTGGAGTTTGCAAAAAGTCACCTAAAGGACTCTCAGAACATGAAAAACAAGATTCTCTGGTCTGATGAAACCAAGATTGAACTCTCTGGCCTGAATGCCAAGTGTCACATCTGGAGGAAACCTGGCACCACCCCAAGGGTGAAGCATGGTGGTGGCAGCATCATTCTGTGGGGATGTTTTTCAGCGGCAGGGACAGGGAGACTAGTCATGATCGAGGGAAAGATTATTGGAGCAAAGTACAGAGAGATCCTTGATGAAAATATGCTCCAGAGGGCTCAGGACCTCAGACTGGGGTGAAGGTTCACCTTCCAACAGGACAATGACCCTAAGCACACAGCCAAGACAACGCAGTAGCAGCTTCGGGACAAGTCTCTGAAAGTCCTTGAGTGGTCCAGCCAGAGCCCGGACCTGAACCCTATCCAACATCTCTGGAGAACCCTGAAAATATATGTGCAGCAACGCTCCCCATCCAACCTGCCTGAGCTTGAGTGGATCTGCAGAGAGGAATGGGATAAACTCCCCAAATACAGGTGTGCCAAGCTTTCTAAAAACCAGTTTTTTCTTTGTCATTATGGGGTACTGTGTGTAGATGAGGAAAAAAAACAAATGTAATACATTTTTGAATAAGTCTGTAACGTAACAAAATATCCCAAAGTCAAGCGGTCTGAATACTTTCTGAATGCTCTCTATAGGGGATTTGTTGTTAAGTTCAACATGAAGAAATTGTGTTCAGACATCAGTACATTTACTTGGTCTTTTGCACGGACTGGGCCAAGGTCAGTTTTATATTCTACTAAATTCAGAAAATGACACTCGAGATAAACAGAATGTTTACACTCCCCATGTGAGCTCGGGGTGATATGTAAAATGAAGCCTTATTATTTCATCAAATTTGCATTTACCCTCTTAACCAAACACTACAGGGCTCCAATTCAAACAGCACTAATGATGGCTGGCCCTTTATGACCGATTGCTGTATCGGCAAAAACGGAAAGAGCAATTTAGCAGGGAATGAATGGAGTAAAGCATAGTAGCTATCTGTGAGTGGCTGACAATAATTGGATCAACTTTGCTGAGAAATGGATGTGTTTTGATGCTCTAGTGCCTAACTGTCAATCACCTGGCTTTTCGCCAATTTATCATTCCCCTTTTATCTGCGGCTGCCAGACCTTTCCACTGCCGCCATTCCAGGTCCCACTAATCAAACAACTTTTTAATAAGACTAAACTGCATCTCCGCAGCCTGTGAGAGGGCCTGGGGAGCTCACAGCGCATTGAGGGGAATGATGGGATGAATATCAATTAACACCCTGACAAACTGTTTTAACACACTTGCCTGCCTGACACAGAATTTTACTGAAATTGTCTGGTGGTTTCAGATCTGCCTATCCATCAGTGTCAGACCTGCTCTTAATCTGCCTCTTTGGGCAATATAACAGTAACCACTGAACATTTCTTCTCGCTTGATGGTTGTAGGGAAATGGTTCTCCTTTGTAATCAGTGTAAACATTACATTTTCATTATTGACTTTCAGTGTAACTTTTCCCTGTGTTCCTTTATTCCCAAGGAAGCTATTTGAAACAACTCAAACTTAGTATCAAGGTATTTTAGACATGTAGCAGCAACATAATTATGGATACTTTCTACAATACCAACCACAAATCAGACACACATAGACCTTTTGATGAAATCCACAAGTGGTCCCAGAAATTGTAATAGTTGTATTATTCAGTTTACTCTCCTTCAGCAGATGTGTTAAAGATGAAAACGATGGTGCCTCCTTGAGGTCTGGACACCACACAGGCTGAAGGCCACTGTCTGTCTAGTCTGAGGGCTAACCGGACCCATATTTTGGCCTGCTGCTTGGCGACACCGAGTGACAGCGATACAGTGGGGTGGTTCAAGGTCCTGCCAACTGCAAACCTCGACTGTTTTCGCGCCTTGTCCTCAGAGTAAAACAGATGCCTCACGGCCCTGCTCGAGCTCAGCAGCTGCTGGTGTCCGCGCGGCTATTGAGAAGTTAACAAGTTCAAAACAAAAGAAGTGACAAAACGTAACAAAGGGAGGGAGGGAACGGGGCATAAAGTTGCTGTGTTTAAGGAGGATCCCCCTGTTCGTCCAATACTACCAAAGGAGGGGAGAGAATGGGGGTCTTGATTCGAGCCCTTGCTAGGTAACTGAGGGTCGGTTGTTTGGAATGCGTCTCCCACCATGTCTCTGATATCCCACCCTGCAACTACCCTGCCTGTAGATCACAAAATCTTGAGTCTAAATGACCAATCTATGTATTTCCTTTCCTCTACAAAAAATGTTCTTGCTAGTAAACAACATCCTGACATTTTGAGTGTGCCTGTCAAATTGCTATCTAATTGTAGCAGGGCTGCAGGGGGAGCTGATATCTGCTTTTCTCCTATTCCCTGCCGCGGGCCCTGCCATTCACAAAGCCAGGGGATGCCACACACATTCTGTTTGTTCTACATGAGCAAACAGATTGTAAACTGGTTGATAATTTTTTTCTGACAATGTCATTTACGGTTGCCAGCCTTTTGTCTGCTCTGTTTGCTTTATTCAAATATGAACCGAGTGGACCTCCCCTCCACGCTCACTTCTGCATTAAAATCACATCAATTCACTTCCATTTTCATCTTATCTGAAATTCATTGGAGGCAATCACTTGGTTGAATGCTCTGGCATTGCCATGGAAACCAAAGGTCCTGTGTGGACTTCAGAAGGATTAGGAACTTGTAAGATTTAAGTCTTGAAGTACACAGTTTCTTTGTTGTACTTCCCTTTGATTTGGAGGGGAGCCTTTTCTAACTTTGGTTACGTGAGATAAATCAGTATCTGCATTTACGTCCTTCAGTGAGATTGATAAATATTCATTTGTCCCCATGCGTTGATCTATCTATACATTTACCAATCTATTTAACAGATGCTCCTATAGTTGTTTGTCTGACCCTGATCTGCATTCATATGGCATGGTGATCCCTGTTTACTGCTCTAAAATGTATTTTTTTCATTTCAACACAGCTCTGCTTCATTTGTCAAGCAGCAATCTTTGTGCTGAAACTATGACAGTCCAAGTGGCATGCTGTGCCTGGTGCCCTGGTGGCACCTCTTCGCCCTGGGCTGGGGACAATAAATCCAGCTCCCCAAAATGAGCAGGGCCCTCCTTGGGCGCTTGCCTCCCGGGGTTTCCCACTCCGCTCCTGAGGCATCTCCCCTTTGTTCGTTGAGGTTAGGGCACGCAGTGCTGAGTTATTCACATCAAACTGTCTGGCTGGAAGCGACCTGCAGATGTTACTGTTTTTGTGTTTGGTTTTGTCTCCTCACTCCCTCTTTTGTCTTCCCCCGTTTCTTGTTGGTGTTGGATGCCAGGACGTTTGGCATGTGAGTTTTTAAAAACCTGAACAAACGTGTCCAGTGAAAGAGGAGCTGAGGCCTTGGCTCCTGCTCGTGAATTGAAGGTTTTTCTTTCCTTTACAGTCAAAAGTACAAAGTAAACAATTTGAAGTAAATTGATTCATTTTTAGTGGTGCCAGGCAACCAAGAGCTGATTCTTTTTGTCCTCTTTACCATCAATGCTAACATCTATTACCCTTTGTTGTCTGCCATGAACTTAACGCATTCCAAATATTTCCCTCACTTTTTACAAAAGAAAAGAACAAAAGAAAACTCTTGAATAGTTTGAACATTTTAAGGAACAAAAGGATTGTCTACATCAAAACACTCAAATATCCTCAAATATCCCTCAAATATCTTGTAAATATATTGACTAATGTGCATGTAATCAACATGCGTTGTATGTTTTCTGCTGTATAGGAAAGGTAGCTCATTTAATTCCATCTGTTAAATGGGACAACCAACATAATGCAAATTCAAGTAAATAAAACACAGTATTCCTCCTCAATACTCAAAGTTAAATACAGCTATAGGCAGAGATAAGTGGAGAGTGAGGACTATGCGAGGTGATATCGTTCACTTATCTATTGCGTTTAACAGTTATAATGGTAAAGAATGTACAGTATATATGACAACCATATAAAACAACCAACATTAAGTTTCAGATCTATATTATGCTACTGTTAATCTCATGGTAATCCTGCTTTTTCAGAGCCAAAACCGTTTTGTAATGCATCAATAGTATTTAATGCACCCACAACATTCTCTGAAATTTGGGGTGTAAACAGAAGTTCCTTCCACTGACAAGCTGTCACCTGAAGCATCTAAACAATCAATGTCCATTTGCAACTTGCTATTTACCCCTCTGTTGACACCCATACTACCTCGGCAAATTAAGGTCATATTGGCAGATATTATGCATGACATTATACATGGCATTTTTGAAAGGACAACCAAAAACATTCAATATAAAGTTAAATAAACTATTCACAGCTTCACATTCAACCCTCTCGGAATTTCGGTTCAGATCATTACATTGTGGATTAGTCAACAATGTAAGGACACATTAGTGTCATTAAAATGTTGATTGATAAAAGATTGGTGTTGATTGATTAATCATTGATGCTACTATAATTTAATTATATGGATAGTTGAGTTAGGCTGTGGAAGTAAGCTTCCAAATTGGATAATAAACATAAAGGAAATCCTAGGTTCCTTTTCCCATCTTGTCTGTTTCCCAGACCTCTGAATGCATATAGTGGATGTGCAAAAAAAAACTAGCTTGAGTCATCAGTTTTACATCTCTCATTTTGGCCATGAAGGCAAAATTATTCAACCTTGAACATGGCAAAGAGCACAAAGGATCGTCTCTGGGAAGCTTTTGACCGAGTCCTGTCGCTGCCTGTTGAGACAATATTATATCTATGGAAGAGGATTATTCCCAAATACCAGTCCCAGGTCTGACAAAGGAACCTGATGATAGCAAATTAGGCCTGGGCTTTTCTATATTTAAAGAAGCAAGAGCAACTTCTGAAGACTAGCAAACTTGGTGGTCTCAGATTTTTTATAATTATATATTTACCTGTGGTTGCCATACATTATATAACAAGGTCACATCAAAGTGAAAGTGATGAAGAAGGGAAATTAGCATTTGACTCAATATATGGCTATACGTAAAATGTATATAACTTTCCTGGGTTACAGCAACATACTACTAACTGAGCCTTCAGTGTCATCCTGTATGGTCCAAAATAGAATGAAAGGTGGAAAAAAAAATTGTGTAGGTTATTCTGTGGTCAAGGACATGTCTTCGTTTTTCGTTGACAGTCTCCACTGTGCTAATAATGCAAAAATAGAGCTGACCTGTCCAGCACAGTGTTTCTATTGGCTGACTGAGGCCAAAGCCAGGAGAGGTCTGGATCAGCAGAGTACACAGGAAACTGAGAAATCCTTAGAAATCCTATAACAAATGAGATGGTATGTCAATAACCAATAATAGGATAATAAAATAAACTCAACTGATGACGGAGAATTAATTTGTAAATGTTTTATTATCCTAGTTAAAATAGGGGTGGAAAACAACTACTACAAGGTGGTATACCAATGTACTACTTTATAATGGTTGGGGATGTTTATGGAACAAGAGAAAAATGTATGTGTTTTGTTTTTGCATCGGTCACAGTTAGCACATTGAAAAAATGCAGAAGACCGACATTATGTGTGACCATAGATTAATGATAGCGATATCACAACATGTTGAGTCTCACCAGCTCTATCTCTGTTCTGTCTGTGTTGCCCTGTGTGTGTCTGTGTGTCTGTGTCTCTTACACAATCAGCCCCGCTATTGATCTCATTGATGCTGAAGCCACTCCATGTCCTCTGAAAGACTGGCTCACAGAGCGGTGACATTGATATGGCCACACCGAGGTGGGTCTTTTTGTGGCTGCCTGTGTGTGGGACTACGGGTGGGGGCCGTGCACTGAGCTGACCTTAACAGAACACAAACAACAAAAATGAGAAGGAAGTTTTGGAGGGGCGTGCAATAGCTAGTGCTTAAGGGTCAAACTGCTATTTTGGAGGTAAAAAGTTGGAATGCCTTTGACACCTGCTCCCATTGGACTCAAAATGTTTCTAGCCTGTCTGATGTCTGTGGTGGCTCCTTTTCCTGATTAACACTGGGCATGTTTTGTAATGCTAGCTACCACATGTACAGCAGGATTGGAAGGTAACATGTGCTCTTCTACATACTGAGATGACCTATACTAACATTAAAAGAGTAGCATTAACATTTTACTGCAGTGGGCTAAATCAGGGTCATACAGTGTTTCTTGGTAGTCTTAAACAAATCTACTTTGAAACTAAAGTTAACACCTCACACACACGATCATGGTCTTAAAAAAATAAGACACCTGTACCATGTCAGATATAGAGTTGAAATGTGTTCAATTTTGAGTTTGCATCCCAAATTTTCACTTTGTATACACCACAGAAGACTGAAATATAACAAAACCATTGACACAGAATCACCGTATTTACTGGGTTTAATAATATATATGTTTATGAATTATGAAATAATAATAAAATATTAATAACATTCCACCAATGAAGCCTCTAGGTCATTTGACTGAAAGAAAGGGCTACAGTTGCCAAGTTCTTTTTTTGGGGTGATAAGTAAAAGTTAAGTTTTTTAAATATTCTGTCACAACTAAAGGGTTAGGCCTAACTTATCTTTGTGTGCCTTGTCTGAAAGGGAAAGCCTTCCATCAGAGCCTTCCATGGCTTTTATTTTGGTAGCTAAGTAGTATCTAAACATTGGTGAATCTAAAAAATGCCTTATTGTTTTAGGTCCAGGTGGAAAGGATGTCTGGTTCCACACTCAGCATTTTCATCACACACTGATTCCTACCTTTCCTGCATTTCATGCGTATCATATCACTGTCATTAGCCTGGCACTTGCTTTTATTGTTTTGTAAAGGAGTCCATTTTGATAGGATTAGCTGTAGCTGGAAGCCTTGTTATAGTAGACTTAGTTTACTAAATGTAGGGCTGTATTGTGCAGCCGGAGAGAAAGTTTTAAAGAGCCGCGGCCACCCACTTTCTGGATATCCAGAGGTATAACTCTACAGGCAAGGTGTGACCGTTGTCCACCGGAGAGGAGAGGCCATATCCGTGGCAGGGCATGCAAACTATCACAGATTACAAAGGGAAACCCAGCCGCAAGCTTTCCAGTGACGTGGGCCTACCAGATTAGATAAATACCTTCTATCAACACTAAACTATGCATGAGGGAACCAGCTGTTCCAGACAACTGTGTGAGTACGCTCTCCATAGCCGATGTGAGCAAGAACTTTAAACAGGTTAACATTCACAAGGCCGCAGGGCCAGAAGTATAATCAGAACACGTACTCAGAGCATACACTGAACAGCTAACAAGTGTCTTCACTTCACTTTTTTAAGCTCTCACTGACCCAGTCTGTAATACCTACATGTTTCAATCAGACAACCATAGTTCCTGTGCCCAAGAACGCCAAGGTAACTTGTCTAAATGACTATCACCCCGTAGCTCTTACATCTGTAGCCATGAAATGCTTTGAATGGCTGGTCATGGCTCACATCAACACCATCCTCCCAGACCCACTAAAATTCACATACCGCCCCAACAGATCCACATATGATACAATCTGTATTGCACTCCACACTGCCCTTTCCCACTTAGACAAAACGAACACCTATGTGTGTAAGGATCGACGCAGGAGAAGAGAAGCACGTACAGGGGAGTGAAGGTTTAATAGCTGACAGACATGAAACGGAACAGGAACAGCGTCTGGACAGGAACACATAACAACAATTATTGAGGACACAGGGCACACCACCGAGAAACAGACAGATATACAGGGGGTAATCAACAACGTGAAGGAGTCCAGGTGAGTCCAATGAGCGCTTCTGCGCGTAATGATGGTGACAGTTGCCTGTAAAGAAGAGTAGCCTGGCGCCCTCGAGCACCAAGGATGGGGAGTGTGAGCAGGCATGAAAATGTGAGAATGCTGTTCAGTGACTACAGCTCAGCATTCAACACCATAGTGTCCTCCAAGCTCATCACTAAGCTAAGGACTCTGCTATTAAACACCTCCCTCTGCATCTGGATCCTAGACTTCCTGACGTGCCGCTCCAAGGTGGTGTGGGTATGCAACAACACATAGCCTAGTGGTTAGAGCGTTGGACTAGTAACCGGAAGGTTGCAAGTTCAAATCCCCGAGCTGACAAGGTACAAATCTGTCGTTCTGCCCCTGAACAGGCAGTTAACCCACTGTTCCTAGGCTGTCATTGAAAATAAGAATTTGTTCTTAACTGACTTGTCTAGTTAAATAAAGGTAAAATAAAAATAATTTAAAAAGGGGTGTGTGCTTAGTTCCCTCCTATACTCCCTGTTTACCCATGACTGCGTAGCCACACACGACTCCAACATCATCATTAACTGTGGTGGGCTAAATCAGGGTCATAGAGAGTGTTTCTTGGTGGTCTTAAACCAATCTACTTTGAAACAAAAGTATACTCCTCACACACATAGTTACGGGCTTATAAAAAGGAAGACACCTGTACCATGTCAGATATTGTCACTTTCTGACCATAGTTCTTTTGTGTTTTCTTTGTTTTAGTGTTGGTCAGGACGTGAGCTGAGTGGGCATTCTATGTTGTGTGTCTAGTTTTCCCGTTTCTATGTTTGGCCTGATATGGTTCTCAATCAGAGGCAGGTGTTAGTCATTGTCTCTGATTGGGAACCATATGTAGGTAGCCTGTTTTGTGTTGGGTTTTTGTGGGTGGTTGTCTTCTGTCTTCGTGTGTCTACACCAGACAGAACTGTTTCGGTTTTTCACATTTGTTGTTTTGTATTTTGTAGTGTTCACGTTTACCGTCTTTATTAAACATGATGAACACTAACCACTCTATGCTTTGGTCCTCTCCTTCATCCACAGAAGAAAGCCATTACAGATATAGAGTTGAAATGTATTACATTTTGAGTTTGTATCTCAGTATTACACTTTATATACATCAGAAAACTGAAATATAACAAAACTGGATTTTCTGCAAGGTTTTTTAAATGATGTTTGTTAATTATGAAACTATTAAAAAAATATGAATAACATTCCACCCATGAGGCCACTAGGTCATTTGACCCAAGGAAAGGGTTTTAAGTTGGCAGATGACACGATCACAGACAATGATGAAACAGCCTACAGGGAGGAGGTTGGTGGTGGAGAGCCGGTCAAAGACAGCAAATAACATGAGCTGAGATGCTGTCTGTTCTATTATGTTAGACCTGTGGCTTCTTCATCATGCTTCCAGGTCAGAAAGAGACTTTTTCTGCCACGGATGAAACATTAATAGAGCATACAGAAGCTCAACCTGACAACAGGGCCATGGAGTCAAGCCAGGTCCTTCAACGCCATTGACTCTTCAGCGAGGTAGATCAGGAGGTTGAAACTGGACTGGAGACACCGCACACTCAAAATGCTCAATAAAATTGAGAATACAACTATAATCAATGCTTTCTGATTACATGTTGATAGTAGCATGAAGCAGCCATATTGCTAGTTCACAGTCATCCCATTGTGTACTGTAGGATGAATGCCATTTTACTCCATTGACAATGCTTTGACATTTCACTAGAATAGGACATGTCTCTAAGGCTGTCTCTAATTAGACCATAATGCTGATCTGTTGTCCTGATTAGCATTGAATAGACTTTGATCACCATGTATTATCAGATTACTGTGATAGCCTACCTTTGGATTAAGACAAGGTCCCTACTCATTGTCTTTTCATGCTGTGAGGAAAGGGGGGGGGGGGGGGGCTGGCCCCGAAGTTAAGCCTGATGGCTCCTTTGTATGTTGAAAATACCACTTTATCAGCCGGGGCTGTGGGGAGCCGCGAGGTCCAGCACAGAGCGGGGGAGAGGGCTCCTCTTTCAGTGGAAGCAGCTTGCTTGCCGTGCTTGTGTCTCTCCTCTAGGTCCCGTCCTCTTTGTGCAGCAAGCAGCAGGGCGCGCCAGGGATGACACCTCAGTCCAGTTTGTTTGCTCTAGGAAATAATCACTAATTTCGGAATAATAATGCCAGGCCCTGACCAAGACAAATTGAATGGCGGCATGTCATTGAGGCGATGAGGAAGCTTTGCTGAGCACCAGCCCATCAATGGTGTGTTTGGCCAGGCAGTTCTGTGTGATTGATATACAGGCAGAGATATACTGCACACATGATGGGGGTCTGGACCACGGCGAGCTGGGAGGAGAAGCCTGCTATAAAAACATCATTAGTCATGAATATGCCTCAATGCCCCTGCAGCGATGATTCAATAAGGCTTTTCAATTTAGGAATGTTGGATTATCCTGCCCATGCTATTGGACAAGTTGTCTGTATTGTTGTGCACACTGGTATGGCTCAGAAAAAATATCACGCTCTATAAAAATCCACATATCAGATGGAGAGATGGGCTATTCATAACTCATCTGTGAACATGCATTTCTAAGTTAAGACGTGATGCTTCAATATTATTGGCAGCTTTGCAAAGAAATGACCGTCCCTAACCTATAAAAGGGTCAGCAATCTTTACATTTTTTCACAGCATGATACTATTTGGCACACTCAAAAGACTGAATATGTGAAACTATCTAGAGGACTTAAGGAGGACTTAAGGACTGACATCTCTGTCCTGGCAAAAGACAAGACATAATTCCATCTTCACATTATTCCATCTCCACCAAGGTATTTCACCACAAGTTAATTCAGTCCAACTGAAAGGGGATCGGAGCTTTGAATGAAGTTTTGGACAAATTGAATCTACCTTTTCTCTCTGAATTCCACCTTGCATTTAAGCACAGCTTAACCTGACAAAAGAAGTTGCTGCATGTGTTTTGCCATTGTGTTATATTATGGAAAGAAAACAGCTAGCTGTAGAATGGGATTACGGAAGGAAGAGCAAAAGTTCAGTTCAATGAAATTATTAGTCTTAAATAGTTGAACATGTTAACTTCGCATAGAGACGATTGCAGCTGCTTTTGACTTGTTATAAGTAGGCCTGTCATCGTTTTGAATTTGTGCCTTGTAAGCATTTTTTAAAAGTGCATATACATTAATTTTGCAGAAGCATCTTTGATTTTCAGCTACAAACATATATTTTTTGGTGAAATGATTTGTAATATTAAATACAATACTGAATGGAAAGGAAATGAAATTCCACACCTCACAGCAATCTAAAACAGACTGAGATCATTCCGAAATTTTACTCATCATTTATTTTTTGGAAGAAATAACTATTGCTAAATGAGTTTCCAAACACTAATGTCAATAAATATCACAACAACACATGCAGACAACAAGACCACACAGACATGGAAAAACTGAATGGCTGATATAAAGGCTCCCATCTGCTGTTGGATCAATATTTTGTGCAAGCCTCGTAGGCCTGTCTGTTTACCCTAGGCATCTGTGCCTGGCATACCAACCCTGCACAATGTTTGAGCATGTGACTGTGTAATAATGGCAGATAGGGGAACTAATAGCCACTGCAATATCTGTAGCTTGACCCAATATGTCCCTCCCTAATTGATCTATAGATTACCATCAGACACATCAGTCAGGGGTTAACCTTCTCTGTTAGCACCACAGTCTTTGCTGTGGATTATCAGGCAATTTGAAGGATGACGGGAGCGACGCCGGAAAAAGCTATTAGCTATCTTGGTTAAAATTTCAATGCAATTTGTTGTAGCCAGAGAGAGGAAAACATTAAATTGGTGGCTACGTTTGGCATTTATAAATTGATGTCCTCCTCTGATCGCTCCCTTCCATGGCTGTGTGTCACATGGTCTGCCTTTCTCTCCCCATGCTGGATCCACCCAGGCCCAGCTACTGGAGCCAGGCCACCTGACTTCCTGGCCTGGCCTATATGTACACTTGGTCGGTCTATGTAAACTTTGACATGTGGATGTCAATCTCTCCCATATTTGTCATGGGCTCTATCAGGCCGTGATTAGTTTTTATAGCTCATTTGGAGCAAAAAGACAACATGGCCTGCAGTATGTTAGCCAACCGAGTGCACCACTGTTCGGCCCTGAATATTTACATGGGTCCTGGTTGTTTTATTAAGGCTCTCTCTCTCTGTGTAGGTGATGTCAGAGGATTGCTGCTGGGTTGGCTCCAGCGAAGGGTTTATCAACTACCAACCATGGAGGAGTGTGCCTTTCACACACAGTATCCGGACCCAGACAGTGTTTGTTAGTTAGTCGTGCCACTCCTGTAATTGTACTGTGGATACTTAGTGTTGTGGATGTCAACATTGCAACTTTGCTGTTTGTGAAACCCTGTCATGATATCATCAGTAAGTTCGTCCAGACCTGCTCCTACAAATACAAAGGGAGAGACTTCATATGGATATCAGTAATAAAACAATGCCATTTCCAGGTCTAATCATTTTCATTCATTGCATAGAGGACACAGTGAATAATCTGAGATGCTCCCAGTGAACTTGATGGGATTAAACCTGTGGATATTGGTCAATGACAAATCTAAATGTTTGCCTTAAACAAATGGCCCCTAAATGTGTACTCAAGCCAGAGTAAATTTGATTGTGGTGAAAAGGGGTGGAGGAGGTACTCAGTCGCTCCTGTCAACACTGGGTAAGGAAGAGAAACATTTGCTATGACACAGAGAAACCAAAGACGGTGATGGCATGCAAATACTGCTAGACGCCACTGAGCGGTTGTCCTCTACAGAGTCATTCTGGACAATAGGGACCTGCAGTGTCTCAGGTATCTGCTGTGTCTCAGGACTACATTGGCTACATTGACCTCTGATAAAGGTGAGAACATTTTACCATAATATCATTATAAATGAATTTAGTATTGTTTGGTGATACACGGATCATATATCTCCTTTTTAAAGTGGTGTAAGGCTCTGACTCACTGCAAGTTCATTTTGGATGATATCTGAAGGATAACAGGGATGGAAATGTTAGTGTTTTTGAAAAAAGCATTCTCCATCATCTTAGTTACCTAAGGGAGGTTGACCTTCATTTCCTGTATTTTCTTTATATTACCGACCCTCCCTATGGACAAACATAATCCACAGCCAACTGCCTTATCCATACACAATCGGTCTACCATGGTCAGAGATCTTATGAATAGTTATTAATGTAGATTGTTTACTCACTCACTCATCATGTTACAATCCGGCCTGGTCCAATCCTTCTCTGTGATGCTTGATGTCATGGTAACTAGGTAACGGAAGGAACACTGCAGGGTCTCGGTTTAATAAAGGTGGTTGGATAGGGGATTGGGGAGAGATTCCTGTATTGACCACTCAGGGAAAGATTGAATGCTGCTGACATTTCAGAGGAGGAATTTGCAATTTCCACAAATATGAGGCTGTCGGCAGCCCAGCATGACAGCACATAAAATCAATCCAAATAACCTGAATCCCTAATACCTTGATCCCTGTTAGTGGAGGGATGCATTACAACTAAGACACTGGGAGTGGGAGACACAACCCTCAGGCTGATTCCTGACACTTATCGACTGTCTCCAGGCCAAACACAGACGCAATAACAATTAGGTGGGCCAGCGTGCCAATTCTCTCCTTCACACACATACACACACAGACTCTCACACACACAGATTCTTCCGGTGGAGACGGATGTGAGACACAGATATGTTGCCGTGTTTTAAGTTATTTAGCTGTTTGCAGAATGCTCATTTATTTATTTTAACATGTAATGGAGCTTGATAGATTAATGTATACATAATCTGATTTAATACTTTGAAAGCCTTGCATACGTTTGGCACATCTCAGCAAACTCACAATAATCAAATGGTATGGAAAAATACTTTGGAAGTCTTTACACGGATATGCATTTACATATAGCCCCACAAGCCTCAAGGCTTGTAAATACACATTGTATTATTCAAAATAATCTCAAACTGGATTGTATCTCATTGGGAACACTTGGATCACACCTGTTCTGACTCCCCATGGAGAGTGGAATTATCAGGCTTACTCCAGCCGTAGCCAAAAGGAGATGGTGAAAAGAAAATTGCTCTCCCACGGTATGCTTTTCTTGTGTTTGTTACAATAGCCCAATTTGAAGGATTTGGAAGTTGTGCTGCACAATGGCTAGTAAGAAGGGAGTTAATGATTTAGAGTGTTTGTGTCCTCCATAACCAACCCACAGCAGTAGAGCAGGTGAAGCAGGACAGGTGGCTCCTTTACTACTTCCAGAGCAATTGGCTCCGCTTCAAAACAGCAGCCTGTAAATGTCACAGTGGTATGAGTCTATATAGAGCATGCTCTGAAACACAGGGATACTCCTGCTAGGGAAAGCATTTGAAAATACATTTTCCAAAATAGTCTCACCCCTGACATCACTCTCAAGAGTACAGTACCTCGCCATGGCCATCTAAAATGTAACAATTATTGTCTTGTTCTCCTCTGTAAGATACTTGCCATTTTTGCATTTGCCTTGACTCTTAATCATCATTACTGTCTCCCAGCAAACTTTCTTGAGGAATGTCCCACAGTTAATTTGACAAGATCATTTATGCTTGGGGCTAGGATTTGAACTTGCACTGTAGTATACTATGCCCTGACTGGCACATGGTTAATTTCCTGTTGATTAAACTATTCCATGGCTTGTGTTTCCACTGAGAAGATAACAAAGCTCCTGCTGCCTCTACTTCCTGTCTATGTCCTTGGCTGTAGATCTGGCTCAGTGGATGTGGTCTCTCCCATCCTCCCTCCCTGCCTGTCAGCCTAGCAGAGAGCACTCTGGCAACACGTGCTGAGACACTGAAATTGTTCAGAGTGACCGCTGGGTGAGTCACCATGAGGCGAAACTCTCACGTGCACACACACACACATACACACATGAGGAAACACAGACATGCATGCATGCACACACATTTACGCCACAAACACTCTCTCACTGTCCTTTACTGGCTACCTTGTCCCCTGGTCCTGGTCCCCTGAGTCGGGTGGTTCCACACATTTCTGTGAGTTGCTTCTTTTCTCCAGAAGAGGGTTCACTGATGGATGTGAGAATCTGATGCCTGGTCGTAAAGCTCTCCTGTCAGGAGGTATTATAGGACCATGTTGTGATGGAGGACAGTTGGAATGCCACTGTGCTGATATCTTAATCTGCGTCTTTGAGGAAGTGGTCACCGAAGTGGTCACCGGTGGGGTGGGGCACAGGTGACCCATGATGCTGGCTGGCAGGTACATCTGGAGAAGAGGACAGGCCTGGGCACCTCTCGCCCCACCCTGACCTCTTACCCCTTCAGAAGTGGTGTGTTAGTGGTGTGTAAAGGTTTTAAAAGCTAGGCCGAAGTTAAAACAGCCATCATCATTATGTTGAGAGTTTGAGCTGTGGCGGGGTAATGTGTGTGGTGAGTTACTCTGTCTGTTTGTAAGGCCCTCACCAGGAGTGTGTCTGCTGTTGACGTTATCCATTTAATATCGTTTGAATTTTTCATCAAGATGCCGAGCCTTGTTACAAGAGCCCTTTTGTTTCCAGAGCTTTTTGTAATTCTTTGTGTGTGTGTGTGTGTGTGTGTGTGTGTGTGTGTGTGTGTGTGTGTGTGTGTGTGTGTGTGTGTGTGTGTGTGTGTGTGTGTGTGTGTGTGTGTGTGCGTGTGTGTGTGTGCGTGTGCACGCATGCACGTGTGTGTGTTAGAGAGAATAGAGAATAAATGTGTGTGCAGGTTTATGTACTTCTGTCTGTGTACATTACTTTTTCTTAAACTTTTCAAGTAGAAGGTCGTTTTTCTGCTCTCCCATCCATTGTCCATCCTGGGGGAGGGGGATGGGGGGTCTAAGGGCGCGAGGCCTGGAGTGGTCATCATCCAGCTGCAACTCCCCCTCACTGGCACCTTTTGTGCAGGGGACCCTGACGCAGCCTTGAATACAGGTCACAGCAGGTTACTGACAAAGCTCTGTGAAAAGGGGGTTTTGTGTGCGTGTCTGAAAGGAGCGATGCGCACGGTTAAAATTAGCCTGCCTCCAGTCAATGCAGCGCCAGGCTGGGCCAGGCTCCTGCCTCCATTCAGCCACGTGAAAGTTGATTCTTTCATTGTGCCGCTATCTTGTCACAACTCCTCCTTTACTGCCTGCTTTGTTACCCGCTTTGTAGTAGCGTCATCACACTGGCAAAGTCAGCCTCATAAAAGGAGTTCATTTTGGATTCACTGCCCTTCAATGAACACTGGGAACTTTCTTGTTTTGTGTCTTTATCCATAAATATATGATCACTCATTGGCCTGTCAGTCTGTCACTAAAGATTGTTTCTGGAGAATTTCCTCCTTACCTTTCTTTGTGCACGTTTCACCCGTTCACCCACGTAGGTAATCAGACTAATCATTCACTACTGTGTTTGATTCTTTGGTTGGCCATTACAGCCTTACAAATGACAGGTAAACCTTCTCTTGACTCATTATATAAATGGCAGGGAAATGTATATTTTATTCAGTAAAACATAATGTGTTCTCAATTCACTTAAGAGTCTAATTCAAATGCAATGACTTAATCCAATCTTCATAGGTGGTCAGGTGATTTTGAATAGCCAAGTGTTTGTTTTGATTGTGCTGTCAGCTATGACACATCTGATCCTTCAAGAGATTGACTCAGAGCCTCTGAGCGTACAGGTACAGGTACATACATGGATCCCACCCATGGAGCAGTTATTCATCAGTGTATTAATGAATCAGCACTAGGCAGCCAGTCAGTCATTGGGTTAATGGATGGGGAGAACATCCTCGTCTCCATGGCACAGCCCGCTCTGTCAGATGTGGCGCTTTTAGGAAGCAATCGTTTACCTTGCTTGTCATTTGACACTGCCTCCCATTGTTCTCTCTCTCTCTCTCCAGGGCTCTCTCACTTTTTCTGGGGCCTGGGTCATGCCAGGAGAACAAACACACACACAGAGAGAGAATTTAATTGAAACTGAAATTGAATTGAAATTGTTCAATCTACTTGAACAGAGTAATAGTCAATCATGATGCATCAAAGCCAAAGGAACTGAATAATATTAACAAATGCTATAGATGGAAGGAATGTAGTGTGGAAACCTACCAAAAACTATTAGGCAACAACAAATTCAATCTCTTTTAGACAACTTCCTAAACAAAACGTTCCACTGTAATAGAGAAGGTGTAAACTTGGCAGTAGAAAACCTTAACAGTATATTTGACCTCTCAGCTTCCTATCAAATCTAAAAATGTCAAACAGAAAACTGAAGAAAATGTACAAAAATGACAGATGGTTTGATGAAGATTGCAAAAACCTAAGAATGAAATTGAGGAAGCTATCCAACCAAAAACATAGAGACCCAGTAAACCTGAGTCTATGCCTTCGCTATGGTGAATCACTAAAACAATACAGAAATAAACTACGGAAAAAGAAGGAACAGCACATCAGAAATCAGCTCAATGTAAATGAAGAATCCATAGATTCTAACAACTTCTAAGGAAATTGCAAAACACTAAACAAACAACAACATGAAGAGTTAACTATCCAAAACAGAGATGCATGGGTAAACCACTTCTCCAATCTTTTTGGCCCTAAAACAAGGAACAAACAGCAAAAACATATATACACTGCTCAAAAATGTTTAGGGAACACTAAAATAACACATCCTAGATCTGAATGAATGAAATATTCTTATTAAATACTTTTTTCTTTACATAGTTTAATGTGCTGACAACAAAATCACACAAAAATTATCAATGGAAATCAAATGTATCAACCCATGGAGGTCTGGATTTGGAGTCACACTCAAAATTAAAGTGGAAAACCACACTACAGGCTGATCCAACTTTGATGTAATGTCCTTAAAACAAGTCAAAATGAGGCTCAGTAGTGTGTGTGGCCTCCACGTGCCTATATGACCTCCCTACAATGCCTGGGCATGCTCCTGATGAGGTGGTGGATGGTCTCCTGAGGGATCTCCTCCCAGACCTGGACTAAAGTATCCGCCAACTCCTGGACAGTCTGTGGTGCAACGTGGCGTTGGTGGATGGAGCGAGACATGATGTCCCAGATGTGCTCATTTGGATTCAGGTCTGGGGAACGGGCGGGCCAGTCCATAGCATTAATGACTTCCTCTTGCAGGAACTACTGACACACTCCAGCCACATGAGGTCTTGCATTGTCTTGCATTAGGAGGAACCCAGGCCCAACCGCACCAGCATATGTTCTCACAAGGGGTCTGAGGATCTCATCTCGGTACCTAATGGCAGTCAGGCTACCTCTGGCGAGCACATGGAGGGCTGTGCGGCCCCCCAAAGAAATGCCACCCCACACCATGACTGACCCACCGCCAAACCGGTCATGCTGGAGGATGTTGCAGGCAGCAGAACCTTCTCCACGGCGTCTACAGACTGTCACGTCTGTAACATGTGCTCAGTGTGAACCTGCTTTCATCTGTGAAGAGCACAGGGCGCCAGTGGTGAATTTGCCAATCTTGGTGTTCTTTGGCAAATGCCAAACGTCCTGCACGGTGTTGGGCTGTAAGCACAACCCCCACCTGTGGATGTCGGGCCCTCATACCACCCTCATGGAGTCTGTTTCTGACCGTTTGAGCAGACACATGCACATTTGTGGCCTGCTGGAGGTAATTTTGCAGGGCTCTGGCAGTGCTCCTCCTGCTCCTCCTTGCACAAAGGCGGAGGTAGCGGTCTTGCTGCTGGGTTGTTGCCCTCCTGCGGCCACCTTCACGTCTCCTGATGTACTGGCCTGTCTCCTGGTAGCGTCTCCATGCTCTGGACACTACACTGACAGACACAGCAAACCTTCTTGCCACAGCTTGCATTGATGTATCATCCTGGATGAGCTGCACTACCTGAGCCACTTGTGTGGTTGTAGACTCCGTCTCATGCTACCACTAGAGTGAAAGCACAGTCAGCATTCAAAAGTGACCAATACATCAGCCAGGAAGCATATGAACTGAGAAGTGGTCTGTGGTTACCACCTGCAGAACCACTCCTTTATTGGGGGTGTCTTGCTAATTGCCTATAATTTCCACCTGTTGTCTATTCCATTTGCACAACAGCATGTGAAATTTATTGTAAATCAGTGTTGCTTCCTAAGTGGACAGTTTGATTTCACAGAAGTGTGATTGACTTGGAGTTACATTGTGTTGTTTAAGTGTTCCCTTTATTTTTTTGAGCAGTGTATTATCAAATACAAGTCTTATAATCAACTATTACAGACTACCAGAACCCACTGGATTCTCCAATTACATTGAGTGAACTACAGGACAAAATACAAACCCTCCAACCTAAAAAGGCCTGTGGTGTTGATGGTATCCTCAATGAAATGCTGAAATATACAGACAACAAATTCCAATTGGCTATACTTAAACTCTTTAACATTATCTTCCCCAATATTTGGAACTAAGGACTGATCACCCCAATCTACAAAAGTGGAGACAAATGTGACCCCAATAACTACAGTGGGATATGCATCAACATCAACCTTGGGAGAAATCCTTTGCATTGTCATTAACAGCAGACTTGTACATTTCCTCAGTGAAAACAATGTACTGAGCAAATGTAAAATTCTATTTTTACCAAATTACTGTACAACAGACCACGTAGTCACCCAGCACACCCTAATTGACAAACTAACAAACCAAAACAAAGGCAAAGTATTCTCATGCTTTGTTTATTTCAAAAAAAGCCTTTGACTCAATTTGGCATGAGGGTCTGCTATACAAATTGATGGAAAGTGGTGTTGGGGGAAAAACATATAAAATCCATGTACACAAACAACAAGTGTGCGGATAATATTGGCAAAAAACACACATTTCTTTCTAAAGGGCCCTGGGTGAGACAGGAGTGCAGCTTAAGCCCCACCCTCTTCAACATATATATCAATAAATTGGCGAGGGCACTAGGACAGTCTGCAGCACCCGGCCTCACCCTACTAGAATCTGAAGTCAAATGTCTAGTGGTGGCTGATGATCTAGTGTTTCTGTCTCCAACCAATGAGGGCATACAGCAGCACTTAGATCTTCTTCACATATTCTGTCAGACCTGGGCCTTGACAGACCTGGGCTCTGACAGTAAATCTCAGTAAGTCAAAAAATAATGGTGTTCCAAAAAAGATCCAGTCGCCAGGACCAGAAATACAAATTCCATCTAGACACCACTGTCCTAGAGCACATGAAAACTATACATACCTTGGCCTAACATCAGCGCCACAGGTAACTTCCACAAAGCTATGAAGCTGAGAGACAAGGCAAGAAGGGCCTTCTATGCCATCAAAAGGAACATAAAATTTGACATACCAATTAGGATCTGGCTAAAAATACTTCAGTTATATAACTCTTTGCCCTTAATTGTTGTGAGGTTTGGGGTCTGCTCACCAACCACGAACTCACTCCCAAGAACTCACACTGCATTTCAATGCTAGAGGCATCACTACAGACACCCTGGTTCGAATCCAGGTTCTATTGTGACAGGTTAAAGGAAATAGTCATAGCCTGTTATACATTAAAAAGTATTAGTAAGTTCATAGTATGTGAGGATCTTAAAACATCTAAGGTTAAAAAGATGCATTCAGTATTAGTTGTGTTAAAGTTAAATGTCAAAGGGTACGAATTGTGAGAGTAATGTGTTAACGTTATATTGATTACTTTATTTTGTAGTGCCTAAAAGTGTTAATCTGTGATCTACGAAATGCTCTTAATCTATGAGCCGGAGATCGATTGCTCTGGTCTCCACCCATATTCCTGGGGAAAATCGCGGTCTTTTCTCATTGAACTAAAGGTTGACTTGAGAATACAACACCGTATCACTCTCGTGATTATTTCTCCCCTGTTTTCAGGTACTTTATTGATGATAAAAATAGTAATTTAAATGTTATAACTCGCTAACATGTCAAGAGTGTTTAAGGTGTGTCTTAGTAACGTTTTGAGGAAGTTAGAGTTAAGTTTGAAGAGAGTAATATTAGCCCTGCTCGGTTGAAGCGAAGAATAGCATCGTACTGAGAGTAGCTGCCATTTTATGTCGATTGTGAATGAACGTACGCGTTGTTAATAAGATATTTTGCTGTGTTATTTGTATCATGGGTTTTCTGTTGTTTTGTAATGTGTTACTTTTGTGAAATGATTGAACTAAACGTTGAATTGAGAATACAACACCGTATCACTGTCGTGATTATTTCTCCCCTGTTTTCAGGGGCGTAACACTATCACAACCGGCAGTGATTGGGAGTCCCATAGGGCGGCACAATTGGCCCAGCGTCGTCCGGGTTTGGCCGGTGTAGGCCGTCATTGTAAATAAGAATGTGTTCTTAAACTGACCTGCCAAGTTAAATTATGGTTAAATAAAAATTATAATAATAATGGGACAAGCACCCAATTGAGACTCTGCATGCAAAATTCGTCTATGTATGTAAAATGTTAAATACCAAATAATGCACGCAGAGCAGAATTAGGCCGATACCCGCTAATTATCAAAATCCAGAAAAGAGCCGTTAAATTTTACAACCACATAAAAGGAAGCGATTCCCAAACCTTCCATAACAAACTCATTACCTACAAAAAAAGGAGAAGATTCCCCTAAGTAAGCTGGTCCAGGGGCTCTGTTCACAAACAGAAACAGACCCCACAAAGCCCCAGGACAGCAACACAATTAGACCCAACCAAATCATGAGAAAACAAAAACAAAATTACTTGACACATTGGAAAGAATTAACAATAACACTGAGCAAACTGGAACAGAGAGTACACTAAACAGAGAGTACACAGTGGCAGAATACCTGACCACTGTGACTGACCTAAACTTAAGGAAAGCTGAGTATGTACAGACTCAGTGAGTATAGCTTGCTATTGAGAAAGGCTGCCGTAGGCAGACATGGCTCTCAACAGAAGACAGGCTATGTGCACACTGTCCACAAAATAAGGTGGAAACTGAGCTGCACTTCATGACCTCCTGCCAAATGTATGACCAACATAGAGACACGTTTCCCTCAGATTACACAGATCCACAAAGAATTTGAAAACAAACCCAATGCCGATAGAGAAAGAGAGAGAGAGGATCTGAAAGTCTCCAAAGTGCCTCTTATATCTTTTGTCATCTCTTGATCAGGTCTGTTGTTCAATCGTTCATGCTGCTGAGGCCCTGCATCACTGAAAAACTGCATTCTACATTTTCCTCTACACTTTTTCACCTGATCCAGTAGAAGATTTCTCTCCCAACAATTGTAAAGTGAATAAATTATAATTGGGTCATTTTGGTCCCTTTTATTCTACTTTTTAATCAGTATTCCCTTTCCTATTGTTTTACAGGATTAAGTGATGTACTGTGGCTGTTATAACTTTTTATTCAACCTTTAACCAGGTAAGTAATTGGGAACAAATATCCAATAAAAAAGGTGATGATATTCCATTCAGACTATAAGACACAAAGTAAGTGGCTGAAAGATGCCTGTTCCCAGGTTGTTCTGCTCCTGCATCCTTCCCTCCCCCTCGCCTGCAGGCCTTTTGTTAGATGTCTCTGGGTGCTTTAGTCCAGGCTTTTCCTGCCTCTCTACTGCTGATGGAAGGGATTGGTCATGTTCATTTATACAACAGGTGAGCCAGCCCAGCTGCTTCCTGTATGATCCTACCTCAACAGCTGTCATACAGACACACACACACACAAATGCATACGTACACATACACATACACACAAACATGCATGCACGCATACACACACACAAGCATACACACGCACCCTCCCCCCACAAACAAATGTTCAACAAAAAAAGTGACTCTCTGCTCCACACCATACATTTTTTTGCATCTAGCTATTATAATATATAAAACTGAATTTAATGCAGTTCACTAGATTTCTGATGTTTTGACACCCTGTCTGTTCATTATAATGGCTATATATCTCTTCTAATGAGTTGGCTGAACTGGTAGATTTATCATCTGTCACTGTAATTTTCCATGAACCGTTGTGACGGTCATAACATTCGGCCCTTAGATGTACCTTATGAATTGCCTTATTTGCAGGAGACCAACAGATCAGTATTTACTCAAGTAATTGAATGGGTGGAAGGGGCCTATTTAATTATTTATTTTACCTTTATTAAACTAGGCAAATCAGTTAAGAACAAAATCCTATTTACAATGACCGCCTATGGGATTCCTAATCACGGCCGGATGTGATACAGCCTGGATTCAAACTAGGGACTTACACTGAGATGCAGTGCCTTAGACCGCTGCACCACTCGGGAGCCCAAATAGCCTATGTTGTAATCATAAAGAAGAGACAGAGTGATTGAGTGAATGAGAGGTTATTAGAGGCATGATGGCGGTACAGCTAAGAGGGCTGTGCTTACCATCAAGTAAACTTGGATAATCTCATGACTCTGTATCAGAAGGTAGATTTTTTGGGGGGGAGGGGGCAGATTTTTTACCCTATCACAAACCTTAACCCTTACCTTAACCATTCGTAATGACTGCCTAAACTTAACAGGGGACACAGGTAAGGTTGCCTTGTGAGAATTTGTTGGCGAGTGGGTAACCCGCTTCTGTCATCTGTCCTATTAGCCAACGTGTAATCATTGGAGAATAAACTGGATGAGCTCCATTTGAGACTATCCTTCCAATGGGACACTAAAAACTGTATTATCTTATGTTTCACGAGTCGTGGCTGAATGACAACATGGATAACACACAGTTGGCTGGCTTTTCTATGCATCGGCAAGATAGAACAGCAACCTCTGGTAAGACAAAAGGTGGTGGTCTGTGTCTATTTGTCAATAACAGCTTGTGAGAAAAATCTAATATTAAGGAAGTCTCAAGGTTTTCCTCGCTTGAGGTAGAATATCTCATTATAAGCTGTAGACCACACTATTTTTGCAGCTGTCTATTTACCACCACAAACCGATGCTGGTGCTAAGACCGCACTCAAAGAGATGTATAAGGCCATAAGCAAACAAGAAAATGCTCATCCAGAGGTGGTGCTCCTAGTGGCCGGGGACATTAATGCAGGCAAACTTAAATCCGTTTGACCTATTTTCTACCAGCATGTCACATGTGCACCCAAAGGAGAGAGTACCTTTACTCCACACAGAGACACGTACAAACCTCTCCCTCGCCCTCCATTTGGCAAATATGGCCATAATTCTATCCTCCTGATTCCTGCTTACAAGCAAAAACTAAAGCAGGAAGTAACAGTGACTCGCTCAAAATGGAAGTGGTCAGATGACGCAGACGCTAAACTCCATGACTGTCTTGCTAGCACAGACTGGAATATGTTCCGGGATTCATCTGATGGCATTGAGGAGTATACCACATCAGTCACCGGCCTCATCAATAAGTGCATCGATGACGTCGTCCCCACAGTGACCGTATGTACATACCTCAACCAGAAGCAATGGAATACAGGCAACATCTGCCCTGAGCTAAAGAGTAGAGCTGCCGCCTTCAAGGAGTGGGACTCTATCGCGGACACTTGGAAAAAATCCCGCTATGCTCTCAGACAAACCATCAAGCAGGCAAAGCATCAATACAGGACTAAGATTGAATCCTACTACACCAGCTCCGACGCTCGTCGGATGTGGCAGGGAATGCAAACTATTACGGACTACAAAGGGAAGCCCAGGTGAGGGCTTCCCAGGGACATGAGCCTACCAGGTGAGCTAAATGACTTCTATGCAAGCTTTGTGGCAAGCAAAACTGAAGCATGCATGAGAGCACCAGCTGTTCCAGATGACTGTGTGATCCCGCTCTCCATAGCTGATGTGACTAAGACCATTGAACAGGTCAACATTCGCAAGGCTACAGGGCCAGACGGATTACCAGGACGTGTACTCAGAGCATGCGCTGACCAACTGGCAAGAGTCTTCACTGACATTTTCAACATGTCCCTGTTCTAGTCTGTAATGTCTACATGTTTCAAGCAGACCAGCATAGTCCCTGTGCCCAAGAATACCCAGGTAACCTGCTTAAATGACTACCGACCCGTAGCATGTCTGTAGCCATGAAGTGCTTTGAAAGGCTGTTCATGGCTCACATCAACGTAATCATCCCAGAAACCCTAGATCCACTCCAATGTGCATACCACCCCAACAGATCCACAGATGATGCAATCTCTATTGCACTCCACACTGCCCTTTCCCACCTGGACTAAAGGAACACCTACGTGAGAATGCTGTTCATTGAGTACAGTTCAACACCATAGTGCCCTCAAAGCTCATCACTAAGCTAGGGACCATGAGACTAAAGATCTCCCTCTGCAACTGGATCCTGGACTTCCTGATGGGCCACCCCCATGTGGTAAGGTTAGGCAACAACACATCTGCCACACTGTTCCTCAACACTGGGGCCCCTCAGGGGTGCGTGCTTAGTCTCCTCCTGTATTCCCTGTTCACCCACGATTGCATGGCCAAGCACGACTCCAACACCATCATTAAGTTTGTCAACCACACAACAGTGGTAGGCCTGATCACCAACAGCAATGAGACTATAGGGAGGTCAGAGACCTGACAGAGTTGTGCCAGGACAACAACCTCTCCATCACCGCAATCAAGACAAAGGAGATGATCGTTGACTACAGGAAAAGGAGGGCCAAGCACGCCCCAATCTCATCTATTGGGCTGTAGTGGATCTGGTTGAGAGCTTCAAGTTCTTTGTTGTTCACATACCAACAAACACACCAAGACAGTCATGAAGAGGGCACAACAACACATATTCCCCCTCAGGAGACTGAAAAGATTTAGCATGGATCCACAGATCCTCAAAACGTTAAACAGCTGCACCATCCTAAACTGGTTGCATCACCGCCTGGTATGGCAACTGCTCGGACACCGACAGCAAGGTGCTACAGAGGGTAGTGCATACGGTCATGTACATCACTGGGGCCAAGATACCTGCCATCCAGGACCTCTATACAATGTGGTCTCAGAGGAAGGCCCTACAAATTGCCAAAGACTCCAGCCAATCTAGTCATAGACTGTTCTCTCTGCTACCGCACTGCAAACGGTCTAGTTTCAAAAGGCTTTTTAACAGCTTCTACCCCCGAGCCATAAAACTGCTGAACAGCTAATCAAATGGCTACCCGGACTATTTGCATTGACCCCCCCTTTTTTACACTGCTGCTACTGGCTGTTTATTATCTGTAATCTATGCATAGTCACTTTACCCCCTGTATATAGCCTGTTATTGTTGTTTTATTGCAAAAGAAATGCTTTTTTAATTAGTAAAATATTTATGTAGCTCATATGGTGCTACATAGTAAACCGGCCGTTACGTTTTCTTCCATGTTCTTTATGATGATATACAGCAGTGGTATCTGGCCGAACCATGTAAACTAGAACTCTAAGTAGCACAATCAATGAAGGGAAGTTGATGTCCAAAGCTGATCTATTTTTACACTGGGCATGTGTCATTTTATGTATTCTGTGTGGGTCAAATCCTGCAACCTAATCTCTTAAACAAAAATAGGTATGTTTAATTGCTCTCCTTGTCTGGAGAGAAGTCTGCAGATGCCTGATGTGGAGAGATTGGCCCTGCAGTGACCCATGACAAGTGTGACTGCTGTGTATGTTGCCACCTCCAATGAGCAGTCAACCAATCGAAAGGAAATAAATGTAACACCTGATAACAGGTTATATATACAGCGCATTTGGAAAGTTTCCAGACCCCTTGACCTTTTCCACTTGTTTTATACGTTACAGCCTTATTCTAAAATGGATTAAATAAAATTGTAAAAATCAGCAAGCTACACACAATACCCCATAATGACAAAGAGAAAACAGGTTTTTAGAAATGTTTTATATTCAATAGAAAAAACTGAAATACCTTATTTACGTAAGTATTCAGACCCTTTGCTATGAGACTCGAAATTGACCTCAGGTGCATCCTGTTTCCATCAATCATCCTTGAGATGTTTCTACAACTTGTTTGGAGTCCACTTGTGGTAAATTCAATTGATTGGACATGTATTGGAAAGGCACATACCTGTTTATGTAAGGTCACTTAGTTGACAGTGCATGTCAGAGCAAAAACTAGCCGTGAGGTCAAAAGAGTTGTCTGTAGAGCTCCGAGACAGGATTGTGTCGAGGCAAAGATCTGGCGAAGGGTACCAAAAAATGTCTGCAGCATTGAAGTTCCCCAAGAAGAAGAAGTGGCCTCCATCATTCTTAAATGGATGAAGTTTCGAACCACCAAGACTCTTCCTAGAGCTGGCCGCCCGGCCAAACGGAGCAATGGGGGAGAAGGGCCTTGGTGAGGGAGGTGACCAAGAATCCGATGGTCACACTGACAGAGCTCTAGAGTTCCTCTGTAAAGATGGGAGAACCTTGCAGAAGGACAACCATCTATGCAGCACTCGACCAATCAGGCCTTTATGTTAGAGTGGCCAACCGGAAGCCACTCCTCAGTAAAAGGTTTGTCAAGAGGCACCTAAAAACTATCAGACCATGAGTAACAAGATTCTCTGATCTGATGAAACCAAGATTTAACTCTTTGGCCTGAATGCCAAGCGTCATATCTGGAGGAAACCTGGCACCATCCCTACGGTTAACCATGGTGGTGGCAGCATCATGCTGTTGGGATGTTTTTCAACAGCAGGGACTGGGAGACTATTCAGAATCGAGGCAAAGTTGAACGGAGCAAAGTACAGAAACATCCTTGATGAAAACCTGAAAACCTGCAAGTCTCTGAATGTCTTTGAGTGGCCGAGCCGAGCCCGGGCTTGAACACGATCGAACATCTCTGGAGAGACCTGAAAATAGCTGTGCATCAACTCTCCCCATCCAACCTGACAGAGCTTAAGAGGATATGCAGAGAATAATGTGAGAAACTTCCCAAATACAGGTGTGCCAAGCTTGTAGCGTCATACCCAAGAAGACTCTATGCTGTAATCGCTGCCAAAGGTTCTTCAACAAAGTACTGAGTAAATGGTCTTAATACTTATGTAAATGTTATATATCTGTTTGTTTTTATCAATTAGCAAATATTTCTAAAAACCTGTTTTTGCTTTGTCATTATGGGATATTGTGTATAGATTGATGATGACTTTAAAAAATAAATTAGAATAAAGCTGTAACGTAACAAAATATGGAAAAAGTCAAGGGGTCTGAATACCTTTTGAAGGCACTGTACGTACAGTACCAGTCAAAAGTTAGGACACACCGTCTTTTTCTATAGCTTTACTTTTTTCTACATTGTAGAATAATAGTGAAGACATCAAAACTATGAAATAACACATGGAATCTTGTAGTAACCAAAAGGTGTTAAACAAATCAAAATATATTTTATATTTGAGATTCTTCAAAGTAGCCACCATTTGCCTTGATGACAGCTTTGCACACTCTTGGCTTTCTCTCAACCAGCTTCATGAGGTAGTCATCTGGAATGCATTTCAATTAATAGGTGTGCCTTGTTAAAAGTTCATTTGTGGAATTTAAGGTCTTCATGTGAAATATTTCAATGCATTTGTGGGAAAGTGATTTCATTATATAGCAAAGTCAAGCATATTTCCTTTAAATACAAGTCAACACTATCCATCCCTTGATCATCTTTTCTAGAGAGGAGTCAAGTACATTGGTGGTAAACTTTCTTTTCAAAGAGCATATCATTCATGAATGACATTTTCCATAGAATGGAATATTCCTTAATTGAAAGTGTAGGCCTGACAAAAGACTAGGGGTTAATGCAGTGCATTGCAGCTTAGGGCACGCTTTGCTCTTTTCAAATTTTAGCATTGTGCCTGCGACATCAAAAGGGCCTTTGAGCATGTCGCTATGTTCAATGAGCTTTCATCTTCTTACCTCATTACTGGAAATAGTTATTTGATTGAGCCGAGTTTCATCTGACAATAGGCTAGACAACTTTGACAGTAGCACAATGACTTGGCAACAAAGCTGTTGTCTGAAATCCTCTCGAGATGTTTGGCCCCAATGCTTTAACTCAACCTCCCCACACTTTGACTCAGATCCTGCATGTGCATTGCAGTAAGATCTCTGAAAGTGAGGATTTGTAACTCCTCAGATCAAACTGTTCACAATCACCTCACATTAAATCCCCACAGGGATCTACTGCATGACATGAGTTGAGCTGATCAGATGGGTCTCCTTAGTTAGTTTCTATTGAGGCCTGGACAGCATGTCCACAAAGAAAGCTCACAAGAAGTGAAACATACTGCTATTCTTTCAACTGTCCATCTTCTTTTTCAACATTTTAGCAAATAAAAAATGGCAGGTAGTAGCTACAATAAACATTTTCAAAGAATTTCAGGCAATAAAAGATAGAAAACATATTTCTTAAAAAATAATACTTTAAATTATAGATAGTGTTTTTTATTGTTTTCCATTTCCAATATTCTACATCAGGACCCCAATATTTCTTCAATCAGTTTCTGGAGGAGAGCAAACAGCTTTGAGTGAGTCCCTGGATTGTGTACACACACACAAACTCAGAGAATTGGGCTCAAAAAGTCAGCTAGATCGTAGAGTTCCGAAGGTACTGCTGGCCTCAGAGGAAACTAGATTTGACCTCCAGCTCATTCTCTCTCTCTCTCTCTCTCTCTCTCTCTCTCTCTCTCTCTCTCTCTCTCTCTCTCTCTCTCTCTCTCTCTCTCTCTCTCATCCCCCCCTCCTCTATCTCTCTCTCTCTCTCTCTCTCATCCCCCCCTCCTCTATCTCTCTCTCTCTCATCCCCCCCTCCTCTCTCTCTCTCTCTCCCTCTCTCTCTCTCATCCCCCCCTCCTCTATCTCTCTCCAGCTTCATTTCCTCTCCTGTTGATTTGGAGTGTTTGTTTTTAAACACTTTTATCATCTCAGCTTTACAGGCTCACTGTAATTGCAGGGTATGAACTGAAAGACTTGCTAACACACAAATAAATATTTGACTGAAACAAAAGCTGTCTGTCTGACCCTGGTCATGTAGATTGTAGAAAATTACAAATCTAATGAATTGCCCTTATTGTGGAGACTTTCCATGCTGCATTTGTTCTATTCATAGACCAACCAATCAGAACCACACTTTTGTTCACGTTATCATGCTGTTCATTTATCTCGCTGCCGGAAAGCCGTGTTCAGATAGCGCCAACATATCATATGATTGTGTTATCAAAGTTGTGCTACAGAACGCTCTCAGTCGTTTTACAAAGGGACAGGCGTTATTGACATGAAAAGGGTTAAGTGCCCAGACTGTGTTTATAGAACCTTGAAAACAACTCAAGAACATTTTCAGAACTCAATCAAATCAGAACAACGAAAAAGTATACTTTGTTGACAGAAAATATGCTTTTATGTATTCATGATTTATTCGTCATCTTCCTGTCATGAAACATTCATGAAACAATCAAATCAACCACTCCATTTTCTGAGAATCATATTGTCTTCCTGCATATTTCTGAGAACCCATAGCACCTTTCTGAATATATCTCTCTCATTTCCCACTACGCTCCTCAAGTACCGGAGTGTTGAACCCTGTTTGACACCAGGGTCACTGGAATTGCCCCACTTTAGGAAAACCCCATTTGGTTTGTTTTAGAAAGGGAGAAATGGAACACCATTCATTTGTTTGCTCTCCCTCTATACTCGAGACCAGAGCGAATGCCAAGTGGGCTTCAACCCTCACATTTTATTTGTTTGTTTCTTTGGAGAGTGGGAAAAGTTGTGGAACACTAGGAGGACATTGGACTTGGGCTGTGGTGAGTATCTCCAGCCACTGCGGTCAGTGACAAAGCTAAGCTAGCCAGGGAGTAAGTAAGGGGATGGGCTCTCATTTAGCCAGGCATTGCTGCTCTTGTTTGTGGTTGTCCCTGACAGCGTCTGCGACTCCAGTCCAAAGCACCTGTGTTTGCTCACTAGCTTTCCCCCAATCTGCTTGAAAAACACTGCGAGCAAGTCACATGGCCGCAAGATAACCCGGGAACCATGGGAATAAAAAAGCCAGGACTTTTAGAACAGTTAATCATTAATGGTGCTTCTTTTTTGTCCCTATTCAGCGATGCCTGACACAAGCTTTGATATTTCATAGATGCAGACAGGTCAGAAGCAGACATAGCCAGGTAGACATGCACTCAGAGAGGAAAGTGCCTTTATGTGTCTGTGGTTCTGTGGTGATGCGGGGAGAAGGTCGTAGGCAGGACTGCATTGATACCATTGGTCCCATTCCACACATAAGTCAAGTTAGGCCGTCTCCATCTGTGGAGGATAAAGCCAAAATAACACAAAGAGTTAATCCCCAACAAAACACCTTTGCCATTTTACACATCTCTCAGAAAAACGTCTGCAACACTGCTTTCCTCAAACAAGACTTCACCCATTATAGCATATCACTGAGCTTTCAATATGTCATATCGTGTCAGAAATGGTCTGGTGATAAGAACGAGAGCTTGACATTTCCCAATAAATGTGTATTTTAATCTAATCTAATCAGGACCATCTCTCTTTTTGTCCAACATGGTCCCTGAAATGATAACCATGAACAGAACAAGTCATTTAAAGTTTGATCCTGTTTTACCCACCCAGGGTTCATTAAAGTACCATATTATTGGTTTGCTCCCTAGTTCATGATGTGAATGAGAAGTCCAGGGCTCATTTCATGCCTGTCAAAGTGGGCTTTATGGCAGAAAGGGGAAGCATGAACTAGCTTTCAGAAAGGCCACATTTATCTTACGGGAGAATGAAGTCTGCACAGCCTCATTCTTATAACCCACTAAAAGGGGCAGCGACAGCCCGTATCTCCCATTTGCCTGAACTTGCCGATGGTTTTCTAAAAAAAAGAGTTTGTCACGGTCCAACCCCCAATACCCCCAAATCCAATAATACTGTATGAGAGTTGGAGAAGGTTGTGGAAGCTCAAGGGTGTATGGCTGAAAATATAGTGAAACGTAAGTTAGCAAAGTGGCTGCCATTTGTATGGTATTTTGCAAACTACGAGTCAATCATTAGGCGTATTCAGAGATATCTGCTCTCTCCAAGTGAGGAGAAGTGAGAGATAAATGGAGGTTTGTGTTTCAAGGAACAGTGTGAAGATGGAACTAAAAGTGCTAGGCACACAGCAGTAGAGAAACTAGAGTTAAAGAGTTTTCACTCAGAAAATGTCACCTTCTTTGTTCCATTAACAATTAGGTAAAGTTGATTCATTCAGGTAAGAGTATAGGATCGTATTAATGGCAGTTTTATAAAGCACTGTTGTGAACAACTGATGTTGTTGCCTTGACTGAAAAGCATTTACTACATCCCCTCACATCCCAATTTCTCCTGGCCTCAACTCACTTCATCACTGATACAACAACATTCAAAAGCAATTGGTAAACAGCCGCAATAATATTTATCCATTTATTAGCTCTAATGACTTGGAAATAATTCCTTCCTTCCTTTCAGATCCTATTATCCATATTGTTTGTCTTATGTTGTTAGCCATTTTCTTTTCAATTTCATACCCTTGAACCATGTGCTTGTTTATAACAGGCATGTCTGAACGTCATAGAGTTGAAATCCTCCCAGTACGTGTGTGTTGTCTTCCATGGCCAGTTTATTTGCTAATCCTGGCTACCCATGATAAGGACCTCTCTCTATAACTCACCACCTCTCCTGACCACAATCACCCACTCTTCTCTGAGTCATCTAAATACATTAGCATTGTAAAAAAAAGAATGGTCAAAACTAAGGTGCCAATCAATTCCATGCTGCTTCACCCACCAGGAAATAAATTGGGTTAAGCCGAGTCAAAGGGTGGCTTAACGACTGTATAGTTCAAACAAAGGTTCCTGTTCCAGAAGGGCAGGTAGGAGATGGATGGCTTGGTAAACACGGCTGACATACCTGGCGGGTGCCATGGGGCGGTCACAGCACAGCCCACGACTGAAGGGACAATGTGTGTGGCAGTCAGATCCATCCTCTTCTTCTGTCCGAACCAGTACTCTCCTTCTATGTATCATTATGGCCTCCTCTACATGTTATCCCTCCTTACATTGAGGCCTCCTCTGCTCCCTATCCATCCTCTCTCCGAAGGCACCTCTCCGACGCCACAGCCATGGAGCTCTCCCCAGCAGAGACCTGTTAGACAGAGAGAAAGAGAGAAGCTCCATAAATCCTTTTCCCTTCTTTATTTGATGTGTGGTTATAGCTCTGCTGTGATCCGTCCTCAGAGACCAAGCATTTCAAAACCACTCAAATAGGCTGGATGTGCCGATAAGCATGGGATGGCGACATTGAATTCCCAAAGCATAGCATTTTATCCAGTCACAGTTAAGAACATACAGTATATAGGCTATTGCAAAGAGAAATCTCACAGATTATACAAATGAGAACTTGTTTCTCAACTGGCCTACCTTGTTAAATAAAGGTGAAATAATATATTTTTTTTAAATACACATTTGACTTCTTAATGCTGTTTTATACCAATGTCTATCCTAATAGTTTGGTAATAACACAACATATACATGCATACAACTTTTAACATTAGCTTTGATATTGTCAAAAAAAACAGGTGGAATAGAGGTAAATTGTTATATTCCCTGTGAGAAAGTCAACTTTGCATTGTGGGAGACAGAACTAAAGCAGCTCAGTGTGGGTAGTGGTAGGCAGGTATAGAGAGGAGAATGGGGAACACCCAGGAATGTTTAGCCAACTTGCCCGCCACATTCAAGCACGTGTGTCAAAGGTGTTGGCAGGGTGTTGACACCTCCGCATAGAGAGAAAAGTAGTGATGTGAACGACATGGTCAGTGGGCTGCTTGTGCTGAGTACTCAGTGCGTTTAGCGGACCCAATGCAGAGGCACAGTATAAACATATACTCAGAAATACCACAAAACAAGTGCCACACAATAGGCACACTGGCATAAAACAAATATAGAATATTGAGCATTATCTAAAACACAATTGCAGTCATAAAATATGCAAGTTTCCCATTTATATAATATATGGTCATTTGTCTGTATACCTAAATAGAAAAATAAGATCTTTGCTACCAGGGAAAGGAAAAATAACTTGAATACAACAACAAATCTTAGATAAACAACTGTCATCCTTTTAGAAATTGAGGGATGGATGTATGATGCTCTTATGTCAATTACTCAGTCAACATCACCTCCATTTTGGGATATCTCAGAATTATGTACCATTTTGGAATATCTCAGAATGATGTACCATTTTGGGATATCTCAGAATTATGTACCATTTTGGAATATCTCAGAATGATGTACCATTTTGGGATATCTCAGAATTATGTACCATTTTGGAATATCTCAGAATGATGTACCATTTTGGGATATCTCAGAATTATGTAGCATTTTGGAATATCTCAGAATTATGTACCATTTTGGGATATCTCAGAATTATATTATGACCCTACATGCTGAGGAAGAAAAATGGCTGATTTTCTCTCTGTTAACACAACTCCAAGACATATTACATTATTTTTCAATTATGTTCTACTAATTTAATTAATTTGGTTTTAATTTTCTATTTATAGAATTCAAGAAAAACAACACCGTTACATAATTATAGTCAAATGTCTTGTAATTGAAATAGTAACTTTATGAAACCCACAGACAATTTGTTGACAAATGGATCAGTATATTGACTTTAATTATTCTCAATATCCTATGAAAACCTCGTAACTATCTCACAAAGATAGAAATAAAGAAAAAAATCATTGCATTTATAGAAAGCTAATAAATGCTTTCCTTTTCGTTTGACATTCTTCCGTGGGGAATAATGTTCTTGTTCATTTTCTATAGCTCTGGCAAAAGTAAATAGTATTTAGTCCTACAGAAGATGTGTAATATTATCCACACAGTTAAGTCATTTCATTATGTATCTATTTGCCTCTAAACTGTATAATATACAAGGAGAACTTGTATTTTTCCTAATTGTAGTACATAATTGTACATTTTCCTTATAGGAGCTAGAATCCTTAGTTGCTGCATTCATTTTTGGACATAAACATTAGTGATATATACCCATTGATTCTTGAAGAATATAACTTAAGAATGCCTCATGAGCTTATTTCAACTGTTATATCCCATCAGAACCCAAAATATAATATTTTTTTACTCCAATGTTTGTAAACCAATTAAATGCCTAAAAAACAACATTTTAAACTATCACTTTGATATTATGGATGGTCAGCCCTTGCATCCATTTCTCTGTCTATGAATTTGAGGATGAACATTTTCCCAGGCCCATCCCTCAGCTTCTTCCCAAAACAGAGTGTCCGCTTTGTTAAAGTGCATCACCTCATTCGACTTCAGGAGAAGCTAACATTCTCTGCTCTGGTTTGTCAAAGGAGAAGCCAATGACAATGAATTCTTCCTCTGGCCATCCACTAGGAGCTACAGGGCCTGATATTTCATGGCTGTGAATATAGCCTCATGGCTTTAGACAACCACACAGGTGACAAAAGACCACCTTGAACACAGTACATGTCAGAAGGCCTGAAGCATCATAACATAAACTCTGTGCGAGTCCTCCGAGTGGTCTCTGAAACACAAGACAACAGCATGGTCAGCTAGAGGTCGACAGTGCTTGGGGTAATTGGAGGAGTGTTGTACATTTCATCTTGTGTGACTCACTGGCTCTTTCTCCATGTTTGAATGCTGGGAGATTGTGTGTTGTACGGAACCCAAACTGATGTTCTCAGAAGTCATAAATTACACGGCCACTGACAACCTTAAGCAGTGTTAAAATGCCATGAACATAGCTTTATTTCAGGGTCATTGGAGCGTGAAGTTGAGAGGGCTGCCAAGCCCGGCACCACCCACCCCACAGGCTGCTGCCGCTCCGCTCACACAGCCCAGCAACACACGTATTTCTCCTCCCATACCTGAGCTCTGACATGCTCACCAAACGTTCAGAGGCACAACAAACTGTCAAGCTGCTCACTCTCAACCAAAACAAGCACTTATTGTTCCGATTTTCTCTTTGCTAATATCCAAGCTGCATTTGATCTATATTTTATATTTGATCTCCTTTGTAAAATCATTGAAATAAAATTGCTCCCTCTTTGGATATTCAGCTCCACTTCCATTGTGTTCCAGAGTCCATTCGGAGCAGGTATTAGCACATCTCTTTGAAACATGACCAGCTTGTAATTGCCCATTCTTACACTGGGATAATAAGGCTCACATGCTGTCCTTCTGAATTATAATCCATGCATAAAATGCATACTAGAAATTGACAAGTCAATGACAGGAATTACCTACAAAATGGCTGCAACCTCACAAGGTTCATTGTAACTTTGAATTAACGGCAACATGTTCCACCACCATCCTCTCAGCATCTGGATCTGACCACCCACAGGGCCCTGTGACATTACAGCCTTTAAGGTGGGGGATGGGTGTGTATTTGAGTGTGTGTGTATGATATCAGATGTTTTTTAGAGAAATTGTTACCCTTTTTACATTTCCTCAGAAGACTACTAGAGGGAACTGTAGTAATTGCTGTGCCTCTCAAATAGACATTACAAACGCACTGTCTGAATTCAAATTCCACTAATAACTAGTCAATGTAAACGCAAACACAAACTAACAAACTGAAACAAAAGACCTCAACGTGGATCCTGGTCTCAGTCAGGGCAACTACTGGCATTATTTCGTTCTAACTTGAGTTGGCATTAAGTAATTTAATGACTGCATCTGATCGCTCTCTCAAGGGCCGTCTGCAGTATTCAGCAGCATAGGAGCCTAAAGGACATCTCTGTCAACGTCTGAGACTTAAAAACAGTGTTGAAATGTCTATTACACTTTGGTGGCTCCTCCCTGTGTCTTAGTTGTGCATTTGAGCTGCATTTCCTTCATGGTGAGCCCAGCTCCATATGAACTATACATATGCAGTATGAAAGATCTATGAATGGGTATCATTATCATATCCTGTGCTTGACTTGTGCTGCCTCCTTTCTGGAGAGAAGAGGGGTCAGACATTATTCCTCCACCCTAACCACCTCTCTGCTGTTTACCGAAGAGAAAGGGATTCAGGCCTTAAACGGCAGCACAAGCTAAGGTGATCCTTAGCCACCGAGATACATAGGCGATAACCCGTTCAATTAGACAGCAACATCATGGCAGGCAGTATGTAGGCAGATAAATGACGATACAGTACGGTGTACAATGGGAATTAAAAGTATAGGGCAGCTGGGCTCTTATCTGGCCAGGGCGAAAAACCCGGCAACAAAGGGAGGCCTAAGACTAAGAGGCTTGATGCATGGGAAAGCCATCCGCCAGCCATTGTGACTGCCCTTCTGCTGAGCAAATAGTCCAAACTGTTCATTCCCCATCTCCCATTCTCTCCATGGTACATTGTTTGTGTCCTTGCATTTCATTCTGACTGAAGAAGATTGCTCTCAGGGCCTGTGAGCAAACAGTCCAGAAAAGAGCCGGCTATCTCCTGCCGTTCCCAGGAGAACTAGCATTTTTATTTCAGCTCCAAGCTGTCAAAGGATTGGAGAGTTTATGTCAGGATCCCGAATTAATTAGTTTTAAGCTGGGGGGGGGGGGGGGGGGGGGGGGCGACCACTGCGTTTTATCACCAAATGTTCAGTCAAATGTTTCCTAGCAATTATGCACCCCTGCTCGCTACGTATAGTCTTTCAGTCGCCAGACATTTGGTATTGGATACATACTGGATGGATTTCGGAAACACAAATTATGTGTTTAGTTGTTGTAACTTCTGTCCATGATTTGGTGTTATGGGGGTGAATTGAAAAGTGTCTTGTTTGTTTTTTTCTATGATGATGATGATGATAGGTACATGACTCAGGCTTGGCAGAAAATTGACAGAGCTTGCAGATGCTGTCATGAAGCATATCTGGTCAGACATTTGGTGGAATGGGATAAAGAGTCTGGAACCTCCGTCAAAACAGCCAAAGTAACCTTACAACCTTCTGTCACCCACAAAATCATCCCAAATCACTGCTTACTTAGCAACTATATATGAAACATTTTGGATCTGTGACACTGCTATATCTGTTTGCGAACTACGCTTGGTTTCTAATGCCAGAGACAACAAACCAGACAACTGTTCCTATTCAGTCCTACTTAACAACTCCTCTATCATCAGAAATGTCTTGTTTTACGGTGCAAAAGCCATACGACGCCATCCTGACTATGACAGTAGAATTGTATGTGTTGATCTTGTAGTTTTTCTAATCATGAAAACCAAAACACACCTTTATTCAAACGTATGTGAGAGGCTGGTATGCATTTCCATCCTCAACTAATTAGCACTGTCCCACACGATGCTGTAGCATTTGTATGGATTAGTCCTTTACAAACTACCTTTCATAAACACATCACTGACAATCATCAATCTGCCCAGTGGTCTACATCAGCTTACTGACTCAGTGTTCATTTTAAGTATGACCCCACCTGAAATTTGCATCATTATAGTAACGCAACAGTCTCTGAAACCTCAGACAATCCCAAACACAAAAATATTGGTACTGTAACTGGAAACAATATTTTTCAGAAACAATGTCAATGGTGTGTTACACCAATACATTGAAGAAATCAGAAATAACATTTTTTTATGTGTCTTTGGTCTAAACAGTTGAATACTTGCCGCTATAGCACATAGGAAAATAAAGGTATCCGATCATGACACATACATCTGGATGGGTGACTTCTTCATCAGACAGGATATTAAACCCCACTCCAGACTACTTCACAGACAGTGGTGAACAGGCGATGGGTTAAATCATGTGTATCAGGGGAATACTCTGTTAGAGGAAATGTACAGCTCTTGTCTTTAATGGTAATCTGCTCAACTGCTCTATAGACACCAACCAGCTTTCCAGGACCCTTCAGCTGAGCATCAGCCTGTACATGATAAATGACACAGCCATTTATATGGGATTCAATTGGCGATTCATTTAACTCAAGTCAGGGTATGAGAATTGATTAAATGGCTAACAGTGCTGCTACACATGGAGGGAATTTAAATTGAATCCTTGGAGGATACCTCTATGGGCCGTGGGAGGTCATGTTAAAGTGGGTGGTTATTGTTCTACGCTTATTTTTCAATTGACACTTATCTTTACACACTTTTACATGTTATTGCTGTCGATTGGTTGTTATTAAATTGAGTTGAACTATTATTAGATGAGGGCTTCCCTGGGCAAGACTGAGAGGGGTGGGTTGCTTTAAAGGGTTGAAATAGCCTGTGCATGGTAAACAATGCACAGATCAGGAGCAGTCCTCCGTACTGTTATACCATGAAGGAGAACAAATACAGGATTTAACAATGATTTTTTTTCTCACTCGTATGGTATTAAAATGAGCACATTATTTGAATGTCATTGATTCTCATGAATGTTGAAAAGGCATATATGACAAGCCGAGGCAGTGTAAAGTAAAGGTATTCAATTCAACTTGGAAGCAGATTACAGAATTCACCCCTGCAGAACACTTTTCTCCCGCGTTCAATAAATTGGACAAGTCCCATTGTAAGATAGCCTATCACACTGAACATGTCTGCATAGGGAACTTATACAGAAGAAAATATTACGTAGTTTGTTATTCAGAGTAGAGCGTTGGGGGGCCACACGGGCTTGTTTGCCTTTGCTGGAAGAGGAGATTGCTTTGGGGTTTAAATGAATCGCTGGCGCACTGCGTTTATAGGTTTCATTAACTTTTAATGAGTTGTATGTCCTTCGCTTTGACTGGCCTGTGGGCTCAGGCCTCAGCTCCCTAGGATTGGAGGTGGGTGAGGAGAGAGCTTAGCAGCCATTCCTGTGAACGTCTGCACTGGATGGACACAGGAAAAGGAAATACAAGTCCTGAGTCCAAGGCAGAGAACCCTTCAGCTAGATATCCATCAGTTATGCCAGTCTGAATTTAAAACCCCACTCTAAGGTTTTCAGGCTTCAGGGGGAATAAAGGAATCATGTCGGATCAATCAATGATAACTGAGAAGAAATCTCTTTACCACAGCTGAATGAAATATGTTTTATGGTGGCGTTCCAACATGGCGTTCCAACATGGTTCCCTCTCAAACACTTGCATCAAACCCATAGAGAAATGTGACTCTGACAAATTCTATATACACGCTAGAGAAAAAGGCTATAGAAGCACATAAACAACACAACACACATGCATAACTTCTCCATTTCAGTCCCGGTAATACCTAGATTCATATTTTGGACTTCGCTAATCTTGATTTAATACAGTGTCTTGCTGCATGGTTGAACACATGTATTATCTTGCCGTGGGCTTCCTGAGCTTCATGTATCTCTTTGAGAAGCTAATCTTCCATCCTAGCATGCCTGAGCCTCTCTTCACTGTTCTCTCCTCCAGAGACAAAGGCCTTGCCTGTGCTCCCCATGTCATGTTCTTCTGCTTTATTCAATAAGAATCAACACCACTTGTACATTTTTGTTCTTATTTCTCACTTAATCCTGTTTATACACAAGGCTGTGCATTCTGTATTGCTGATTACTTTGTATCCACATCACTGCGTATATTTTCAGATCACTCTTCGGTTAATATCTCTCTTCACCATGATGACCTACAATGCGTACTGTAGGACAAGCACCAACAATCCATCCACTCTGAGTGATACAAAAGCAGCAGGGGACTGAGAGGCACCCGATCCTGCCCTGAATAGGTTGTCTTCAGGTCAGTGCTTGTCCCGTCAGCTGCTGCCTCCAGGCAGTCAATGGGCATTGTTGACTGGTCCCTCTGTGATGCCAGCACAGCGCGTGTGCGTGTGTGTGTGTGTGTGTGTGTGTGTGTGTGTGTGTGTGTGTGTGTGTGTGTGTGTGTGTGTGTGTGTGTGTGTGTGTGTGTGTGTGTGTGTGTGTGTGTGTGTGTGTGTGTGTGTGTGTGTGTGTGTGTGTGTGTGTGTCAAGGCCATGCGGCCTGGCTCAGGGTGAGTGGAATCCCTGGTCTGAAATGTCACATCGCCGTGTTAGAGAGGTACAGACACATCACAGTCACCCTGTCCCCCTCCTCCTTTTCCTATCGTGACAGGCATTTATACTGACCCTCTGACCACTACCTGCTCTGCTCTGCTTGGTCAAATCCGAAATGATGTCTGGAATGTATCTTCTGAGAATATCAATAAATAAGAAGCCAGCTGTAATGTATAGTGTAACCTGTACTTCAAATAGGAGTTGTTTCCTCAAAACTGTCTCTATATATTTTTCATATCTCAGACATTCTTTTGTGTATGGGAAAGAGGTGTGTAGAATTAAGAGGTGTGTCTAGGAGGAAGGTGTGTATAGGAGAGACGTGTGCAGCCTATAGAGACAGAGGTATAGGAGAGACGTAGCTGGGCCTGGCTACTGCGGAGCCAGGCCCAGCCAATCAGAATTAGTTTTAACCCAACAAAAGGGCTTTATTACAAACAGAAATGCTCCTCAGTTTCATCAGCTGTCGGGTGGCTGGTCTCAGACAACCCCGCATGTGAAGAAGCTGGATGTGGAGGTCCTGGGCAGGCTTGGTTACAGGTGGTCTGCGGTTGTGAGGCCGGTTGGACGTACTGCTAAATTCTCTAAAATGACATTGGAGGCCACTTAAGGTAGAGAAATTGACATTCAATTCTCTGGTTTCAAGTTTCAAGAGAGTTTCAAGTTCCTTGGTGTCCACATCACCAATGATATATCATGGTCCAAACACACTAAGACATTCGAGAAGAGGGCACAACAAAACCTTTTCCCCCTCAGGAAACTGAAAAGATTAGGCATGGGTCCCCAGATCCACAAAAGGTTCTACAGCTGCACCATCGAGCACATCCTGACAGGTTACAGGTCAGCCTGGTATGGCAACTGTTCGGCATCTGACCGTAAGGCGCTACAGTGGGTAGTGCGTACGGCCCAGTACATCACTGGGCCAAGCTTCCTGCAATCCAGGACCTGTATAATAAGCGGTCAGAGGAAAACCCATAAGATTGTCAGAGACTCCAGTCACCCAAGTCATAGACTGTTTTCTCTGCTACCGCACAGCAAGGAGTACCGGAGTGCCAAGTCTAGGACCAAAAGGCTCCTTAACAGCTTCTACCCCCAAGCCATAAGACTACTGAACAATTAATCAAACGGCCACCGGACTATTACATTGAACTCCCCCCCGCCCATTTTTTTTATACACTGCTGCTACTCGCTGTTTATTATCTATGCATAGTCACTTCACTCCTACCTACATGTACAAATTACCTCTAACCTGTTATTGTTACTTTTTATAATTTTTTACTTTAGTTAATTTGGTAAATATTTTCTTAACTCTTCTTGAACTGCACTGTTGGTTAAGGGTTTGTAAGTAAGCAATTCACGGTAAAGTCTACACTTGTTGTATTCGGCGTATGTGACAAATAAAGTTTAATTTGATTTGATTTGGTGGACCTTCCTGCAGTCAGAATGCCAATTGCACACTCCCTCAAAACTTGAGACATCTGTGGCATTGTGTTGTGTGACAAACCTATACATTTTAGTGTCTTTTTATTGTCCTCGGCACAAGGTTCATCTGTGTAATGACCATGCTGTTTAATCAGCTTCTTGATATACCACACCTGTCAGGTGGATGGATTATTTTGGCAAAGGAGAAATGCTCACAAACAGAGATGTAAACAAATTTGTGAATTTTTGAGAAATAAGCTTTTTGTGCATATGGAACATTTCTGGGATCTTTTATTTCAGCTTATAAAACATGGAACCAATACTTTTTTTTCAGTATTTATGACATCCGATATTAATAATTGGGAAATTCATTGAAAATATTGGTAAAAATTATTTGAATAGGCTCATCTCAGCACTGTGAATTTGTAAGGGAAAACCTGGCCATGCATTCCAATTTATAAAAGGTAGCCTACTGTATATAAGGTATCCTTTTCCGTTTTTTACTATGCATAATTATCATACCAAATTAGAAATATTGTAAGAAAAAGTGCAAGTTCTTTTTAACTTGATATATTTTCGCTTATAAATTCAAATGAAAAGAAAAACTAAAATTGTTGTCTGACACCTAGTTTTGCCTCATATATTGAAACGGCCAAAGTATTCCACTCAAAATTCTTATTAGTAAGAATCAGTAAATCAATTGGTTTTGTTATCTGTAGTTCTCAAAAAATCTATTAACTACCTTAATCAATATTGAATGTTTATTTTCCGTATGTGCCTCTTGGTCTTATACAATATTTGTTACACTGAACAAAAATATAAACACAACATCCAACAATTGAAAAGATCTTATTGAGTTACAGTTTACATTAGGAAATCAGTTAATTGAAATAAATAAATGAGGTCCTAATCTATGGATTTCACATGACTGGGCAGGGGTGCAGCCATGGGTGGGCCTTGGAGGGCATAGGCCCACCCACTTGGCAGCCAGACCCACCCACTGGGGAGCCAGACCCAGCCAATCATAATGAGTTTTTCCCCATGAAAGGGCTTTATTACTCAGCGCCCCACCCCTCCCTCAGACGATCCCACAGGTGATAAAGCCGGATGTGGACGTCCTGGGCTGGCATGGTTACACATCGTCTGCTTTTATGAGGCCAGTTGTACATACTGCTAAGTTCTTTAAAACGACGTTTGATGCAGCTTCTGGTAGATAAATTAACATTAAATTATCTGGCAACTGCTCTGGTGGACATTCCTGCAGTCAGCATGCCAATTGCACACTCCCTCAAAACTTGAGACATCTGGTGGCATTGTGTTGTGTGACAAACCTGCACATTTTAAAGTGGCCTTTTATTGTTCCCAGCACAAGGTGCACCTGTAGAATGATCATGCTGTTTAATCAGCTTCTTGATATGCCACACCTGTCAGGTGGATGGATTATCTTGGCAAAGGAGAAATGCTCACTAACAGGGGGATATAAACAAATTTGTGGACAATTTTTTTGAGAAATAAGCTTTTTGTGTGTATGGAACATTTATGGGATTTTCAGCTCATGAAACATGGGACCAATACTTTACATGTTGTGTTTATACTTTTGTTCAGTGTATATATCCCTTTCATACACAGACCAAAATCCCACTAATTTACCATGCCTGCATTTATATACCAACCTTTTCATATATCTGAAAGGGGTTGGCAGTAAAAAACATGGAAAATAAAAGCCACCTAAAGACCTACTCACGATTCCTGCAATTTCACAAACCCTGTAACCAAAATACAGTTATAGGGTCTGTGTGAATGGTTCTCAGATTTTTTGCAGGTAAATTCATTACACTTCCATTGTTTAACACCTCCCTAATTTGAACTGCAAACCGCCCCCATGGTTTAAAGGCCCAGTGAAGTCAAAAACGTGATTTGCCAGTGTTTTATATATATTTCCACACAATGAGGTTGGAATAATACTGTGATATTGTGAAAATTATGATAATCCCGTTTTTGTGTTGGAGCTGTTGGAGAAGTCCGCCTGAAATCTTTGCCTGTTTTGGTGGGATGGAGTTTTGACCTGCCTGGTGACATCACCAGGTGATAAATTTGTTAATAGACCAATAAGAAAGAAAGTTCCAAACTTCTCTGCTAATAACAGTTAGCTCCCCACTCAGATCACTTCCAGACAGTCTTAGCAAAATTCTTGTTTTAGAAATTGTTATTTGCTAACAACCTATTTTTGTTTATTTTTTACTATTTTAATTGAAAACAATCACAGTAAGGTACTTTGTTACCCTGAAATTATTTAATAATGAGATAAAACGGCTGCATTGGACCTTTAACAACACCCCCACCTCTCCCAATTTACCAGTTACCCACTGATATTTATAAAAGGGGTATACCTGCGAATAAGTGGTAAATAAGGGGCTGTTTGAGAGGGGGTCATATAAACATTGTCTCATATTTGATCACCAATTTAATTTGATAATCCATTTCAAAGGAGTAATCATATCAATAGTCTACATGGGTGATAATAATAATAATAACAATCATCATCATCATCATCATCATCATCATCATAAACATAATAAAAAACAAAAATATGATTATTTTTTTGGGAAAAATAGGTTTGCCGCCAGTAGCAGACAACCTATGTTGCCTTTTTTTTAATGAATCTATTTAGCTAAATTAATTGCAGGCCTATATAAATGTATAGGCCTAGATGCATTGTATCCTAAGCGTATACACTTATTTGAATAGCATTGAAAAGTATTCATGCAGAGTGTCAACTTGCCTAATTGAGAAAATGGCCACTAATGTTATTGATAATTGAAGCGAGGTGGGTGGACACGATGAGCGTAAATCATGAGAGGAACTGACTGCTGAGAAACCATGGGTGGCTTTGAGTTTTGACTTTGTTGTCCTTTAATATACTGTGGGATAGCAGTTTCCCTTGCTAAGATATGGGATTAGGAGTATTTCGCGTGAAAGAGGAGTTAAGTCGGGGTATGTGGACCGTCCCACCCCTGCAATAGGCTGAAACAGAATTACAGCTTGTTAGACCGGTGTCCCGATATCACCCGGGAGACCGTTCTACTTGGGTGTTCCAGGCCCTGGTGGCTGAATGTGAGCTTAGGCTACTAGTGCTTTCAAAGGGAATATAGGGCCAGAGTTGGAAACCCATCAAAACACAGGTGTTAATGTAGACCTATATGGGACTATGTGTATTTACTGCTAGAAATTGCTTTATTCAACTGATGCAATTCTAATTCCAGTAAGAACTTGAACTATGGCAATTTAGATTATCAAAAACAATACCCCGGGACAACAATATATGTTTTAAAAATAAAAACCTATTTCAAACCTGTTTCAAACCTGCACATTTGTTTTGATGCTTGTAGGCCTCATATCGATTTATCCCAGTGTTATGAGAAACCTTATCCCAGTTTTGTTCCAAAGCTCGTGCAATAGAAAAGCAAACATAAGGACAGATAAGCTTTCAGCAAATCCAGCCTCAGACTCTAGAGGGGAGCATGAATGGACAAAACCTGTCGTGATCACTGCAGGAGGAATTTCATCCAAGTTTGACCACAACTTGTTCCAAGAATTCCAGACTAGGTTTCAGTCTGGAGAAGTGCCATTGGTTCCTAATCTAGAAATATGCAAATAAGAAGACCGGTAAGAACTGTAATTAAATTGGGTTACCAATTTAAGCTGTACCATCGCTCATCTTGTTGCTATAACAACCGTGAAGAGGTTGCTACTGATGGTGCGCCCATGACCTTAGCAGAGGCATCTCTCTCTGCAGACATTTGAAACCCTTTTTGGTGTGTGTGTTTGTGTGGACGCGTGCTTGCGTCTACCTGGTCAGGGCATCTGCATATTATCTCTATTGCCCATTTTTCCTATTTGAGCGAAAACAACTTTTCAGAGGTAGGCCTTTATAAATCGTCCTACACAATAATGAAGGTTCGCCATGTCATGTATCTCAGGTAACTAAATTGTATTATGTAGGCCTAGGAGACTGATGTCAGTGGCATAAACGTTCGTGTACTTTAGGTAAAAAGGTTATCCAGTGCAGATTGAGGCCAGTTACCTTTGAACCAGGGTTCCAAAAGGCCATTCCCATTTCACTCCACTCTGGAGGAGGCTTGACTGGGGTTATCCCCTCAATCAAAGGAAGAGTTTCGGTATACGCTCATATAATAATGGGTAATAGGTATTTTCGAGGGCTCTTGCTCCTTGTAAGAGCGAGATTGGGGGGGAATAAATTATTGAAAAACTGCCCCGAGTGTTTTTAGGGCGCACTATGCGGTTTTATCTCAACATTACATATTGTATTACTACTATTTTCTAAACACAATGGTATATTTTTTTAAACAGTGAGATTATTAAGCAGAAATAAATGAAGCCTTGTTTTCTTCTTCTTATTATTATTATTAGCCATAGATTATCATTAGAAGTCCTTAACCAATTGTAAATGGGTACCAATGAGATGGTGAAAAGAATGAGGATAATTTATGATAGCTAATTAATGGAATAAAAAAATTGACATTTAGAATTCCACATTGGCCTATTGATTAAAGTGTTTGAGTTATTCTCAAGCGGTGTGTGTAAAATTATGTTTAAAACATCCCCGAAAGAAAGCCAATAGAAAATTGCAAACCCAATTGATTTATTGAAAACCGGAGGCACACAGCAGAACCCTCAAAAATGGATAGGCTATAAACCAACCGAACGCTAACATTTCAATGTTGTAGCCGCAGGGTTTGATGGTGTAAAACGGAGTTCCATACGCAATAGAGCAAGTGCTCCTCTGATGACATCAATGATATCTATCAGCTGTAATAGCGCTCTGACACGCCATTTAAAGACACCGAGGCCACCTCTATCACAGAACTTGCAAATCACCTCAGCCTTTTTGAAGATTTAAACTCCGTTGTTATAGAATCCAATCCCGCTTGCTCGAGGACCTTTCTCGTGAGCCCAGGATTTGAGCCAATGCTCAATTCTCATCTTGCCTTCCCCAAACAAATAACTCATATCACAAAACGATTGAATTGAAATAAATGTAGGAAATATACAATCAAATCAAATGTCCATACCTGTGCAATACAGTCGATGCTTACTTGCAAGCTACCGGAGCCCATTGTGGAACCTCGCCTTCAGCTACTGCAAAGGGCTGCAGACATCACGGCATTTATTTGAGCTCAAACTCTGCCACTGTTGACTTTAGCACAAAGCAAAGATTTCAGTGCCCCGCTAGTTTAACAAAAAAAGATTATTTTACTAAGATATCGATCAGTGTGCTATAAAAAAAACAGCTTAGCATTATGTCTAAAAACAACAGAACGAAATGTAATGTCTGTGTAAATTCACTGAGCGGTGACGTCCTATTCAAAATTTACATTCCTGCAATTTGGTTGTGCATGTACACTTCCTATATTGTGGGCATAGCCTCGACTCCATTGTTTACTGCCTTTGTTTATTCGCAGATCACTGGTGTTTAAAGTACGATTTGTGAGAGGGACTGGAGAATAAATGCACCCTTTACGTGTTCAGAAGGTGAACCGGTGTCCTATCTGGCATGGAGACAAACTTCCTCTCTGCCCTTGGATTTCCAAGCACATCGGCAGGGGCTTGGTATCCCCCGGTCTGTGGAGTGAAAGATTGGGCGTCTTGCCGTGTTGGGAATGTGAAAATGTTGATTCATTTCGAATACAACTATATCTTATCTTTAGGCCCATTGAGAAGGGATCTCCAAGTAGTTTAAAAGAATCCCCAGACAATGGCTTAGTGATACAGAACAAAGCAGGCAGAGCATCACATTCAGTAGACACTGTTCTCAATCAGCACCCTTTCCCACAACTATTCTCTGAAACTACGGGATACTTTTATGTAATAATGAAACAAATTTCCTTGAAAGATCTCAACTTTAGTGTATTCCTCCATTAGGGGGGACCATTATGCGTGTGTGTGTGTGTGTGTGTGTGTGTGTGTGTGTGTGTGTGTGTGTGTGTGTGTGTGTGTGTGTGTGTGTGTGTGTGTGTGTGTTAAAGAGAGAGAGAGATACTGTATTTAATAAATGTGATAATACATTATGTTGTAAAATCGTCTACAGACACGACTACCGAAAGCCTTGTGCCAATGTAATTACTAGTAATCATGAATAGTAATTATTAATATAGGCCTAATACATTTATTGAGCCCTTAGGACATAAAGTACATTTTAACATTTGTCTTCATTCTGTACTAAGATGTAGATCTGTCGTTGTTGTTTCTGCTTTTTGACATTGAGCTGCCCTTGACTATATGGTATCATACACGACTGTACGTTTGAAAAAGATCGAGAACCATAATGATGACAGAAAACACATGACTGTGTTGAGCTGAGCTGGAGAATATTGTTTGGTGCATGTCCTCACCTGTATATCATATCAACTGCTTGTGGCCATATCGTCAGCAGCTCCACCCTCCACCCCTATTTCACAACTGTCACTTGGAATCTAAAGTTTGTGACAAATCATTAAGCTATACTTTAGCCTATGTTTTTCCTGTTCTTGTTTGCTAAATATCTAGGAGCCATGTGGATAAATAGGTCAATATTGCTGGTTTCTTTCGCATAGGAATTGTGTAAATATGAATTATATTATAGCATTTATTAATTTATTAAGTATATTAATACATGTATTAGTTCTATTAATATCATTAACATTTTCAATATAAAATGGTAGATGGAATTCAATCAAACATATTTGGCCAAGGTGAGAATAGTCTACTTGTTACCCATGGCAGGCACAAAAAAAGATAGTTGTGTGACCTAAGGCCCTTTTACAAATTTTAGTCAGGGGACATGAAGGTGCAGATCTCGATATAGACTAATCACTGCAGTCAAAGAAAATCAAGACATTTGAAATGCTATATATTCTCTATATTTTATTACTATTATAGGCCTTCTCTTTTTTGTCATTGTCAAAATATGTTGCCACTTACTGTAGTCATTGAGAGGATCAAAACCTTTTTTTCCTCCATCTTCAATACACAACTGGATATAGACATCTCGATACGTTATGAACACGGGTGACAAGATAAAAAAAACAGCTTTTTTCGTGGTGTAATGTTTGAAGTAATTCCTCCTACAAGTGTTTTTCTTCGACATAATAGACCCCTTTTTTAATAGTTAAGAGATGCTGATGTTGATATTTTCAATAAAAACGAATATTGTCATTCTAAGTCAAATATATAAGACATATCCATGGGTTTATCTGGTGCTGCCACTGTTGATGCTGCTACTGGTATAGGCCTATGCATACAACTACTACAACCACTACTAATAATAATATTTAATATTTTATTATTATCATAATTGTATTACTGCGTAGGCTATACATAAAAAAATCCACCATTGTGTTCAGAAGAAAATCCAAATAACACTTTAATATAGATTCTGTTCTTGTTGTCAACTACAACAATACACATTTACAAGGCATAAATAAAAATTACACAATTGATTGAAGAACTTCAGTCTCCCACAATGCATTAAAATCATTTAAAATTCCCGCTATTCAGATGCATTTTACAGTAGGCTAATCATCTTTTGGTCCATTCTCAAAGCAGACTTTTAAACAGATTTTTGACACATTATTATTAACATCCCTTTACAAAATAATTACTAAACCAACTTGACAACTAAATCAGTGGGAAACGTCAAAAATATATGGAATAGGCCTACATAATATGCACAAACTATAATTTTACAAATTTACAAATAGCTGAAAAAGGTCTGTTTGAGGTTTGGGGTCAACGTTTATGAGGAGTTCATAATAGGCCTGGAGTAGACGCCATGATAGTAAGATGCATCAGCGGGTATTGACGAGGAATCTAAGCCCGTTTTGCCCATTGAACCCATGGATAGCGCCCCGGCCATGGGGGAACCGTAGCCGGAATAGTGCATCACCTGCTCGTAAGTCTTTAGATCCATTTTGTGATGCTGTTGCTCCGAGGACATAAGGTTGTTGATGGAAAAGGGGTGGTTGAACGAGTAGTGATGCTCGGGTTTCAGGTGTGCTTCGTGTGCGAGGACCGAGTGGTGCTGGGACATGAGGTGTCCATGTGCCTGGGAATGGGACACCGGTGAGGTAGCGTGCTCTGGACTCAGAGCCTGGGTCGACTTCATGTCTGACAGAGACCTTTTGTGGTCGTTGGGGGACAGGTTGGAATGGGGGGACTCGTTGCCGTTGCAACTCTCCGAGCTGCTGTTGGAGCCGCCTTCTGATGTCTTCCGACCCGACTCCTTGCACATCTTCTTTTGGCCGGCACACTTAAACCGTTTCTGCCTCCTCAGATAGCAGCCGTTCTCGAACATGTTCCCCGAATCCGGGTGGAGGGTCCAAAACGAGCCCTTTCCGGGCTTATCTGGGGATCGAGGCACTTTGAGGAAACAATCATTGAAGGATAGAGAGTGACGAATTGAGTTCTGCCAGCGTTGCTGGTTCTGTCGGTAGAACGGGAAAAGATCCATGATCCACTGATAGATCTCAGCCAGCGTTAGCATCTTGCTGGGGGACTGTTGGATAGCCATAGTGATGAGGGAAATGTAAGAGTATGGGGGCTTGGCGTGAGTGTAGCTCCTCCGGTATGTCTTGGGATCCCTAGATCTGTTGATGCTGGACTGTCCATACATGGGGCTCATGGCGTTCATGTTGGCGTAGGAGGAGGTTAGGGAGTTCATGGACTGAGGCTGCGCGGTCATGGGGCTCATGTTGGGGCTGAGCGCAGCGCTCATGGCTGTCATGCCCGCGCCCATGCTGTTCATGGCTCCGGAGCCTGGTGACATGCCGGCCATGGAGGGGCTCATGGCTGTGTTCACGTATGACATGTTCATGGAGTTGGCTGCCATGTTGGCCGTGGTGCTCATGCCCGACATGCTCATGTAGGTGTTCATTGAGTTCATGCCCAGGCCTGTGTTCATGTTGCCAACCGAGGAGTAACACTAGAAAGCAAGACGGAAAACAAAGATTGTTAGCCTGTTATGTATTGAGATTTTAGGAAGTTTGACACTACAGCCTATAGATGTGTAGTATACTTAATATAGCTATGCTACTAAAATAATAACAGTAGCCTAATATCAGCAATAATAATAACAATCAACAACAATACGATCATCATTAGGCCTATTATTTAAACGGTGTGATAATAAATTGGTGTGGAAGCAACCAATCCCGCTGCAGTCTCGTGCTCTGTTGAAAGTCAACATTTGGTAAAGAACATTTCTTGACAGTAATATAATTCACTCAATGATGTGACCAATTGTAATGTCTAGCCAACATCAAGCAAGTAAAAACGAAGAGTTGTCACCATGTCTTACCTCAGCTAAACATCTTAAAAATAGAAACTCGATCAACTTGTTCTAGTGTGTAATAAGCATAGTCTATATGTGGACGATATTAGGCTAAAGAACCTGCAACACAAATATTTGCTCCATGGGTAAAAAAATTAAATAATTAAAAACTGTGTATGATTTTGTAAAGATAAATGTAGACATATGCAATTACAATCTGAGTAAAACGTTTCCCCAACATGTCAAGAACATCTTTGTTAGGATAGTGCCGTGAGTTGAGATGGAGCAGGATTTGGAGGCGCCTCAAGTCAATATTTGATCACAAAGTTAATATTATCTCTGGGCTAATATTGAATTGTATAAAATGGGATCGGCTTTAGACGAAAAAATATATTTAAGGTACCCACCTCGGGCTCTCCGTAGTAGGTGCTCCAGTCTGTGTGTTCGTGTCCTTCCATTTTAACTGCTCCAAGCATCATGGAAGTTCCGAATAGTTTTCAAACCGTTTCTCCGCAGAAGAAATGGCAAAACGCGCTCTAACAGACGGTGATTTGGGACCACGGGGTATTCGGGTCGATGGTAGCCTATGCTCTGTCAAGGACTGGCGCATGTGTGGTCTGTCTTTCAGCCAGCCGTGCCCAGGGGCGCTGAAAAGCGTCTGGTGATGACTGGAGTTGAAATGACGTTCAAAGCTGGCTGTAAACGCTATGATATAGGTCTGTTCGCCAGTCGAGCCTCCAATCCCTAGCCTACTTCTTCGCTTGCCCTATTTGAATAATCTCCTCACACCTAGGCGTGAGACTCCTCGACTTGCCCCCTATTGTACACCTGTGCGAACTAAAAAGAACAGCCTCATGAAAAGATTCACTATAAACTACTCTTATTTAAAGTCAGAAAATGGGGCGGGCGGGGGGGGGGGGGGGGGGTTTAAGTGCAGCTTTAACGCTGCTTTTTCATCGTGCTCGTTATTTATCCTGTGATGTTATTTTTCAGACGTTGCTTGAAAAAGTAATTAAAAAGCATCTTAATTGTTTTTCCCATCAAGGCCTGAGGTCTTTATTAGTATTTGACGAGGAAATGTACTTATTCACTAGTCTACTTCTTCTTATTGAAGTGTTATAACAAATTAACCGAATTAAAAATTGCTTTGGTGAGGCGATAGAGCAATTATGTAGTTTAAGTTTAGTCGATATAATTTGTAGCCTAAACAAAACATTCAGGGTATTCAACCAGTTTTACAGTAAGAACTCATTATTGGCCCTTGAAGAATAATGTTGATATTATAAACCCCTACTGCGCAAGCAATAATCCCACATGGGCCCAATATGTATAGCAAAAAAAATATATATATATATTATTATTTAACTAGGCCAAACCTGGACGACGCTGGGCCAATTGTGCGCTGACCTATGGGACCCCCAATCACGGCCGGTTGTGATACAGCCTGGATTCGAACCAGGGTGTCTGTAGTGACGCCTAGAGTACCAAGATGCAGTGCCTTAGACCACTGCGCCACTCGGGAACCTCCATATTGCCAGTTTATATTTATTTTAATTTTATAAGGTATTATTCACTTGGCTGCTTCTATTGCTATTAAATGTGTGGACTAAAATAGGCCAGATAAAGTATAGTCCGTGTGCGCGCGTGAGGGTCAAGGTGTGGACTATTGATTGCTGAGGACACACGCGCTGCTGTTAGCTAGATACATTTAAACAAAGTCAAGTTTATTCAATGTGTTTGAGCACTGACGATTTAACGGATCACCTCAACGTAGGCCGTCATTGTAAAATAAGAATGTGTTCTTAACTGGTTTGCCTAGTTAAATACATTTTAAATAAAACAACATTTAAAAAATGAAGGCAGGAAGGCTCAGGGAGAATGATTTAGGCTAGAATAAAATCATCCAGCCAATTATAATAATCAATATTATAATTGTCCATATTTTCTCCCTGTCCACATTTCCCCCCTACATATTTTATAAAACATAATAACGACAATGTTTTAAGGTTTCTCTATTATCAAATCAAACGAAAATTAATCGTTTTTTAAATTAGGCTATTTCTATGGGTTTGTTTAAGAAGATTGAAGTTTCATAGCGCCCTCTCTTGGTTATATTTGTCCAACAATAATAGTTCGGCGCATTTGGTTATAAAACAACACCCTTTAACATCTATCTATACACTCACTATACACTCACTAGACTATATACACACACACTCACACACACTACATAGAGACTCCAACACAAAACCCACACACACATTCTCAGACACTACACATATATACATACATACATATATATATATATATATATATATATATATATATATATATATATATGCAAACAGACACAACACAAACACATTCACACTCCTTTGCTACTGTTACTCTGTTCTTTATTTTACGCGTATTATTATTTTACATTTTAGTAATTTATCAAACGTTCGTATCCAGAGCGACTTGCAGTAGTGGCTGCATACGTTTTACCTACTTTTTTTTCGTACTTGTCCCTGGCGGGAATCAAACCAATTTGGGACATTTACATGAGAGAATGTGTGGAGGGGATATGCTGGTTTACAATTAATTACAGAATTAGCTAAATATCTTACATTATGTTGTCCAGTTGGTCATGTATAAAGCAAATTGTCATCCATAAAATGTGTTTCATAATGACTTTCCTTGAACATTCCTTTGTGACAGTCTGGCCAGTCACATTTGACCCTATTTATGTATAGACCTGAGAAGTTTGGAAACAGGTCAATGACGTTGGCGTTGCAAGTGCCATACTCTACCAACTGAGCCACACCGGACCTATTATCTATCCTGATGCCTAGTCACTTTACCCTGACTTCATGTACATATCTACTTCAAATACCTCATACCTCTATTTCATTTTATTCCTCGTGTTACTATTATTATTTTTTAACTCTCCATCGTTGAGAAGGGCTCGTAAGTAAGCATTTCATGGTAAAGTATACACCAGTTGACGTGACAAATACAATTTAATTTGATTTTTTTACTAACTCCCTGTCATGCAGCGAGTCATTGGCCCAAGCATTTGGGACATTAATAAAATATTTACTGCATCAAGGCGAGGACAGAGTGATGCCAGCCACGTGCCGTTGGTTGGTTGAACATCTATTTGACTGTACATAGACTAAGAACATAACTATCGGTAAAACCCATTATTAAAGGAGAGTAAACCGTGCCATGTTGACGAGGGGCCAACAGACAGTCTTCTTAACTTGGTAATTAGATCGTGCACCTCTTGCTATGTTTAAGGAAACATTTACTTTAATTTATTGAGAAGCATAACATAAGCCTCAATCTGCATGGTTTGGACATTGAAAAGTATTAATTCTGTAATTAATTGTTAAAAAGCATATCCCCGAAGCATGTCCTCTCTGTAACGGCGTTCTTCGTTTGTTGAAAGAGAGGACCGAAATGCAGCGTGGTGGTTAATCATGATCTTTAATGAGGAAATGGTGACGATACATGAAATAACTAATAAATACAAAAACAACAAACGGAACGTGAAACTATTACAGCCTATCTGGTGAACACTACACAGAGACAGGAACAATCACCCACGAAAGACAAAGCGAAACTCAGGCTACCTAAATACGGTTCCCAATCAGAGGCAACGAGAATCACCTGACTGCTGATTGAGAACCGCCTCAGGCAGCCAAGCCTATACAACACCCCTAATCAGCCGCGATCCCAAATACTACAAACCCCAATACGAAATACAATAACATAAACCCCTGTCACACCCTGGCCTGACCAAATATATAACGAAAACACAAAATACAATGACCAAGGCGTGACACTCTCATGTAAAGGTCACAAATTGGTTTGTATTATAAAAACAAAACTACAACATAACATTATAATTGTCATATAACAATGGATTTAGACCATTTCAACAAACTGAGACTTACACATCCATCAGTCCTTTGTCACTTTTGCTTGTATGGCGATGAGTGCAATAATAACTTGTCCAATAGGTGACAGAAAAGGATCCCACACTTTTTTCACAGTTCACAGAAGGGGTTGTGCTATAGTTCTTTAACGCTGGCATCGCAGTGCAATATCCCCTTACAAACTGGTTGGTATGGTCAGCTTAACATAAAGGCACATTATGCTTTGATTTTATGGAGATCTTGGATTCTATTCTCGGACGATTTGTCATTCATACCAGGTACTGGAAACTAAGGGGACAAGGCAGCTCTTGGGATACAATTATTTCTTGTCTGCCTCCATGAATGAAACATTGAATATGATTATGATACTACAGCACTTGAATTTATGTATCTAGCCCACAGGTGCACAGCTCCAGGCTTCAAAGGCCACTTCCAAACACTGGCCCTAAAGGACCTGAGTTGAATCCTCTAGTTATTTCCAAACTAAAGATGTCCTTGTGGAACTATAAAGGGAAAACCTTAAAATAACCCTGGGGAAACTATCTCAAGGGTCACAAACACAAAGTGACAGTCTGACACCTGTGCTATCACAACACACCTTCCATCACATAATCTTGTCACGCCATCCTATTACATCAACCTAAAACATCATCCTATTGCGGTCATCCTATTATGCCATCCTATTATCTCACCCTATAACATCATCCTATTACATCATCCTGTAACATCATCCTATAACATCATCCTGTTACATCATCCTATTACGCCATCCTATTATCTCACCCTATTACGCCATCCTATTACATCATCCTAGTATCTCATCCTATTACATCATCCTATAACATCATCCTATTACGCCATCCTATTATGCCATCCTATAACATCATCCTATAACATCATCCTATTACATCACCCTATTACGCCGTCCTATTACGCCATATCACAAAGCTTAGTTCTCTGGATCCCCTTCACCTCAGGGTCATCCACAGGTTCCTGAGAGAGGTATGGAAACAGAGCTGGGCTGGGGGATGAAAACTTGGCGCTTTCTGCTCCGTGAGAAAGGCAGGACCATCTAACATTCCTTCAAACACCTAGGAGTTGTTGGCTGGAATGGGTTACTTTAAGTTTCACATTCAAAGTAGGATTTCTTTCCACTGTGCTGCATCAGTTTTCACTTTAGTTTCCACCTTTTGAGTTTTTTTTGCATTACTTTCCTCTGAGGCACCTCCTCATACAAAACACTGAGGCCAATAGGTTAAGCTTGCGAATCATCAAAATAAAATGAATAAAGATCCTCTTTCTTCAGAAGTGATGGAAAAATATTTGCTGGCAAGTGCCCATAGTGACAGTAAACATACCAGAGCAGGCCCGGGGTTTGGACTTGCCATTATCTGCCACAGCTGTGACAACGCCTGTTGGCTGCAGGTTTACGGCTTGCCACAGTGTGTTTACCTGGAAATGAATCTGAAAAGCGACTAGACGGGGAAGGCATACAACCCGGCTAAATGAAGACAGGACAGCCATAGTGATGTGATTCAGAGGGAGGGGGCAGCAGTTATTACACTGACTCATCCCACTGGGTCCTGGGGCAAACACGGGCGTAAATGGACTAAGGATTTCCTCAAATACGTACCTTTTGAAATTGAGAGGAATGCACTGAGGAATGCCACGCAATAGCCTATGTTTTATGTTTGCTGTATCCAGGGCCTGGTTATTTCATTTGTGATACTTTTCTCTTGTCATGTAAAAAGGAGGCCTTAACAAGGTGACTGTCTAGTGTCTACTCAGTGGACCACAGGAGGAGATATCATGGGACCCAACACCTTGAGATGCAACAGTCAGATGCTCAAAATGTTAAGAGCAAAGGACTTTGAAGGACATAATACAACAAGAGGTACAGGGTCATGTGTAGAGCGTGCTATGTGATGTTAGCTACTGAACCATTCTTATCTTTGTCCATGAGCCTCCATTTTTTGGTGAAATATTGTATGTACAATTGCTTTGACACAACAAACTTGCATATTGCTCCAGCATGTTATGTTAAACCATTTGAACTGATGTGTATTAGGGCAAAATATGTAATATTGCCTACATATGCTCTGCTAAACATGTGTATGCAACCAATACAATTTGATTTGATTTATTCATTAGCAGAGTCAATACACATTTAATCACAGACAGAAGGCAATTAAACGTGAGGCCAAGTAGTGCTATGCTAATTAACCTGGTGTGATCCCATGGGAAAAACTGTGTCTAATATCACTTCAACAGCCCTGATAAACTGTCAGGTACTGTCATTCACATTCACCTGCTATGCTCTAAAATCACAGGCTGCAATGAGGGCTGATTGGAAATGAATCAATCAGTTACTAGTCCATCTAATGGTAAACAGTATCAAGGGATTTCTCAAAAAGCTACCTTTGCACTTGTTTTGATGCATATATATATATATATGGAATAATTGACCAGCTATTCCTTGTTATCGTCAAATGCAAATTTCATAGCTTCATGTTGTGTTTTTTTAACACATACTGTGTGTTATATTATTGAGCACATACAAGTGCAGACATTGTGATAGTCTGAAACATAACAGCTTATTCTAATCATCACCACGACTTCAGATCTCGAAATCCATTGAGCTGAATCTGAGAAACAAAAGGGACTTGTTTAGAAAACATTCACGTATCAGTTATTCATCTGCCTGTCGGGGGCATTTGGCCATTTCCTTTTCCATCAGTCCCATATCTGCAGCTGTCTTATCTGTATTCTAGGCTGATGGGGAATTTCAAGTTTGGAATTACCTCTGACACAGCCACGGATGACCTGAGCCTGCCGCCACAGACGCAAAGCCGAGCCTTTCATTCAACTTACTATGAAGCTCCCCACTAGATGCCACTGGCTCAGAGGCAGAAATGCATTTCTACCATCACACCAGACCACCTCGGTTTATAAGTAACATCTGTGATTAAACACAATAGAGTGAAATAAAAAGCTGGTGTGTCCGTGGAGAGCTGATCTCTGTTCAGTCGTCCAGCACCCTTATCTTCCGGTAGCCATCCATATGTAGATGTGTCATTTGTAGTGTTTACTGAGGAACATAGCGGGGGCAGTTTGGGTAATGAAGAAGGCTCAAACAGATCTGCCTATGTGTCACTCCAGGATCTTGGCGGTAAAGCTTCCCTGCCTGCCCAACAACATAAGTCCCCAATCTGTGTTAGCTTACCCGTGAACATCCTTGGCAGAGTCTTAGTGAGCCTGTAAATTTGGCATTTTACCCTCCCTGACAGCTAACAGGCCATTGGCAAAGGAGGTCCAATGACACGGTCACTCAACAGATTTGCACCTCATCAGCCTCCTGCAGCTTCGGACAAATATGGCCCTGCCTCACATAAAACACAATGGAGCAGCCACCGCTAAACAGCCGCTCAGCAGGGGAGCCCCCAACAAAACTTCCTGCTCTGCCCTTTCTCCAGGCTACAGCTGCACCAGGGGCCCTTCCCCACCCCAACCAGCAAGATGTGGGTATTTCAGGTGAGCAAATATTGCCACTTGCCTAAGAGTTCAATGGCCATCCTATTCTGGGGTGCGTATTGTGCCTGCTTGCAGGAGCGTACATATGGCCCCACGCAGCAGCCCTGCCAGTGTCAAGTTATGTGAAACCTTCAGCCACAGCTGGGCTCAACAAATCTGCATTTACCAGCATTGAGGAAATCATTCATTATCAAATCAAATCAAATTGTATTAGTCACATGCGCCGAATACAACAGGTGAAATGCTTACTTACGAGCCCCCAACCAACAATGCAGTTTCAAAAAATACAGACAAGAATAAGAGATCTCTACAGTCATCACAAAAATATAATGGACAATAAACTTGTGTCACCCTCCACAGTCATGATACTGTAGTATATCAAGAAGTAAACCTGGACATTTTGCATTCTTCTTACTCCAGTGGTCAGAGATTGCTTCTGGCATCGCATAGCAAAAACCTGACTTTAGTGACAAAACCCTTGTGTAGTCCAGTGTGGCTCTCAAGAAACTACACTGGGAACATAACGGGAAAACCTATCACCGGCTTATAATGTCGAATTCAGATAATTTATCGTTAAAGAAATTCACTTCGTTGTCTGAAGTTCTCATAAATAGCGTTATTATCCTAATTCATTATTTATTCTCTAACATACATGTTACTTTATTTGCCTTTATTGAAAATGGGCACATATGCTACTCCCATGACTCTCGTCATTAGGCTGTGTTGCGGATTGGTAAACAGGCAGGGCAATTTAAAGTTGATCTTGTCAGCCACTCGCCATTTTAAAACACCTTTGTCCCTAATACACATACACAAAGGTGTAAATGCCCCCAGTCGCTGCTTTCAATTCTCACCTGGGCCTTAATGTGAATAAAAAGATAGGGAAAATAAATAATGTCGGCTGTGAGATTGCATTAGAGATTGGAGACATGGACATTACCTGCTCCTGTTTGTCCTCCAGGAAGGACAGCAGAAACAAAGACATAGGGAATGTTAAAAGAATACAGAATTAAACCTTTGAAGTAAACATTGTAGCGAAGTTGGTTTATTTGTCGGTTTGATTCAGTGTGTCTCATCATTTTGGTTTCCCAGGCTACCTGGTAAGAGTGCCTTGGTATATTTTGGATGGTTTATAATAGACTCTATATGCAAAAAGAAAAATATTCACACTACGTCATTCTTGGACTGGCTAATCAAATGATGTGTGGCAGGATGGAAGGATGATGAGTGAGTGCTACAGCACAATCTCTCTTGAGATGAAGATTTCTTAATACGAGCGGAATGCTGTATAATCTTAATGCTGGTGCGCTATGATATAGAGGGAGGCTGTATCACCCAGACGTAAAAAATAAAATAAAACAGGCCTGGCCAGGCCTGACCTGAGAGGGATCCTATGCCATCACACTGAAATGGAACCAGCCCATCACAGTGCAAACAAGATTTCTCCCCAATCCCAGACAAATCTTGTCTGTGAAAGGGTTTGCTCTTGTGTTGTTTGTTTGCTTATTTGGTCTATACCCATGGACACCCGGAATGGAGATGGAAGGGGCACGAGCCATCACTAGACCTCCACAGGAGGTGACGAGAAGTACAGTGAATCTATTGAACAAAGCTGCTCTCAAATACAAGCAGACATGACTACCCCACCAAGACAGACTCCCATCTCTATGAGCCTTTGTTACATGAAAAAATGAATGGATTTTCCCTCCACATACTATACTTGTGTGTAAATGTGTAGACACAGAAAGAGGGTGAATTGTGTTATCTGCTGTGTGGGAAAAATATGTCATCTAAAGTATCATGAAACATAAGGACATCATACATCATACATCACATTGTGTGCAATGTAAGCTGTCTCACAGAGGATTATGTATTTTCCTTTCGCTAAAGACAAAAGCTTTGGTATTTCAAAATCAAATCAAATGTTATTTGTCACATGTGCCGAATACAAGGTATTGTCACATGTGCTCCCTCTCCAGCCTCTAGGTCACCAGGCTGCTCGTTATGGCGCACCCCTGTCACAATCGTTACGCGCGCCTGCGCGTCATCAGACTCACCTAGACTCCATCATCTCCTTGATTACCTTCCCTATATATGTCACTTCCTTTGGTTCCTTCCCCAGGCGTTATTGTTTCTGTTTCATGTCTGTGTGCTGTTAGTGTTTCTTGTTTTGTATTATGTTCAATTCATTTTATTAAAACACTCACTCCCTGAACTTGCAGGATCTTACAGTGAAATGCTTACTTACAAGCCCTTAACCAACAATGCAGTTAAGAAAAACAAGTGTTAAGAAAGTATTTACTAAAATATACTGGAGTAACAAAAGAAAATTGAAAAAGTGGAAATAACTAAATAGCAACAATCAAATAAAAGGATCAAGGCTACATACAGGGGGTACCGGTACAGAGTCAATGTGCGGGGGCACAGGTTAGTCGAGGTAATTGAAGTAATACGTACATGTATGTAGTGGTAAAGTGACTATGCATAGATAATAAAAAGAGAGTAGCAGCTGCGTAAAAGATGGGGTGCAATGCAAATAGTCCAGGTAGCTATTTCATTATCTGTTCAGGAGTCTTATGGCTTGAGGGTAGAAGCTGTTAAGATGCCTTTTGGACCTGGAATTTGTGCTCTGGTACCGCTTGCCATGTGGTAGCAGAGAGAACAGTCTACGACTAGGGTGGCTGGAGTCTTTGACAATTTTTAGGGCCTTCCTCTGATACCGCCTGGTATAGAGGTCCTGGATGGCAGGAAGCTTGTCCCCAGTGATGTACTGGGCTAAATGCACTACCCTCTGTAGTGCCTTGCGGTCAGAGGCCGAGCAGTTGCTCTCGATGGTGCAGCTGCTTAACTTTTTGAGGAGCTGAGGACCCATGACAAATCTTTTCAGTCTCCTGAGGGGCAATAGGCGTGTTGTGCCCTCTTCATGACTGTCTTGGTGTGTTTGGACCATGATAGTTTGTTGGTGATGTGGATACCAATGATCTTGAAGCTCTCAACCTATTCCACCATAGCCCCGTCGATGAGAATGGGGGTGTGCTCGGCTCTCCTTTTCCTGTAGTCCACGATCATCTTGTTTGTCTTGAACACGTTGAGGGAGAGTTTGTAACTGCCAGGTCTCTGACCTCCTCCCTATAGGCTGTTGTAGGTGATTAGGCCTACCACCACTGTTGTGTCGTTGGCAAACTTAATGATGGTGTTGGAGTCGTGCTTGGCCATGCAGTCATGGGTGAACAGGAAATACAGGAGGGGACTGAGCACGCAACCCTGAGGGGCCCCAGTGTTGAGGATCAGTGTGACAGATGTGTTGTTACCTACCCTTACCACCTGGGGTGACCCATCAGGAAGTCCAGGATCCATTTGAAAAGCGAGGTGTTTAGTCCCAGGGTCCTTAGATTAGTGACGAGCTTTGGGGGCAGTATGGTGTTGAACGCTGAGCTGTAGTCAATGAATAGCATTCTCATGTAGGTGTTCCTTTTGTCCAGGCGGGAAAGGGCAGTGTGGAGTGCAATATAGATTGTGTCATCTGTGGATCTGTTGGGGCAGTATGCAAATTGGGATGGTCTAGGGTTTCTGGGATGATGGTGTTGATGTGAGCCTTGACCAGCCTTTCAAAGCACGTCATGGCTACAGATGTGAGTGCTACTGGTCGGTAGTCATTTACGCAGGTTACCTTGGTGTTCTTGGGCACAGGGTTGGTCAGGGACAGGTCAGGGACAGGTTGAAAATGTCAGTGAAGACACTTGCCAGTTGGTCAGCGCATGCTTGGAGTACACGTCCTTGTAATCTGTCTGGCCCGGCGGCCTTGTGAATGTTGACCTGTTTAAAGGTCTTACTCACTCGGATACGGAGAGTGTGGTCACACAGTCGTTCGGAACAGCTGGTGCTTTCATGCATGCTTCAGTGTTGCTTGCCTCGAAGCGCTCATGGAAGTCTTTTAGCTCGTTTGGTAGGCTCGTGTCACTGGGCAGCTCGCGGCTGTGCTTCCCTTTGTAGTGCGTAATAGTTTGCAAGCCCTGCCACATCAGACGAGCGTCAGAGCCGGTGTAGTAGTATTCAATCTTAGTCCTGTATTGACGCTTGCCTGTTTTATGGTTCGTCGGAGGGCATAGCAGGATTACTTATAAGCGTCTGGGTTAGAGTCCTGCTCCTTGAAAGCGGCAGCTCTACCCTTTAGCTCAGTGCGCATGTTGCTTGTAATCCATGGCTTCTGGTTGGGGTATGTGCGTACTGTCACTGTGGGGATGACATCATTGATGCAGTGATTGATGAAGCCAGTGACAGATGTGGTGTACTCTGAAAAATCGCGGAACATATTCCAGTCTGTGATAGCAAAACAGTCCTGTAGCTTAGCATCTGCGTCATCTGACCACTTCCGCATTGAGCGAGTCACTGGTACTTGCCGCTTTAGTTTTTGCTTGTAAGCAGCAATCAGGAGGATAGAATTATGGTCATATTTATCAAATGGAGGGCAAGGGAGAGCTTTGTTCACGTCTCTGTGTGTGGAGTAAAGGGGGTCTCAAGTTATTTTGCACATGTGACATGCTGGTAGAAATGAGTTAAAAAGCATTTAGGTTTCCCTGCATTAAAGTCCCCTGCCACTAGGAGCACTACCTTTGGATGAGAATTTTCTTGTTTGCTTATGGCCTTATACAGCTCGTTGAGTGCGGTCTTAGTGCCAGCATCAGTTTGTGGTGGTAAATAGACAGATACCGTTAAAGTCAGAAGTTTACATACACTTTAGCCAAATACATTTAAACTCAGTTTTTCACAATTCCTGACATTTAATCCTAGTAAAAATTCCATGTCTTAGGTCAGTTAGGATCACCACGTTATTTTAAGAATGCGAAATGTCAGAATAATAGTAGAGAGAATGATTTCTTTCAGCTTTTATTCCTTTCATCACATTCCCAGTGAGTCAGAAGTTTACATACATTCAATTAGTATTTTGTAGCATTGCCTTTAAATTGTTAAATTGTTTAAATTGTCAAACATTTTAGGTAGCTTTCCACAAGCTTCCCTGAATTTTGGCCCATTCCTCCTGACAGAGCTGGTGTAACTCAGTCAGTTTTGTAGCCCTCCTTGCTCGCACACACTTTTTCAGTTCTGCCCAAAAATGTTCTATAGGATTGAGGTCAGGGCTTTGTGATGGCCACTCCAATACCTTGACTTTGTTGTCCTTAAGCCCTTTTGCCAACAGAACACGTCTCCTTCCTGAGAGGTATGATGGCTGCCTGGTCCCATGGTGTTTATACTTGCGTACTATTGTTTGTATAGATGAACGTGGTACATTCTGGCATTTGGAAATTGTTCCCAAGGATGAACCAGACTTGTGGAGGTCTACAATTTTCTTTCTGAGGTCTTGGCTGATTTCTTTTGATTTTCCCATGATGTCAAGCAAGAGGCACTGAGTTTGATGGTAGGCCTTGAAATACATCCACAGGTACACCTCCAATTGACTCAAATTATGTCAATTAGCCTATCAGAAGATTATAAAGCCATGACATCCTTTTCTGGAATTTTCCAAGCTGTTTAAAGGCAGTCAACTTAGTGTATGTAAACTTCTGACCCACTGGAATTGTGAGAGAGTGAATTATAAGTGAAATAATCTGTCTGTAAACAATTGTTGGAAAAATGACTTGTGTCATGCACAAAGTAGATGTCCTAACAGACTTGTCAAAACTATAGTTCGTTAACAAGAAATTTGTGGAGTGGTTGAAAAATGAGTTTTAATGACTCCAACCGAAGTGTATGTCAACTTCCGACTTCAACTGTATATTATCCATGTCGTCGTTCAGCCAGAACTCAGTGAAACATAAGATATCACAGTTTTTAATGTCCCGTTGGTAAAAAAGTATTGATCGGAGCTCATCCAGTTTATTATCCAATGATTGTACGTAAAAGGATGGATGATAGAGGCGGGTTACATACTCGTCGTCGGATTCTTATAAGGCACCCAGACCTACGTCCCCTATATCTCTGTGTCTTCTTCATGTGAAGGACAGAGATTTTGGCCTTATCCGGTGTCTGAAGGAAATACTTTGTGTCCGACTCATTAAAGAAAAAATCTTTGTCCAGTACGAAGATTTTATTTTTTACTTATCTATTTTTTACTTAACACTTGTTTTTTCCTTAAAACTGCATTGTTGGTTAAGGGCTTGTACGTAAGCATTTCACTGTAATACCTGTTGTATTTGGCAGGTACCCTAGTGGTTAGAGTGTTGGTCAATAATCGAAAGGTTGCTGGATTAAATCCCGGAGCTGACAAGGTAAAAATATGTTGTTCTGCCCCTGAACAAGGCAGTTAACACACTGTTCCCTGATAGGCCATCATTGTAAGTAAGAATTTGTTCTTAACTGACTTGCCTGGTTAAATAAAGGTTAAATTTTAAAAAATACAACATTAAAAAAATTCTGTGCATGTGACAAATAAAATGGGATTTTATTTGAACATGAAAAACTGCAGCCATCTGTTCCGGCGCCATTGAACCATGTTAAAGACATGATATGGGAGATCCACCACCTCCGTTTGAGAGACATCACAATCATTGTTGAACTGACATATGTTACATGCAGCATTTTGCGAGAGAAAGACATTTTAAGGATCGTTTCACCATCTACAAAATCACAATTGAACCTGTGCTTCTCTGGAGCTACAGGTCCCTGACCTGACTTTCCTCTAATGTAAAGCAACACCAGGTAGCAAGGCAATGAGAGGGTTCAATTATGTTGTTCTGCATGTGTCCCGAGGAGGGAGCCATTACACTTTATAAAAGAGCCGTAGAAATGATCACTTGGGGACTACATCTGGAGTTGATTACCTATATTTATATAATATATACGTACCAACCTGCTTGATCTGGGCTCTCTGAAATATTTTGAATCGTTTTGATGCACTGTCAAGCCTTGGGCCTACATCATAAGTAACGGAATGGTAGTAAACCTTGGCTGGAGACCAAAGGCTAAGGCCAACTGGTATAAATACAATGCCATTGTATGGAACACTCCTGCCATGGCTACTTCATTTTGGTAAGAAATAACTTACACTATTTCTCTGTAGTACAGCGGGATATCGAGAACATTCCATTTTCTTCCCCACCAAAGTCCATGATTGATAGCGTTTCAACCAAACCGATCTTGGGCGCGTTGCTGACGCCTGGCAGATTTTACAACACGTGGATATGTATTTTACAGTTGTGCAAAGTAGAAATACTTCGTTAATGTAATTAAGTCGTTTTTTGGGGTATCAGTCATTTACTTTACTATTCATATTTCTGTCGACTTTTACTTCACTACATAAAAAATGAAAAAAAGTATGCATGTACTCCGATACATTTCCCCTAACACATTCGTTACTCGCAAAAAAATTAAAATCAATCTGAGGCTGGAAGAAAAAGACGAATCATGTTGGATGAAAGCAACATCGGCGAGTCGGCACACTCATGGGGGAAATTGTTTTGCACGGCAGTAGGCGACGACATGCAGAGTTGATCCAATCCTCACCAGTTTGGGCAAATCCAAGGGTCCTAACGTGTAAACCCCACCCATCGGCAGGCTGTTCACGTTACTTGCCAACCCAGAACAGCCATCCACTCAGCAGCACTTTGCCTAAGTATGTCCGAAATCGCACAATTTTATTTTATTTCACCAGGTAGGCTAGTTGAGAACAAGTTCTCATTTACAACTGCGACCTGGCCAAGATAAAGCGTAGCAATTCGACAAATACAACAACACAGAGTTACACAATCATGTCCGACATCGCTTTACCACTACTTACTGATGAGTATCAACTTCCTTGGCTGTATCTATAGTAAATGTTGTCTTTTCTCGGAATGAAGAATTCATCCTACCGGATGAAATGTCTTATCTTTACCAAAAGTTCAGGAAATACTAGCCTTCAAGATCTCGCCGTTGAATTTAAAAAACAAATTGAGATAAGCCTACTGTTAGCTAGAATAAAGTTAGCATGATAATTAGCATGCTAGCTAACATTAGCTAACCTAGCTAGCCAACATTTGCTAATGTAACAAGCGGTGTTAGTTGATGCTAGCTAATTCTACACCTCAATAGTTCACTAGCAAGTAGATACCTACTTTAGCTGGCTAAGATGTACCCAGATTCAGAAGCTTTGTTAGCTGACGCAATCTAACTAAACTGACTTAGCTAATTAGCTACTGTAGCTAACTAGTAGTTTAATGAATCTGGGTACATTTTAGTCAGCTAACGTTAGTCTAGCCGAACACATTTCCTCTAAACACCTGGTCTAGCTAGCTAACTAATGTTAGCTTTCGAATTTTAGCAAACACCCAGTTAGCTAGCCATTTTATTCCTTGTTCGTTGATAAAGTTGTTATTACCTTGCTAATTACTGTAGACTGAATTTATTGACGTAACCTACTAGCTAGATCAATTAACAGTTTTTTATCATTGTAATATTAAATGGTCACAAGCAGTCACTTACCTAATGTTTATAGCTTTAAAAATAGTATCCTACACCTTAAGTATTTGGTAATGGTAGTTATCTAGCTAAGTAACTATTTATATATTTTTTATTATTTCAGAGAAAGCATGTACACAATCTAAAGAAGTATGGAGAACTGACAGCAAACACACTGAAGAGAAAACATGCCCCTAAAACTCCCTCCACCATCAAGCAGAGCACATTACTGAAGACTTTTTTGAATGTCTCAAAAATCCATTGACAAAGCTGTGGTGAAGTATGTGGTCCAAGGGCTCCAACCATTCGCTGTTGTAGAACAAGAACCGTTTAGAGAGTTTGTCCAGGATCTGCAGCTTAACTCAAAAGATCTTATCAAGGCCCACACTGCGCTCCAGGATTGATGAAGTCTCCAAGGAAATTAAGAAGAAGGTGACTGAGGCCATGAGAGTAATTGACCACATTGCCACCACCACCGACTGCTGGTCTGCAAGAAGACCGAGCTTCATTGGTGTTATATCCCACTGGATAGACCCTGACAGTCTCAACAGATGCTCTGCAGCCCTGCCTGTAAACGGTTGAGAGGATCGCACACCTTTGATGTGTTGGCAGGCGCCCTAAATGACATCTATTCTGAGTTTGAAATCCAGGTTAAGATTGTGTGAACAACAATAGACAACGGCTCTAACTTGAAAGCTTTCCAAGTTTTTGTAGAAGGAGAAGGTGAAAACAACGAGACACTGGAAGGAAGCAGTGAAGCCAGGACAGGAAGATGGGGAAGAGGAACAAGAGGAGAGTGAAGAAGTGGAGTTTGTTGATGTGGCAACGATCCTGAATGAAGATGATGGTTTTGAGTACCAGCTGCAGAAGCACCAGCGCTGTGCTTACCACCTACTCAACTTAGTATCTACAATCGATGCCCTGAAAGCAACATCCAGTGAGGCTTACAAAAAAGTGTCCCATTTAACATTTGGCAAGTGCCAAGCACTTTGGAACAAATGCGGAAGATACACACTTGCAGCCAAAACGGTTGAAGATGCTTGCGACCTCCAGCTGCTGCACCCAAATGCTACGAGGCGGAACTCCTGGTTCATGGCTGTAGAAAGACTCCTGAGGATCGACAAAGGAGAGGCGGCCATCAGAGTTCCCTGCACAGACTTCGAGGTTCCAATGTAAGTAAGGATGATGTATTTTGTCATAATTTCATGTTGTCTAAATCTGTTGCAGTGTTTTCTGACCTTTTGCTTGGGGACTAATAACTATTTCACATGTTGTAGCCACACACTAAATTGATCCATTTAGTAAACTACTCATCCAGCCATTGATTACTGTAGTTAAATCAGGTGAAATGGTTAGTAGTCCCCTTTGTATAGGGTTAGGAAGCAGAGTAGTATTATTATTATTATAATATATTTTTTACAGGTTCAATCCAGCTGCACTCATCCTTCCTCACAGAGTATGCTTCTACCATGAGCCCAGTTGCGAATGCCATCAACATCCTGCAGGCTGAAATCAATGTCCAGATGTGGTGGCTACTTCCTACTATCAACCTGCTGATCACAAAAATTGACCGAATCAAGTTGTCTCTGAAGTACTGTAAGCCTCTGGTGGATGTGCTTACAACTGGGACTGAAGAAGCGCTTCAGCCACATATTTCACGACACTGAGCTGATCGAATCAAATCCAATTTATTTATATAGCCCTTTGTACATCAGCTGAAATGTCAAAGTGCTGTACAGAAACCCAGCCTAAAACCCCAAACAGCAAGCAATGCAGGTGTAGAAGCATGGTGGCTAGGAAAAACTCCCTAGAAAGGCCAAAACCTTGGAAGAAACTAGGAAGAAACCTAGAGAGGAACCAGGCTATGAGGGGTGGCCAGTCCTCTTCTGGCTGTGCCAGGTGGAGATTATAACAGAACATGGCCAAGATGTTCAAATGTTCATAAATGACCAGCATGGTCAAATAATAATAATCACAGTAGTTGTCGAGGGTGCAGCAAGTCTGCACCTCAGGAGTAAATGTCAGTTGGCTTTTCATAGCCGATCATTAAGAGTATCTCTACCACTCCTGCTGTCTCTAGAGAGTTGAAAACAGCAGGTCTGGGACAGGTAGCATGTCCGGTGAACAGGTTAGGATTCCATAGCCGCAGGCAGAACAGTTGAAACTGGAGCGGCAGCACGGCCAGGTGGACTGGGGACAGCAAGGAGTCATCATGCCATTGTAGTCCTGAGGCATGGTCCTAGGGCTCAGGTCCTCCGAGAGAGAGAATTAGAGAGAGCGTACTTAAATTCACACAGGACACCGGATAAGACAGAAGAAGTACTCAAGATATAACAAACTGACCCTAGCCCCCCGACACATAAACTACTGCAGCATAAATACTGGAGGCTGAGACAGGAGGGGTCAGGAGACACTGTGGCCCCATCCGATGATTCCCCCGGACAGGGCTAGAGGGATATCTTCAACCACCAACTTACCATCCTGAGACCAGGCTGAGTATAGCCCACAAAGATCTCCGCCACGGGACAACCCAAGGGGGGGCGCCAACCCAGACAGGAAGATCACGTCAGTGACTCAACCCAGCTGATCACAGCTGCAATCCTTATCCCCAAATTCAAAACAACGTGGATGAAGGATGACGCCACAATCAGAATGGGTAAGACAACATGGTTAATTAACAGTATTTATTATTCATAAACAGCTGTGTGTTGTGTACATTTTGACACTTCATAGATTTGAGAACCACCCATTTAAACTACAATCCTGACTTTGTGGTTCAGCCCTGTTGCTTGGTTTATATAGATGGGGGATAGGGATGGATTCATGTAGACTCATATCTACATGATTTCTATTGTCATCCTTGTATTTCAGGAATGGACGACATCAAGGACCACCTGGAAGAACCCTTGCTGCAGCTAGGCGATGGCACCAGTTCATCAGATGAGGACTTCTTCCCTCCTGAGTGGCGCAGCGGTCTAAGGCACTGCATCTCGGTGCTAGAAGTGTCACTACAGACCCTGGTTCGATTCCAGGCTGTATCACAACGGGCAGTGATTGATCGTCTGGGTTAGGGTTTGGTCGGGGTAGCCGTCATTGTAAATAAGAATTTGTTCTTAACTTCCCAGTTGTCTTGAAAGCACCCCAAATCAAAAAAAAAAAATTGGAAAGCATTCCCTCGCCTGCAATGATTGTGTGCGCTGTCATCGACTGTGCCGTCTGACACCAGATTGCTATAACATAAACTCAGCAAAAAAATAAATGTCCCCTTTTCAGGACCCTGTCTTTCAAAGATAATTCATAAAAATCCAAATAACTTCACAGATCTTCATTGTAAAGGGTTTAAACACTGTTTCCCATGCTCGTTCAATGAACCATAAACAATTAATGAATGTCCTGTCTGGTCCAGCGACCGGTGTAACGGTCGTTAAGACACTAACAGCAATTAAGGTCACAGTTATGAAAACTTAGGACACTAAAGAGGCCTTTCTACTGACTCTGAAAACACCAAAAGAAAGAGGCCCAGGGTTCCTGCTCATCTGTGTGAACGTGTCTTAGTTATGCTGCAAGGAGGCATGAGGACTGCAGATGTGGCCAGGGCAATAAATTGCAAAGTCCGTACTGGGAGACGACAAAGACAGACAGGACGGACAGCTGAGGCAGACAACGTCCTCGCAGTGGCAGACAACATGTAACAACACCTGCACAGGATCAGTACATCCAAACATCACACCTGAGGGACAGGTACAGGATGGCAACAACAAATGCCTGAGTGACACCAGGAACGCACAATCCCTCCATCAGTGCTCAGACTGCAATAGGCTGAGAGAGGCTGGAATGAGGGCTTGTAGGCCTGTTGTAAGGCAGGTCCTCACCAGACATCACCGTCAACAACGTCACCTATGGGCACAAACCCACCGTCGCTGGACCAGACAGGACTGGCAAATAGTGCTCTTCACTGACGATTCATGGTTTTGTCTCACCAGAGGTGATGGTCGGATTCACATTTATCGTTGAAGGAATGAGCTTTACACCAAGAAAGTAAAGACACCTTACTTGAAAATGACAAGTAAAAGTCACCCATTAGAATACTACTTGAGTAACAGTCTCAAGTATATTTAATATCAGTTACTTTAAGTATAAAAAGTTAAAGAATGAAACGTAACAGCCGTAAAGCAAAACAGACAGACCTTTTATTTGGTTTGAGCTTTTCTGAAAGGTAACAGTCTTACGGATGCAAGAAGAGCTCAGATTTTTTTAAATGATGAGGATTCTCAAATAGGCAACACTTCAAAAATATATCTTACAGACAAAATAGAATGATGCCTTAATGAAGGAATATAGCCAGTAAACGTAAGCTTACAATCACAGTCACTTTGCTTTAGAAAAAACATGCTATAATAGACCCTATACATAAAATAAAAAAGTACATGTACAGAACTACACACAACCTCACTATAGCAATAAGGACATCACCACTGATGGAACTGTATTAGAAATCAGTGTGTCAGGTCATGCCTTTGTAACAAGGACATCTATAACTGGTGAAGTTTTAAAATAAATGAACAAAACGCATAAGGCATCTGTGTCCTTGCTAGCATTAAGCTGTCATTATTTGAAGTTGAAGGATTTATGGTTCATCTTCAGTAAAAGCTGTTTTTCAAAGTTTATGGAATCTACCCTTGCTCTCCTGGGGCTGAAAACAAGTCCTGCAATGCTGAACAGCCTTTCAAAGCCAGTTGATGCAGGTAAGGGTGTGTTTAGCCTCAGAGACAGCTTACAGACTGCCGAGAAGGACTTGAGCAACTCCATATGATCAGTTGAACAGGCCAGGTATCCGTCCAGCTGTTTGGAGCTTTCTTGTGCTTGAGACGTCTTCATTTATTTTATTTAACTAGGCAAGTCCGTTAAGAAGAAACTAGGTCAATTCATGAGGTCGGAAAGTCGTTCTAGAAACAGTTCGAGAAACATGACAGTGTTTCGGACATTCAAAACAATTTTCTCAGTCTGAGCTTGTTTTTTTCAGAGTTCCCGGGTTGTCTTGAATACTCTTAAGTCAGAGATTTCCAAGTTCCCAGTTGGCATATGACCTAGTCTAACCCTACCTCATTGGTGTCAGGTGATGGAGACTGGAGGGGAAAAATGTGTTCATTTTGGACCATTCTTTGGACAAAACACTTCATTAGAGATTTTTATACTTGGGTGCATTTGTAAATTCACTCTTGCAATTTGCAACAAAAAAAAAAACATTTCTGCCACCTTTCCCTGTTGGTGAATTGTGCAGAACCTACACCCATTTACAGATGCCAACTACCATTAGTGCCTATTAATGAAGGTGTCTTCTTCCTGGGGCCTTTTGCTAAGAGCCCCTACGCTTGCTCTAAACATTGACAATGGTTTTGGAAACATAAAGAACTCATCTTTCATATCAGCAATAAATAATTTTCAACCGAAAGAAGTTTAAATGACTAAACACCTTAATTAATAGGGTTAGTGTCCCCACAAGGCCTTATCTCAAATGTTACAGGGCTTGTTTTCGGAAGACAGACGACCACCTGGGATAATTAGCTATCTAGCGTGCTGCGAACACCTGTGTGTAAGCGTAACTGGGGAGGAATTGTAGTTCATCAACGTGGAGGCCCACAACGTATGGATCTGTGCAAATCTGCTACAGTAAGTATCTTTATTTTAAATAATCTTTCTCTCTGATGTTAAAAATATGGACAGTCGTGGCTAAAGCTAACCGCTGAAAACCCTACGTAGAGAAGGGTTTTTGAGAGCTATGCTGAACCCTACCGCAGCCTGATATTGGACAATTTCTTCGGTTATATCAGTTATATCTGACTTCTTCTAATCTCATTTCATGGATACCCATGCACTACCCTTGTCTTGGTGTGATGTAGTGTAAATGTAGGCCTATGCAACTTTTATTTGCTGTCTCCAGCCAAACTTTGGGGCTCCTCTACAAAGGACAGATTGGAGGTGACATCCAGACAGACCACAGGTAAATATGGAAAATGTTCCCTTCATCCCTTTTCTGGTTCCCAAATAGCACCCTATTTCCTTTATAGTGCACTACTTTTGACCAGGGCCCTGTCAAAAGTATTGCACTATATAGGGAATAGGGGTGCCATTTTGGACAAATGTGTTTATCAATTATGACATAACATGTGGAACGGTTACAGATGAAACGGTTGAGCCAACGTGCGCTAATGTGATTAGCATTATGTTGTAAGTAACAGCAAACTTTCCAGGACATAGACATGTCTTGTATGGGCAGAAACCTTAAATTCTTGTTAATCTAACTGCACTCTCCAGTTTACAGTAGCTATCACAGTGAAACAAATACAATGCTATTGTTTGAGGAGAGTGCACAACAACAACAAAAACTTATCACAGCAACTGGTTCGAAACATTCACCTCTGAAGGTAAATAAAGTACTTACATTCAGTAATCTTGTTCTGATTTGTCATCCTGAGAGTCCCAGAGATTCAAATGTAGGAACTGGGTTCTACAGTTTGAACCCCTGCTGTCTCTGGCTCCACACCACCCCGCCTGGTCATCTAGATGTGTGAAAGTTAGTGTATAAGCTAATGATCCATCATGTAAGACATTCCTGGGAGTGTGTTAACTCACATTTTGTATTACCGTATAATTTTTGTATATTCTCTATAGTTATGTACTTAAATGTGTCAATTGACCAATTCGGCACATTTTGGCAGACTTGATACAAAATATTGTCCTGTATTGCAACGCTTCACTTGATCAATCTAAAACTTTGCACACACATTACTTCCATCTGGTGGCCAAAATCTAAATTGCGCCTAAACTGCAATATTATTTTTTGACCTTTCTCTTGCATTTCAAAGATGATGGGGGAAAAAAAACAATAATCGAAAAAGCATGATTTTTTTGTTTGTATTATCTTTTACCAGATCTAATGTGTTAAATTATCCTACATTAATTTTACATTCCCACACACTTCAAAGTGTTTCCTTTCAAATGGTATCAAGAATATGCATATTCTTGCTTCAGCTCCTGAGCTAAAGGTAGTTAGATTTGGGTATGTCATTTTAGGCTCCGATCCGATCCTAAAGAGGATTTATTAAGAACGATAAGAACTTCTTTAGAGGGTATGAGTGGTGGCTGATGAGAGAAGCCAAGAAATTGAATCACAACATCATGCTCCTAACTGAGCCAAATTACACATGATCTCTTTGTGGAGCTGGTGCTTAAGTGTTAAGTTGACTCATCTCACTTGGCAAAAACTGGTTGAATCAAAGTTGATTTCATGTAATTTCTACCCCCAAAATCTGTGATGACATTCAATCAACATTGAATCAACTGACTGGATTAGTTGACAAGTCAACCAAATGTAAATCAAAACTAGACGAACTGACGTCAGTGCCTAGTGAGATGATGTATACTGTTCAGATGGTTAAATAGAGCTGAAATTGGAAGTTTACATACAGTACACTTACGTTGAAGTCATTAAAACTCATTTTTCAACCACTCCACAAATGTCTTGTTATTTAACAAACTATAGTTTTGGCAAGTCTGTTAGGACATCTACTTTGTGCATGTACTTTTTCCAACAATTGTTTAGACAGATTATTTAACTTATAATTCGCTGTATCACAATTCCAGTGGGTCAGAAGTTTACATACACTAAGTTAACTGTGCCTTTAAACAGCTTGGAAAATTAAAGAAAATTATGTCATGGCTTTAGAAGCTTCTGATAGGCTAATTGACATTATTTGAGTCAAATGGAGGTGTACCTGTGAGATGTATTTCAAGGCCTACCTTCAAACTCAGTGCCTCTTTTCTTGACATCATGGGAAAATAAAAAGAAATCAGCCAAGACCTCAGAAAAACAATTGTAGACTTCCACAAGTCTGGTTCATCCTTGGGAGCAATTTCCAAATGCCTGAAGGTACCACATTCATCTATACAAACAATGGTACGCAAGTATAAACACCATGGGACCACGCAGCCGTCATACCGCTCAGGAAGGAGATGCGTTCTGTCTCCTAGCGATCAACGTACTTTGGTGCCAAAAGTGCAAATCAATCCCAGAACAACAGCGAAGGACTTTGTGAAGATCCTGGAGGAAACAGGTGCAAAAGTATCTATATCCACAGTAAAACGAGTCCTATATCGACATAACCTGAAAGACCGCTCAGCAAGGAAGAAGACACTGCTCCAAAACCGCCATAAAAAAGCCAGACTATGGTTTGCAACTGCACATGGGGACAAAAATCGACAATGACCCCAAGCATACTTCCAAAGTTGTAGCAAAATGGCTTAAGGACAACAAAGTCAAGGTATTGGAGTGGCCATCACAAAGCCCTGACCTCAATCCTATAGAAAATTTGTGGGCAGAACTGAAAAAGCGTGTGTGAGCAAGGAGGCCTACAAACCTGACTCAGTTACACGAGCTCTGTCAGGAAGAATGGGCAAAAATTCACCCAACTTATTGTGGGAAGTTTGTGGAAGGCTACCCAAAACATTTGACCCAAGTTAAACAATTTAAAGGCCATACTACCAAATAATAATTGAGTGTATGTAAACTTCTGACCCACTGGGAATGTGATGAAAGAAATAAAAGCTAAAATAAATAATTCTCTACTATTATTATGACATTTCACATTCTTAAAATAAAGTGGTGATCCTAACTGACCTAAGACAGGGAATTTTTACTAGGATTAAATGTCACGAATTGTGAAAACTGAGTTTAAATGTAGTTGGCTAAGGTGTATGTAAACTTCCGACTTTAACTGTACATTTGATATGAATGCTCCCTAGCTCAGTTAGCGTCTGTGATTACACAGATAGCTGTACATTTTTTAATTTGTGGTGCAACTCATTCAAAATGGATTCTCTCAGCATAAGGCAGTCCAAAATAAATAAGTACTCTGTTTTGACCTCTTAGGAAATAGTTCAGAGGCCATTGACAGGGGTTTCTCTGCTGATGTGTACGTCTACCTTTTGGAGGGTTGTGGGAAACAGGGTTCCCCATGTCTTATGAAATCTCTTAGCTTTGTTGAGTGGCGTGTGTAACTCTGGGTGAATGGGGTCAGTGAGCCTTGTGTTGGTGCCCTCATCTTGAAGCAATTTCAGTGGAGCTGATAGCCAAGAGCTCTATCAAAGAGCTCCTCAGCCCAAGGATAGGAGGGGAGGCTCAGGCTACTGTTCACCAGTAGCGATTAGATGATTGAGTTACAATGAGCCTGTCGTGATTGCAAACTCAGCCAACGATCTTGCTGATGAGCATAATTTTGGAACCATCAGACATTTGAGACCCCGATGCACAGTAGTTTTAGTTTGGAATGCTCAGTTAAAACAACCAACGTTTGTGACAAATCAAGAGACTTAAGTGGAATGAAATTGCAGCTTTATTCTGACCTGGACAGATGGTCTCGCACCATGAGAATAGACATTTACACAGACACTGACGCATGGAATGGGTCTCAGTCCATCAGCATTTGCTCATTGACTGAACATTCCAAATTACCATGGCAATTATGCATCACAATAGTAATTATCATTCTATGCTTTCCAGGCCCAACATGGACAGTAAAGTAGCCTGGGGGCTACACTTCTGATGGGTCTAACAATTGTATTAGGCTACTTTATCTAAAAGTGAGAGTGTAAACCCCAGCTGTTGTTATTCTTTCCCCAGGGAAGGACCATCCACCATATGGGAATCATTATATGGCCAATGGAAATGAATGTGAACGACCAACAATGAAGCATGGTTTGACTGTTTTACTGTTCAATAGTCATGGTGTGCTGAATGTTTCAATGCTGAACAACCATACATCCTAGGAGTACCGAAAATTAGAACCGAGCATTGAAAAAGGTCCTTTCATAACTCAGCCCCCTGGTCTTGGAATTCCCTCAAAGCCAACCTAAAAGTCCAGGACCTGGTGTCCCTGGAGGAGTTCAAAGGACAAATAGATGAACAGGTTGTTGAGACATGTAGTTTTTAGCTCACTAGTTTGCTTTGCCTTATGTAAGGATGCATGTTTTATTTCACACACACGGTAGGCCGTCATTGCAAAATAAGAATTTATTCTTGACTGACTTGCCTAGTTAAATAAAATAATATTTTTTTTCTGCTGTTGTATTTGTGCTGTTGTCTGTGTTGTCCGTTTTGTCTTACATAGTTTTTAGTTTTAGTTTTTTAAATCCCAGCCCCAATCCCCACAGGAGGCTATTTGCCTCATCACAGGCCATCATTGAATAAGAATTTGTTAATTGACTAGCCTGGTTAAATAAAATCCTCCCAACGGCCAGCGTCCCTGCACAGAGTGAGGGGATCCTCCCAACGGCCAGCGTCCCTGCACAGAGTGAGGGGATCCTCCCAACGGCCAGCGTCCCTGCACAGAGGGAGGGGATCCTCCCAATGGCCAGCGTCCCTGCACAGAGGGAGGGGATCATCCCAACGGCCAGCGTCCCTGCACAGAGGGAGGGGATCCTCCCCACGGCCAGCGTCCCTGCACAGAGGGAGGGGATCCTCCCCACAGCCAGCGTCCCTGCACAGAGGGAGGGGATCCTCCCAACGGCCAGCGTCCCTGCACAGAGGGAGGGGATCCACCCAACGGCCAGCGTCCCTGCACAGAGGGAGGGGATCCTCCTAACGGCCAGCGTCCCTGCACAGAGTGAGGGGATCCTCCCCACGGCCAGCGTCCCTGCACAGAGTGAGGGGATCCTCCCAACGGCCAGCGTCCCTGCACAGAGGGAGGGGATCCTCCCCACGGCCAGCGTCCCTGCACAGAGGGAGGGGATCCTCCCCACGGCCAGCGTCCCTGCACAGAGGGAGGGGATCCTCCCAACGGCCAGCGTCCCTGCACAGAGGGAGGGGATCCTCCCAACGGCCAGTGTCCCTGCACAGAGGGAGGGGATCCTCCCAACTGCCAGCGTCCCTGCACAGAGGGAGGGGATCCTCCCAACGGCCAGCGTCCCTGCACAGTGTGAGGGGATCCTCCCAACGGCCAGCGTCCCTGCACAGAGGGAGGGGATCCTCCCCACAGCCAGCGTCCCTGCACAGAGGGAGGGGATCCTCCCAACGGCCAGCGTCCCTGCACAGAGGGAGGGGATCCTCCCAACGGCCAGCGTCCCTGCACAGAGTGAGGGGATCCTTCCCAACGGCCAGCATCCCTGCACAGAGTGAGGGGATCCTTCCCAACGGCCAGCGTCCCTGCACAGAGGGAGGGGACTCTCCCCACAGCCAGCGTCCCTGTGAAGAATGAAAACAATCCTCCACAACCACCTCCCATCATCCCCATGGTGGCACCAGAGGCCAACCCTCAGAGCCAGACTTGCAGTTGCCTGGTGTCTCAGCCTGAGATGCCTGCTGGCTCAGCTGGGTCTTTGGGATTGGAAAGGTTAATGAGGTTCATCTACCTGAGGATAGAGGCAAATCTGTCTGGAAGCTGTTATTTATACTATTTATATAAACAATTGAGTGGATTAATATTTTTATATGCGGTTGATTTACATTGTTATTGTCTTCTTCCTTAGATTGACTGGGATCCAAAACTGAGCCCGTGTCTGAGGTATACACTTAAATTCAATTAAATTCAAAGCAGTGAATGACTGTTGTATTTCAACTGTGAGAATGGTACTAAGAATTGAAAAACAAGCTTGCACCACCACCTCCACCGATGCGGATGTATGGATATCAGGGTTCCCCTGATAGTCTCCCCAAAGGAATGAATCCTTACTATATGAAAGATGCTTTATCTCCAAGACTGTACCAAGGCTGCATATCTGAACCCTGCCGGCACTTGCTATAGCTTACAATATGGCAATTAAGGTCAAAGTGATTAAACTGCTAAGTACTTTTTGTGGGATAGGAAAAAAAACAGGATTAATATGTAGAAGATGTGCTCACCAAGGGATGTAGGAGGCTTGGCTTTACCAGATGTTAAATAGTCCAATTTACCATTTGAAATGGCTAAATTGGTGAAGCATTGGGACAAAATGGGTGCTGGCTTGGATTGGATAACAATAGAACGGGAACTAAGTTATCCTTCCACCCCTGTTGATACTCTGTTACATAGTCTTACAGGGCAGAGGTCTGTTGATACTCTGTTACATAGTCTTACAGGGGAGAGGTCTGTTGATACTCTGTTACATAGTCTTACAGGGCAGAGGTCTGTTGATACTCTGATACATAGTCTTATAGGGCAGAGGTCTGTTGATACTCTGTTACATAGTCTTACAGGGCAGAGGTCTGTTGATACTCTGTTACATAGTCTTACAGGGCAGAGGTCTGTTGATACTCTGTTACAGTCTTACAGGGCAGAGGTCTGTTGATACTCTGTTACATAGTCTTACAGGGCAGAGGTCTGTTGATACTCTGTTACATAGTCTTATAGGGCAGAGGTCTGTTGATACTCTGTTACATAATCTTATAGGGCAGAGGTCTGTTGATACTCTGTTACATAGTCTTATAGGGCAGAGGTCTGTTGATACTCTGTTACATAATCTTATAGGGCAGAGGTCTGTTTATACTCTGTTACATAGTCTTACAGGGCAGAGGTCTGTTGATACTCTGTTACATAGTCTTACAGGGCAGAGGTCTGTTGATACTCTGTTACACAGTCTTACAGGGCAGAGGTCTGTTGATACTCTGTTACAGTCTTACAGGGCAGAGGTCTGTTGATACTCTGTTACATAGTCTTACAGGGCAGAGGTCTGTTGATACTCTGTTACATAGTCTTACAGGGCAGAGGTCTGTTGATACTCTGTTACATAGTCTTACAGGGCAGAGGTCTGTTGATACTCTGTTACATAGTCTTACAGGGCAGAGGTCTGTTGATACTCTGTTACAGTCTTACAGGGCAGAGGTCTGTTGATACTCTGTTACATAGTCTTACAGGGCAGAGGTCTGTTGATACTCTGTTACAGTCTTACAGGGCAGAGGTCTGTTGATACTCTGTTACAGTCTTACAGGGCAGAGGTCTGTTGATACTCTGTTACCTAGTCTTATAGGGCAGAGGTCTGTTGATACTCTGTTACATAGTCTTATAGGGCAGAGGTCTGTTGATACTCTGTTACATAGTCTTACAGGGCAGAGGTCTGTTGATACTCTGTTACAGTCTTACAGGGCAGAGGTCTGTTGATACTCTGTTACATAGTCTTACAGGGCAGAGGTCTGTTGATACTCTGTTACAGTCTTACAGGGCAGAGGTCTGTTGATACTCTGTTACAGTCTTACAGGGCAGAGGTCTGTTGATACTCTGTTACCTAGTCTTATAGGGCAGAGGTCTGTTGATACTCTGTTACATAGTCTTATAGGGCAGAGGTCTGTTGATACTCTGTTACATAGTCTTATAGGGCAGAGGTCTGTTGATACTCTGTTACAGTCTTACAGGGCAGAGGTCTGTTGATACTCTGTTACATAGTCTTATAGGGCAGAGGTCTGTTGATACTCTGTTACATAGTCTTATAGGGCAGAGGTCTGTTGATACTCTGTTACATAGTCTTATAGGGCAGAGGTCTGTTGATACTCTGTTACATAATCTTATAGGGCAGAGGTCTGTTGATACTCTGTTACATAGTCTTACAGGGCAGAGGTCTGTTGATACTCTGTTACATAGTCTTACAGGGCAGAGGTCTGTTGATACTCTGTTACACAGTCTTACAGGGCAGAGGTCTGTTGATACTCTGTTACAGTCTTACAGGGCAGAGGTCTGTTGATACTCTGTTACATAGTCTTACAGGGCAGAGGTCTGTTGATACTCTGTTACATAGTCTTACAGGGCAGAGGTCTGTTGATACTCTGTTACATAGTCTTACAGGGCAGAGGTCTGTTGATACTCTGTTACACAGTCTTACAGGGCAGAGGTCTGTTGATACTCTGTTACAGTCTTACAGGGCAGAGGTCTGTTGATACTCTGTTACATAGTCTTACAGGGCAGAGGTCTGTTGATACTCTGTTACATAGTCTTACAGGGCAGAGGTCTGTTGATACTCTGTTACATAGTCTTACAGGGCAGAGGTCTGTTGATACTCTGTTACATAGTCTTACAGGGCAGAGGTCTGTTGATACTCTGTTACAGTCTTACAGGGCAGAGGTCTGTTGATACTCTGTTACATAGTCTTACAGGGCAGAGGTCTGTTGATACTCTGTTACAGTCTTACAGGGCAGAGGTCTGTTGATACTCTGTTACAGTCTTACAGGGCAGAGGTCTGTTGATACTCTGTTACCTAGTCTTATAGGGCAGAGGTCTGTTGATACTCTGTTACATAGTCTTATAGGGCAGAGGTCTGTTGATACTCTGTTACATAGTCTTATAGGGCAGAGGTCTGTTGATACTCTGTTACAGTCTTACAGGGCAGAGGTCTGTTGATACTCTGTTACATAGTCTTATAGGGCAGAGGTCTGTTGATACTCTGTTACATAGTCTTATAGGGCAGAGGTCTGTTGATACTCTGTTACATAGTCTTATAGGGCAGAGGTCTGTTGATACCATGTTACATAATCTTATAGGGCAGAGGTCTGTTGATACTCTGTTACATAGTCTTACAGGGCAGAGGTCTGTTGATACTCTGTTACATAGTCTTACAGGGCAGAGGTCTGTTGATACTCTGTTACACAGTCTTACAGGGCAGAGGTCTGTTGATACTCTGTTACAGTCTTACAGGGCAGAGGTCTGTTGATACTCTGTTACATAGTCTTACAGGGCAGAGGTCTGTTGATACTCTGTTACATAGTCTTACAGGGCAGAGGTCTGTTGATACTCTGTTACATAGTCTTACAGGGCAGAGGTCTGTTGATACTCTGTTACATAGTCTTACAGGGCAGAGGTCTGTTGATACTCTGTTACATAGTCTTACAGGGCAGAGGTCTGTTGATACTCTGTTACATAGTCTTACAGGGCAGAGGTCTGTTGATACTCTGTTACATAGTCTTACAGGGCAGAGGTCTGTTGATACTCTGTTACATAGTCTTACAGGGCAGAGGTCTGTTGATACTCTGTTACAGTCTTACAGGGCAGAGGTCTGTTGATACTCTGTTACATAGTCTTACAGGGCAGAGGTCTGTTGATACTCTGTTACAGTCTTACAGGGCAGAGGTCTGTTGATACTCTGTTACATAGTCTTATAGGGCAGAGGTCTGTTGATACTCTGTTACATAGTCTTATAGGGCAGAGGTCTGTTGATACTCTGTTACATAGTCTTATAGGGCAGAGGTCTGTTGATACTCTGTTACAGTCTTACAGGGCAGAGGTCTGTTGATACTCTGTTACATAGTCTTATAGGGCAGAGGTCTGTTGATACTCTGTTACATAGTCTTACAGGGCAGAGGTCTGTTGATACTCTGTTACATAGTCTTACAGGGCAGAGGTCTGTTGATACTCTGTTACAGTCTTACAGGGCAGAGGTCTGTTGATACTCTGTTACATAGTCTTACAGGGCAGAGGTCTGTTGATACTCTGTTACATAGTCTTACAGGGCAGAGGTCTGTTGATACTCTGTTACAGTCTTACAGGGCAGAGGTCTGTTGATACTCTGTTACATAGTCTTATAGGGCAGAGGTCTGTTGATACTCTGTTACATAGTCTTACAGGGCAGAGGTCTGTTGATACTCTGTTACAGTCTTACAGGGCAGAGGTCTGTTGATACTCTGTTACATAGTCTTACAGGGCAGAGGTCTGTTGATACTCTGTTACAGTCTTACAGGGCAGAGGTCTGTTGATACTCTGTTACAGTCTTACAGGGCAGAGGTCTGTTGATACTCTGTTACATAGTCTTATAGGGCAGAGGTCTGTTGATACTCTGTTACATAGTCTTATAGGGCAGAGGTCTGTTGATACTCTGTTACATAGTCTTACAGGGCAGAGGTCTGTTGATACTCTGTTACAGTCTTACAGGGCAGAGGTCTGTTGATACTCTGTTACATAGTCTTATAGGGCAGAGGTCTGTTGATACTCTGTTACATAGTCTTACAGGGCAGAGGTCTGTTGATACTCTGTTACATAGTCTTACAGGGCAGAGGTCTGTTGATACTCTGTTACAGTCTTACAGGGCAGAGGTCTGTTGATACTCTGTTACATAGTCTTACAGGGCAGAGGTCTGTTGATACTCTGTTACAGTCTTACAAGGCAGAGGTCTGTTGATACTCTGTTACATAGTCTTACAGGGCAGAGGTCTGTTGATACTCTGTTACATAGTCTTACAGGGCAGAGGTCTGTTGATACTCTGTTACATAGTCTTACAGGGCAGAGGTCTGTTGATACTCTGTTACAGTCTTATAGGGCAGAGGTCTGTTGATACTCTGTTACATAGTCTTACAGGGCAGAGGTCTGTTGATACTCTGTTACAGTCTTACAGGGCAGAGGTCTGTTGATACTCTGTTACATAGTCTTACAGGGCAGAGGTCTGTTGATACTCTGTTACATAGTCTTACAGGGCAGAGGTCTGTTGATACTCTGTTACATAGTCTTACAGGGGAGAGGTCTGTTGATACTCTGTTACATAGTCTTACAGGGCAGAGGTCTGTTGATACTCTGTTACACAGTCTTACAGGGCAGAGGTCTGTTGATACTCTGTTACAGTCTTACAGGGCAGAGGTCTGTTGATACTCTGTTACATAGTCTTACAGGGCAGAGGTCTGTTGATACTCTGTTACATAGTCTTACAGGGCAGAGGTCTGTTGATACTCTGTTACATAGTCTTACAGGGCAGAGGTCTGTTGATACTCTGTTACATAGTCTTACAGGGCAGAGGTCTGTTGATACTCTGTTACATAGTCTTACAGGGCAGAGGTCTGTTGATACTCTGTTACATAGTCTTACAGGGCAGAGGTCTGTTGATACTCTGTTACATAGTCTTACAGGGCAGAGGTCTGTTGATACTCTGTTACATAGTCTTACAGGGCAGAGGTCTGTTGATACTCTGTTACAGTCTTACAGGACAGAGGTCTGTTGATACTCTGTTACATAGTCTTACAGGGCAGAGGTCTGTTGATACTCTGTTACAGTCTTACAGGGCAGAGGTCTGTTGATACTCTGTTACATAGTCTTACAGGGCAGAGGTCTGTTGATACTCTGTTACACAGTCTTACAGGGCAGAGGTCTGTTGATACTCTGTTACAGTCTTACAGGGCAGAGGTCTGTTGATACTCTGTTACATAGTCTTACAGGGCAGAGGTCTGTTGATACTCTGTTACACAGTCTTACAGGGCAGAGGTCTGTTGATACTCTGTTACATAGTCTTACAGGGCAGAGGTCTGTTGATACTCTGTTACATAGTCTTACAGGGCAGAGGTCTGTTGATACTCTGTTACATAGTCTTACAGGGCAGAGGTCTGTTGATACTCTGTTACATAGTCTTACAGGGCAGAGGTCTGTTGATACTCTGTTACAGTCTTACAGGGCAGAGGTCTGTTGATACTCTGTTACATAGTCTTACAGGGCAGAGGTCTGTTGATACTCTGTTACACAGTCTTACAGGGCAGAGGTCTGTTGATACTCTGTTACAGTCTTACAGGGCAGAGGTCTGTTGATACTCTGTTACATAGTCTTACAGGGCAGAGGTCTGTTGATACTCTGTTACACAGTCTTACAGGGCAGAGGTCTGTTGATACTCTGTTACAGTCTTACAGGGCAGAGGTCTGTTGATACTCTGTTACAGTCTTACAGGGCAGAGGTCTGTTGATACTCTGTTACATAGTCTTACAGGGCAGAGGTCTGTTGATACTCTGTTACATAGTCCTTACAGGGCAGAGGTCTGTTGATACTCTGTTACATAGTCTTACAGGGGAGAGGTCTGTTGATACTCTGTTACATAGTCTTACAGGGCAGAGGTCTGTTGATACTCTGTTACATAGTCTTACAGGGCAGAGGTCTGTTGATACTCTGTTACAGTCTTACAGGGCAGAGGTCTGTTGATACTCTGTTACATAGTCTTACAGGGCAGAGGTCTGTTGATACTCTGTTACACAGTCTTACAGGGCAGAGGTCTGTTGATACTCTGTTACAGTCTTACAGGGCAGAGGTCTGTTGATACTCTGTTACATAGTCTTACAGGGCAGAGGTCTGTTGATACTCTGTTACACAGTCTTACAGGGCAGAGGTCTGTTGATACTCTGTTACAGTCTTACAGGGCAGAGGTCTGTTGATACTCTGTTACATAGTCTTACAGGGCAGAGGTCTGTTGATACTCTGTTACATAGTCTTACAGGGCAGAGGTCTGTTGATACTCTGTTACAGTCTTACAGGGCAGAGGTCTGTTGATACTCTGTTACATAGTCTTACAGGGCAGAGGTCTGTTGATACTCTGTTACAGTCTTACAGGGCAGAGGTCTGTTGATACTCTGTTACATAGTCTTACAGGGCAGAGGTCTGTTGATACTCTGTTACACAGTCTTACAGGGCAGAGGTCTGTTGATACTCTGTTACAGTCTTACAGGGCAGAGGTCTGTTGATACTCTGTTACATAGTCTTACAGGGCAGAGGTCTGTTGATACTCTGTTACATAGTCTTATAGGGCAGAGGTCTGTTGATACTCTGTTACATAGTCTTACAGGGCAGAGGTCTGTTGATACTCTGTTACATAGTCTTACAGGGCAGAGGTCTGTTGATACTCTGTTACAGTCTTACAGGGCAGAGGTCTGTTGATACTCTGTTACATAGTCTTACAGGGCAGAGGTCTGTTGATACTCTGTTACACAGTCTTACAGGGCAGAGGTCTGTTGATACTCTGTTACAGTCTTACAGGGCAGAGGTCTGTTGATACTCTGTTACATAGTCTTACAGGGCAGAGGTCTGTTGATACTCTGTTACACAGTCTTACAGGGCAGAGGTCTGTTGATACTCTGTTACGGTCTTACAGGGCAGAGGTCTGTTGATACTCTGTTACATAGTCTTACAGGGCAGAGGTCTGTTGATACTCTGTTACATAGTCTTACAGGGCAGAGGTCTGTTGATACTCTGTTACATAGTCTTACAGGGCAGAGGTCTGTTGATACTCTGTTACACAGTCTTACAGGGCAGAGGTCTGTTGATACTCTGTTACAGTCTTACAGGGCAGAGGTCTGTTGATACTCTGTTACATAGTCTTACAGGGCAGAGGTCTGTTGATACTCTGTTACACAGTCTTACAGGGCAGAGGTCTGTTGATACTCTGTTACAGTCTTACAGGGCAGAGGTCTGTTGATACTCTGTTACATAGTCTTACAGGGCAGAGGTCTGTTGATACTCTGTTACATAGTCTTACAGGGCAGAGGTCTGTTGATACTCTGTTACAGTCTTACAGGGCAGAGGTCTGTTGATACTCTGTTACATAGTCTTACAGGGCAGAGGTCTGTTGATACTCTGTTACAGTCTTACAGGGCAGAGGTCTGTTGATACTCTGTTACATAGTCTTACAGGGCAGAGGTCTGTTGATACTCTGTTACACAGTCTTACAGGGCAGAGGTCTGTTGATACTCTGTTACAGTCTTACAGGGCAGAGGTCTGTTGATACTCTGTTACATAGTCTTACAGGGCAGAGGTCTGTTGATACTCTGTTACATAGTCTTATAGGGCAGAGGTCTGTTGATACTCTGTTACATAGTCTTACAGGGCAGAGGTCTGTTGATACTCTGTTACATAGTCTTACAGGGCAGAGGTCTGTTGATACTCTGTTACAGTCTTACAGGGCAGAGGTCTGTTGATACTCTGTTACATAGTCTTACAGGGCAGAGGTCTGTTGATACTCTGTTACACAGTCTTACAGGGCAGAGGTCTGTTGATACTCTGTTACAGTCTTACAGGGCAGAGGTCTGTTGATACTCTGTTACATAGTCTTACAGGGCAGAGGTCTGTTGATACTCTGTTACACAGTCTTACAGGGCAGAGGTCTGTTGATACTCTGTTACGGTCTTACAGGGCAGAGGTCTGTTGATACTCTGTTACATAGTCTTACAGGGCAGAGGTCTGTTGATACTCTGTTACATAGTCTTACAGGGCAGAGGTCTGTTGATACTCTGTTACATAGTCTTACAGGGGAGAGGTCTGTTGATACTCTGTTACATAGTCTTACAGGGCAGAGGTCTGTTGATACTCTGTTACATAGTCTTACAGGGCAGAGGTCTGTTGATACTCTGTTACAGTCTTACAGGGCAGAGGTCTGTTGATACTCTGTTACATAGTCTTACAGGGCAGAGGTCTGTTGATACTCTGTTACATAGTCTTACAGGGCAGAGGTCTGTTGATACTCTGTTACATAGTCTTACAGGGCAGAGGTCTGTTGATACTCCGTTACATAGTCTTACAGGGCAGAGGTCTGTTGATACTCTGTTACAGTCTTATAGGGCAGAGGTCTGTTGACACTCTGTTACAGTCTTACAGGGCAGAGGTCTGTTGATACTCTGTTACATAGTCTTACAGGGCAGAGGTCTGTTGATACTCTGTTACAGTCTTACAGGGCAGAGGTCTGTTGATACTCTGTTACATAGTCTTACAGGGCAGAGGTCTGTTGATACTCTGTTACAGTCTTACAGGGCAGAGGTCTGTTGATACTCTGTTACATAGTCTTACAGGGCAGAGGTCTGTTGATACTCTGTTACACAGTCTTACAGGCAGAGGTCTGTTGATACTCTGTTACAGTCTTACAGGGCAGAGGTCTGTTGATACTCTGTTACATAGTCTTACAGGGCAGAGGTCTGTTGATACTCTGTTACATAGTCTTATAGGGCAGAGGTCTGTTGATACTCTGTTACATAGTCTTACAGGGCAGAGGTCTGTTGATACTCTGTTACATAGTCTTACAGGGCAGAGGTCTGTTGATACTCTGTTACAGTCTTACAGGGCAGAGGTCTGTTGATACTCTGTTACATAGTCTTACAGGGCAGAGGTCTGTTGATACTCTGTTACACAGTCTTACAGGGCAGAGGTCTGTTGATACTCTGTTACAGTCTTACAGGGCAGAGGTCTGTTGATACTCTGTTACATAGTCTTACAGGGCAGAGGTCTGTTGATACTCTGTTACACAGTCTTACAGGGCAGAGGTCTGTTGATACTCTGTTACGGTCTTACAGGGCAGAGGTCTGTTGATACTCTGTTACATAGTCTTACAGGGCAGAGGTCTGTTGATACTCTGTTACATAGTCTTACAGGGCAGAGGTCTGTTGATACTCTGTTACATAGTCTTACAGGGGAGAGGTCTGTTGATACTCTGTTACATAGTCTTACAGGGCAGAGGTCTGTTGATACTCTGTTACATAGTCTTACAGGGCAGAGGTCTGTTGATACTCTGTTACAGTCTTACAGGGCAGAGGTCTGTTTGATACTCTGTTACATAGTCTTACAGGGCAGAGGTCTGTTGATACTCTGTTTACATAGTCTTACAGGGCAGAGGTCTGTTGATACTCTGTTACATAGTCTTACAGGGCAGAGGTCTGTTGATACTCCGTTACATAGTCTTACAGGGCAGAGGTCTGTTGATACTCTGTTACAGTCTTATAGGGCAGAGGTCTGTTGACACTCTGTTACAGTCTTACAGGGCAGAGGTCTGTTGATACTCTGTTACATAGTCTTACAGGGCAGAGGTCTGTTGATACTCTGTTACAGTCTTACAGGGCAGAGGTCTGTTGATACTCTGTTACATAGTCTTACAGGGCAGAGGTCTGTTGATACTCTGTTACATAGTCTTACAGGGCAGAGGTCTGTTGATACTCTGTTACATAGTCTTACAGGGCAGAGGTCTGTTGATACTCTGTTACAGTCTTACAGGGCAGAGGTCTGTTGATACTCTGTTACATAGTCTTACAGGGCAGAGGTCTGTTGATACTCTGTTACATAGCCTTACAGGGCAGAGGTCTGTTGATACTCTGTTACAGTCTTACAGGGCAGAGGTCTGTTGATACTCTGTTACATAGTCTTACAGGGCAGAGGTCTGTTGATACTCTGTTACAGTCTTACAGGGCAGAGGTCTGTTGATACTCTGTTACAGTCTTACAGGGCAGAGGTCTGTTGATACTCTGTTACATAGTCTTATAGGGCAGAGGTCTGTTGATACTCTGTTACATAGTCTTATAGGGCAGAGGTCTGTTGATACTCTGTTACATAGTCTTACAGGGCAGAGGTCTGTTGATACTCTGTTACAGTCTTACAGGGCAGAGGTCTGTTGATACTCTGTTACATTGTCTTATAGGGCAGAGGTCTGTTGATACTCTGTTACATAGTCTTACAGGGCAGAGGTCTGTTGATACTCTGTTACATAGTCTTACAGGGCAGAGGTCTGTTGATACTCTGTTACAGTCTTACAGGGCAGAGGTCTGTTGATACTCTGTTACATAGTCTTACAGGGCAGAGGTCTGTTGATACTCTGTTACAGTCTTACAGGGCAGAGGTCTGTTGATACTCTGTTACATAGTCTTACAGGGCAGAGGTCTGTTGATACTCTGTTACAGTCTTACAGGGCAGAGGTCTGTTGATACTCTGTTACAGTCTTACAGGGCAGAGGTCTGTTGATACTCTGTTACATAGTCTTATAGGGCAGAGGTCTGTTGATACTCTGTTACATAGTCTTATAGGGCAGAGGTCTGTTGATACTCTGTTACATAGTCTTATAGGGCAGAGGTCTGTTGATACTCTGTTACAGTCTTACAGGGCAGAGGTCTGTTGATACTCTGTTACATAGTCTTATAGGGCAGAGGTCTGTTGATACTCTGTTACATAGTCTTATAGGGCAGAGGTCTGTTGATACTCTGTTACATAATCTTATAGGGCAGAGGTCTGTTTATACTCTGTTACATAGTCTTACAGGGCAGAGGTCTGTTGATACTCTGTTACATAGTCTTACAGGGCAGAGGTCTGTTGATACTCTGTTACACAGTCTTACAGGGCAGAGGTCTGTTGATACTCTGTTACAGTCTTACAGGGCAGAGGTCTGTTGATACTCTGTTACATAGTCTTACAGGGCAGAGGTCTGTTGATACTCTGTTACAGTCTTACAGGGCAGAGGTCTGTTGATACTCTGTTACAGTCTTACAGGGCAGAGGTCTGTTGATACTCTGTTACCTAGTCTTATAGGGCAGAGGTCTGTTGATACTCTGTTACATAGTCTTATAGGGCAGAGGTCTGTTGATACTCTGTTACATAGTCTTATAGGGCAGAGGTCTGTTGATACTCTGTTACAGTCTTACAGGGCAGAGGTCTGTTGATACTCTGTTATATAGTCTTATAGGGCAGAGGTCTGTTGATACTCTGTTACATAGTCTTATAGGGCAGAGGTCTGTTGATACTCTGTTACATAGTCTTATAGGGCAGAGGTCTGTTGATACTCTGTTACATAATCTTATAGGGCAGAGGTCTGTTGATACTCTGTTACATAGTCTTACAGGGCAGAGGTCTGTTGATACTCTGTTACATAGTCTTACAGGGCAGAGGTCTGTTGATACTCTGTTACACAGTCTTACAGGGCAGAGGTCTGTTGATACTCTGTTACAGTCTTACAGGGCAGAGGTCTGTTGATACTCTGTTACATAGACTTACAGGGCAGAGGTCTGTTGATACTCTGTTACATAGTCTTACAGGGCAGAGGTCTGTTGATACTCTGTTACATAGTCTTACAGGGCAGAGGTCTGTTGATACTCTGTTACAGTCTTACAGGGCAGAGGTCTGTTGATACTCTGTTACATAGTCTTACAGGGCAGAGGTCTGTTGATACTCTGTTACATAGTCTTACAGGGCAGAGGTCTGTTGATACTCTGTTACAGTCTTACAGGGCAGAGGTCTGTTGATACTCTGTTACAGTCTTACAGGGCAGAGGTCTGTTGATACTCTGTTACATAGTCTTATAGGGCAGAGGTCTGTTGATACTCTGTTACATAGTCTTATAGGGCAGAGGTCTGTTGATACTCTGTTACATAGTCTTATAGGGCAGAGGTCTGTTGATACTCTGTTACAGTCTTACAGGGCAGAGGTCTGTTGATACTCTGTTACATAGTCTTATAGGGCAGAGGTCTGTTGATACTCTGTTACATAGTCTTATAGGGCAGAGGTCTGTTGATACTCTGTTACATAGTCTTATAGGGCAGAGGTCTGTTGATACTCTGTTACAGTCTTACAGGGCAGAGGTCTGTTGATACTCTGTTATATAGTCTTATAGGGCAGAGGTCTGTTGATACTCTGTTACATAGTCTTATAGGGCAGAGGTCTGTTGATACTCTGTTACATAGTCTTATAGGGCAGAGGTCTGTTGATACTCTGTTACATAATCTTATAGGGCAGAGGTCTGTTGATACTCTGTTACATAATCTTACAGGGCAGAGGTCTGTTGATACTCTGTTACAGTCTTACAGGGCAGAGGTCTGTTGATACTCTGTTACAGTCTTACAGGGCAGAGGTCTGTTGATACTCTGTTACCTAGTCTTATAGGGCAGAGGTCTGTTGATACTCTGTTACATAGTCTTATAGGGCAGAGGTCTGTTGATACTCTGTTACATAGTCTTATAGGGCAGAGGTCTGTTGATACTCTGTTACAGTCTTACAGGGCAGAGGTCTGTTGATACTCTGTTATATAGTCTTATAGGGCAGAGGTCTGTTGATACTCTGTTACATAGTCTTATAGGGCAGAGGTCTGTTGATACTCTGTTACATAGTCTTATAGGGCAGAGGTCTGTTTGATACTCTGTTACATAATCTTATAGGGCAGAGGTCTGTTGATACTCTGTTACATAGTCTTACAGGGCAGAGGTCTGTTGATACTCTGTTACATAGTCTTACAGGGCAGAGGTCTGTTGATACTCTGTTACACAGTCTTACAGGGCAGAGGTCTGTTGATACTCTGTTACAGTCTTACAGGGCAGAGGTCTGTTGATACTCTGTTACATAGACTTACAGGGCAGAGGTCTGTTGATACTCTGTTACATAGTCTTACAGGGCAGAGGTCTGTTGATACTCTGTTACATAGTCTTACAGGGCAGAGGTCTGTTGATACTCTGTTACAGTCTTACAGGGCAGAGGTCTGTTGATACTCTGTTACATAGTCTTACAGGGCAGAGGTCTGTTGATACTCTGTTACATAGTCTTACAGGGCAGAGGTCTGTTGATACTCTGTTACAGTCTTACAGGGCAGAGGTCTGTTGATACTCTGTTACAGTCTTACAGGGCAGAGGTCTGTTGATACTCTGTTACATAGTCTTATAGGGCAGAGGTCTGTTGATACTCTGTTACATAGTCTTATAGGGCAGAGGTCTGTTGATACTCTGTTACACAGTCTTACAGGGCAGAGGTCTGTTGATACTCTGTTACAGTCTTACAGGGCAGAGGTCTGTTGATACTCTGTTACATAGACTTACAGGGCAGAGGTCTGTTGATACTCTGTTACATAGTCTTACAGGGCAGAGGTCTGTTGATACTCTGTTACATAGTCTTACAGGGCAGAGGTCTGTTGATACTCTGTTACAGTCTTACAGGGCAGAGGTCTGTTGATACTCTGTTACATAGTCTTACAGGGCAGAGGTCTGTTGATACTCTGTTACATAGTCTTACAGGGCAGAGGTCTGTTGATACTCTGTTACAGTCTTACAGGGCAGAGGTCTGTTGATACTCTGTTACAGTCTTACAGGGCAGAGGTCTGTTGATACTCTGTTACATAGTCTTATAGGGCAGAGGTCTGTTGATACTCTGTTACATAGTCTTATAGGGCAGAGGTCTGTTGATACTCTGTTACATAGTCTTATAGGGCAGAGGTCTGTTGATACTCTGTTACAGTCTTACAGGGCAGAGGTCTGTTGATACTCTGTTACATAGTCTTATAGGGCAGAGGTCTGTTGATACTCTGTTACATAGTCTTATAGGGCAGAGGTCTGTTGATACTCTGTTACATAGTCTTATAGGGCAGAGGTCTGTTGATACTCTGTTACAGTCTTACAGGGCAGAGGTCTGTTGATACTCTGTTATATAGTCTTATAGGGCAGAGGTCTGTTGATACTCTGTTACATAGTCTTATAGGGCAGAGGTCTGTTGATACTCTGTTACATAGTCTTATAGGGCAGAGGTCTGTTGATACTCTGTTACATAATCTTATAGGGCAGAGGTCTGTTGATACTCTGTTACATAATCTTACAGGGCAGAGGTCTGTTGATACTCTGTTACAGTCTTACAGGGCAGAGGTCTGTTGATACTCTGTTACAGTCTTACAGGGCAGAGGTCTGTTGATACTCTGTTACCTAGTCTTATAGGGCAGAGGTCTGTTGATACTCTGTTACATAGTCTTATAGGGCAGAGGTCTGTTGATACTCTGTTACATAGTCTTATAGGGCAGAGGTCTGTTGATACTCTGTTACAGTCTTACAGGGCAGAGGTCTGTTGATACTCTGTTATATAGTCTTATAGGGCAGAGGTCTGTTGATACTCTGTTACATAGTCTTATAGGGCAGAGGTCTGTTGATACTCTGTTACATAGTCTTATAGGGCAGAGGTCTGTTGATACTCTGTTACATAATCTTATAGGGCAGAGGTCTGTTGATACTCTGTTACATAGTCTTACAGGGCAGAGGTCTGTTGATACTCTGTTACATAGTCTTACAGGGCAGAGGTCTGTTGATACTCTGTTACACAGTCTTACAGGGCAGAGGTCTGTTGATACTCTGTTACAGTCTTACAGGGCAGAGGTCTGTTGATACTCTGTTACATAGACTTACAGGGCAGAGGTCTGTTGATACTCTGTTACATAGTCTTACAGGGCAGAGGTCTGTTGATACTCTGTTACATAGTCTTACAGGGCAGAGGTCTGTTGATACTCTGTTACAGTCTTACAGGGCAGAGGTCTGTTGATACTCTGTTACATAGTCTTACAGGGCAGAGGTCTGTTGATACTCTGTTACATAGTCTTACAGGGCAGAGGTCTGTTGATACTCTGTTACAGTCTTACAGGGCAGAGGTCTGTTGATACTCTGTTACAGTCTTACAGGGCAGAGGTCTGTTGATACTCTGTTACATAGTCTTATAGGGCAGAGGTCTGTTGATACTCTGTTACATAGTCTTATAGGGCAGAGGTCTGTTGATACTCTGTTACATAGTCTTATAGGGCAGAGGTCTGTTGATACTCTGTTACAGTCTTACAGGGCAGAGGTCTGTTGATACTCTGTTACATAGTCTTATAGGGCAGAGGTCTGTTGATACTCTGTTACATAGTCTTATAGGGCAGAGGTCTGTTGATACTCTGTTACATAGTCTTATAGGGCAGAGGTCTGTTGATACTCTGTTACAGTCTTACAGGGCAGAGGTCTGTTGATACTCTGTTATATAGTCTTATAGGGCAGAGGTCTGTTGATACTCTGTTACATAGTCTTATAGGGCAGAGGTCTGTTGATACTCTGTTACATAGTCTTATAGGGCAGAGGTCTGTTGATACTCTGTTACATAATCTTATAGGGCAGAGGTCTGTTGATACTCTGTTACATAGTCTTACAGGGCAGAGGTCTGTTGATACTCTGTTACATAGTCTTACAGGGCAGAGGTCTGTTGATACTCTGTTACACAGTCTTACAGGGCAGAGGTCTGTTGATACTCTGTTACAGTCTTACAGGGCAGAGGTCTGTTGATACTCTGTTACATAGACTTACAGGGCAGAGGTCTGTTGATACTCTGTTACATAGTCTTACAGGGCAGAGGTCTGTTGATACTCTGTTACATAGTCTTACAGGGCAGAGGTCTGTTGATACTCTGTTACATAGTCTTACAGGGCAGAGGTCTGTTGATACTCTGTTACATAGTCTTACAGGGCAGAGGTCTGTTGATACTCTGTTACATAGTCTTACAGGGCAGAGGTCTGTTGATACTCTGTTACAGTCTTATAGGGCAGGGGTCTGTTGATACTCTGTTACAGTCTTACAGGGCAGAGGTCTGTTGATACTCTGTTACATAGTCTTACAGGGCAGAGGTCTGTTGATACTCTGTTACAGTCTTACAGGGCAGAGGTCTGTTGATACTCTGTTACATAGTCTTACAGGGCAGAGGTCTGTTGATACTCTGTTACATAGTCTTACAGGGCAGAGGTCTGTTGATACTCTGTTACAGTCTTACAGGGCAGAGGTCTGTTGATACTCTGTTACATAGTCTTACAGGGCAGAGGTCTGTTGATACTCTGTTACAGTCTTACAGGGCAGAGGTCTGTTGATACTCTGTTACAGTCTTACAGGGCAGAGGTCTGTTGATACTCTGTTACATAGTCTTATAGGGCAGAGGTCTGTTGATACTCTGTTACATAGTCTTATAGGGAAGAGGTCTGTTGATACTCTGTTACAGTCTTACAGGGCAGAGGTCTGTTGATACTCTGTTACATAGTCTTATAGGGCAGAGGTCTGTTGATACTCTGTTACAGTCTTACAGGGCAGAGGTCTGTTGATACTCTGTTACATAGTCTTATAGGGCAGAGGTCTGTTGATACTCTGTTACAGTCTTACAGGGCAGAGGTCTGTTGATACTCTGTTACATAGTCTTATAGGGCAGAGGTCTGTTGATACTCTGTTACATAGTCTTACAGGGCAGAGGTCTGTTGATACTCTGTTACATAGTCTTACAGGGAAGAGGTCTGTTGATACTCTGTTACAGTCTTACAGGGCAGAGGTCTGTTGATACTCTGTTACATAGTCTTACAGGGCAGAGGTCTGTTGATACTCTGTTACACAGTCTTACAGGGCAGAGGTCTGTTGATACTCTGTTACAGTCTTACAGGGCAGAGGTCTGTTGATACTCTGTTACATAGTCTTACAGGGCAGAGGTCTGTTGATACTCTGTTACACAGTCTTACAGGGCAGAGGTCTGTTGATACTCTGTTACATAGTCTTACAGGGCAGAGGTCTGTTGATACTCTGTTACATAGTCTTACAGGGGAGAGGTCTGTTGATACTCTGTTACATAGTCTTACAGGGCAGAGGTCTGTTGATACTCTGTTACATAGTCTTACAGGGCAGAGGTCTGTTGATACTCTGTTACATAGTCTTACAGGGCAGAGGTCTGTTGATACTCTGTTACATAGTCTTACAGGGGAGAGGTCTGTTGATACTCTGTTACATAGTCTTACAGGGCAGAGGTCTGTTGATACTCTGTTACATAGTCTTACAGGGCAGAGGTCTGTTGATACTCTGTTACATAGTCTTACAGGGCAGAGGTCTGTTGATACTCTGTTACATAGTCTTACAGGGCAGAGGTCTGTTGATACTCTGTTACATAGTCTTACAGGGCAGAGGTCTGTTGATACTCTGTTACAGTCTTATAGGGCAGAGGTCTGTTGATACTCTGTTACAGTCTTACAGGGCAGAGGTCTGTTGATACTCTGTTACATAGTCTTACAGGGCAGAGGTCTGTTGATACTCTGTTACAGTCTTACAGGGTAGAGGTCTGTTGATACTCTGTTACATAGTCTTACAGGGCAGAGGTCTGTTGATACTCTGTTACATAGTCTTACAGGGCAGAGGTCTGTTGATACTCTGTTACAGTCTTACAGGGCAGAGGTCTGTTGATACTCTGTTACATAGTCTTATAGGGCAGAGGTCTGTTGATACTCTGTTACATAGTCTTACAGGGCAGAGGTCTGTTGATACTCTGTTACAGTCTTACAGGGCAGAGGTCTGTTGATACTCTGTTACATAGTCTTACAGGGCAGAGGTCTGTGATACTCTGTTACAGTCTTACAGGGCAGAGGTCTGTTGATACTCTGTTACATAGTCTTACAGGGCAGAGGTCTGTTGATACTCTGTTACATAGTCTTACAGGGCAGAGGTCTGTTGATACTCTGTTACATAGTCTTACAGGGCAGAGGTCTGTTGATACTCTGTTACATAGTCTTACAGGGCAGAGGTCTGTTGATACTCTGTTACATAGTCTTACAGGGCAGAGGTCTGTTGATAACTCTGTTACAGTCTTACAGGGCAGAGGTCGTGATCTCTGTTACATAGTCTTACAGGGCAGAGGTCTGTTGATACTCTGTTACAGTCTTACAGGGCAGAGGTCTGTTGATACTCTGTTACAGTCTTACAGGGCAGAGGTCTGTTGATACTCTGTTACATAGTCTTATAGGGCAGAGGTCTGTTGATACTCTGTTACATAGTCTTATAGGGCAGAGGTCTGTTGGATACTCTGTTACATAGTCTTATAGGGCAGAGGTCTGTTGATACTCTGTTACAGTCTTACAGGGCAGAGGTCTGTTGATACTCTGTTACATAGTCTTATAGGGCAGAGGTTGTTGATACTCTGTTACATAGTCTTACAGGGCAGAGGTCTGTTGATACTCTGTTACATAGTCTTACAGGAAGAGGTCTGTTGATACTCTGTTACAGTCTTACAGGGCAGAGGTCTGTTGATACTCTGTTACATAGTCTTACAGGGCAGAGGTCTGTTGATACTCTGTTACACAGTCTTACAGGGCAGAGGTCTGTTGATACTCTGTTACAGTCTTACAGGGCAGAGGTCTGTTGATACTCTGTTACATAGTCTTACAGGGCAGAGGTCTGTTGATACTCTGTTACACAGTCTTACAGGGCAGAGGTCTGTTGATACTCTGTTACATAGTCTTACAGGGCAGAGGTCTGTTGATACTCTGTTACATAGTCTTACAGGGAGAGGTCTGTTGATACTCTGTTACATAGTCTTACAGGGGCAGAGGTCTGTTGATACTCTGTTACATAGTCTTACAGGGCAGAGGTCTGTTGATACTCTGTTACATAGTCTTACAGGGCAGAGGTCTGTTGATACTCTGTTACATAGTCTTACAGGGCCAGAGGTCTGTTGATACTCTGTTACATAGTCTTACAGGGCAGAGGTCTGTTGATACTCTGTTACATAGTCTTACAGGGCAGAGGTCTGTTGATACTCTGTTACATAGTCTTACAGGGCAGAGGTCTGTTGATACTCTGTTACATAGTCTTACAGGGCAGAGGTCTGTTGATACTCTGTTACATAGTCTTACAGGGCAGAGGTCTGTTGATACTCTGTTACAGTCTTACAGGGCAGAGGTCTGTTGATACTCTGTTACATAGTCTTACAGGGCAGAGGTCTGTTGATACTCTGTTACAGTCTTACAGGGCAGAGGTCTGTTGATACTCTGTTACAGTCTTACAGGGCAGAGGTCTGTTGATACTCTGTTACATAGTCTTATAGGGCAGAGGTCTGTTGATACTCTGTTACATAGTCTTATAGGGCAGAGGTCTGTTGATACTCTGTTACATAGTCTTATAGGGCAGAGGTCTGTTGATACTCTGTTACAGTCTTACAGGGCAGAGGTCTGTTGATACTCTGTTACATAGTCTTATAGGGCAGAGGTCTGTTGATACTCTGTTACATAGTCTTACAGGGCAGAGGTCTGTTGATACTCTGTTACATAGTCTTACAGGGAAGAGGTCTGTTGATACTCTGTTACAGTCTTACAGGGCAGAGGTCTGTTGATACTCTGTTACATAGTCTTACAGGGCAGAGGTCTGTTGATACTCTGTTACACAGTCTTACAGGGCAGAGGTCTGTTGATACTCTGTTACAGTCTTACAGGGCAGAGGTCTGTTGATACTCTGTTACACAGTCTTACAGGGCAGAGGTCTGTTGATACTCTGTTACATAGTCTTACAGGGCAGAGGTCTGTTGATACTCTGTTACATAGTCTTACAGGGGAGAGGTCTGTTGATACTCTGTTACATAGTCTTACAGGGCAGAGGTCTGTTGATACTCTGTTACATAGTCTTACAGGGCAGAGGTCTGTTGATACTCTGTTACATAGTCTTACAGGGCAGAGGTCTGTTGATACTCTGTTACATAGTCTTACAGGGGAGAGGTCTGTTGATACTCTGTTACATAGTCTTACAGGGCAGAGGTCTGTTGATACTCTGTTACATAGTCTTACAGGGCAGAGGTCTGTTGATACTCTGTTACATAGTCTTACAGGGCAGAGGTCTGTTGATACTCTGTTACATAGTCTTACAGGGCAGAGGTCTGTTGATACTCTGTTACATAGTCTTACAGGGCAGAGGTCTGTTGATACTCTGTTACAGTCTTATAGGGCAGAGGTCTGTTGATACTCTGTTACATAGTCTTATAGGGCAGAGGTCTGTTGATACTCTGTTACAGTCTTACAGGGCAGAGGTCTGTTGATACTCTGTTACATAGTCTTATAGGGCAGAGGTCTGTTGATACTCTGTTACAGTCTTACAGGGCAGAGGTCTGTTGATACTCTGTTACATAGTCTTACAGGGCAGAGGTCTGTTGATACTCTGTTACAGTCTTACAGGGCAGAGGTCTGTTGATACTCTGTTACATAGTCTTACAGGGCAGAGGTCTGTTGATACTCTGTTACAGTCTTACAGGGCAGAGGTCTGTTGATACTCTGTTACATAGTCTTATAGGGCAGAGGTCTGTTGATACTCTGTTACATAGTCTTATAGGGCAGAGATCTGTTGATACTCTGTTACATCGTCTTATAGGGCAGAGGTCTGTTGATACTCTGTTACATAATCTTATAGGGCAGAGGTCTGTTGATACTCTGTTACATAGTCTTACAGGGCAGAGGTCTGTTGATACTCTGTTACAGTCTTATAGGGCAGAGGTCTGTTGATACTCTGTTACAGTCTTACAGGGCAGAGGTCTGTTGATACTCTGTTACATAGTCTTACAGGGCAGAGGTCTGTTGATACTCTGTTACATAGTCTTACAGGGCAGAGGTCTGTTGATACTCTGTTACGTAGTCTTACAGGGCAGAGGTCTGTTGATACTCTGTTACATAGTCTTACAGGGCAGAGGTCTGTTGATACTCTGTTACAGTCTTACAGGGCAGAGGTCTGTTGATACTCTGTTACATAGTCTTATAGGGCAGAGGTCTGTTGATACTCTGTTACATAGTCTTACAGGGCAGAGGTCTGTTGATACTCTGTTACATAGTCTTACAGGGCAGAGGTCTGTTGATACTCTGTTACAGTCTTACAGGGCAGAGGTCTGTTGATACTCTGTTACATAGTCTTACAGGGCAGAGGTCTGTTGATACTCTGTTACAGTCTTACAGGCCAGAGGTCTGTTGATACTCTGTTACATAGTCTTACAGGGCAGAGGTCTGTTGATACTCTGTTACAGTCTTACAGGGCAGAGGTCTGTTGATACTCTGTTACAGTCTTACAGGGCAGAGGTCTGTTGATACTCTGTTACATAGTCTTACAGGGCAGAGGTCTGTTGATACTCTGTTACAGTCTTATAGGGCAGAGGTCTGTTGATACTCTGTTACAGTCTTACAGGGCAGAGGTCTGTTGATACTCTGTTACATAGTCTTACAGGGCAGAGGTCTGTTGATACTCTGTTACAGTCTTACAGGGCAGAGGTCTGTTGATACTCTGTTACATAGTCTTATAGGGCAGAGGTCTGTTGATACTCTGTTACATAGTCTTACAGGGCAGAGGTCTGTTGATACTCTGTTACATAGTCTTATAGGGCAGAGGTCTGTTGATACTCTGTTACATAGTCTTACAGGGCAGAGGTCTGTTGATACTCTGTTACATAGTCTTATAGGGCAGAGGTCTGTTGATACTCTGTTACAGTCTTATAGGGCAGAGGTCTGTTGATACTCTGTTACAGTCTTACAGGGCAGAGGTCTGTTGATACTCTGTTACAGTCTTATAGGGCAGAGGTCTGTTGATACTCTGTTACAGTCTTACAGGGCAGAGGTCTGTTGATACTCTGTTACATAGTCTTACAGGGCAGAGGTCTGTTGATACTCTGTTACATAGTCTTACAGGGCAGAGGTCTGTTGATACTCTGTTACATAGTCTTACAGGGCAGATGTCTGTTGATACTCTGTTACATAGTCTTACAGGGCAGAGGTCTGTTGATACTCTGTTACATAGTCTTACAGGGCAGAGGTCTGTTGATACTCTGTTACAGTCTTACAGGGCAGAGGTCTGTTGATACTCTGTTACATAGTCTTACAGGGCAGAGGTCTGTTGATACTCTGTTACAGTCTTACAGGGCAGAGGTCTGTTGATACTCTGTTACATAGTCTTACAGGGCAGAGGTCTGTTGATACTCTGTTACATAGTCTTACAGGGCAGAGGTCTGTTGATACTCTGTTACATAGTCTTACCTTTATTTTATCAGGGCTTTGTAATGGCCACTCCAATACCTTGACTTTGTTGTCCTTAAGCCATTTTGCTACAACTTTGGAAGTAGGCTGGGGGTCATTTTCCATTTCAAAGACCTATTTGTGACCAAGCTTTAACTTCCTGACTGATGTCTTGAGATGCTGCTTCAATATATCCACGTAATTTTCCTCCCTCATGATGCCATCTATTTTGTGAAGCGCACCAGTCCCTCCTGCAGCAAAGCACCCCCACAACATGATGCTGCTACCCCCATGCTTCACAGTTGGGATGGTGTTCTTTGGCTTGTTAACCTCCCCCTTTTTCCTCCAAACATAACGATGGTCATTATGGCCAAACCGTTCTATTTCATCAGACCAGACGACATTTCTCCAAAAAGTACAATCTTTGTCCAATGTGCAGTTGCAAACCATAGTCTGGCTTTTTTATGTAGATTTTGGAGCAGTGTCTTCTTCCTTGCTGAGCGGCATTTCAGCTTATGTCGATATAGGACTCTTTTTACTGTGGATATAGATACTTTTGTATCGGTTTCCTCCAGGATCTTCACAAGTTCCTTTGCTGTTGTTCTGGGATTGATTTGCACTTTTCCCACCAAGGTACGTTCATCTCTAGGAGACAGAACGAGTCTCCTTCCTGAGCAGTATGACGGCTGCGTAGTCCCATGGTGTTTATACTTGCGTACTATTGCTTTTACAGATGAACGTGGTACCTTCAGGCGTTTGTAAATTGCTCCCAAGGATGAACAAGACTTGTGGAGGTCCACAATTCTTTTCCTGAGGTCTTTTCCCATGATGCAAAGCAAAGAGGCACTGAGTTTGAAGGTAGGCCTTGAAATACATCCACTCAAATGATGTCAATTAGCCTATCAGAAGATTCTAAAGCCATGACATAATTTTCTGGAATTTTCCAAGCTGTTTCAAGGCAGTCAACTTAGTGTATGTTAACTCCTGACCCACTGGAATTGTGATACTGTAAACAATTGTTGGAAGAATTACTTGTGTCATGCACAAAGTAGATGTCCTAACCAACTTGCCCAAACTATAATTTGTTAACAAGAAATTTGTAGTGGTTGACAAACAAGTTTTAATGACTCCAACCTAAGTGTATGTAAACTTCCGACTTCTACTGTAGCATCTTATGAACAAATGCTTGATAGGATTACTGATAGAAACAAGTTGTCTGGATTTCATGCACAATGTTTTAATGCTGTACAATGTTGTTGTTTTTCTTCTGTTTGTAAAAAATAAATACAACTTTAATAACCATTTTTTGTTGTTGATTAAACTGAGAAATTAGATTAGATTTGAAGATTGGAGAAGTCTAGTTTTATGACACACACAATCTGATAATCAATAGGTATGTAAAGAAGTAGAGTTTTATTAAATGTGTATGTACTAAAATATACAAAACACTGACACCTGCCAATCCAGCGGCAACACAGACAAGAACAGGAAAATACAAATAGATCCACCTTCATTCTCCCAGATTAACGACCAGTAGAGCCTGAACCAGGATCTATCCTCCCAGTTAATAGCCCACTAACACCATAGGCTTTCGGCTACAGCTTCCTCTGGGCATAGGGACTGCTTGAGATGGACACAGGCGTTGAAATGTAGTTAATGGTCGTCAAATCAAAGTGTAATTACGGGTGAAACATACTTTGGTAACCTTGGGGGAGACATAAAGCAGTCAAAAGCAGTACAGGAATGTTAATTGAGAAACCAACAGTGCACTGCACTGACATATCCCAGAATTAGGGCTGTATTCACTGTGATATTCAAGATCAACTCCATGAAAGTAGAAGATGTAGAAAAACACAAAAGATGCTCACAATAGGCTATTCTTTCCAAACACTCACCAATGAGTAAAATGTGTTTCTCATCTCTCCGTTTGCTTCACAAATTCAAATGAACGGATAGAACAATGTTGTATACCTTGCACCCATGCATGGTATTGGCATGGTGGAGCCCTTGTAATGAAGGCTTGACCCCCTCATGATAAACCCCGTAGTAAGCCCATTTCTCAGTCCCTCCTATTCAGCTGGCATAGCCTGATACAAGGACCTGGAGTGGCCTTGGTTCAACCAAGTCTCTTTCACATACAGTAGACAGCTACTGTAATACCTTGAAGGTGTGGTAGTCCCATCACCAGTCTTGCTTTCAACCCTGCATGGAATGTACGTAGTAAATCCATTTCGTCAATGAAGTAGAGTGAGCCACAATGATAAGACTGTCATTATAAAAAACGATTAGTTATTTGGTCATGGGCTATGAAAAAACAGGAAAAAATCTATAATATCAATGAGTTGGAGTCTTTTGTCCCTCAGATTTTAAATTGACTTGCTTATTTGATTGGTGCTCTACTAACGGCTTTGTATTGCAGCCCTTTTCACAAACTTCATACTACTCACCTACTGTAGGAATTACTGTATCAAGCTCTTACCACAAACGTCAAGTTGAGACGCAGTCAACCATTTCTGTCCTCTGGTAGTTTTCTCCAGGGAACCTGATGTAGCAGCGCTAACTTTTCAACTTCAAATTGTTAGGGTGGAGGGTAGTATAGTGCAAAAAATGTACCCCCATTAGTCAAATATAACATACACATGAGAGTTCCAGTTTCATACCGTCAAAGGACTTTAAAAACAATATTGGTATAAGCACAAAGTTATGTTTGCAAATACCTAAGCATTCCAATCTTTCTGTGGATATAAATCCCTTGTAAAAAGTGCCCTTTAAGCTCACTCTGTAAGCCCTTCACAGGTAGAATAGCATACCATTACTTTCACTCCCTATGTTGAGGAAATTGTATTTCTTAATTGTCATTTGCCTTGCAATAATGATGCATTTCCTTAAAGGAGCAATGAAATTAAGCTTCATCATAGAATTACATAGATTCTACAACATAAAAAATAAAAAAATGTCACGTTTTTGGTTACACTGCCGTGTCATAGAGTCAGACGCCTCCACAGTGCCACCTGTCTGTTCCCTGTGGCAGTGTCTAACCATAGAGTCTTGGGTCAGAATGTCTCCCTGTCACACAGCCCCTGCACATGGGTGTCTGATCCTTTCCCAACCATTTTTAAAGGGAATGCTTCCAAAGGTCCATAACCTGCAGAGGTTCCTATGGTTTTCCTCTTGACGACACCTGTAGCAAGTAACATGTCCTACAGGCCACTAGGGGTCCTCCTCCATATCGTCCAGGTTGGGTGCCATGATGAAGTGTTTTGGGTGGATCAGGCTGTGCTCGTCTGCATGCTCCTCCCAACGCCCATCATCACTCTCGTGAGTGATGTAACGCTCGCCACGCCGTGTTTCAAACTCCCTGAGGTCCAGCCATGTCTGGTAGTCCTGAAAGAGAGAGAGGAACAGGAGTTATAGCAGGGATCCAATACAATGTCTGCCCTTTTCTAAGTCACATTATGAAACGTGTGGAAATGTTTTGTTAGATGTGCCTATGCACTGCTTACAGTATAATTAGGCTAATATTTATTACCTGTAGCCAAGGATGGCTGAGAGACTTGTCCACACTGTACCGCTTCCTCATCTTCACTTGTAGGAGGTTATTAATGAGATCAGTAGCTGTGAGAGGAATAGAGATGTAATGTTAGTCTCCAATTGAGGTAGACATGCAACATCAGTGCTGTCTCTCTACCCACACGTCTACCAGCGTGGGTTTCAGACCTTGTGGCTCTTTGACCTGTGTGGTTTACATGATTCACTGACAAATCTCCCTGCAGCCCCATCTAAATATCCCCCACATAGGCCTACACTACTGTATATTAGAAATCATAGTTCAACTTGGTGGTGGTGGGGGTGGGGGGGCAGGACCGAGTTTGCAAAACCCTTGTCCTACAGCAGGAAATGTGAATTATTATGTGGATTATAATTAATGGACATTTTTATAGTGGTTGATACATTTTTTGTAAGGGAAAATCAAGTCAGAAATGTCAAAGTGGAAAAAACAAACTCTAGACGGCTTTTTAAACCTCAAATACACTAGTTTTACATTTCATGCATTGCAGGAAAGCTCTCCTGCATCAGGGCGATCAAATTACATCTGTAGTTACATTACACACTTTACAGAGATGTGTGTCGTCACTTAGCATTCATGCATTTAAATATTATTAAACAGCCTGCCTTCCTTCCTTCCTTCCTACCGTCTGCAGAGATCTCCTTCCATGGCTGGGGTGGGTACATGAAGGCAGCGTTCTGGATCTGATCGTTAATGTCCTCGTCCTCGTTGAAGGGGAAGGTGCCACTAAGGCTGACGTAAATGATGACCCCCACTGACCACATGTCCAAGGAGCGGTTGTAGCCCTTACTACGCAGCACCTCTGGGGCCAGGTAGGCTGGGGTACCCACCACCGAACGCCTGAACGACTTCTCACCAATGATACGGGCAAAGCCAAAGTCACACAGTTTAACCTGCCAGGACAAAAACAAACACACACATGAGAATGCTACATTGTCTCCTCCACACATTTTATACACATACAATAAATATTTTACTAGACAGATTACTGGTTGTTACCTGAGGGAAGGGTTCTGCTGAGGCCAGCAGCACATTCTCAGGCTTCAGGTCACAGTGGACGATATTCTTGAAATGCAGATGTCTCAAAGCCACCAGGATCTGTTACAGAACATAGCCCAAAGCCCATGGGGTTAGCTATATCAAACCACATCATACCACACAATGACCCATTCATACAACCTTATGGACTCACTCATAAAATATAATGTCTAAATAATGGGAGTTGCAATTAGTATTTTAGTAGTTAACTAAGCTATTTCTAGGTTGGTCACTTTCTTAGGTTCCATATGGAGACATGATCTCATCTCTGCTGTAGTGTAAGCATAAACTGTAGTTGCTACCGCTGCAAGCATGTTTAGCTGAGGTCCTCTAAACACTCCACACTGCTGCCCGACTCCTGACTTTGACAAAGCCCTGATAAACCACATCAGAGCCATGCCTAATGGACCAGCTCGTGTTTGGCCCCGGGGCCCCTCTCTTCTAATTAGCCCACAGAGCAGAGCAGAGCAGCGCACCACTATGCCACCGCAGGCTGTAATCCACCGGGAGGGACACAGCGATGATGCCATCCAGACCAGCGCTCCCCGTAAACAATCCCCCCCATATCCACACACCGCAAGAATAAATAGGCCCGGGCTTGAGTCTACTACAGATTATATAGAGAAAGGGAGAGGGAGGAAAAGAGGGAGAAAGAAAGTGAGCAAGGACAGAGAGATAGAGGGGGAGTTAGAGATGAGATAAGAGAAAAGTAGAGCAAGCAAGAATGGGAGAAAGAAACAGACCTGTGTGACCAGGAACTTGGTGATGCGTTCTGGGAGCTTGCTCTTCTCACTGGACAGGATCATCTCCAACATGTCTCCATGGAGCTTCTCCATGACAACAAACACCCTCTCTGGCGTCTCGAACATACACTCCAGGTTGACGATGCCAGGATGGTGAAGGTTCTAAACGAGGGAGCAAACCTCAGAGTCAACATTCTATCCTGTGCCATATTTCAGTGTCACCGTTCGAAACTCAGCAAGAATGACTACTGTATTAAAAACAAAAAACAGTGTTAAGTGAGAAGTAGGGATTTGTCTGAAGCCGAAAAAGCAAGCAAATACACGAGCACCACAATGCCTTCTTCACCCATGCTCTACCAAGGTTTTCCAGCACACAGCTTCTTCACCCATGCTCTACCAAGGTTTTCCAGCACACAGCTTCTTCACCCATGCTCTACCAAGGTTTTCCAGCACACAGCTTTGACCTACTACAGTAGTTACGTTGGTCTATTGTACTTCAAACTATGTGTAGGAAGGTTGCGTAGGATTCAAACCCTCTCAAACAGCCTAATTCAGACTCTTAGAGGAGGTGCTCCCACAATAATGTGATTTGTACCACATACAATTTAAAGTATTGGATTCTTCACACACCATACTAATCCCAGTCCGCTACCTTTTCAATCGTTTTAAAATGGTATGATAGGATACTTTGGGCAAGTTGTTATGCTTGTAGTAAAGTGATGCCTGCCGGTATTTCCTTAAACCTTTATTTTATCACAACAGTTGTTGTGTTTGAGCACAGTCACTCATATATATAGAGGTCTATAGAGCCTGTCTGCATTCCTGATTTCTGGAACCGTTAGCTTACCTGTGTAATATTTACATAAGCTCAGAAACACTTGTTCTGCAAACATGGTTCAGTTTGATCAATTGCCGTGCTGATCAATGAGCAGGTTATTACCTCTGTCAAATGACTATGTACCTTAAAGTTGTATGTATTTGTATTTATTTTTTGCAATAAAGATGGTGACGCTACAATAATACACATTTACAATAGGCCAATTTCTAAATATACACACAGCCCAATGAGATACAGTGCATTCGGAAAGTATTCAGATCCCTTGACTTTTTCCACATTTTGTTACATTACAGCCTTATTCTAAAGTTGATCAAATAATTTTTCCCCCTTCATCAATCTACACACTATACCCAATAATAACAAAGCAAAAACTGTTTTAAAAAAAACAGAAACATTTACATAAGTATTCAGACCATTTACTCAGTACTGTCCCGTTCTGTGAGCTTGTCCCGTTCTTGCTCCTAGACATTTCCATGTCACAATAACAGTACTTATAGTTGACCGGGGCAGCTTTAGCAGGGAAGAAATTAGATTAACTGACTTGTTGGAAAGGTAGCATGCTATCACTGAGCTCCACAGTAAGGCCATTCCAATGCCAATGTTTGTCTATGGAGATTGCATGGCTGTGTGCTTGATTTTATACAACTGTCAGCAACAGGTGTGGCTGAAATAGCAGAATCCACTCATTTGAAGGGGTGTCCACATACAGTACCAGTCAAAAGTTAGACACACCAACTCATTAGTGTTTTTCTTATTTTTTACTATTTTCCACATTGTAGAATAATAGTGTAGACATCAAAATGATGGAATCATGTATTAACCAAAAAAGTGTTAAACAAATCAAAGTATATTTTATATTTGAGGTTCTTCAAAGTAGCCACCCTTTCACTTGATGACAGCTTTGCACACTCTTGGCATTCTCTCAACCAATGCATTTCAATTAACTGCCTTGTTAAAAGTCCATTTGTGGAATTTCTTTCCTTAGTGCGTTTGAGCCAATCAGTTGTGTGGTGACAAGGTAGGGGTGGTATACAAAAGATAGCCCTATTTGGTAAAAGACCAAGTCCACATTATGGCAAGAACAGCTCAAATAAGCAAAAGGAAACAACAGTCCATTACTTTAAGACATGAAGGTCAGTCAATATCGAACATTTCAAGTTTCTTCAAGTTCAGTCGCAAAAAACGCCAAGCGCCATGATGAAACTGGCTCTCATGAGGACCACCACAGGAAAGGAAGACCCAGAGTTACCTCTGCTGCAGAGGACAAGTTAGAGTTAACTGCACCTCAGATTGCAGCCCAAATAAATGCCTCACGGAGTTCTGACATCTCAACATCAACTGTTCAAAGGAGTCTGCGTGAATCAGGCCTTCGTGGTCAAATTGCTGCAAAGAAACCACTTCTAAAGGACACCAATAATAAGAAGACACTTGCTAGGGCAAAGAAACACAAGCAGTGGAAATCTGTCCTTTGAGATTTTTGGTTCCAACCGCAGTGTCTTCGTGAGAAGCAGAGTAGGTGAACGGATGATCTCCACATGTTCCCACCGTGAAGCATGGAGGTGGTGGTGTGATGGTGAGGGGATACTGGTGACACTGTCTGTGATGATTTATTTAGAACTCAAGGCACACTTAACCAGCATGACTACCACAGCATTCTGCAGCGATACGCTATCCCATCTGGTTGGCGCTTAGTGGGACTATCATTTCTTTTTCAACAGGACAATGACCTAAAACACACCTCCAGATTGTGTAAGGGCTATTTGACCAAGGAGAATGATGGAGTGCTGCATCAGATGACCTGACTTCCACAATCACCCGACCTCAACCCAATTGAGACGGTTTGGGATGAGTTGGACCGCAGAGTGAAGGAAAAGCAGCCAAAAAGTGCTCAGCATTTGTGGGAACTCCTTCGAGACTGTTGGAAAAGCATTCCAGGTGAAGCTGGTTGAGAGAATGCCAAGAATTTGCAAAGCTACAAATCAAGGAAAAGTGTGACTACTTCAGGCCCAAGAGTTCAATCTTGGTTTCATCAGACCAGAGAATCTTGTTTCTCATGGTCTGAGAGTCTTTAGGTGCCTTTTGGAAAACTCCAAGTGGACTGTCGTGTGCTTCCATCTGGCCACTCTATCATACAGGCCTAATTGGTGGAGTGCTGCAGATATGGTTGTCCTTCTGGAAGGTTCTCCCATCTCCACAGAGGAACTCTAGAGCTCACCTCCCTGACCAAGGCCCTTCTTCCCCAATTACTCAGTTTGGTCAGGCGGCCAGCTCTAGGAAGAGTCTTGGTGGTTCCAAACTTATATTTAAGAATGATGGAAGCTACTGTGTTCTTGGGGACCACCAATGCTGCAGAAATGTTTTGGTACCCTTCCCCAGATCTGTGTCAACACAATCCTGTATCGGAGCTCTACGGACAATTCCTTTGACCTCACAGCTTAGTTTTTGCTCTGACATGCACTGTCAACTGTGGGACCTTTTATAGACAGGTGTGACCCTTTCCAAATCATGTCTAATCAATTGAATTTACCACAGGTGGTCTCCAAAAAAGTTGTATAAACATCTCAAGGATGATCAATGAAAACAGGATGCACCTGAGCTGAATTTCGAGCCTCATAGCAAAATGTATGTATATAAGGTATGTTTTTAAATTTTAAATTTAAAATGTGCAAAAAAAAAAATAATACTGTTTTTGATTTGTCATTATGGGGTATTGTGTGTAGATTTCTGAGGAAATTGTTTTATTTAATCCCTTTTAGAATAAGGCTGTAACGTAACAAAATTTGGAAAAAGTCAAGTGGTCTGAATACTTTCCGAAGGCACTGTATATAAGGAAATCAGTCAATTGAAATAAATGAATTAGGACCTTATCTATGGATTTCAAATGACTGGGCAAGGACGCAGCCATGGGTGGGACAATCAGATTGAAGTTTTCCCCACAAAATGGTGCGAAAAGTGCAATCCCAGAACAGCAGCAAAGGACCTTGTGAAGATGCTGGAGAAAACAGGTACAAAAGTATCTATATCCACAGTAAAACGAGTCCTATATCGACATAACCTGAATGGCCGATCAGCAAGGAAGAAGACACTGCTCCAAAACCGACATAAAAAAGCCAGACTACGTTTTGCAACTGCACATGGGGACAAAGATCGTACTTTTTGGAGAAATGTCCTCTGGTCTGATGAAACAAAAATAGAACAGTTTGGCCATAATGACCATCGTTATGTTTGGAGGAAAAAGGGGGAGGCTTGCAAGCCTTAGAAAACTGTCCCAACTGTGAAGCATGGGGGTGGCAGCATCATGTTGTGGGGGTGCTTTGCTACAGGAGGGACTGGTGCACTTCACAAAATAGATGGCATCAAAATGATGTGGATATATTGAAGCAACATCTCAAGACATCAGTCAGGAAGTTAAAGCTTGGTCGCAAATGCGTCTTCCAAATGGACAATGACCCCAAGCATACTTCCAAAGTTGTGGCAAAATGGCTTAAGGACAACAAAGTCAAGGTATTGGAGTAGCCATCAAAAAGCCCTGACCTCAATCCTATTGAAAATTTGTGAGCAGAACTGAGCTTTCCACAACTTATTGTGGGAAGCTTGTGGAAGGCTACCTGAAAACTTTGACCTAAGTTAAGTCATTTAAAGTCAATGCTACCAAATACTAATTGAGTGTATGTGAACTTCTGACACACTGGGAATGTGATGAAAGAAATCATTCTCTCTAGTATTATTCTGACATTTCACATTCTTAAAATAAAGTGGTGATACTAACTGACATAAGACGGGGAATTTTTACTTGGATTTAATGTCAGGAATTGTGAAAAACTGAGTTTAAATGTATTTGGCTAAGGTGTATGTAAACTTCCAACTTCAACTGTATATATTATTTTAATAGGGCCCAGCTTCCCGAAAGCATCTTAAGGCTAACTTCATCGTTAGAACCTTCGTAGACACATCGTTAAATCACCGAGCTGTTTCCCAAATCCACCATTACTACAGTTGCACTTGAAAACACTCGTTATTTACCAACTGCCTCAGACCACTTATAGAACAGCTAACCGGGTCTTTACATGCTTTGTTGCTCTTCCTCTTCACTTTATAAACAGAAGATCTCCGCTAAACATAGAATCAAGTTGTCTCTCTGTGACTGCCAATAACATATGTGAGAAGTCCTTCAAGACTGTTGGAAGAACATTCCTCATGAAGCTGGTTGAGAGAATGCCAAGATTGTGCAAAGCTGTCATCAAGGCAAAGGGTAGCTACTTTGAAGAGTGTTATTTCATAGTTTTGATGTCTTCACTATTATTCTACAATGTAGAAAATAGTAAAAATAAAAACACCTGAATGAATAGGTGTCAACATTTGAATGGTACTGTACATCTTTTAAAGTTCCTAAAAATACATATATTCACCGTTTTTAGAACCTAAAATTACCCTAACTTCAATGTCTGAAAAATACATATTTTAAACGTAAATTTGCTTACTTTGTTCAAATTTTTGGTAACATACTGAAAAGTAACTTGACACTGCTAATCAGTCAGCGCAAATTTTGATTATGACATGAAGAAGGCATGAAGAAAATTTGATCGATGACAAAGGAGGCAGTGTACTGAATTAATGCATCATAAGGTAAGAGCTTGAGTTTGTTCTGCTCTAACAGCGACGTCTCGGTCTCGTGTGTTGATCTAGCTAATTGTGTTCACTTACTACAATGCACATCCGATGCGCTACTTGCATGTGCATTGGCCGGGTTTAGATTCAGCAGCTAGCAAGACAATTTGTGTTGTGCGAGGCTTGGTTGGGGAAATGTAGCTTAGCTAGCAGTTGTTTGTGCTGAAACTGACATCTGGCTGCACATGATGCTAGCCAGTTTGACAGTAACATGCCTGAGTAGCGTGGCAGTTTCCCAGTTAGCAGCGTTTCCCAAAGTTCAAAAAGTTTGATCTTGACAAACTTTACTTAGCTAGCCAGCCAGCCAGCTTTGCTTTATGGAAGAATGTAGCTAGCTATGATATATTATCAACATTGCGTTATGGTCTACGATCTATAAAGCTATGTTACAGTCTCGTTGGCGTATACCTGTAGCTACTGGCTAGTTGGCTAGCTAACAGGCTATAGCAGCGGGGACGTTTGCTAGCTTACTTATTTGTGGTCTGATTTAGTTTAAATATACCTAGCTAGCTAGCTTCCTTTGCTTGTAGCTTGCTTCTCATCTGACTGGTGTTCGCTAGCTAGCTGCTGCTGTTGCGCAGCAACCGAGTTGCTGGTCCCGGTTTTAGAAATCTGAGATTCGGAAAATATATTAGCAGTGTCAGAAATGCTACAGAAAGGTAGCATATCGTTGGTTCAATATTCGCATGTGGGAGTGATAAATTATACATTTAATAAAAACTTTTGCCATACAAACGCATTCAGTCCGAAAGGTGTCAAGACTAATGTTCTCTTTATGGACGCTGTAATCAGACGCCTAGATATTGAGCTAGGCTTGGGCAAGACATTTTATTTTGCCAACGACTGTGTTAAAAATCCGGTATGTGGTTCTCGGTAGCTTCAATCAATCCCTAATACATTCGGGCTATAATACATCTGACTGTTCCAACATGTTCTATGTGTTACCTGGAGAATAGCCACTTCATTCCTCAGTTGGCTCTCCTGCTTGGTAGGGAACCTCATTTTGTCAATCACCTTGATGGCAACATCTCTTCCAGTCTTTCTGTGTTTTCCTGCCAACAGAAATAAATAAGTATGTAACAGTGTACATACTTTAAAAAAATATATATATATAGTGTATTTGGACACCCGTTGTTGACAGGTGTAAAAATAATCAAGCACACAGCGATGTAAAAATCTCCTTAGACAAACACTGGCAATAAAATGGCATTACTGAGCAGCTCAGTGACTTTAAACGTGACACCATCATAGGATGCCACCTGTTCAACAAGTCAGTTAGTCAAATTTCTGCCCTGCGAGAGCTGCCTCTGTCAACTGTAAGTGCTGTTATTATGACGTGGAAACATCTAGGAGCAACAACGGCTCATCAACAAAGTGGTAGGCCACACAAGCTCACAGAATGGGACCGCCGAGTGCTGAAGCACGTAAAAATCGTCTGTCTTCAGTTGCAACACTCATTACTGAGTTCCAAATTGCCTCTGGAAGCAACGTCAGCACAATAACTGTTTGTCAGGAGCTTCATGAAATGGGTTTCCATGGCTGAGCGCAAGCCTAAGATCACCATGTGCAATGCTAAGTGTCAGCTGGAGTGGTGTAAAGCTCACCGCCATTGGACTCTGGAGCAGTGGAAACACGCTCTCTGGAGTGATGAATCACGGTTCACCATCTGGCAGTCCAACGGACGAATCTGGGTTTGGCGGATGCCAGGAGAACGCTACCTGCCCGAATGCATAGTGCAAACTGTAAAGTTTGATAGAAATGGTAGATAATAGATAACGGTCTAGGGCTGTTTTTCATGATTCGGGTTAGCCCACTTAGTTCCAGTGAAGGGAAATCTTAACGCTACAGCATACAATGACATTGTAGACTTTTCTATGCTTCCAACTTTGTGGCAAATGTTTTTGAAAGAAAAGTTCCTTTCTTGTTTCAGCATGACAATGCCTCCGTGAACAAATCGAGGTCCATACAGAAATAGTTGGTGTGGAAGATCGGTGTGGAAGAACTTGACTGGCCCGCACAGAGCCCTGACCTCAACCCCATCACCTTTGCTATGAATAGGAACGCAGACTGTCAGCCAGGCCTAATCGCCCAACATCAGTGCCTGACCTCACCAATACTCTTGTGGCTGAATGGATGCATGTCCCAAATGCAATGTTCCAACATTTAATGCATAGCCTTCCCAGAACAGTGGAGGCTGTTATAGCAGCAAAAGGGGACTAACTCCATATTAATGGCCATGATTTTGGAATGAGATGTTCGACGAGCAGGTGTCCACATACTTTTGGTCATGTAGTGTATATATAGTATCATAAAGATAGATATGTTTGGGTTGAGAGAATACAATTAATCAAAACATGGATATCCAGGCACATACCTCCATACACAATCCCAAACTGACCAGATCCTAGAACCTCGTCAGAGAAGATCTGGTACACAGAGCTGATATCCTACAGAGTGGAAAATGCTTTATTATTACTAAAGTGTATTACATCTATTAGTAAAGGGTAATGCTAGTGCTAATACACAGCTATATGTTTACACTGCTATATCAGATGCCAAATGGGTCACTTTCACTCAATGCAGAAGTATAGCACACACCAATATCACCATTTCCCATAACAAGGGTATCTGTGACTTCCTTAATGTCTTTTTAAATATATATATATTTTTCATAACAGTTTACATGCAATGTTTAATGGTCAATGAAGAATGCAGAAGTAAAATAGGAAAATGTATGACTGCACACACGCACATACAGAGAAATTGGGCAAGATTGTCCGTAAAAGTTACCATACTCACCACATTCTCCTTTATCTGGCAGTTCGACACAGATATGCTGACAGACAACTCCTGTTCTGGTGGAGGAAACAAAAGTTTTCACTATAAACAGTACAAATGCAGAAAGTACTCAATGTATCCCTAACTTATCAAAAACAGAGATACATTTCTCACATTTTCACGTCCTTAAAGCCTATCACAGCTGCTTGGACTACACACAGCAGATACAATAATGACCCTTTCAAATGGATTAGGAAAGATATGTGTTATTGAACGGCATAACTATGTGTTGCATTTCATAGTAAGTGTTATGGGAGCCTCCCTGAGGCCAATATTCAGTCATGGGGTTTCAAAGTCATGTTTTACCACACAGTGGGGCAGCGGTCTAAGGCACTGCATCTCAGTGCTTGAGGCGTCACTACAGACACCCTGGTTTGAATCAAGGCTGTATCACAACCGGCTGTGATTGGGAGTACCATAGGGCGATGCACAGCGTCGTCCGGGTTTGGCCGTTGTAGGCCGTCATTGCAAATAAGAATTTGTTCTTAACGGACTTGCCTAGTTAAATAAAGGTTAAATAAAATGAATGAAAAATAATATTATGATCAACAATGTGTGTCCTCCTGTATTTGTCATTGAGTAAGAAGCATAGTATAGCACTATTGGGCACGAGGCTGAGTCTCTGCAGCTTGTTATTTCAGGGTGGTTGGATAGCGATGGGTAATAAAATGGTGGGCCTCATCTGTTTGGCATTATCAGCCTCACCATCTATCTGATTTACACCACAATTCATGGCCAGCTAAATGACCTCCAGAGGTTATTTAGAACTCACCTCATCTCCACTTTAAAACGTTAAAACCTGCCCTGGTGATTGTGGGCACTGAACCACAAGTGTGTTTATTTAATAACCTAAAGGTAAAAAAATGCCACTAATCTGATTCGGGCCATCTTCATTATTAGATTAAGGTGCATTACTGTATTGGATGTGATGGAAGAGGAAGGTGCATTTTAACACACACATATAATCCCCTGAATCTATGTCAGGTTTCAGGTGTCGCGCCATGTGCCCACAGGTGAGCAACAGGTTGAATGTGCCACCATGACTCTATAGCCCCTAAGATCATCATAATTATTATAATCAAATTCATTAACATCCATCATCATAGGAGGGAAGAGGTAAACCATGGCTTCTCAATTCAAGGCTCTGTTGTGTCTGTAAGTAGTCATTTCTGGTGATGTTCCCTTGTGGCTCAGTTGGTGGAGAATGGCGCTTGTAATGCCAGGGTTGTGGGTTCAAATCCCACGGGGGACCAGCTACAAAAAAAATTATGTACTCACTACTGTAAATCTCTCTGGATAAGAGTGTCTGCTAAATGACAAAAATGTTAAATGCCATTGTAGTTCTCAAAACAAGACTGACTGCTTACTCACTTCAGAACATCACCTCACCATACTTGACCGTTAACTCAGGATTCAAGCATTTAATGGGGACTCTTTTGACCCACTGCACTCATATAAAAATCAAACCACCAAACGACCACAATATGGGATTAGCCATTTTATGTGCATGAATAGTACTATTTCCATCGCTCACATAACCAAATTTCATACCACCTTTCCAGTGCTCGTGCCATTATCTACAATATGACAAATATATGCCAATGCTACTTCCAATAGAAATAACTAATGTATACACACATGATCAGTAGCCTAAAGCGATGTCTCCATGTTAACAGTAGAGAATGGTACTGTACTCACTGTGGTCCTTGCTCTGCCCGGTTGCGGTGGCCACACTGGGCTGGGGTGTGGCAGGCATCAGGGCCTGCCGGATGGCCTTCTCCCAGCCCTGAGCCACCTCCATGCCCACACCTGAAGCTGCCAAAGCGGGGCTGTTGTAGTGGACCCTGTGGTTCTCCCCTACATAGTAGACCATGGTGGAGGTGATGATTTCAAAGCAGTGTGGGTTGCTGCTCTGGGCTAGGCTGCTAAAGTCGTTTGTTTGTTCCACCTGCAGGATCTCTGAGAGAGGGATCTCCTGTGGGCCATGAGGGAAGGAGGGAGAGAGACACCAGAGTCATAAACAGACACAAACAAAGAGAGCCATGCCATCACCGCTAGTGATTGGGGAGAGAGAGATACAGAAGACAAATACAACCATGATAGACATAGAAAATACCACAGCCTAGTGAACAGTCAAACTGAGAAAGACAAGTCACTGAATCAATCACTAGCAAGACAGAAAGTCATATCAGATGTAAGCAGACACCAAATCCTTTGCAGAGTTCAGAGGTAACCGCTGAAAAATGCTCTAACGCTTAGCACGCGTACCAGAAAGAGTAACCCAAAGTTAGACCAAATCCCTTCCCACAGTGTAGTGTATCCACAGCCCCTGCCTAGTGCACAGCCTCTGTCTGACAGACCCTTACAGAAGTGACACGAGGGGCAGTTTGAGCAAACTTTAAAAGTCCTCTTTCCCTCCAGCCTCACTGTCAAATGCAAATCAAAGAAGAAGAAGGAAGTCCCTAGCCAATAGGAGCCCCTGCAGTGCCTCGCCCCCATTGTCCCACCCCCCGTCTACTCTGGGTCCCCTGAGGGCGGCTCACCACAGAGTATCAGATGAAGTGGTTAGTAGGGCCGGCCCACGTGAACCAGACCTGGGCCCATTGAAGAGAAGAGGCCCCATGATTACAAGGCAGGACACGAGAGCCCCATCTGAGCACGAGCCGTGCTGCCAGCCACTTAGACGCAAGACACAGTGACTACTGTTCCACAGACTATCAGACAACAAAAACCCTGTGCGGGGGGGTTGGGGAGAGGGATGGGGCGGGGCGGGGGAGCTAGAGACTGAGTGAAGCCCCCTTACCCCCATAAAAGGGTTTTGGAAACCACAAGTACAGGGGTCTCATCTTCAAAAGAGAAGCCTATATGACTTCCAAATGTTGAAAATGGCAGTCATCTGATGCATCGACACACAACCACCACCGCTAATCAGATGAATGGAGGTAGAGAGAGGAGGGGACAGCCACACGACAGGAGAACAAGAGAGAAGGAGAGAGAGACCGTGGGGGAAAACACCCGAGACTCAAAGGCTACGGTAGATAACCTAATGTGACCACTGGCTCAATCTATGGAGCGCACACTAGCAACAAATAAAACAGAACGACCCATATGACGAGATTTGAGAGAATGAGAAAGAACACATTGGCGAACAGCTAGTCTTCAATTAGTCTCCTGAGTGCTATGCTAAGTGGCAAGTTGATAATAAACGACCATATAAAGCTGCCTCTAAACACACCCTGAACGTCTCAATCCCAGCTGTATAAAAGACTGGGGTTTCCTCTCCACTGTTTCACTGCTGGGAAGATGGAGGGTGTGTCCGTCACAGCCGTAATAACTCGGAGAGTGGAGCTTTAAAACAGAATAATATTAGACGACAGCCTGGCAATTAGGTGTCTACCTACACATACACACACTTTCTCTCTCTCACACACACACACACACACTGAATGTGCTACATCTCACAAAACAAAAGTCGTTAGAAACCATAGCACCATAAACACCCTCCCACTGCGTCACATCTCTCACCACAATCAGGGGAGGCGTCAGAGTAACACACCCACACCGAACGAGGCTGGGACAGGCTCACAGAGGCAAGACTGTACGGAACATGTGGAAGCCTTTACACAGAGGGAACAAGGACTGCCTGGCTGCCTTAGTGCCAAGTGTCTAATTACACAGCTACGCCACTGGTGTCACCATGGAACTGTCACACACTCTCTGAAGCTGGAGTTATAGCATTTGGAAATCAATGTCAAAATGCATGAATCAAATGTATTCAAACTTGACAACAAAAGTTTATGGTGAAGGTTTGGTAAGACATTTGAAAGAGCATATCTGTTATGAGTGATGCAACTTGTTACAATGTATTGTATATACAGTGGGGCAAAAAAGTATTTTGTCAGCCACTAATTGTGCAAGTTCTCCCACTTAAAAAGATGAGAGGCCTGTAATTTTCATCATAGGTACACTTCAACTATGACAGACAAAATGAGAAGAAAAAAAATCCAGAAAATCACATTGTAGGATTTTTTCTGAATTTATTTGCAAATTATGGTGGAAAATAAGTATTTGGTCAATAACAAAAGTTTATCTCAATACTTTGTTATATACCCTTTGTTGGCAATGACAGAGGTCAAACGTTTTCTGTAAGTCTTCACAAGGTTTTCATACACTGTTGCTGGTATTTTGGCCCATTCCTCCATGCAGATCTCCTCTAGAGCAGTGATGTTTTGGGGCTGTTGCTGGGCAACACAGACTTTCAACTCCCTCCAAAGATTTTCTATGGGGTTGAGATCTGGAGACTGGCTAGGCCACTCCAGGACCTTGAAATGCTTCTTACGAAGCCACTCCTTCGTTGCCCGGGCGGTGTGTTTGGGATCATTGTCATGCCGAAAGACCCAGCCACGTCTTCAATGCCCTTGCTGATGGAAGGAGGTTTTCACTCAAAATCTCACGATACATGGCCCCATTCATTCTTTCCTTTACACGGATCAATCATCCTGGTCCCTTTGCAGAAAAACAGCCCCAAAGCATGATGTTTCCACCCCCATGCTTCACAGTAGGTATGGTGTTCTTTGGATGCAACTCAGCATTCTTTGACCTCCAAACATGACGAGTTGAGTTTTTACCAAAAAGTTATATTTTGGTTTCATCCACATGCTCTCTAGCAAACTTCAGACAGGCCTGGACATGTACTGGCTTAAGCAGGGGGACACGTCCCAGCTCTCTGCAGGTCATTCACTAGGTCCCCCCGTGTGGTTCTGGGATTTTTGCTCACCGTTCTTGTGATCATTTTGACCCCACAGGGTGAGATCTTGCGTGGAGCCCCAGATCGAGGGAGATTATCAGTGGTCTTGTATGTCTTCCATTTCCTAATAATTGCTCCCACAGTTGATTTCTTCAAACCAAGCTGCTTACCTATTGCAGATTCAGTCTTCCCAGCCTGGTGTAGGTCTACAATTTTGTTTCTGGTATCCTTTGACAGCTATTTGGTCTTGGCCATAGTGGAGTTTGTAGTGTGACTGTTTGAGGTTGGGGACAGGTGTCTTTTATACTGATAACAAGTTCAAACAGGTGCCATTAATACAGGTAATGAGTGGAGGACAGAGGAGCCTCTTAAAGAAGAAGTTACAGGTCTGTGAGAGCCAGAAATCTTGCTTGTTTGTAGTTGACCAAATACTTATTTTCCACCATAATTTGCTAATAAATGTATTAAAAATCCTACAATGTGATTTTCTGGATTTTATTTTCTCATTTTGTCTGTCATAGTTGAAGTGTACCTATGATGAAAATTACAGGCCTCTCTCATCTTTTTAAGTGGGAGAACTTGCACAATTGGTGGCTGACTAAATACTTTTTTGCCCCACTGTATGTGTTGGACGTCCCTTTCAGGCAGATTTCCCCAGCAAAAACCCATAACATTTTCAGATACAAATACTGCTGATGACAACGTGGCCCTAGAAAAAAACTTTCACTCTGCGACTGTGGAGAAATGTCAGTGTACTGCCTGTGAAACCATTGGAGGCAGGCTGGGGGATTTTCTCTGTGTATTAATGGCCGACTGTAGTTTACAGTTGCGACACAGCAGCCCCCAGTCTTAGTCACACCATTACATACATCATTACATTGGGCAGGCCCTTTTAACACACTATACACCCAAGACAATAAGAGACTTGATTACACACAGGTGGATTGTATTTATCATCATTAGTCATTTAGGTCAACATTGGATCCTTCAGAGATCCTCACTGAACTTCTGGAGAGAGTTTGCTGCACTGAAAGTAAAGGGGCTGAATATTTTTTTTCTTTCAATTTTTGATTTGTTAAAAAAGTTTGAAATATCCAATAAATGTCGTTCCACTTCATGATTGTGTCCCACTTGTTGTTGATTCTTCACAAAAAAATACAGTTTTACATCTTTGTTTGAAGCCTGAAATGTGGCAAAAGGTCGCAAAGTTCAAGGGGGCCTAATACATTCGCAAGGCACTGTATATATATATATATATATATATATATATATATATATATATATATATATATATATATATATATATATATATATATAATATATATATATATATATATATATATATATATATATATATATATATATATATATATATATATATATATATATATATATATATATATATATATATATATATATATATATATATATATATATATATATATATATATATGTGTTTTAGACAGTGTAGAGATTGAGAATTACTGATCTGTATACGTTGTTCTGTGACATCAATGTAAATGCAGACTCTGGTGCCCATTTCATTCTGCCATGCCTCTGCCTCTGTCAGATAATAGATGATATGTGGTGTTGCTCTCTCACCTTATAGAACTTTGCTCCAGTGTCGTTCTGAAACAGGCTGAGGCTCTTGGTGTCCAACCTCCAGTAGTGTCTCTTCCTCAGGTTGTCTCTGCTGGTGTAGTGGACCATCCAGCCCTCCCTCACCATGGTGGAGCTCCTCCTCTTGGTCTGTTTGATGGACTGGACCACCCGCATCAGAGGGATGTTGCTGCTGGTGGATGGGCTGGACACACACACACAGCACTTTTTATGAAAACATTTGTCACAAAGTGCTTAGCAGAAACCCGGGCCTGAGCGTGAGAAGAGCAAGCAGAAGCAACAATGGCAAGGAAGAAGGTCCATTGATGCAGACCTGTTTGATAACTACATGGTCTATGTTTACACAACTATTACATAAGTTAAACTCCAAGTTAGCTCAAATATGTCCCAGTAATGTAAGGTGTCTTGCTATATAATACCTGATGGTCTTGATGGGCTCCTCGTCCTTCTCCCGGTCCAGAAAAGGAGAGTCCATATAGAACATCTTGTCGTCTGGGGTTGAAGGTTCGTCAGAGTCATCCAGTAGTCCTCTAGTGCTCTCCACATCACTACTGTCCACCTCCATGGTACTGTCAGAGTCAGGCCCTGGGCTGGCAGGCTCTGTGGACACACACGATCACACAAATATGAGTATGTCCCTCAGTTACATCTTACCATGATAAATGGACATGGAATGTGAAAATAGGACAGCAGAAATTACCTCCATTGAAGGAAACCTCGCCCAAGCAGTCTCTTGGTACCTTTGATGCACACCGCTTATGGCAATTGAATTTACAATCTGAAAAGAAAGTACAGAAAACATGGATTTAATAACACAACATGGAACTCTAGAGGGAGAAAGGTAAAGAGGTCTAGGCCGATATGGACATAGAGACATACAGACAAACCGAGACGAAGGGAGGTGGCATCTCACCTCTGCACTGCATGCCCTGGCGGAAGAGGCCCTTGAGCAGGCGTTTGCAGTACTGGCAGATGGTTGGCCGTGTGTAGGTGTGGATGGCGAAGGTGTGAGGCACCTTGACTCGCCCCAGCACCATCTTCTCCATCCAGATGGGCCGGCCACTCCACGACAGGATCCTCTTCCCTGCCTCCTGGTGGCAGCGCTGTTGCAGGGAGAGATGGGAAGGAGGCAGGGAGTGAAATAAATAAATGAGAGGGAGAGGCAGATGGAGCAAGTGTGGTAACCACAGAATGTATGGATGGAGAGATTTATAGCCAGTGGGAGTGAGGGAGAGATAAAATAAACCAGGGAAGGAAGGAGATAGCAAAATAGGGAAGAAGATGAGGGATGGAGGGACCAAAAAGGACCAAATACACAAACATGGGCTAGAATTTACAAGGGTTTCATTTAATTGGCCTAATTGTATTTTCATGGACCTTTCATAAGTGTTGGTCACCAAGGAGAATATTCCATCCAGCTAGCCTCAAACAAACACGTTTCATACGCTTAGGGGAGGCCATCATACCATCCAGTTAATCAAATTCAATTTGCTGTCTCTTTGTGGTGTTTCACATCAAGATAGTAAGATACTCCAATAGATTTGGCTGACAAACATAGACAATTGTTAAGAAACAACAAGGCATGACCTTGTAGTTCATTTATTGCCAACTGACAAATATGTCTAAATCGGAATGACAGTTAGATTACGTCAAAAGTGAACAAAATTTTAAGCCAATCACATAGAACTGGTTAGTAACTGTACTGAAGATTAAAATCCTATGGTACTTTCACAAGGGGCGTAGACGGACAACGTTGCCGCCTTGCAAGCAATGAACTGTGCTTGGGTGTAACTTTATAAGGGATTGTGTTTACATAGCCACTTTCACAGGGTCTTAAAGCTTTTTGTATTGTGCAGAATGTATCTTTACCACAGAACATCTCTCTACACCAATGGAAGCACAGGTCTTACCTCCTCCGGGAATACCACCGCATGTTCAGTGGGACCGGGGAGGGGCCGGGGGACTGAGAGCGAAGAGCCCGGCAGGGACACGTTGGACAGACGTCTCTTCCTCACCCCACTGCAGTTGTTGGGTATCTTAAAGGCGCAGCGCTTGTGGTAGTTCAGCCCACAACCTAGAAGTACACAGGACACAGTGGTCACTAATTACACATGAAGAACAAAACACATATTGTACAGTACAGGCTATACAGTGGTGGCCAAAGGTTTTGAGAATGACACAAATATTAATTTTCACCAAGTCTGCTTCCTCAGTTTGTATGATGGCAATTTGCATATACTCCAGAATGTTATGAAGAGTGATCAGATGAATTGCAAAGTCCCTCTTTGCCATGCAAATTAACTGAATCTCAAAACCACATTTCCACTGCATTTCAGCCCTGCCACAAAAGGACCAGCTGACATCATGTCAGTGATTCTCTCGTTAACATAGGTGTGTGTATTGACGAGGACAAGGCTGGAGATCACTCTGTCATGCTGATCGAGTTTAAATAACAGACTGGAAGCTTCAAAATGAGGGTGGTGTTTGGAATCATTGTTCTTCCTCTGTCAACCATGGTTACCTGCAAGGAAACACGTGCGGTCATCATTGCTTTGCACAAAAAGGGATTCACAGGCAAGGATATTGCTGCCAGTAAGATTGCACCGAAATCAACCATTTATCGGATCATAAAGAACTCCAAGGAGGGCGGTTCAATTGTTGTGAAGAAGGCGTCAGGGCGCCCAAGAAAGTCCAGCAAGCGCCAGGACCGTATCCTAAAGTTGATTCAGTTGCGGGATCGGGGCACCACCAGTACAGAGCTTGCTCAGGAATGGCAGCAGGCAGGTGTGAGTGCATCTGCACGCACAGTGAGGCGAAGACTTTTGGAGGATGGCCTAGTGTCAAGAAGGGCAGCAAAGAAGCCACTTCTCTCCAAGAAAAACATCAGAGACAGACTGATATTCTGCAAAAGGTACAGGGATTGGACTGCTGAGGACTGGGGTAAAGTCATTTTCTCTGATGAATCCCCTTTCCGATTGTTTGGGGCATCCGGAAAAAATCTTGTCCAGAGAAGATAAGGTGAGCGCTACCATCAGAGTCCTGTGTCATGCCAACAGTAAAGCATCCTGAGACCATTCATGTGTGGGGTTGCTTCTCAGCCATGGGAGTGGGCTCACTCACAATTTTGCCTAAGAAAAACAGCCATGAATAAAGAATGATACCACCACATCCTCCGAGAGCAACTTCTCCCAACCATCCAGGATCAGTTTGGTAACGAATAATGCCTTTTCCAGCATGATGGAGCACCTTGCCATAAGGCAAAAGTGATAACTAATTGGCTCGGGGAACAAAACATCGGTATTTTAGGTCCATGGCCAGGAAACTCCCCAGACCTTAATCCCATTGAGAACTTGTGGTCAATCCTCAAGAGGCGAGTGGACAAACAAAAACCCACAAATTCTGACAAACTCCCAAGCATTGATTATGCAATAATGGGCTGCCATCTGTCAGGATGTGGCCCAGAAGTTAATTGACAGCATGCCAGGGCGGATTGCAGAGGTCTTGAAAAAGAAGGGTCAACACTGCAGATATTGACTCTGCATCAACTTCATGTAATTGTCAATAAAAGCCTTTGACACTTATGAAATGCTTGTAATTATAATTCAGTATTCCATAGTAACATCTGACAAAAAAAATATATAGACACTGAAGCAGCAAACTTTGTGGAAATTAATATTTGTGTCATTCTCAAAACATTTGGCCACGACTGTATGAAACAGACTTTGGATGTCAGCGTTGGGCTTGATACTCAGCAACATTTCATACCCAGCCATCTTGAGACATCTTAAGACATGTATTAAGACATATTTGTGATATGTTAACACGTCTTAGGAAGGAAACTAAGTAAATTAATACGGTAGAAAAGCACAACTTTGATTCTACCCACCAGCTTCATTCTCTTAAACGTCCACATGAGGGCTCTACATGCAGTCATTTGATCTCATCCTTCCTCATAGAAAGCTTCAAATGCTTTTCAAAGACATAGCATGGAATAAAATAGATCTGATCCAATAGTCACAAATCACATACAATTCTACATTCCACAATTCCACATTTAATTGCAATTTGACTAGGTATACCAGTCCAAAGCTTTCATCCTATTGGAGTGCCTGTTGCATTCCTGTCCCGGCTGGCCCTGAGGCAGGTTGTGTTGTACTGAGGGACAGGCTGCATCCATCGGAGAGGGTTAGAGTAGAGCAGCAGCACATGCTTTCTAAAGGGCCTTTGAAGGCTGAGTCCAACGCTTGGCATCAGCACACTGGGCTCAATTCAAACAGGCCAGGCCGGCCATCTCTTCAAAGACCTTCTTTAGTAATGAGAGGAAGTCACACACTCCACTGAGGCTTACTGCTGCACAGTGCTACCAGCCTTAATGTACCTCTCAGAATGGACCAAGAGAAGGGCATGCTGGATTTGTGTGTGTATGAGTGTACGAGTCGGGTAAACATTTAACACCTTGGCTTTCGGTTCACAGTGCACCCCAGCCTTGATGTGAGAGAGAGCTTGATGTGTGTGTGTGTGTGTGTGTGTGTATGCGTGTGTGCTTACCTTCACATTTGAGCCCCTGCCGGACGAGGCCCCATAGCATCTCCCCACAGTAGTCACAGAAGGTGGGGGCTTTGTAAGAGTGGACATAGAGGGCATGGGGGCGGATCTGGAAGTCCTCTACTGTTGCTAAAGCTGCAATTCAGACACAACTTAAAAACAAGAACATGGCAAACAAAACTAAAGCAAAACAAATACATTTCAAACATAAAAACCCTGAAACCAAATAATGAGAATTACAAAAAAATTAAATAACAATTAAATTTAACAAAAATATAAATGCAACAACTTCAAAGATTTTGCTGAGTTACAGTTCATGTAAGGAAATCAGTCAATTGAAATACATTCATTAGGCCCTAATATATGGATTTAACATGACTGGGCAGGGGTGCAGCCATGGATGGGGAACCAGGCCCAGCCAATCAGAATGGGTTTTATCTACAAAAGGGCTTTATTACAGAGGATCCCAGACGATGCCGCAGTGAAGAAGCTGGATGTGGAGGTCCTGGGCTGGCATGGTCACACTTGGTCTGCGGCTGTGAGGCCGGTTGGACATACTGCCAAATTCTCTAAAATGACATTGGAGGTGGCTTATGGTAGAGAAATTAACATTAAATGATCTGGCAACAGCTTTGGTGGACATCCCTACATTCAGCATGCCAATTGCATGCTCCCTCAAAACTTGAGACGTCTGTGGCATTGTGTTGTGTAACAAAACTGCACATTTTAGAATGGCCTTTTATTGTCCGTTATTGTCCGTTATTGTCCGAGGTTTCGGGCTCCATTTTCGGCTGAAGTGCTAAACGCTCACTTGTTTTCAACTTCAGCATGTAAAAACTGCCGCTCTTGTGTTTTCCACCCCATTCACCAGGTTCAGAAATGTACCTGTCTAATATCAGCTCGCTTGCACTGATGTGGGCGGAGTGGCAACATTTGAGGTGTGTCCTTTAAGAACAACGAAAAGCAGGTCTTAGCGGTAACACGGTTGGTAATAGCATGGATTTTGTGAGCGGGAGCACAACCTATCCAGCCGTGACGCACAGTGCCCTTGAGCTAGTTAAAAAAATAAACAAGAGAGGAGTGACTGCTCCCAAACTTGATCTTTTAATAAAGCTTGTTGATTAAGATTTATTTCAAAGCAGTCTCACGAGCCAAAACCTTCATTGATAGGCTTGGCTACTTGGCAAACAAAAAAACAGCCTTCATTGAGGCAGGGGAGGCTATAGGTCTCTACTTGGTTGATTTTTAATTAGATGAGACCCAAATGAGAAAAACCTTTTGTTCTTTATGTTTATAACTACAAGGGTTACAGGTACAAAAAACACATATCCTCTCTTGTTCCATAGCTTCTGACCAAGCTATTTACAAATATTATTGTTGTTTAAAAAAATTGATTGCTTATTTTTCGTTTAATTTGATTAAAAACCAGCTCGCATGCAATGGAATTTAGGAGCCGTCTGCTATTTCTGGAGAAGTGTGAATGACATCTGTAAGATGGTTCCATTACGTTTTTTAAACATTATACTGTATTTGGGACATTATCTTAATATTCTCTTTTTCAGATTCTGTGAAAAGTGTGGATCTGCGTAAAACCCTCCATTGTCTGCGTTGCCTTAATATTATATGCCTACAGGGAGAAATTATGGCGCCTGTAACTGTATTTAGACAGCCTATTTTAAACTAGTCGTTTCGATTAGAATTATTCACTCTCATTTTAGGCTTTATCAATAGTGAATTTAATCTTGCTTATTGACAATGTTTGGCATATCCATGGCTCAACCATAATGCAATGTATAGTAGGCTAGCCCCTATATCAGTGTAAATGCTATGTTTTAACAATATATTTCCATATTGAAACCAAGCAATTACTTCGAACAATGTGGACTGAAAACATGTTCAACATATTTAGCAGAGATGCTTTTAGTTATTTTATTTACCAAACTAGGCTATTATGGACTACACTGGAATTGATGACAACGCAGTACATAAAATACCATAAATACGCAACTTGAAGCAACCACATATTTAGCCAAGGAGCACGTTCGGATTGGCCAGTGAGGAGACACTGTTTATTCATCAAAACCCAGCCTTTTCGCGCCACCGCCACCTACTGGGCCCATAATTCCTGAAGTCAAAACAGCAAAAATATTTCTGACAGTCCTGGACCTATAGCGCTATCGCAAAAATGTACCACTGCGTTAGTTTGTTAAAAAAGAGCCCTGAGTGTTCACTGTAATGTAAAGGCATTTTATGCTGTTTTGTCAGCCGATAATAGTCAGATGATTTACTGGACCATCAGCACTTGTGTTATTGGTATGTCTGTGTGCATAAAACAAACTATAACTCAGATCTAGGGAACAAACTGTTCACATAGAATGCATCCATATCAGAGAGTCTGACCTGGGAAGTAACTTAGAACAGGCAGTTATGTACAGTAAGAGATGCTGGAGGGGAAAGCTGTTCTGCTCCGAGGTCGTGGTTTCTCTCACTAGGGCTCAGTGCTATAACATCTCAGTGCTATAACATCCCATTAACAGCTCAGTGCTATAACATCCCATTAACAGCTCAGTGCTTTAACATCCCATTAACATCTCAGTGCTATAACATCCCATTAACAGCTCAGTGCTATAACATCTCAGTGCTATAACATCCTGGCGGGCTGTATCACCGCCTGGTATGGCAACTGCACCGCCCTCAACCGTAAGGCTCTCCAGAGGGTAGTGAGGTCTGCACAACGCATCACCGGGGGCAAACTACCTGCCCTCCAGGACACCTACACCACCCGATGCTACAGGAAGGCCATAAAGATCATCAAGGACATCAACCACCCGAGCCACTGCCTGTTCACCCCGCTGTCATCCAGAAGGCGAGGTGAGTACAGGTGCATCAAAGCTGGGACCGAGAGACTGAAAAACAGCTTCTATCTCAAGGCCATCAGACTGTTAAACAGCCACCACTAACATTGAGTGGCTGCTGCCAACACACTGTCAATGACACTGACTCAACACCAGCCACTTTAATAATGGGAATTGATGGGAAATGATGTAAATATATCACTAGCCACTTTAAACAATGCTACCTTATATAATGTTACTTACCCTACATTATTCATCTCATATGCATACGTATATACTGTACTCTATATCATCTACTGCATCTTTATGTAATACATGTATCACTAGCCACTTTAACTATGCCACTTTGTTTACATACTCATCTCATATGTTATACTGTACTCGATATCATCTACTGTATCTTGCCTATGCTGCTCTGTACCATCACTCACTCATATATCCTTATGTACATATTCTTTATCCCCTTACACTGTGTATAAGACAGTAGTTTTTTGGAATTGTTAGTTAGATTACTTGTTCGTTATTACTGCATTGTCGGAACTAGAAGCACAAGCATTTCGCTACACTCGCATTAACATCTGCTAACCATGTGTATGTGACAAATAAAATTTGATTTGATTTGATTTTAACAGCTCAGTGCTATAACATCCCATTAACAGCTCAGTGCTATAACATCCCATTAACAGCTCAGTGCTATAACATCCCATTAACAGCTCAGTGCTATAACATCCCATTAACAGCTCAGTGCTATAACATCCCATTAACAGCTCAGTGCTATAACATCCCATTAACAGCTCAGTGCTATAACATCCCATTAACAGCTCAGTGCTATAACATCCCATTAACAGCTCAGTGCTATAACATCCCATTAACAGCTCAGTGCTATAACATCCCATTAACAGCTCAGTGCTATAACATCCCATTAACAGCTCAGTGCTATAACATCCCATTAACATCTCAGCTCTATAACATCCCATTAACAGCCCAGCGCTATAACATCCCATTAACAGCCCAGCGCTATAACATCCCATTAACAGCCCAGTGCTATAACATCCCATTAACAGCTCAGTGCTATAACAGCTACTTACAGTAGGAGGCGGTACAGCAGAAACTAACAACAGGCTACAGGGTTGTCTACAACATCACCTGTTTCAGAGTGGTATGGCATTACAGAGCACACTAAAGACCACTGAGACAGACTGTCTCATTCAACAGAACAGGACCAGAGAAGACCACATCCCATGATAATGATGCTCTTTAATAAGCTAGTTCATAGTATGGTTTGGTTTGTTTCCTATCTGGACTGAAACACAAGGTAGGCCCAGCCATTACTCAGGGAACTTTTCTCCATCTGCTGCTGTGGTTTGTGTTGGAGGTATATGAGTGAGGTCATTCTTGGAAGGGACAGTTAGTTCACAGGAGTGACTCATCCAAGATGTGAATAAGAGATCGCTATTCGCTACCAAACATGTGTGACTGCATCCCCCAGCACTGGAGAGAAAAGAGATCAATCTCTTTCTCACAGTTCTTTTGCAATCATTTATGCTGTTGTGGTTTTCCCATTGACCAACAAGGGAATCATAATCTTTTACGCCAGAATTTAGGTGGAAAACCCTGTGTAATGTCACAAATTATTTGTGTGTTTTTTTTCTGATCCAGGTTTACAATAAGACCAAGTTGACATACCAGTATTCAATGAAGGATGCACCAGGGACATTCTCAGTAGCTGTTGCCGTGACGAGATGCAGCTCTGAACAACAAATGTGACATCTATCCACTTAGGGAATAAAATTAACTTTACTGACAATCCCCAAATACCTGGAAGAGAGAACATTCTTTGGAAGATAAGAGAGAGAAAGAGACACCAGGAAGAAAGGGAGAGCAAAACAGATGGCTGCGGGGAGGAAGACAGATGAGCGATAGTGGGGCCTCCACAGATCACCTTATGACTTTCTACTGCAGGTCAAATCTAAAGGTCCAAGCTTAAAAAGCAGCACTGTTGATTTCCATGTTAAAATGATGCATATGGACACACAGCACCTCCATATGAATAATATATATTTCATTAACTAGCTATATAGATTCATTTAGTTGCTAATGAACTCGGCCGTGAGTCGAACTTCAAAGCGTAAAAAGAACTGAAGAAAGTCACATGCCACCACACTGGTCATAGCTCCCTGGCAAAAAAACACATGAAAGAAGGCATTCATGGGCTTTTCAAACACATCGAGGAAAAAAAACGCACAGCCTATTAACGGACTCAACTTTATGAAATGGTTGTTGAGATGTTTTGCATCAAACACCATAGAAGATTGAGCCAATAAAGAGTTTTTCACAAGCAGCAGGCCTGACATCAATGTGATGTCTGTTTGTTTTCATTTTTGACTAATCAGGCATCACAAGTGTCCATCAGGCATAATTCAGAAGTTATAGTCTATAACATTCATCGGCGACTAAAAGTGCTATAAAACAAATATATACATCCATTTTGTATGCCATATCCTGTCAAATAAGAGGGATGCTGAGTGAGAAACAAACAGCGAGTGGGATTCTTGGACCAAACAGCCCTCTCTCCATGTCCAACCCCCTGGTTAGGGATGGCCTGTCCACTATTTCCAGTGCCGCCCTGCACAGCCCAGCATGTTAATACTCAGTGGGTCCACTACAATCACTTACTGCAGAGAAAACAAGCCAGGCCCTTTGAGTCCAGCGCCAAGAGAACCCTGCGCTGTTTGTCTCTCACAGCCACAGAACTGAACAACAGGTCTCAAATAATTTATAGGAATCAATGGTGTCTTTAAAGTATTTAATTCATGTAAATTAGAAGCAACTAAGGGAAGGATAAATAGTATGATTTTAAAAATTCCTATTTTCAGTGTGCCAGACTAGAACAGCAAAGCATATCGGAGCTTGCATTGCACCAGTTTGACACATGTAGATCTCCTCAGCATATGCAGACCAACTACAAGGCTAAGACGAGGAAGCAGGGTGGATGTAGAGCTTGAGGATGTGACAATACTCTGACCTCACACAGCCATCCAGGTGCAACACTGAGGCTGAAACCTGTCAACCGTCTGAACCCAGAGGGAAGGAGACAGAGGTCTCCTGGATACACTCATTTGGGGCTCACTGCTAAACACCAGCAGATCAGATCCATCCGGACACAGAGTTATTTCATGTCTGGATCCATGCAGACAATGCTTCTAGTTCTACCCCGGAGAGAGAGAGAGGGAGGAGGGGGATGTACAGTCGAGGTGGTGGAACTGTGAGGTGCTTCCCAATGAAGACAGATGGAACCGAAAAGAATGCCTTTACGAGCCAGTGTTTGTTAGACTCAATAGTCAGCAGGAAACTGAAATAATCTGTGACCGGAAAAGAGAGGGGAAACTAGCCACCTGTCTCTCTGGAGGTGAGCTTTAGATAGGCGTGAAACAGCACTGTACAACACACAGGTTTGAATTACAGAAAATGTTGTTTACTAAATTAGTACATATAGCCTAAAGTCAAAATGTTAATAAAAGCTGTTAGGGTTGAACCCAGTTCAGAACTACTCACCAGAAAGCACCACCTCTATCAGATCTCCCTCATGGATATCTTCTGCTGACGTCAGCCTCTGGAGGATGTTCTCAGAGGTCAGGTCATGGCGGAAGAGCAGGATCTTGTCATACATGCCAAAGAAGCCACACTCCGGGAACTGGCGAGGAAAAAACAGAAAAACGCTTGTGAGTATCCACTATATCCAGAACGCAATGGCTGGAACACATATAATATACTGGCTCGACCAACAATATACACACAATAACTCATATACACTTTTTGAAATTGGCACCAGCTGATCAAGACCCTGTCTTAATATTCATTCAACAGTTGTTTACTCTTTATTTTTCCCTTCTCATGTGGTTTGGGGACATTTATGATTATGTTCAATGCGGTTTGCCATATTTACTGGACAAGTGCTACTAATTTATGGTTGGCCCCCATCTGATAAATATACGTTTATATTGTATACAGTACTGTATAGAGCTCCTTCTCTGACTCACGGAGTAATGGCTGCCTTTATACAGTCATCATAGCCAGAGCCAGCAAGCCTGTGGTGTAGGAATGGAACGGGGGTGTGTGTGGAATGAACACTCGGCTGAATATCACCACAGAGAGAGAGAGAGAGGGAAACACAGCTGTTTCATCCACCCAAGCTACAATGAGTCACACACACACACTCCTGCTCCCATTAACTACTTCCTGTGGCTCACGTCAGCAGTCAACGTGGAGGATGGAGGAGAATTCAAAAACACACTGGCTCAGGAAGAGAGCTCACATTCAAACACCTTTATCCCCTGAAACAGTGGAATGCACTGATTACAGTGGAAGGAAAAAACTATCAAATGGCTAATCAATATAGCATGCTGCTCTTCTCCATACAGCAATACAAGTAGGCAGAGTGCCATTAGGTGGAGGCTATTGATAATGAAACATTTATATCAAAACCGCACTGACATAGCCATTGTAATAACATTGTAATAACTTTTCTAGTCGACGATGTGGAATAGTTACCGACTGTCAGTAATCATTTAACTATTGCAGAAATTCTATCCAGCAGCATTAGGAGCAAAATGACAACTAAGCATCTGCTAGAAAATACAGAACTGTCTTGCTAGCCTTGGTTCTCAGCAGACAGTCTGAGGTGAGCTCACTTCAACAATGCTCTCCAGTAGCTGTGATGTAACCTCCAGCTTGGCAGTCCGTCAGGGCTGGGCCAGGTAATGCTCTGGACTCTCAGATAATGGCCCAGGCCATCAGACAGCAAGCAGTGAAGGAAACAGGAGAGGAGAGGATAGGGGAGGAGGGGTTAACATCCTGAGAGGAGTGACAGAGGAGCAGCAGCGTCCTGCAACACAGCCAGGAAGTAAGCCAAGTCAATACTGAGTCACTTCCTGGTCCCAGACCCACAGTTTCCACACAACTTCCACTGCTCGTGTCAAGACACAAAGGTTAAACACACACAGGTTATACACACATACATGCACACACTCACTAAATCACTGGCGTCCGCACACCCGCTCACCTGGCTACAGCATATCTTCTTTTCATACACACATCCATTGTGGTGTCATGTAGCAAAGTGGACATTTCACAACCTTCCTGAGGTTTCTCAGTCCAACATTTCCACTGGACATGGAGTTCTGTATAAGAAAAGTAGCCTGTCTCTTGCTATGCCTGACTACACTGTATGACACTGTAACCATGGATCTCTCACTCACCGTCTTCCCTCGCAGGGGAGGTCATGTCCTCTGTCTGGCAGGAAAACGATGCCCAGTTTCTGTGAAGGGCAGCAATGCCGTTTTTTACTCCTCTCATCTCTCCCTTCATGAAATGATAAAGTGTGTTTCCCCAACCCTTCTTCCAGTCAGCCAGTCAGCCAGCCAGTCAAGATAAGCCTACCTTCATCAGCAGTGTGTCATATTCAGATGTAAGGGTCGATAGGGGCTGTCAGGGCGGAAGAGAGCCAAAGAAGGGATGGATGGATGTAGGGGGCCATCCTGTGTGGCGCTCATCAAAGCGGGCCCCTGGCGGAGGCCCCCTACAGAGCTGCTTCTCCCTGCCAACATGGCTGCTCTGGCAGGCTCACCTAACACAGCTGCTTCCCTGTCAGGGTCACACACAATGCCCACGGAACAATGTGAGCAGTAACACAACGGCCAATGAGGCCCACGGGCACCAGGGTTGGCACACGATACAGCAGAGAGGAGAACAGCTGGAGCTCCTAAAATGCTTCTCTCCAGGGTGGTGGAGCCACGGCTGCAGGCTGACACCAGGAAAGAGGACACCAGGAAAGAGGACACCAGGAAAGAGAACACCAGGAAAGAGAACACCAGGAAAGAGGACACCAGGAAAGAGGACACCAGGAAAGAGGACACCAGGAAAGAGGACACCAGGAAAGAGGACACCAGGAAAGAGAACACCAGGAAAGAGGACACCAGGAAAGAGGACACCAGGAAAGAGGACACCAGGAAAGAGGACACCAGGAAAGAGGACACCAGGAAAGAGGACACCAGGAAAGAGGACACCAGGAAAGAGGACACCAGGAAAGAGGACACCAGGAAAGAGGACACCAGGAAAGAGGACACCAGGAAAGAGGACAGGGTTAGGGACTACACTGACAAACTATGCAAACTGCTTTTAAATGAGCATCAACCAGAATTACTGTACTGAATTAACCCTTACATACACATTATTATACACCCCCCCCCCCCCTAAACAGCACATTCAATGTGCCTAGTTCCCAGAGCAGCAGAGCAGAGCCTTGCTGAAGGCCATTAAATGGCCCAGTCATGTAAACACTGATAAACTCCTGTGTTTAAAAGGCCTCCATTATGCCTAATGCATATGGAACATGAAAGGCTCTGTCTGTTAGCAGCTGCCTTACATAACTGCATGATCATCCAGCGCTCCCGGCTGGCCTAGGCTCTGGCTCTAATCTGAGGGGGTAGTCCTTGCATCTAGTCTGCCTTTATACACAGTAGACCAGTCTGCATCTCCTCCTGTAAGCCTGATTCAGTCTGATGAAGGTCCATAGACTGAAGCATCGCTATGCTTTTGGTCTGTCTAGCCTAATCCACCCATGGCCAGTACTAGGCTTCTAGATGCATCTAGTGGGAAGAAGGGCTGAGAAGGCTGGGAAAAGGGAGAGGGAGGGTGCTCACACACACCATAACAATGACCCCAGTGTTAGGGCTACTGCCTCTGGCTTTAATGTAGCTGAGATAAGCTGGGGTCCTGCGGAGAGCAGAGAACAAAGAGATAAGATTCCCCGGTGGGGAGAAGTGACCGCAAAGCCTCTGTGTGTGTGTGTGTGTGTTGCCGTGTTGGCCCTGGCTGTGAAGACAGGGAGCTGAAAGGAGGGTGTGAGAGCGAGGAGAGCGCAGTGGGTAGGGATCTTATGATAGCTGTCCTGCTTTCCACAGGATACCACTTCACTAGGCTTGGTGTTTATCCAAATGTAGACATTACTAAACAACATCAAGAACGTGTACCTTTACACAGCTTCATGTTTCCAAAACAAGAGACATCCTAAGTCATACTTTGAAGTGCTTCATTGCATGGCTCTAGCATTGTCAGGGTGAGGTTTTCCTCAATACGTCTTACATTCCTAATCTCCAGACCCGGGGCCCCGGGACCATCCCCCTCCACTCCCCCTTCTGCCCTGCTCTGAGACCTGGCCAGCTGGATTCACCTCCTGTTGGCATTTACTGCAACACTTTCTACTGCACGTAGTTCCCATTCCAGCTGAATGCAGCTCAGGTCTACAGATTGGTACAGTTCTGTATTGGGGAAAGGGCTGGGTAGAGGGCTGTGGAGAGAGCTGGGTATAGGGCTGTGGAGAGAGCTGGGTAGAGGGCTGTGGAGAGGGCTGTAGAGAGAGCTGGGTAGAGGGCTGTAGAGAGAGCTGTGGAGAGAGCTGGGTAGAGGGCTGTGGAGAGAGCTGTGTAGAGGGCTGGGTAGAGGGCTGGGTAGAGGGCTGTGAAGAGAGCTGGGTAGAGGGCTATGTAGAGGGCTGGGTAGAGAGCTGTGGAGAGGGCTGGGTAGAAAGCTCTGGAGAGGGCTGGGTAGAGGGCTCTGGAGAGGGCTGGGTAGAGAGCTCTGGAGAGGGCTGGGTAGAGGGCTGTGGAGAGGGCTCTGGAGAGGGAAAGGTAGAGGGCTGTGGAGAGGGCAAGGTAGAGGGTTGTGGAGAGGGCAAGGTAGAGGGCTGTGGAGAGGGCTCTGGAGAGGGCAAGGGCCCTGGAGAGGGCAAGGGCTCTGGAGAGGGCTGAGTAGAGGGCTGGGTAGAGGGCTGGGTGAGGGCTCTGGAGGGGGCTGGGTAGAGGGCTCTGGAGGGGGCTCTGAAGAGGGCTGGGTAGGGGGCTCTGGAGAGGGCTGGGTTGGAGGCTGGGTAGAGGGCTCTGGAGAGTAGTGGATCAGGTCGGTGTCCACATCACTAAGGAATTAACACTAACACAGTCATGAAAAAGGCACGACAACACCTCTCCCCCCCAGGAGGCTGAAAAGATTTGTCATGGGCCCTCAGGTCCTCAAAATGTTCTACAGCTGCACCATTGGGAGCATCTTGACTGGCTGCGTCACCACCTGGTATGGCAACTGCTTGGCATCTAACCGCAAGCCGCTACAGAGTGTAGTGCGTACGGCCCAGTACACCAGTACACGGCCCGGTACACCAGCTTCCGGACATCCAGGACCTCTATACCAGGCAGTGTCAGAGAAAGGCCAAAAAAATGGACAAAGACTCCAGCCTATCAAGTCTTAAACTGTTCTCTCAGCTACCACATGGTAAGCAGTACCGATGCACCAAGTCTGGAACCAACAGGATCCTGTACAGCTTTTACCCCCAAGCCATAAGACTGCTAAATAGTCCACCAAATAGGTACCCGGACTATCTCCATTGACCCTATAGAGGGCTGGGTAGTATTACTGTACTTAATAGATCCAAAATGGGGTATAGCCTGGTGATTGTTAAATTTATGCTTGACTATTTGCATGACTATAAGGAACTTTAGATGAACGCTTCTGCTGAATGGCATATATCATATATTGATTGTGTATACAGTACCATTCAAAAGTTTGGACACACCTACTCATTCAAAAGTTTTTCTTTATTTTTACTATTTTCTACATTGTAGAATAATAGTGAAGACATCAAAACTATGAAATAACACATATGGAATCATGTAGTAACCAAAAAAGTATTAAACAAATCAAAAGATAGATTTTAGATTCTTCAAAGTAGCCACTCTTTGCCTTGATGACAGCTTTGCACACTATTGGCATTCTCTCAACCAGCTTCACCTGGAATGATTTTCCAACAGTCTTGAAGGAGTTCCCACAAATGCTGCGCAAATAGCCCTTACACAGCCTGGAGGTCTGCTGTGTCATTGTCCTGTTGAAAAACAAATAATAGTCCCACTAAGTGCAAACCAGATGGGATGGCATATTGCTGCAGAATGCTGTGGTCGCCATGCTGGTTAAGTGTGCCTTGAATTCTAAATAAATCACAGACAGTGTCACCAGCAAAGAACCCCCACACCTCCTCCATGCTTCACAGTGGGAACCACACATGCGGAGATCATCCGTTCACCTACTCTGTCATCAAGGCAAAGGGTGGCAACATTGAAGAATCTCAAATATAATATATTTTGATTTGTTTCACACTTATTTGGTTACTACATGATTCCATGTGTTATTTCATAGTTTTAATGACTTTAATGATGATTCTACAATCTTGAAAATAGTCCAAATAAAGCAAAACAATCTGGAATGAGTCGGTGTCCAAACTTTTGACTAGTACTGTAAATATATTGATTATATATATATATATATATATATATATATATATATATATATATACACATACATACAGTATATTGAGCATATTGATTGGTTGCACTGAGGCACTTGCATTGGCAAGCTCTATTGTAGCTGTGTTGTTGTTAGGCAATAAAGATGACTAACATAACAGAGTGGCATCCAGGCTGGTTAGAGAAATGGCACACACATCTTGGGTCAGGTCCCATAGTGACTAAGCATGGCCTTTGTAATCAACACACACTGTGGGGCTAACAGCACACAACCATTCAGCCCTACCCTGCACAAAGGCATGCAGGCGACCACACACACACACCAAAGACACCAACATGACGAATCAATGTGTGAGGTCCGTGCGGCACACTAGAAAGCAGAGTGGAAAAGAGCTTCACCACGGTAAGCCTTTGTTAAACTAACTAATCTGCCATTGATATGCTAAATCCTGTTAGAGGCAGAAAGAGAGGGAAGGGAGGGATGGACGGGGCAGACGAGAAATATGATACATTTCAATGAGTTCCAAAAACAAATAGCCTCAGAACAGACATGGAAAATCGAGTCTGACACAACTTTTCTGGTTTGAATGAACAAACCCGTCAGGCTGTAGTTAGTCTCTGAGAAACCAGATTTACTTATTGCTTAACTGCAACAAATTTCAAAAGAACACTGCATTTAAGATGCTACTGAATTTGAGAATTGATGTTGTCATAAATCACCCATCATGATTGGTGTATCTTAACATGTATAGTGATCAGTGGCACCAATGTAAAACATTCCTTCAATGTGTTAAAAGCTCAGGGAAGGAAATGGGATGTGTAGTGCATGCTCTATGCTGCTGTGTGTGTATGTGTGTGTGTTAGCGTGTGGGGGTCCAAAGGGTATCAGTGATCATGGCGAGAGGAGGGTGGTAACAGGGAAACTCTGTTAGAGAGGAGAGAGGGGAGCTGGCAGGGTCTGACAGATGGACACATGATTACACTGAGGAAGGTGTGCTGTCTGACCCAGGCTGCCTTACACCTTTATGAGGCTGGCCCTGGGCCAGTCTACAGTGATGGACAGCTACAGCACAGGGTTTGGTTAACCAAACCCATGTTTCAACAAGCAACTGGTACTGCTATTTGGCTGTGTAATATGAAGGATGATACTCAAGGAGAACATGAAACCAAATAAATCAAATTAGCTAAATATTGCTGATTCATGGTTGATTTAAGATGAAAACCTCAACCCTGTTATGGTCAATCCTGTTACATTATTGGCACTCTTCTCTCTCTCTCTCCAGTGGTGGCAGGTAGCCTAGTGGTTAAGAGCGTTGGGTCAGTAACACAAAGGTTAAATCCCTGAGCCAGCAAGGTGGTAAAATCAACCATTCTGCCTTTGAGCAAGGCAGGAAAACCCCCAACAACACTTGCTCCCCGGGTGCCGACGACATGGACGTCAAATAAGACAGCCCCCCCACACCTCTCTGATTCAGAGTTAAATGCAGAAGACACATTTTGGTTGAATGCATTCAGTTGTGCAAATTAATTTCCTTCCACTAGTAACTCTGCAGCAACATACAGAGAAGTGAGATCATGTGATTCCTGTAAGGGTATAGCCTCTACACCAGAACTAAGCATTACATGGTCAATATTATTATATATATATTTTACATTTATTTAACTAGGCAAGTCAGTTAAGAACAATTTCTTATTTACAATGACAACCTAGGAACAGTGGATGAACTGCCTTCTACAGGGGCAGAATGACAGATTTTTACCTTGTCAGCTCGGGGATTCGATCTAGCAACCTTTCAGTTACTGGCCCAATGCTCTAACCACTAGGCTACCAATAAGTTAGGGCCACAATCATTTCAGAACCACAGAAGACTTACAGTTAACCTTTAGTAGAATATTATTGGGTTGCTTCAGGAAAAGTGCACATTTTGTGTCCATTTGATATTTTAACTAGAAATTGTGCACCAATGTTGAATTTTAAAAGCCCGTTTAAAAGCCACCCAAAGGGCATCCAGCCAACTTAATACAACTGTGGGAAGCATTGGAGTCAACAAGGGCCAGCATCCCTGTGGAAAGCTTTCAACACCTTGTAGACTCCATGCCCAGAGGAATTGAGGCTGTTCTAAGGGCAAAAGGAGGCCAAAAGCCTAAAAGCGGAATCTAGTTTAGCTGGAAGGAATAGGTGATTATTACATATAGGACCTTGAATAGAGAAATCTGAGTTTAAAGTGTTGAAGAAATTGAGTCCACATTTTAAGAGCACTGATAAGAATTGGATAGGATGAGTAGCACGAAGCTAAGAGAGGAAGAATGGAGGTGATTAATGCTGACAAAGAGGAAGAGAAACAGGAGTTGGTTTCTGTTTGACACCAGTCAGTTTCTGGAGTGTAAAGTCAGTAAACAATATTTTGTATATTTGCTGCCCGGTAATAATACATAAAGTTTTTAAATTGTAATTTTTTTTACCCCCTTTTTCTCCCCAATTTCGTGGTATCCAATTGTTTTAGTAGCTACTATCTTGTCTCATCGCTACAACTCCTGTACGGGCTCGGGAGAGACAAAGGTCGAAAGTCATGGGTTCTCCGATACACAACCCAACCAAGCCGCACTGCTTCTTAACACAGCGCATCCAACCCGGAAGCCAGCCGCACCAATGTGTCGGAGGAAACACCGTGCACCTGGCAACCTTGGTTAGTGCGCCCGGCCCGCCACAGCTGGCGCTGCAGTACAGGGAGGCCCAATACATAAAGTTAGGAAAGGCTAATCCTCTGTGTTCTCTCTCTCTGGTGGAATGCTTTACGTATTCTTGAACTGCCATCGCCCCATAAAAACTAACACATATGTTTAGCTACTGAAATAAAAAAAGACTTGGGTAGAAAAAGGAGACATTGAAACAAATACAGAAATCTGGGCAATACATTCATCTTAATGGAATTCCCTTTACCAAATAAAGTACGATAGATAATACTCCATCTCTGAAATTCTAGTGTAAGTTTGTTAATCAGGGGAATAAAGTAAAGTTATCATCCAGCAGAGAGGACAAGGTACGGGTGATATTGAGCCTTAAATATTTTATGGAAAGGTCTCCTGCAGAATTTGTAATGCTAATTCATGAATAGGCCAAAAATGTCCTCTATGACTTTTAGCAAACACTCAAATCACATTGAGTGCAGTGTTGTACGTTCACCAAGGTACTGAGTGCCAGAGGTGAGACCGTTTTTTAAATGTATCCTTTATTTAACCAGAGAAGTCACATTGAGATTTACATCTCTTTTTCAAGTAAGCCCTGGCCACGATAAAGCCCATCACAAGACTGGAGTGTGAAACGAGGTGTTTTATCTGCCATAATGCAGCCATTCATAGCTGTGTATGACATTGTTTATCAGCACAAAGAACAGCCTGGCCCTTCAACCCCAAACCGACCGACCTACCGGGAAGCACAAGATGTTATTCAGTTGTTTTCGTGGCCTGGTGAACTAAGGTGTCTTGATGAAGCCATAGAGGAAGCAGACCTTAGAATGTTGATTGTGGATGTGTCACTGTTGTCGTGTTGTGGTGGTAAGGCATTATGGATGGAGCGATTGGTCAGAGAAGGATCCGCTACAGGTTAAAGGTTCAATTCCAAATGTGACTCAGTGGCTTGAATGCAAAATGTGGAGAGGAGCAGAGCTGCATGTACTGTGTGGTTTAAGTGCAAAGGAACAAAACTATGAATCCAAGTGAGACGGAAAGTCTACGACAAAGAGGAAAAGTGTTTTGATGTCAAATGCAAAACTGTTGTTTAACTTTGTGGCACATGTCACGGACCACATCAGTGGAAAATGTGCTGAATACACAGTCCAAAATCTGCACAAAGGAAAAGCTAATTGTGCTCTATGTGGCATTGGGGAATGGAATTGGAGTGTAAGATTCACATCAAGCACATTTAGTGGAAATGTCAAACTGTGTTAATTATTAAATGAAGTGTCCCGCTGTCTCCTGTGAAATGATTGCATTGGTCTTATATTAGATGATTCATATAATTGGTCATATTATAGCACACATAGCCAAGAGAGCACTAACATAAACCACATGTGGAAACAACAGTATTCATATTGAAACCCACCTCCTGGCAATGAAACATTTGCCACTTGGTTCTACTTAATATTATTGGTTATTGGACATTATACCGTATATACCGTACACCGGGGTATTGGGAAATAGCCATGGGATGATTTTCATATACAGTCAAACTACACTCCCATTCAAAAGTTTGGGGTCACTTAGAAATGTCCTTGTTTTTGAAAGAAAACTGGCAATGAAACATTTGCCACTTGGTTCTACTTAATATTATTGGTTATTGGACATTATACCGTATATACCGTACACCGGGGTATTGGGAAATAGCTATGGGATGATTTTCATATACAGTCAAACTACACTCCCATTCAAAAGTTTGGGGTCACTTAGAAATGTCCTTGTTTTTGAAAGAAAAGCACATTTTTTGTCCATTACAATAACATCAAATTGATCAGAAATACAGTGTAGACATTGTTAATGTTGTAAATGACTATTGTAGCTGGAAACAGCAGATTTTTTATGGAATATCTACATAGGCATACAGAGGCCCATTATCAGCAACCATCACTCCTGTGTTCCAATGGCACATTGTGTTAGCTAATTCAAGTTCATCATTTTAGAAGGCTAATTTGATCATTAGAAAACCCTTTTACAATTATGTTAACAGAGCTGAAACCTGTTGTTCTGATTAAAGAAGCAATAAAACTGGCCTTCTTTAGACTAGCTGAGTATCTGGAGCATCAGCATTTGTGGGTTCGATTACAGGCTCAAAATGGCCAGAAACAAGTAACTTTCTTCTGATACTCATCCGTGTATTCTTGTTCTGAGAAATTAAGGCTATTCCATGAGAGAAATTTCCAAGAAACTGAAGATCTCGTACAACGCTGTGTGCTACTCCCTTCAAAGAACAGGACAAACTGGCCCTAACCAGAATAGAAAGAGGAGTGGGAGGCCCCGGTGCACAACTGAGCAAGAGGACAAGTACATTAGAGTGTCCAGTTTGAGAAACAGATGCCTCACAAGTCCTCAACTGGCAGCTTCATTAAATAGTATCCGCAAAACACCAGTCTCAACGTCAACAGTGAAGAGGCGACTCCAGGATGCTGGCCTTCTAGGCAGAGTTACAAAGAGAAGGCCATTTCTCATACTTGACAATAAAAATAAAAGACTAAGATGAGCAAAAGAACACAGACACTGGACAGAGGAAGATTGTAAAAAAGTGTTATGGATAGACGAATCTAAGTTTGATGTATTTGGATCACAAATAAGAACATTTGTTTGAGACAGAAAAAATGAAAAGATGCTGGAGGAATTCTTGACGCCATCTGCCAAGCATGGTGGAGGCAATGTGATGGTCTGGGGGTGCTTTGGTGGTGGTAAAGTGGAAGATTTGTACAGGGTAAAAGGGATCTTGAAGAAGGAAGGCTATCACTCCATTTTGCAACGCCATGTCATACCCTGTGGAAGGCGCTTAATTGGAGCCAATTTCCTCCTACAACAGGACAATGATCCAAAGCAAAGCTCCAAACTATGCAATAACTATTTAGGGAAGAAGCAGTCAGCTGGTATTCTGTCTATAATGGAGTGACCAGTACAGTCACCGGATCTCAACCCTATTGAGCTGTTGTGGGAGCACCTTGACCGTATGGTACGTAAATAAGTGCCCATCAAGCCAATCCAACTTGTGGGAGGTGCTTCAGGAAGCATGGGGTGAAATCTCTTCAGATTACCTCAACAAATTGACAACTAGAATGCCAAAGGTCTGCAAGGATGTAATTGCTGCAAATTGAGGATTCTTTGACGAAAGCAAAGTTTGAAGGACACTAGAGGTCGACCGAATATGATTTTTCAACGCCGATACCAATTATTGGAGGACCAAAAAAGGCCGATACCGATTAATCGATCTATTTTTAAAAATGTATTTGTAATAATGACAATTACAACAATACTGAATGAACACTTATTTTAACTTAATAAAATACATAAATAAAATCAATTTAGCTTCAAATAAATAATGAAACATGTTCAATTTGGTTTAAATCATGCAAAAACAAAGTGTTGGAGAAGAAAGTAAAAGTACAATATGTGCCATGTAAAAAAGGGTCATTGCTCAGAACATGAGAACATATGAAAGCTGGTGGTTCCTTTTAACATGAGTCTTCAATATTCCCAGGTAATACGTTTTAGGTTGTAGTTATTATAGGAATTATAGGACTATTTCTCTCGATACCATTTGTATTTCATTAACCTTTGACTATTGGATGTTCTTATAGGCTCTTTAGTATTGCGAGTGTAACAGTATAGCTTCCGTCCCTCTCCTCGCTCCTCCCTGGGCTCGAACCAGGAACACAACGACAACAGCCACCCTCGAAGCAGCGTTACCCATGCAGAGCAAGGGGAACAACCACTCCAAGTCTCAGAGCGAGTGACGTTTGAAACACTATTAGCGCGCACCCCGCTAACTAGCTAGCCATTTCACATCAGTTACACGAGCCTAGTCTCGGGAGTTGATAGGCTTGAAGTCATAAACAGTGCAATGCTTGATGCACAACGAAGAGCTGCTGACAAAACGCACGAAAGTGCTGTTTGAATGAATGCTTAGGAGCCTGCTGCTGCCTACCACCGCTCAGTCAGACTGACCCATCAAATCATAGACTTAGTTATAACATAATAACACACAGAAATACGAGCCTTAGGTCATTAATATGGTCGAATCCGTAAACTATCATCTCGAAAACAAGACGTTTATTCTTTCAGTGAAATACCGAACCGTTCCGTATTTTATCTAAGGTGTGGCATCCATTAGTCTAAATATTCCTGTTACATTGCACAACCTTCAATAATATGTCATAATTAGGTGAAATTCTGCCAAATTAGGCGGCCCAAACTGTTGCATATACACTGACTCTGCGTGCAATGAACGCAAGAGAAGTGACACAATTTCACCTGGTTAATATCGCCTGCTAACCTGGATTGCTTTTAGCTAAATATGCAGGTTTAAAAATATATACTTCTGTGTATTGATTTTAAGAAAGGCATTGATGTTCATGGTTAGGTACACATTGGAGCAACGATACGCACCGCATCGATTATATGCAACGCAGGCCACGCTAGATAAACTAGTAATATCATCAACCATGTGTAGTTAACTAGTGATTATGATTGATTGATTGATTTTTTTTTTATAAGATAAGTTTAATGCTAGCTAGCAACTTACCTTGGCTTACTGCATTTGCGTAACAGGCAGACTCCTTGTGGAGTGCAATGAGAGGTAGGTGGTTAGAGCGTTGGACTAGTTAACTGTAAGGTTGCAAGATTGAATCCCCCGAGCTGACAAGGTGAAAATCTGTTGTTCTGCCCCAGAATGAGGCAGTTAACCCACTGTTCCTAGGCCGTCATTGAAAATAAGAATGTGTTCTTAACTGACTTGCCTAGTTAAATAAAGATTAAATAAAGGTGTAAAAATATATATATAAAATCGGCCAAATCGGTGTCCAAAAATACCGATTTCCGATTGTTATTAAAACTTGAAATCGGCCCTAATTAATCGGACATTCCGATTAACCGGTCGACCTCTTGACTACATTTCCTATTCATTTTGAAACTCATTTCATGTATGCTTTCATGAATCATTTCCAAGTGACCCCAAAATGTTGAACGGTAGTGTATATCTTCGACGTTTTTGAATACATTTGAATATTTATAGCTATTTTTAAGTAAAAACCTGCAGTCAACTTCTGCAATACGTTAGGACAGGTATTCTCAAAGTGGGGTACGCGTACCCCCAAACAGTCTATTTAGATTTTCCAACGGGGCTTTACATTTGGTTGAGTAGCCTCGTTTCACTGCCAAAAATAAAATTAAACGATCTAGCGAAATAACAACACAATGTCAAATACAGGTAGCCTAGTCAAATATTTAACATCCAATCACATTAACCGTTACTCTCTCACGGGAATTCAACTTGGGGATTACTCATATTGGGTGTAGTGCCTTTCCTCAGCCACAGTGTGTTATATGTGCATAAGTACTATCTCACAACTCAATGAAACCTTCACTCTTGCACAGACATTTAGAAACAAAACATTCTAATATGAAAAATAAGCCACGGCGATTTTTGAGCGAGAATTAAGATGCATTTTCAGTAGTTAGACATGTATAAAAGCAACAGATACCATTAATAAGAATGGGCTAGAAGCATCTTATTTGGTGAGCTACCGAGTGGCTGGACAGGCAAGCCCCATACTATTATGAGGACTTCATTCTTCCTGCTGCCGCGGATATGGCTGGGACAATGCTGGGGGACAAGGCCAAAACAACTATACAGACAATGTCTACATCAAACAATACTGTTTCACGACGTATCAGTGACATGGTAGGAGATGTTTTGAAACAATTACTGCTTCGCATACAAGCCAGTGAATTCTATGCGTTACAGCTGGATGAGTCAACAGATGTGGCGGGCCTGGCACAGCTCCTGGTATATGTCCGTTACGTTTATGGGGGGGGGTCAATTAAGGAAGACATTATCTTCTGCAAACCACTGGAAACCAGGACAACAGGAGAGGATATTTTTTAAAGTACTGGACAGCTTTGTGATATCAAATGGACTTTGGTGGTCAAGATGTGTTGGTATCTGTACTGATGGCGCAAAAGCCATGACAGGGAGACATAGTAGAGTAGTAACACACGTGCAAGCAGTTGCTCCCGACGCCACTTGGGTACACTGCAGCATCCACTGAGAGGCTCTTGCTGCCAAAGGAATGCATAACAGTTTGAAATACATTTTGGACACTACAGTGAAAATGGTTAACTTTGTTAAAGCAAGGCACCTGAACGCGTGCATTTTCTGCATTATACAATGATATGGGCAGCGACCACGTAACGCTTTTACAACATACAGAAGTGCGCTGGTTATCAAGGAGCAATGTATTGACACTTTTTTTTAAACTGAAAGACGAGCTTAAAGTTTTCTTTACTGACCAAAATGTTTACTTGTCACCATGACCGCTTGCATGATGACGAGTTTCCCACACGACTGGCTTATCTGTGTGAATGATCTGAATCTAGCATTACAGGGACTCTCCGCAACTATATTCAATGTGCGGGACAAAATTGAGGCTATGATTAAGAAGATGGAGCTCTTCTCTGTCTGCATTAACAAGGACAATACACAGGTAGTCCATCATTGTACGATTTTTTTTTGCGTGCAAACGAACTCAAGCTTACGTAAAATGTCAAATGTGATTTCTGGATTGGGCTGCGCTATCCTGCCTTGGCAAATCACGCTGTTAAGACACTGATGCCCTTTGCAACCATGTACCTATGTGAGAATGGATTCTCGGCCCTCACTAGCCTGAAAACAAAATACAGGCACAGACTGTGTCTATAAAATGATTTAAGGCTGAGACTCGCTCCAATACAACCCAACATTGCAGAGTTACGGGCATTCTTTAAAGCACATCCTTCTCATTATTCACCATTTTTTATGAACAAATAAGGTCTTATATGTAAGATGTCTAAATAAAGAGCAAAATTATTGATTATTATTTGTGCCCTGGTCCTATAAGAGCTCTTTGTCACTTCCCACGAGCCGGGTTGTGACAAAAAGTCACACTCATTCTTATGTTTAATAAATGTATCGTATAGTGCTTACAATGATGGCAACAACAAAAAAACATTTGAGCGGGCGCTGACCCTGGTGCTAGAGGGGGTACAGCTGACCCTGGTGCTAGAGGGGGTACGCAGCTGGAGGTTGAATGTTTGAAGGGGTACAGGACTATAAAAAGGTTGGGAACCACTGCGTTAGGAGATAAAGCAGATCGCTTTCTTAATTTCGTCTGTCACATAAGTTTTCATTATGAAGCTTACCGTAGTTCCCCAGAACAACAGCCAGTCACGTACGTGTACGTTGTAAAGAGCACAACAGGAGAAAGCGAGTCCATATCATTCTATATCTATCGGTGAGTATCTCTCTATTGTGCGGCGCGGCGCACATGATGTGATGAAGTTACACTGGTATGAAATGTACTACTAAATGTTTACCATCAGATATCGTAGAACTGTCTAAGAATAGATGTGCTATACTTTCCAGCTGCGCATTTGGTGACTTGTTAGTCTGATAATTAAATGGCTGAATTAATAAGGAGACGGGATGTTAGCTTTCTGCCATGTTTGAGAAGGCAAAGAGCTCTGGATATGTTCTGTCCAGCGCCCATTTTTTCCATGTGGTTCCCACTAGCATATATCTCCTATCTTTAATTCTCCCTTCTGCTCCATGTACACATGCTGTTCTTTCTTCAGACAAGCATGCATCACAACTTTCTTAATTTGCACAATTTCTCTCCTTCATTTTCACTTGTAAATTTCCACACTCACCGAAAATGGCTACTATATATACTTGTATAACTTTATGAGCTGGATTTGCCTGTCTGCAATTAGTTTGTTTGCGCTCGTTAGCATTTAAATAAAGGCATCCATGAGAATTGGCTATTATTTGTGCTCCTTTTGTTAGCGTACTGGTAATTGATCCCCTATGGGCTTTTTTTTGCGTTTTTAGTGCCCCCCTTGTGTGCTATGCTGGTAATACCGTAAATCCCGGGATGGCAGAAAAACAGAATGACGGTATGAAAATCTGGATACTGCCCAAGCCTACTGGACACACTATACAAAGAATTTCAGGAGGAATTTGAGCAGGCACAGAGGCTGGGAGGAATACGAACAAGCTGCTCATTTTGGAGCATAAACGTGGTCTATCCACGAGCACCAAAATTACAACACAGACTAGTACACAAGTGAAAATATAACATTTCTGTTGGCAGACTACTGGTTTTAGGCATCTTAGTTCAGATCTTTGATGTTCATTACAAACCACTTGAAATGTCAATGTGTTTGGAGTGTTTTGTTGACCATAATGTGCTTTTCAGTGCTACCCATGACTGGTCATTTACCATGTCATTTGCTTGTCTAATTTCGCTAGAACAGTCCTCTTGATCGTGTTCAAAAATAACACAACACAAACACCATCTCATTGAGCTTTCATGAAAACAAGAGCAAAATTCATCCCTCTCTCTTGACAACGTTGTTGATCAGTGAGCCCCCCACCCACAATGGGGCAGCAGCCATTGTTCAGAAAGGATAGTGGTATTCATGACTGATCCATACAACACACTCGACTGCTAGCTGGATGCTACAAGCCCTGAGGACAGTGTCAAAAGTGTACGAAAAGGTCAAGCGTCCACAATCGTTTGATGCTTTAGGAGATTTATGTCCATTTGTAAAGCTAATGAGTAGGCCACACGAAGCCAAGGGGAATCTTGGGACACGTAAAGAACAGTAGCCTAGAGTAGAATGATGCTGCTTCCCTGGAGCTTGAGTATGTTGATAATCTATAGAAAATGCATCTGTCCATCTTCCTATATACAGTACATCTTGTATACTGTCCATGCCGAGTTAGACCGATATATAATGCACTGCTCCCATAATCGTCTGACGAGTATGTGCCTTCCCTTACACCAAGCCCAGTAGCCAGTGGATGGAGAGAGAGCGAGGGGGGTGGGGGGGTCATGCTTTCTTTCTACAGTGCATGACATAAAACTATTCGCTCCCCATTTTGCTGTCTGGAGCCAAAGAAAACACACTACAGCTGGGGCAGAGAGGCAGAGAGACAGAGAGACAGCGAGCAGTCAACTGCACAGTCCATCTGCAATAGCACTATAGTCTTCACATGGTCCACGTTTCACACATACTGCTGTTTTAGGGAGTTGGTTGGTCCTGTAACTATCAGCATCTCCCTCCCTCTCTCTCTCTCTCTCTCTCTCTCTCTTTCCCTTTGTTTATCCATTACTCTCACACATTCTCATATGTACTTTTCTGCAGGCCATAGCAGCTACTTTCCACAGCAGGAAAAATAAACAAGAAGAAAATCCATCTTGGTAACAAACTGAGCCCAGTGCAAAGAGATGCGGTGGAAAGGAAATTCATGTGGCGGGGGAGTGTTGTTTTTTTTAGACGTTCTTCTTGCTCGAGGTTATGACCATAACGGCAGTTCCACGTGGTAATGACAATTCAGATACATCTGAAAATGAATGACAGTGTAGTCCTATGGAAAAAGTGAATATTAATAGTTTTGAATGAATCAGTGCACAATAAGGTAGTTTGTATTAGTGAGAAGACCATGAAACTAAAAGCCACACTTTTCTAACATTTCCCATGTATCTGTTAGATTTAGAATAAAAAGGCAGAACTGACACATTCCACTCAGTCTGTGGGCAAAGGTCACCATAATGACAGAGTAACTTATTGTCTGAGCAACTTTTCAGAGCGCTATACTGCACTAGCTCCTTCTTCTACAAATGTTCACAATATTTCAAGAAAGTGTGAACACCACAACCGTATAGGTTCAGCCCACTCTGTGAGATGAGAAAAACAGAGATTGAAAACATGCCAAACCTTCATATGTAACTAATTCAGTGCTGGTGTGGCGCCCTTACCTCGAGAGCCCTGTACATACCAAGTGCTGACAAGATGAAATTACAGTGCAAACCAGGGAGCTTAGGTCTAGGCCTCTCTCAAGAACCCCAGAGCAGTGCTGTCGTGAAGAGAGGCCATACACCTGTCAGCATGGACCTGCTTCCACTATCATGACAAACCGTAGGAGCTACTCCCATTACTTAATTTACATTTGGGATAATGATACTCCTCTCTTCCTGTTCACGGCAGTCTTACTGCTTTAATTTGAGACTCTTCCAAATAAAACCCATGGACCTTTAGCCAACATTGTGCTCTATTACTGAACTTTGAGCAGTGTGGATTTAGACTCAAAATGACTCAACACTAAGGAAGTGCATTGGAGATGTTGTACCCACTGTGTCTATTAAAACCTACCCTAACAAGATACCGTGGATAGATGGCGGCATTCGCGCAAAAAAGAAAACGCGAACCACCGCATTTAACCATGGAAAGATGATGGGGAATATGGCCAAATACAAACAGTGTAGTTATTCCCTCCACAAGGCAATCAAACAAGCAAAATGTCGGTATGGGGACTAAGTGGAGTCGCAATTCAACGGCTCAGACACGAGACGTACATGGCATGGTCTACAGGCAATCACGGACTACAAAAGTAAAACCAGCCACGTCATGGACACTGATGTCACGCTTCCAGACAAACTAAACACCTTCTTTGCCAGCTTTGAGGATAATACAGTGCCACCGACGTGGCCCACTACAAAGGACTGCGGGGCTCTCCCTCTCCTTCTTTGTGGGCCGACGTAAGTAAGACATTTAAACATGTTAACCCTCGCAAGGCTGCCGGCCCAGACGGCATCCCTAGCCGCGTCCTCAAAGCATGCGCAGACCAGGGTTACGGACATATTCAATCTCTCCCTATTCCAGTCTGTTGTCCCCACATGCTTCAAGATGGCCACCATTGTTCCTGTACCCAAGAAGGTGAAGGTAACTGACCTAAATGACTATTGCCCCGTGGCACTCACTGTCATCATGAAGTGCTTTGAGAGACTTGTCAAGGATCATATCACCTCCACCTAGGGTTGCACATGTTGGGGAATATTCAGAGGAGAGACTAAAAAATAGCTTATGTCTCATCAGACTGCCATCAGACTGTTAAACAGCCGTCACTAGCACAGAGAGGCTGCTGCCTACACACAGACTTGAAATCATTGGCCACATTAATAAATAGATCACTAGTCACTTTAATAATGCCACTTTAATGTTTACATATCTTGCATTATTCATCCCACATGTAAATACTGTATTTTTATACCATCTATTGCATCTTGCCTATGATGCCCGGTCATCGCTCCTCCATATATTTCTATGTATATATTCTTATTCCATCCCTTTACTTAAATGTGTGTGTATTAGGTAGCTGTTGAGGAATTGTTAAGATTACTTGTTAGATATATTCGGAACTAGAAGCACAAGCATTTCGCTACACTTGCATTAACATCTGCTAAACATGTGTATGTGACTAATACAATTTGATGTTGCCTCAAGAGCAACAAGTGCTCCAGTCCTCAGTGCAGAGGAGATGGTCACTACTTGGTGGCCAGCTCCTTAACGAGTCTTTAACGAGAGCTTTCTGAGAGCTACGGTCCATTCTTTACAGATGACAGAGAGAGACTGGCTCCCTTCCCCTGGTCGTCTCGTGAGTGTATGAGCGAGTGAGTGTGTCCAGGGTCTGGGAGGAGGAGAGGAGAGGAGAGGAGGAAGGCTGAGTCACAGGATCTGAGCCCTCTCAGGAAGAGAGGAAGAGAGCAGTGTGTTCTAAGCAGCTCTGCTAGGCCCTGAGCTCCGAGTTATGGGCCCATGGTGATGCTTCTGCAGCCCAGTGAAGATATACTATGAACACTCTCTCCTCTCTGTCTGGGAATGACAGGGGACTAGTGCCGGCCAGGTGGGTCTGATTCTGAACACAGTGTAAATAATCGTATGAAGATTTTGCTTTAGCCAAAATTATATTGATGGTGATCCATAGCTTATCTCTGTGCTCTGTTAGCGCAAAGAAACATAGGATTTGACAGGAGACGAGGAGACCTTAACTCCATATCAAAGGGTTATTCCTGACCATCTTCACTGTTTATCAGTTTAAATGCTTAAAAAAGCAGGAGTCTAAACAAAACACAGAATACATTCAGATGTGAGTAAAATGAGGTCAACATTTTGTAAAAATCTATTTTGTTCATGATCCCTTTCATTCACAGAGACAGACAGGAATAAAAGAAACTGCAGTGGACAGAAAATCCATTTGGACAGAGCCAGAGCCACACAGATGACTAAATAAGCCACTGAACACACTGTGCTCTTCCACTAACCGCAGGCAGCTGATTGAGGAGCAGGAGAAAACAGAGCCTGCTGTGGAAACAGGGAGAGGCTCTGGAGAGGGACTTGAGCTAAGAGCATACAGGCTGTGGAGATATTGTGACAGATCAAGCCAACTGACTGACTGGCTTGATCCCTTGTGGTCGGAGACAGAAGTAAACACAACATAAGTTAAACACACACGGGATCAGAGATGTTGAAAGATATTATTCTTTTTGATTTCATTTGCTTTTTAAACCTCTGTGAGATCAGATCATGTCTACTGTTGCTCAATGTCACCATTAAAGTGTCATACATGTCCTTTTTGTTCTCAATAGGTTATGGGTTTAGTGCTGCCTGGTATCAATGCCCTGTTGTACTTCCTCTGCCACCTTGTTATCAGCCTGGTTGATCACTCACTGATCCGACAAACAGGAAAGGAAAACATTGCTGAGAAAACACCTCAGAGTGCAGCATTTCCAACCTGCCCCCCACCCCCTCGGGGATCGATTATATTGTTTCTGAGCACTAACAGTTCCCGCATTGTTACAGTGTCTCCATGACATCTGTGGACACTGACCTCCATTCTTCTGCCGAGACAAATTAACCAACCTAGGGCCAGGCCAGGCCCGACTCCTCTCTCTCTGTGGACATGAAAAGGAGTGAACTTGGCAATGGGCCAACCTGCAAGTGCCCTCAGCATTGGTGATGGCTTTAATCCATTAAGTGTGCGCTGAGGTGGCCAGGCTAGAGAGTGCAGACAAGGTGGAATGCCTGTCCGTGCAGAGGGGGAAGTATACTATAACTCCAAGACTAAGTGTGCAGCCGTCAGACAAATCAATGAGGGAAATGTGACATCCTTCTATAAACAGGAATATACTGAACACCGGTATAAGATTTATGAGGGGACATTACTTTAATTTCTAGTTCTATATCTGTCCCCAATAATTTCACATTGGCTGTACTAAAGGAATAGATCAGCACAATTATAAATACAAGGTAGTTTGAGGAGGAGGATGGCTTATTACAGTAAGCTTATTACAGTAATCTAAAACTGAAAATAAAATTAACAAAACCGTTTGAAAAACTAAAACTATCTTTGACTCCAAAACGAAATAAAAAACTATTATGAATTAAGTTCAGTTCTATTCTTTTTTCTAAACATTGGGTAAAAATCAAATAGAGTTTTCAATAAAATCATTTTTTTTTTTTTTTTATGGATACAACTAAAAAAAACTAACAAATCAGGTCTGGAAAACTAACTGAAACTAAACTGGATTTCAAATGAAAATGTAAAAATGAATAGAATTAAAAACGAATCGAAAAACAAAACTATAATAACCGTGCTGTACAGTAAGTGCTTGAAAATCTATACACATGCGTATTTATTATAAACACCGTTTGAACCCCGACTATAGGGATTAGAGAAATACTAGAATTATCTCTAGCAACCATTGTACAGACAGAGTACAGTCAGAGGATGGTGAAGGACATCTGTGAATTCCATGGCTGGGTCTGGCTCCTACCACACAGCAGGGCACCAGTGGGCAAATAACAGGCCACAAACCAGGCACCCATGCAGGCCTGCCGCCTAGCCGTCCTCCCATCTCTCCCAAGGGAGGACCTCTCTTCACCAGTCACGCTGCCCCAGTCTGTCATTCTGTGACTGTTGTGGGTGAGTGTTCTGCTCTACCATGCCACTCTGCATTTGGGGAGATGGAGACTAGAGAAATGACTCCGTTCACTTTACTATAGAGGGTTTTTTCTCCCTTCCTCTCTTCTTTCCCAAATGACTCAGGACTGGACAAATTGATAGATTGCTTGCACAACATGGTTTTTCCCAGATATAAGTAAAGGCTTTTGGTGATACAGGTATCCCTCAGTTGCAGCATTCATATATAACCATAATTTAGTCTGCACTGCCTAAAAAGATTTTAAATTGAAATATAAACATTTAAGCTGATAAAATGAACCCTAAAATCAGTCTCCATCCAGAAGCCCCTAACTTACAACACTGACAGGTTGACTCAAATGTGAAGGTTGGCTAAAATGTGATTTTTTTTTCTTATGAGAAGCTGAAGAATGTGACTTCCAGGGAGTGGCTTGCCCCATGTATATAACACATAGCTGAGCCCAACCATCCTCAAGATGAAATATGGTTGTTCCATAGGAACATGCAGATGTGTGCTAAGCAGAGCTGGGCTGAGCAGTTCAGGACTATGGAGGAGGGGATGGGAAGGGGTGGTGGACGTGATTTATTTCCTGTGAGTTCCAGTTAGTTTTGGCCATTGGGAGAGGAGCACTCTTCAGTTTCCATCTGCACTCTCTCTCTTTCTGTTTTACCCCTTTTCTTTTACCCATGTTCTGAGTTCACCTCTCTGTCTCTCCCTCTCTCTCTCTGGGATTTACACAGGCCTCTATTGCCTTGGCAACAATTGACCATGTTGACATCTCTCCTCCATATGACCCTAACAGGAGAATGATAAAGCAGAGAAATTGTGTTACTAAGCAAAAAGCAGTTCTGCTCCTGTCGCTCGGACAAATCCTTTAATCCTTAATCGAATATGTGGTTAATATTAGGTGTTAGCTTAGCTATAGAAGAACATGTCTGCACGGTTTCACATTGTACATCCCTCTGACATTTAATGACGTGCCACTCATTCTGACCACCATACTTACGTTAAGCACCACACTGTCTTTAACCACAACAGCCATACAGTACAGTACACAGTACAGTACATAACAATATGAGTGTGCGATGTGCGACTTAAGTGTCATAAGCTAATGAGATACTAAAAATATAAACGCAACATGTAAAGTATTGGTTCCATGTTTCATGAGCTGAAATAAAATATCCCAGAAATGTTCCATATGCATAAAAAGCTAATTTCTCAAAAATGTTGAGCATTTCTCCTTTGCCAAGATAATCCATTCACCTGACAGGTGTGGCATATCAAGAAGTAGATTAAACAGCATGATTATTACACAGGTGCACCTTGTGCTGGGGACAATAAAAGGCCACTCTAAAAGATGGAGTTTTGTCACACAACACAATGCCACATATGTCTCATGTTTTGAGGGAGTGTGCAATTGGTATGCTGACTGCTGGCATGTCTACCAGAGCTTTTGCCAGGTAGAGAAATTAATATTAAATTATAATTAGCGGCCTCCAACGTCATTTGAGAGAATTTGGAAGTATGTCCAACTGGCCTCACACCCGCAGACCACATGTAACCATTAGAGGTCGACCGATTAATTGGAATGGCTGATTAATTAGGGCCGATTTCAAGTTTTCATAACAAATCGTAAATCGGTATTTTTGAACACCGATTTGGCAGATGTTTTTTTTTTTACACCTTTATTTAATCTTTATTTAACTAGGCAAGTCAGTTAAGAACACATTCTTATTTTCAATGACGGCCTAGGAACGGTGGGTTAACTGCATCGTTCAGGGGCAGAGCGACAGATTTTCACCTTGTCAGCTCGGGGGATCCAATCTTGCAAACTTACAGTTAACGAGTCCAACGCTCTAACCACCTGCGTCTCATTGCACTCCACGAGGAGACTGCCTGTTACGCAAATGCAGTAAGCCAAGGTACGTTGCTAGCTAGCATTAAACAATCAATCAATCAACATGGTTGATGATATTACTAGTTTATCTAGCGTGTCCTGCATTGCATATAATTGATGCCGTGCGTATCGTTGCTCCAATGTGTACCATAAACCTCCATGCCTTTCTTAAAATCAATACACAGAAGTATATATTTTTAAACCTGCATATTTAGCTAAAAGAAATCCAGGTTAGCAGGCAATATTAACCAGGTGAAATTGTGTCACTTCTCTTGCGTTCATTGCACGCAGAGTCAGGGTATATGCAACAGTTTGGGCCGCCTGGCTCGTCGCTAACTAATTTGCCAGAATTGTACGTAATTATGACATAACATTGAAGGTTGTGCAATGTAACAGGAATATTTAGACTTATGGATGCCACTCGTTACATAAAATACGGAAAGGTTCCGTATTTCACTGAAAGAATAAACGTCTCGTTTTCGAGATGATAGATTCCACCATATTAATGACCAAAGGCTCATATTTCTGTGTGTTATTATGTTATAATTAAGTCTATGATTTGATAGAGCACTCTGACTGAGCGATGGTAGGCAGCAGCAGGCTCGTAAGCATTCATTCAAACAGCACTTTCGTGCGTTTGCCAGCAGCTGTTTATGACTTCAAGCCTATCAACTCCCGAAATTAGGCTGGTGTAACCGATGTGAAATGGCTAGCTAGTTAGCGGGGTGCGCGCTAATAGTGTTTCAAACGTCACTCGCTCTGAGACCTGGAGTAGTTGTTCCCCTTGCTCTGCAAGGGCCGCGGCTTTTGTGGAGCGATGGGTAACGCTGCTTCGAGGGTGGCTGTTGTCGTTGTGTTCCTGGTTTAAGCCCAGGTAGGGGCGAGGAGAGGGACAGAAGCTATACTGTTACACTGGCAATACTAAAGTGCCTATAAGAACATCCAATAGTCAAAGGTTTATGAAATACAAATGGTATAGAGAAAAATAGTCATCTAATTCCTATAATAACTACAACCTAAAACTTCTTACCTGGGAATATTGAAGACTCATGTTAAAAGGAACCACCAGCTCTCATATGTTCTCATGTTCTGAGCAAGGAGCTTAAACTTTAGCTTTCTTACATGGCACATATTGTACTTTTACTTTCTTCTCCAACACTTTGTTTTTGCATTATTTAAACCAAATTGAACATGTTTCATTATTTATTTGAGGCTAAATGGATTTTATTGATGTATTATATTAAGTTAAAATAAGTGTTCATTCAGTATTGTTGTAAGTGTCATTATTACAAATAAATCTTTAAAAATCGGCCGATTAGTCGGTATCGGCTTTTTTTGGTCCTCCAATAATCAGTATCCCCGTTGAAAAATCATAATCAGTCGACCTCTGGTAACCATGCCAGCCTAGGACCTCCACATCCGGCATCTTCACCTGAAGTCGTAACTGACTTCAGTGGGCAAATGCTCACCTTCGATGACCACCGGCACACTGGAGAAGTGTGCTCTTCACGGATGAATCCCAGTCTCAACTGTCCTGGGCAGATGGCAGACAGTGTGTATGGTGTCGTGTGGACAAGCGGTTTGCTGATATCAACGTTGTGAACAGAGTGCCCCATGGTGGCGGTGGGGTTATGGTATGGGCAGGCATAAGCTACGGACAACGAACACAATTGCATTTTATCGATGGCAATTTGAATGAACAGAGATACTGTGACGAGATCCTGAGGCACATCGTCGTGCCATTCATCCGCCGCTATCACCTCATGTTTTAGCATGATAATGCACGGCCCCATGTCGTAAGGACCTGTACACAATTCCTGGAAGCTGAAAATGTCCAAGTTCCTCCATGGCCAGCATACTCACCAGACATGTCAACCATTGAGCATGTTTGGATGCTCTGGATCGATCTATACGAAAGCATGTTCTAGTTCCCGCCACTATCCAGAAACTTCTCACAGCCATTGAAGAGGAGTGGGACAACACTCCACAGGCCACAATCAACCGCCTGATCAACTCTATGCGAAGGAGATGTGTCACGCTGCATGAGGCAAATCGTGGTCACACCAGATACTGACTGGTTTTCTGATCCACGCCCCTACCTTTTTTTAAAGGTATCTGTGACCAACAGATGCATATCTGTATTCCCAGTCATGTTAAATCCATAGATTATGGCCTAATTAATTTACTTAAATTGACTGGTTTCCTTATTAATTTATTGAACCTTTATTTTTCTAGGCAAGTCAGTTAAGAGCAAATTCTCATTTACAATGACGGCCTACCCCGGCTAAACCCTAACCCGGACGATGCTGGAACAATTGTCCGCCGCCCTGTGGGACTCCCATCAAGGCCGGTTATGAGACAGCCTGGAATTGAACCAAGGTCTGTAGTGACGCCTCTAGCCCTGAGATGCAGTGCCTTAGACCACTGCGCCACTCGGGAGCCCTTCTATGAACTGTAACTCAGTAAAATCTTTTAAATTGTTGCATGTAGCGTTTATATTTTTGTTCAGTGTAAATCATCCCAAACAAATGTTGTTTGTGGCAAATCAAACTACAACACTAGGTTGTGTACTGTTCCATACATCAAGGCTGTGCAAATCCCTTGATTATAATCGGTTATTGTGTTGTTGTTGTTTTGTTTTTTTACAACAAACTATATTGAGAGCAGCTTGCTATTACTCAAAGGTTCAATATTACCCAAATCCTACTGTTTTCACTATGCTGTTTCATATCGTTCAACTTGGGGCTCCTGAGTGGCGCAGCGGTGTAAGGCACTGAATCTCAGTGCAAGAGGCAGTCCCTGGTTTGAATCAATTCAGGCAGCCCCAGGCTGAATCAAATCCGGCTGTGATTGGGAGTCCCATAGGGCAGCGCACAATTGCCCCAGCGTCATCCAGATTTGGCCGGGGTAGTCCATCATTGTAAATAAGAATTTGTTCTTAACTGACTTGCCTAGTTAAATAAAGGTTAATAAATAAAACTTGACTCATGGAGTGTTTGCTTCTCAAAAGGCCTTTGTTCAGCTAATTACACAAGCAGCAGTGCTACTCTCAACCAGAAACTGGGAGTTACTCTACTGCACTAACAAACCAGTAGGAAAGCAAGTGTGTACTGTGCGAGACAGCAACATTTCACAGCACAGTATTTCCAGCTGTAGTGAATATGTTCAGAACAGAGCAGGAATATCCTAGGGGTAAGGTAGAGATGTTCATAAAAATGCCTTTTGAGGAAAAGTTGTATTTTTTTCCATTGCCTTTGCCAAAAGGACTTAAAATGTCCTTCCTCTTTGCAAGCTTTATCATCCCCTCTGACAGTTAGAGAGGACCGATAACTTGAAGGCCAAGGTACACTGTAAACCCTCCATTTTAACATCCAACACTTTCAACGTTTCCCAACCTTCGCCTCCAAACACCCCCACCTGTTATTTAATCCTGCATTTATAGGCTATTAAGGCATGTCAAGCACGCCATAAACATAGGATATTAAGCTATGTCGAGCATGCCATAACCATTACACACTCCTCTACAATTTGGCAGAAGTGATACAAAAACCCAGTGCTATAGCTGAAAATATTTAATTTCATGGCATCCCATCCCAACAACATCACATCATCCTCCAAGTATGCCTGAATGGGAAGCGGAGGAATGCTTGTTGGCTGGCCTGGCAGGCTGCTGGAGAAAAGTCATTCTCAGGGAGTCGTGAACCTTTGTTCCGTGGTTGCTCCCTCTCTGGCTGCACGAGAGGACTTGAGCGACACCAAACAGGAAGCGGCTCCACAAGCAGACACTATCGCTGTTTATCCCCCCATTCATCACCCCCAGACACCCCAACCAAATAGCCAGGGCTAGGGAGACAGACCCAGAGTCTGGTGGCAGGCAGTCACAGAAGAGAGCCAAGCCTGGGCCGCCTGGTGCCCCTCAGGGTGGGTCATGTCACTCACTACCTCTGCTGTGTCTCCTCACAGTCCCAGAGGAGCATGGTCTGCGTGGGTGAGGTGGTGCTCTCACGCCAACTGATGATACTCTCAAAAAGGGTCAGCACCCCCATCATCTCATTGACTGAAGTGGAGCAGAGAGGGCAACAGCTATGCAGAGGGCTTCAGGAAGAAGTTATAATCTACGATAAACTCTAGGATCAGGTTATCCCATGGTCAATCTTAATCATTACGAGGTTTTGTAAAAGTTCCCTTAATGGTCGGTTACCTATCTTAACCATAGAGAGCCAAAACAGACCTTGGATCAGTGAATAAGGGCAACTTCATTACACATCCCATGGGGGCCCTGTGGTTTGGCAGTCAGTTGGATGATGAATGAGCTACATGGAGTCCATAGAATACACAGCTATTATAACTGATTGCATTCTCTAACTAGTCTGATTCAAAATGAGGGTTCAGCCAAGAGATAAATGGTCAATGCTGATTATACACATTGAAATACCACAGGGAAGCATCTGTAAAGATAACAACGCAGGTCAATGTGTGTATTCAGTGCAAACAAGGGAGAGCAACGACAATGTCAATCTAGGCCTAGGCCAAGGACAAAGCAAATTAAAATCTAATACTAATCTGTTTTTTAAAAATTTGAAGGGAATCAACTGCTCCAACAGCGTATACTCCTGACTGATGTTGCTCCATGTTTGTTGCCTGGCTCAGTGACGTACTGGTGGATCACCTACCCATTAAACTGTCCCTCAGTGGGGCACAGTTCTGTCCAGACTCTATCTACCGAGATAGTAGAACATAAAACACTTTCCCTGTCCGCTCCCCGGTGACACTGAAATCCTGGGTTCAACTTCATACCTTTCAAATTGTCAGTAAATCTAACTGCCTGTAGCTCAGTACCTGAAGCAATGATATGCATATTCTTGATATCATTTGAAAGGGAACACTTTAAAGTTTGTGGAAATGTGAAATTAATGTAGGAGAATATCAATTCTGGTAATAATATATAATATATATAGATCTGGTAAAAGATAATACAAACATGGTATGAATGCCAGATTGGACAATGCAGTTAGATTAACAAGAATTTAAGCTTTCTGCCCATATAAGACATGTTTATGTCTCGGAATTGCAGAATGCTGCATTCTGAACTATGAAATAACACATATGGAATCATGTAGTAACCAAGAAAGTGTTCAACAAATCAAAATATATTTGAGATTCTTCAAAGAAGCCACCCCTTGCCTTGATGACAGCTTTGCATTCTCTCAACCAGCTTTATGAGGTAGTCACCTGGAATGCTTTTCCATCAGTCTTGAAGGAGTCCCACATACAGTGGGGAGAACAAGCATTTGATACACTGCAGATTTTGCAGGTTTTCCTACTTACAAAGCATGTAGAGGTCTGTCATTTTTTTCAAAAAAATCCAGAAAATCACATTGTATGATTTTTAAGTAATTAATTTGCATTTTATTGCATGACATACGTATTTGACACATCAGAAAAGCAGAACTTAATATTTGGTACAGAAACCTTTGTTTGCAATTACAGAGATCATACGTTTCCTGTAGTTCTTGACCAGGTTTGCACACACTGCAGCAGGGATTTTGGCCCACTCCTCCATACAGACCTTCTCCAGATCCTTCAGGTTTCAGGGCTGTCGCTGGGCAATACGGATGTTCAGCTCCCTCCAAAGATGTTCTATTGGGTTCAGGTCTGGAGACTGGCTAGGCCACTACAGGACCTTGAGATGCTTCTTACGGAGCCACTCCTTAGTTGCCCTGGCTGTGTGTTTCGGGTCGTTGTCATGCTGGAAGACCCAGCCACGACCCATCTTCAATGCTCTTACTGAGGGAAGGAGGTTGTTGGCCAAGATCTCCGATACATGGCCCCATCCATCCTCCCCTCAATACGGTGCAGTCATCCTGTCCCCTGTGCAGAAAAGCATCCCCAAAGAATAATGTTTCCTCCTCCATGCTTCACAGTTGGGATGGTGTTCTTGGGGTTGTACTCATCCTTCTTATTCCTCCAAACACGGTGAGTGGATTTTAGACCAAAAGCTCTATTTTTGTCTCATCAGACCACATGACCTTCTCCCATTCCTCCTCTGGATCATCCAGATGGTCATTGGCAAACTTCAGACGGGCCTGGACACGCGCTGGCTTGAGCAGGGGGACTTTGCGTGTGCTGCAGGATTTTAATCCATGACGGCGTAGTGTGTTGCGAATGGTTTTCTTTGAGACTGTGGTCCCAGCTCTCTTCAGGTCATTGACCAGGTCCTGCCGTGTAGTTCTGGGCTGATCCCTCACCTTCCTCATGATAATTGATGCCCCACGAGGTGAGATCTTGCATGGAGCCACAGACCGAGGATGATTGACCGTCATCTTGAACTTCCATTTTCTAATAATTGCGCCAACAGTTGTTGCCTTCTCACCAAGCTGTTGCCCATTGTCCTGTAGCCCATCCCAGCCTTGTGCAGGTCTACAATTTTATCCTGATGTCCTTACGCAGCTCTCTGGTCCTGGCCATTGTGGAGAGGTTGGAGTCTGTTCGATTGAGTGTGTGGATAGGTGTCTTTTATACAGGTAACGAGTTCAAACAGGTGCAGTTAATACAGGTAATGAGTGGAGAACAGGAGGGATTCTTTTTAAAAAACTAACAGGTCTGTGAGACCCGGAATTTTTACTGGTTGGTAGGTGATCAATACTTACGTCATGCAATAAAATGCAAATGAATTACTTATAAATCATACAAATGTGATTTTCTGGATTTTTGTTTTTGATTCCGTCTCTCACAGTTGAAGTATACCTATGATAAAAATGACAGACATCTACATGCTTTGTAAGTAGTAAAATCGTCTAAATCGGCAGTGTATCAAATACTTGTTCTCCCCACTGTATGCTGAGCACTTGTTGGCTGCTTTCCCTTCATTTTGTGGTCCAACTCTTCCCATACCATCTCAAATTAAGTCGGGTGATTGTGGAGGCCAGGTCATGGGATGCAGCACTCCATCACTCTCCTTCTTGGTCAAATAGCCCTTACACAGCCTAGAGGTGTGTTTTGGGTCATTGTCCTGTTGAAAAACAAATTATAGTCCCACTAAGTGCAAACCAGATGGGATGGTGTATCACTGCAGAATGCTGTGGTTGCCATGCTGGTTAAGTGTGCCTTGAATTTTAAATAAATCACTGACAGTGTCACCAGCAAAGCACCCCCACACCTCCCCTCCATGCTTCACAGTGGGAACCGTTCACCTACTCTTCGTCTCACAAAGATACTGTTGGAACCAAACATGTCAAATTTGGACTCATCAGACCAAAGGACAGATTTCTATCGGTCTAATGTCCATTGCTCGTGTTTCTTGGCCCAAGCAAGTCTCTTCTTCTTATTGGTGTCCTTTAGAAGTGGTTTCTTTGCAGGATTTCGACCATGATGGCCTGATTCATGCAGTCTCCTCTGAACAGTTGATGTTGAGATTTGTATGTTACTTGAACTCTGTGAAGCATTTTTTGGGGCTGCAATTTCTGAGGCTGGTAACTCTAACAAACTTATCATCTGCAGCAGAGGTAACTCTAGGACTTCCTTTCCTGTGGCGGTCCTCATGAGAGCCAGTTTCATCATAGCGCTTGATGGTTTTTGTGACTGCACTTGAAGAAACTTTCAAAGTTCTTGAAATGTTCCGGATTGACTAATCTTCATGTCTTAAAAGTAATGATGGACTGTCGTTTCACTTTGCATATTTGAGCTGTTCTTGCCATAATGTGGACTTGGTATTTTACCAAATGGGGCTATCTTCTGTATATCAACCCTACCTTGTCACAATACAACTGATTGGCTTAAACGCATTAAGAAGGAAAGAAGTTCCACAAATGGACTTTTAACAAGGCACACCTGTTAATTGACATGAATTCCAGGTGAATACCTCATGAAGCTGGTTGAGGGAATGCCAAGAGTGTGCAAAGCTGTCATCAAGGCAAAGGGTGGCTAATTTGAAGAATCTCAAATATAAAATACATTTTGATTTGTTGAACACTTTTTTCTATTACTACAGATTCCATATGTGTAATTTAATAGTTTTGATATCTTCACTATTATTCTACAATGTAGATTAGAAAATAGTCAAACTAAGGAAAAACCCTGGAATGATTAGGTGTGTCCAAACTTTTGACTGATACTGTATACTGTGAAGTTTCTTAGGAGCCAGAAACAGAGCTGCCATGTCTGTCGGCGCCATCTTGTTGAAGGGTAACACAAAGTACAGTGCCTATTTGGCAGATTTGAATGTAAGCAGCGTATTTAAAAGTAATATCACCTTTAAGGTTAATGCAAACAGACAGTTTTGATTTTTTTAAAGCATTTTCTTCATATCGTATTTACGACCTTTTTCTTTAGCTCTTGTAACAAACCTTTGCAAACTTGCCAATACATTACCAGATCTATGCAAATATCAGCAGTAATCAGATGTTCTGCTCTGCAGATCAGAAATCCCCAGAACTAGTGAGTGAGTATCATCATAACCCATAAAGAACAACAACATTACACTGGCCTGGGGGAATGTGAATGTAAACTACATTCCATTACAGAACATAAGCGAGACACTCAATGATTAATACAATTTTCACTTTGTTGTACAATTAGCACTGGTGGTTATATGGGCTTTAGCAATTTTGAATGCTTCTCAGTATGTTCCTTTTATCAAATCAAATTGTATTAGTCACATGCGCCGAATACAACAGCATTACAGTGAAATGCTTACTTACGAGCGCCTAACCAACAATGCAGTTTTAAAAAATATGGATAAGAATAAGATAGCGATGACCAGCTAGCTCAGGTGTACTGAATGGGACGTGTCAGCTCAATGCAGATGTAGGACCTTAATTTGAGCCAGTTTGCTACAGCGGGAAAAGGAAATGTGAATTATTATGTGAATTACAATTAAACTGACATTTTTACAGCAGTTGATACATTTTTCATAAAGGAAAATCAAGTCTGAAATTTCAATGTGGAAATTACAAGCTTCAAAAGCCGTTTTAAACCTCAAATACACTACAAGTTTTACATTTCCCACTTTGCAGGAAAATTCTCCTGCAACAGAGTGATCAAATGAAGATCCTACATCTGTAGCTCAAAGCTGCTCCATTTTCTCAGAACAATGAATCTCTGGAGAGGAAAAGGTTACAGAGTATTTGCATTCTAGAGGTGACGAGTAAGGGGAGGTGTGAAGTGAACAAAGTTTCTATAAATGTGACTGTGTGGGCAGCCAGGAAGCACAGAGAAAAATATCACGTTTTACCTCCTCTTTCTAACTACAACCCTCATGCCCCCATTTCTCCAAAATACCTGATCCCTGTGACTCCAACCCTCCCTTCTCTTTACCCATTAGACCTGATGGAATGAGTTCTATAATCTCATCTCTCACTCACTTAGTCTCCGATTAACTACAGACACAAATAGAGTAATCCTCATTATGGGTGTAAGAAGATAATACAATAGATGAATGTGTGAATGCCATTTCATTAACACAGGTGTCTGTGATAAGAACATCCACATATAAGAACAGTAGGACCTACACCAGATCTATCAAATAGGAATCCAAACACTCAAAATGAAGAGAGAAAAGCACAAAATGTCATTGAGTAACAAACATTAAAAGAGTGAGTAAGACTTATACCATAAATGACCTTGGAACAAAGTGTATGTTTTATAAGCTGATAAACTACCCACTCTAACTATTCCCCAGGTCGTTGCTGTAAATGAGAATGTGTCCTCATTCAACTTACCTGGTAAAATAAGGGTTAAAAAATTCAATTAAAAATATATATATAGTACCAGTCAAAAGTTTGGAGACACCTACTCATTCAAGGGTTTTTCTTTATTTTTACTATTTTCTACATTGTAGAATAATGGTGAAGACATCAAAACTATGAAATAACACAAATGGAATCATGTAGTAACCAAAAAAGTTTTAAACAAATCAAAATATATTTTATATTTGAGATTCTTCAAAGTAGCCACCCTTTGCCTTGACAGCTTTGCACACTCCTGACATTTTCACAACTAGCTTCACCTGGAATGCTTTTCCAACATATACTAGGCACTTGTTGGCTGCTTTTTATTCACTCTGTCATCCAACTCATCCCAAACCATCTCAATTGGGTTGAGCTCGGGTGATTGTGGAGGCAGGTCATCTGATGCAGCACTCCATCACTCTCCTCCTTGGTCAAATAGCCCTTACACAGCCTGGAGTTGTGTTGGGTCATTGTCCTGTTGAAAAACAAATAATAGTCCCACTAAGTGCAAACCACATGGGATGGCGTATCGTGGCAGAATGCTGTGGTGTCCATGCTGGTTAAGTGTGCCTTGAATTTTAAATAAATCACTGACAGTGTCACCAGCAAAGCACCCCCACACCTCCCCTCCATGCTTCACAGTGGGAACCACACATGCGGAGATCATCCGTTCACCTACTCTGTGTCTCACAAAGACACGGCGGTTGGAACCAGACATATCAAATTTGGACTCATCAGACCAAAGGACAGATTTCCACTGGTCAAATGTCACATGCTCGTGTTTCCTGGCCCAAGCAAGTCTCTTCTTCTTATTGGTGTCCTTTAGTAGCGGTTTCTTTGCAGCAATTCGACCATGAAGGACTGATTCATGCAGTCTCCTCTGAACAGTTGATGTTGAGATGTGTATGTTACTTGAACTCTGTGAAGCATTTTTGGGGGGCTGAGGCTGGTAAATCTAATGAACTTACCCTCTGCAGCAGAGGTAACTCTGGGTCTTCCTTTCCTGTGGCGGTCCTCATGAGCGGCAGTTTCATCATAGCGCTTGATGGTGTTGCAACTGCACTTGAAGAAACGTTCAATGTTCTTGAAATGTTCCGTAATGACTGACCTTCATGTCTTAAAGTAATGATCGACTGTCATTTCTCTTTGCTTATTTGAGCTGTTCTTGCCATAATATGGATTTGGTCTTTTACCAAATAGGGCTATCTTCTGTATACACCCCTACCTTGTCACAACACAACTAACTGGCTCAAACACATTTAGAAGGAAAGAAATTCCACAAATTAACTTTTAATAAGGCACCCCTGTTAAAGTGAAATGCATTCCAGGTGACTACCTGATGAAGCTGGTTGAAAGAATGTCAAGAGAGTGCAAAGCTGTCATCAAGGAAGAATCTCAAATATAAAATATATTTTAATTTGTTTAACACTTTTTTGGTTACTACATGATTCCATATTTGTTATTTCATAGTTTTAATGTCTTCACTATTATTCTACAATATAGAAAATAGTCAAACTAAAGAAAAACCCTGGAATAAATCAGTCCAAACTTTTGACTGGTACTGTAATATATATATATATATACACATATACACACACACACTGCTAAAAAAAAAGGAACACTTAAACAACACAATGTAACTCCAAGTCAATCACACTTCTGTGAAATCAAACTGTCCACTTAGGAAGCAACACTGATTGACAATAAATTTCACATGCTGTTGTGCAAATGGAATAGACAACAGGTGGAAATTATAGGCAATTAGCAAGACACCCCCAATAAAGGAGTGGTTCTGCAGGTGGTGACCACAGACCACTTCTCAGTTCCTATGCTTCCTGGCTGATGTTTTGGTCACTTGTGAATGCTGGTGGTGCTTTCACTCTAGTGGTAGCATGAGACGGAGTCTACAACCCACACAAGTGGCTCAGGTAGTGCAGCTCATCCAGGATGGTACATCAATGCGAGCTGTGGCAAGAAGGTTTTCTGTGTCTGTCAGCGTAGTGTCCAGAGCATGGAGGCGCTACCAGGAGACAGGCCAGTACATCAGGAGACATGGAGGAGGCCGTAGGAGGGCAACAACCCAGCAGCAGGACCGCTACCTCCGCCTTTGTGCAAGGAGGAGCAGGAGGAGCACTGCCAGAGCCCTGCAAAATGACCTCCAGCAGGCCACAAATGTGCATGTGTCTGCTCAAACGGTCAGAAACAGACTCCATGAGGGTGGTATGAGGGCCCAACGTCCACAGGTGGGGGTTGTGCTTCCAGCCCAACACTGTGCAGGACGTTTGGCATTTGCCAGAGAACACCAAGATTGGCAAATTCGCCACTGGCGCCCTGTGCTCTTCACAGATGAAAGCAGGTTCACACTGAGCACATGTGACAGACGTGACAGAGTCTGGAGACGCCGTGGAGAACGTTCTGCTGCCTGCAACATCCTCCAGCATGACCGGTTTGGCGGTGGGGCAGTCATGGTGTGGGGTGGCATTTCTTTGGGGGGCCACACAGCCCTCCATGTGCTCGCCAGAGGTAGCCTGACTGCCATTAGGTACCGAGATGAGATCCTGAGACCCCTTGTGAGACCATATGCTGGTGCGGTTGGCCCTGGGTTCCTCCTAATGCAAGACAATGCTAGACCTCATGTGGCTAGAGTGTGTCAGCAGTTCTTGCAAGAGGAAGGCATTGATGCTATGGACTGGCCCGCCCGTTCCCCAGACCTGAATCCAATTGAGCACATCATGTCTCGCTCCAACCACCATCGCCACGTTGCACCACAGACTGTCCAGGAGTTGGCAGATGCTTTAGTCCAGGTCTGGGAGGATATCCTTCAGGAGACCATCCGCCACCTCATCAGGAGCATGCCCAGGCGTTGTAGGGAGGTCATACACACACTACTGAGCCTCATTTTGACTTGTTTTAAGGACATTACATCAAAGTTGGATCAGCCTGTAGTGTGGTTTTCCACTTTAATTTTGAGTGTGACTCCAAATCCAGACCTCCATGGGTTGATAAATTTGATTTCCATTGATAATTTGTGTGTGAATTTGTTATCAGCACATTCAACTATGTAAATAAAAAATAATTTAATAAGAATATTTCATTCATTCAGATCTAGGATGTGTTATTTTATTTTGTTCCCTTTATTTTTTTGAGCAGTGTATATACATACATACATATATAAACGTTCATGATCTAATAAGCAGTCTAATGTATGGTATCAGTTGGATAGGAACATCTGAATGTGAATCTGAAATCTGTATTCTGAGCCAAGGCAACTCCAAACAAATGGAATCAGCAAACTACCTTTGGTTCCATTGGTTTACTCTTGATTTTCCAAATTTGCTTCTGCCTCTTTCTAGTCAGTGGTACATGGGCAACCACTGTTTGTTGATACAGCCTATATGTTCAAAGACGCGTCTTATGCAGGGGCCATAACCCAAAGTCATTACTAAGAGCCACCATTGTCATGGAAAATAACCTGGCTTGAACATTACATCATGGATGACTTTGAGAGGAATAAACCACTGAGTGGTTCAGTGTTTGTGTCTCCAGTGAGAGTACACCACAATGTAAATAGCTGATGCTACTAGATCGTGCGCGGCAACCGGAGAGGCTTCACTGCTGCCGAGCGTGCTGCTGTGGTGCATAAAACTCACTCTGTGCACGAGACACAGATGTCTGCTTTACAAAAACAAAGCCCAAACAGAGGAGTATGGCACAGAAATGGCAAACCACAGATGCTATGCATTTCAGGGCAACTGTCTGCAATATAACGGTCTCCCTGTTCATTTAAACTGTGTTCTTTCAACTTGCAACCACAGCAAAGAATACAGAACAACATTCCAAAGAGCAGTGTTAAGGAAATATGCCCCTGATTTACTTAGCAGTATGCTTGATGGAAGACTTTCCAAACTTTCTTGAAACTTGAATTTGACACACAAAGAGACAACTAAGCTTTTAGGATTTACCGTGAATTTGCTTTCTCTTGCTCAGGCCTATCGATTGCATTTCATTCTATAAATATCCGTAAAAGTCAACCATTTTTCACTCTGTCATTATGCATTAGCTGCAGTTGGTCAAGTGTTAAAATAAGGAAGAGTTGTGTAATTACCTTTTGGTCAACAATAGAGCAGACCAGGTCTTTGACAGCAGACAGCGACAGGTCATGGTTCTCCAGGTTCACCATCTCTCTGGTCAGGCCAATCTGGAGGAGGAAGGACACTCCATGGAAAGAGCTGCGGGAGTTGGTGGGGCTGGGAGCGCTGTGAGTGTGACTTCTGTGACTCCCGTTGGACAGGCGGCTGTAGAGGGGTGCTGGGGGGCTTGGCGATGGTGAGGGGGTCGGAGGCAGGACTGGGAGTTGTGAGTGGAGGTAGGCTTTAGGAAAGGACGGAGGAGTTGAGCTGCTGCAGGCAGACATTGGGTTTCTTCCAATGGCAGAGATGATGATGCAAAATGTCAAGTAATGGAACTGTCAGTGATGCCTTGTTAAATGAGGCACCACTGAAACACTAAGCACAGACACTAGGTTGAAGAAACACTCAATACTCATTCTAGGAGACATGAAATGCAAGGTCTTCAAAGTATCATGAGCAGTGTTAGTCAACAGCAATAGTCAAACTTTCCTCCCCATTGACTTCTCAGACAGATACCTGGCAGTCAATTCATGGACAAAGCCTATTGATTGCACTTAATGGCCTCCACTCACTCTTCAAGGCAAGAGATGTGTGCAGTATACATTGTGGATGCTCTGGACGTGGTAGATCGATTCCCCAACGCTCAATGCAAGAGGCGGTCACCATTCCAAACGCCATGTTCTTGAATGGTGTCCCCTCACAGTACTGGAGTCAGAAATCCGCCCTGACCACAGAAAACCTGTCACAAAACAGATGCAGTAAATGTAATGATGGTAGAATATATGTTTGGGTTTGTGGAAATGGAAGGAGGCCATAAAAGTCGTCATTTTACATTATTCAACCTAACTGAGCAAATTCAGCAAAACAAATCATGACGTCAAAGCTGAGAAGGCTATGCAATAACAATACGAGCTGCAATTTACGGGAAATAAACATGGTAGGGATAAGGTTTGCATACAATAAACAAATTAAATAATTGTAGACCTCATTTTAAACTTCGATTATATTGTTAACAACACTTACAATGTAGGTGCTTAAGTACAAACAATGCATCACGTTTTAGACCCATACATTAGGGCATGTTATCTGTTTTATCTATTCTCGTGCAGAACCAACATCTGGAATCAAGGCTTCTCAACATCCTCCCGCTTTCGATTGAACTGCTGGCAGAAAACTACATGTCCACGAATGCCAAACAAGTTATACAACACCTGGTTTTGCAGTGAAAGCTTCTTCAAATATTATTCACTATGAATGAACTATTCCAATCGTATATAGATGTCTAAAACAACATACCTACATTACCTTCACCTTCTGAAAAAGGCAACATTGGATCCGTGGACAGCAAAAACTTCTCCAAAAACTCCAACAATCGAAGAAAACGAAGATTCAAGTTGCCTTATCGATAAAAAACGATGTAACCACATGCATTTGTACAAATGTTTAAACGCTCGCTAAAACCCACATTGCCGAGTTCTCCGCTTTTAGAAACTTCCTCTTGTAGTCTATTCGTTGTTGCTAGATAGTAAATTCATGTGCATTTTATTATCGTCCCAGCTGTGACTTCTCCCCCTATTCTGACAGAAAAAAAACAGGAGAAAGGTTCCTGGGGCTTGGAGTTCGATCACCTATTTGCTTTATTGGGTTTCCATCGGTGAAGAGAAATATTCAAACTACAATCTCACAAACGCAATGGCGTCTCTAAAAGGTTCACTTTACATTGCGCATGCCTCTTTCATCTACATCCTTTCCGTTATTCGGGCTGATGCAGGGGGAAAAAACGAGTTAGCTCGAATGGCTCAGTTCTGAAAATAAGTTGCCGACAAGGGAGAAACATGTCATCATTCTTTATTCTTTACACTGTCGCAGTGTTGCTTCTAATATTGTTTTGGAGAGGATGGTGACATGCATCAGCTACTCATTGTCATATCCAAACTGGAAACTCATTATGAATGTATAAATGTGTAACAACTCAATAATAACACATTCGTTAACTTTTATCCATGTTCCCGAATAGCTAAAAATTCATAATGCATTAACACACACACATATTACCCTGCATCCCCTTCACGATGAATTGGGGTTATTAAAATTCTACAATCTGGAACAAGGTTATATATATATATAATACAGCCCAGAAAACATGAACAGCAGATATGTGACTATTTCTTTCACTTTTCACCTTTAAGATGTAACTGCAATTTAATCTGTCAGTCATATTTGCCATGTCCAATGCAACCAGCATACATAAAACAAGGTAGAAAAACAAGGTTTATTAACAAAGTCATGAATCCACAGTGCAGAACCTGTGACGTTGAGTCAATACTGTGGGAAAGAGGGGTCTATCTTCTGTGCCCAGGCCATCAGCCCTCCACAGATGTCTTTAACAGTGACAAAGTCCACTTCAGAGCCTGACATCTTCTCCAAGACCTGAACTGCCTTCTGGGAGTCATTACCCAGCTTACAGATCACATATACTGCAGTATGGAAACACAAACAGATCAAATTGATGAGTAGCTTCAATTTCCTGGCAATTTCCTGACTAGGTGAGTTGAATATATAAAATGGGCAAGAAAAAATCCTTGTTTAATGCTCAGCTAGAAGCAGAGATATGGGATGATATTCTAATTCACTATTGGATGTGTTATGGACATGATATGACTTGTAAACTCAGGTCCCTTCTTTCACTCTTGAAACCTGAATCGATTTGAAACTTTCAAGGGTGTCAGGTGTTCAACTAAAGGTCTGCATTTACTGTTTACACTGTCGTTCCCAGAATGACCAATTAAAATAGCTCATTAATAACAAAATATACACAGGCTTGCTGGAAATACACTGCAGAAAAAAAGACCATGATGACTATTCAATAAAAAGAGGCCAGCTGTTCACGATGACGGTATATTTTTGTGTTAGAAAAATAATTACCTAGCAACTCCACCTCCCATCATTGGCTGTCCAAAATACTCTCACAGGACAAGGCTACACAGACTTAATTAGCACTCAAATTACCCCTCTTTTGTTCAGTGAATATGGGCTGCTCCATACACCTAGCTAGCTACTGAACCGCCACTGTGTGTTGTGACCTGTGTAGCTAGATGAAGACCTATTGTCAGTCATATTACCTGGGACCTGGGATTCATTCAACATCTCCTCTTTCACTCTGCCAATTCTCTCCTTCAGCACTCGGATATGTTCACTTTTTCTGTCCTCTAAACTGGATAGAGGAATGTCTAGCAATGATTTAAGGAAATTAAACATTGTACCATTGAATTGAGCACAATTACTTAACGCAGCTCAGAACACTTATGAAAGCACAGGGATGACTGACGTCATTAATAGCAGTATTTATATCCTCCTCACTAACTCCATATCTTGCAAATGGTAACTATATAGCTAGTGGAGTACAATGACAGGAGGGCATTCAGCAAAAGGATACTGAGGGAGGTGGGTAGGTGACATATATCTACCTCCACTAGAGGGCGAACATCTAGCAGGAGATGAGCAGCTGTGTTGTCCACTATAGATTTATACTCCTGGCAATAGAAAGGAGAAATTACAATGGTTGTCAGTGGTCACCTACAACACTCACTTTGTTAGACAGTGTAGTGTTTAAAAGGTCTGCCACATCTGAATTAAAGTTGCTGTTATTTTGTGAGATGACACAAAGATGGCACAAAGACTGGTTGAGTTGCTTTGGCCTATCACCATATGCATGGCACAACTTGCTGCCTTCTTTGAGTGGAGTAGGGTGGAGTAAGTTTAACTTTGTCATATTATTTCAATTATAGGAAATAAAACTGTTTCTGACTCCATGCATTAAATAATCTATTTTAGGCCTAATCAATCATGATCTTCATCTTAATGGCTCAATTCTTTTGAAAACTGTAATTTAGCAGAAACCCAAACAACTCCTAAACCACCACCATTTCTGTCAGTGCCAACAAACAAATACATGATTATTTTCCGTAGAAAACGTACATTCGAGTTTTAGTAATTTCCCATTTAGGGTTGGGTCAGCTTTTAGATTTAATCTGGGTTTATGAATGCACACGAATCACAGACAATCAAGTGTAATCATAATTATAAAACAGAAAGTAATCAACTATACTCTACCTGCACTGTTACCCTCTGGTCTTTGGAGAGAAGGTTTAGTCTTCGACACTGAAAGAAAACCCAGAAAATATTAGGTAAATGTTCAAAGCAAACATTGAAACTAAAATTGTCCTATAATTGATGGAAAACATTTTTTTTTAGTTGAGCTAAGTACAGAAAACTCCTTTTGACATACAGTGCATATCTCTGCTATTTATCTAAATTATGGATAATTAACACATTTTCCTGGCACAACATTCCATGTGCTACGTGTAGTTCTAAGCCGTCAAAGGTGTAGTGATGACACTCACTCTGGTCATTTTAGATTGGGACATACCACCTCCTCTTACTTTAAAATGGTAACTTAACCCTTTGAACTGTATTAAATTGCAACTCAATATGCAAGATGTTTGCCCACTTGGCCCTCTTCTCAGTGACCCCTGACCTTATCTGTGGCAGCAGACCCACAGAACTTCTCATAATCTACAAGGTGTGTGACAGTGGGGTTCTCTCCACACACAGCACAGCTGGCCTGCTTGGACCGCAGCCTGATGGACCGGAACTTGGCATCTTGGGCGTCAAACATCAACAGCTGTTGGCCACAGGAAGCTGTCACACTCGGTCAAAGAAAAGGCTCCTGTCTGGCTTGACAAACACCATAATGTTCTTTGTATATTCAGAAACAGACCTCAAAGGTCCTGAAATTTCATAGACTTTCCTCTCTTTTAGTCAAGTGTTGTCAGATGGGCATGGTCATGAAGAAAAACACCCCTTCCTTCCCATGCTACACTGACTCATTCAGGCTTTCATTCATCTAGTCAGCACCATGACTAAGCAGAAAGTGTTGTTTCATTGTGCAGTAGCTAAGCAGTGGGGCAGTGGAGTGACTCAGGGAGCTTTCACTGGGAAGGATACAGCCCTGTCCTGAGGCTATCTTCAGGACCTCCAGTGCTTGGAAGCATCCCATGATCCCTGGCACTGAGGAAAGAAAAGAGTGAAACATCAACAATCAATTCCACTCTCTACCTAACAGTGAAGACACAAATTAGAAGTGGACTCACCTACTCCTAAGATCCCTCCGTCAGAGCAGTTGGTCACCATCTCTGGGGGTGGAGGCTTTGGGTACAGGCACCTGTAGCAGGGCCCTCCACGGTAATTATACACTGTCAACTAGATACAGACAAGAGGGGTTACTATGCACAAAGGAAAACCAATAAACATATTCCATTTACTAGTCAATCATTTGTCAGACATTGATGTAAATCCAGTTAGCATGTGGGGACTTAATTATAGAGACTAAAATGTAACTAGATCCTTACCTGGCCCTCCATTCTCAGGGCACTGGCAGATACTAGGGGCTTGCCACTGAGGACACAGGCATCATTCACCAGATACCGGGTGGGAACGTTGTCCGAACAGTCAGCCACAATGTCGTACATGAGGTGGATAATGTCAAGGAGTAAAAATGCAGTGATTTTCTTCCCTCAAAAAGTCAGTGTTACGGTAAATGTTTGACTCTGGATTTGATGACATGGAAATCCTGTATGACAAACAGTAAAACCTCTTCTTTACCCCCTGGAAGATAATAGAAGGCACAAGGCTGAGAGGGAGGATACTGTTGGATGAGCTGTAAAGCATTTTCTGGAGACAGCTGGAAGTGGTAGGGAATGCATTCTACTGTGGAGTTCAACCTGTACACACATAAAAAGGACAGACAAGGCCATTCACATTCAACCCCTCATACTCATTTTGGAGAGCAAGAACTACTCCACAAAATATAGGCTCGCCAATTCTCTTTTCCTCTGAATGCCAAAACCTTAAAAACACCCTCCAGTGATTTGTTTTGCTTTTCCTGTTGAAAAAAAGATTTCCCATGTATGAATACCCCACTTCTGCCATGTCATGAGACATCTGGATTACCTATTGAGATGTGCCTTTTAAGTAAATCAGGTGTTAAATGAAGTGGAAAGGAGACGGGAGTAGGACTTTAACATTCAATTGCAATGCCATTAATGTACTGTATGTACACTAACAAATAAGAGTGATGACTATACCTATACAGTTATCTGAAAGCAAACTATTGCTGTTTGAGTAAATGGCACCACCAAGTGGCTATAGCTATGCTGTGGAAGTTCATCACAGTACTGCAGCATCATTGAGTGAAAGACCACAATAAGTGCTTTCGAAAATAAATCAACAGAGAAAGATAGTTGAGTATTCGTGGACAGTCAAAACAACAGTGTAATACAACCTGTGACAATGTAGTGAGATGGCAGTGAATGCACCAACTTATGGTAGGCCTACATGCTAGTGACTGACATGATTACAGTCCATGTATCGGCCTGTGCAGGCCCCAGTAGCCTCCTGTACCTTCTGACAGCATGGGCAGCAGACTGGGCCTTGGCCTGTCCCTGGCTGTCTTCTCCATGGAGCACCTGTCTGTGCAGGTTACTCAGTTCCACCTCGTCATAGTCCAGAAGACCCACACGCCCTGGGGTTATAGAGGGATGGACACGTTACAACAGTGTACACACACATAAGTATTGCATATCCCTAAAGGTCCACAGGAATATTACATGTAGTAGGCCTACCTAATACTTTGTGAAGTTATGCCATCCTCAAATGCTTTATTGATGTGTACAGATTCAAGGGACTTGTTCATCTATTTTGATGTACAGCATATGAATCATTGACCGTTACTGAGGGTATAACTTACTGAAATTCTCATTCCCCACATTTTTACCTACCGATTCCTGCTGCAGCTAGATACTGTGCCAGGGGACAACCTAGTCCTCCACACCCCACAACCAGCACTGATGTCTGGGAGAGGTTTAGCTGACCTGCAGAGATCAAATTATGGTTTCAATAGTGTTTTTCAAGTGTGTTTACGTCAATCAGAGATTGGGTGAAAGCTGCCATTATTACCTTGTACACCAAACTCTGGCAGTATAAGCTGTCTGCTGTAGCGCATGATGTCTTCATTGGACAAGGCTGCCTTGAGTTTCAGAGGTGGAAGTGTTGTCACTTTCTCCTGCAGCTGCAGATCTATCAAACTGTTCTGATTTCAGTGGAGAAAGGGTGGTGGTTCAGAATACGTTAAAGTTGTTGTTATTATTTTAGACAATAACCAAATATAACACGTCAAGGGACAAAGTCAATTGATTTGTAGGCTAGTTAGCCTCACGAATCTATCCATCCAAATTTCCTCTTGTTGACTCAAATTAAGGAGGTCTTCCTCACTGCTCAAAACAAAGCATCGTTGCTCAAACTCTGAATCATATAGCTACATTATAACGTGCGCTGCTGCAAAACAGCCACTGCAAGCACGAGGCTACAGCTACCTCCTGATATTCAATGTAAAAGCTAAAGAGTGTCATAGGCCTACCTTTTCTAATGTCAGTTTATTCTTCAATGCAACTATCTCTTTTTCTTTCTCCATAAGCCGTGCCTTCAAGCAGGAAACCTCTTCCGCCATTGTTACAATACGATAGAAAACACGTGCGACAGGAAACTGTCACAACGTTGCTGGCTGTTACAGTTTCAGTGATGTTTGTGGTGATTTGTAGCACTCGGTACTTCCTGGTCTACAGAAGAAGCTCACGTGTAATGAGACCACGTGCCAGTTGGAGGTGCGTTCCAGCGCCAGGTTGAATCTAGCGGGTTGATCAAGGCACTACACGCGCTGCTGTCACTGCGCAGTTTCGTTCTCACAGTTTGATTACTTTACTAGTATATCTATAAGCCGCTCAAGTCATTTAAAAATGGGAAATGTAAGTTTTGAAATCACTTTGAAAGGCTATACTTACATTTGTACTGACATTAGTTTACCTAAAATGCAGACAGATTTAGAGATGCAAGCTTTGTTCAAATTTTATAATCAGTAAAATCATAAATTGAATTGAAGCCTTCATAAAAAAAATCTAACATTAAACCAAAGTGAACATTTTACAAACCAATAATTCATAAATAGACAATCTGCTCTCTCTGGCGCCTTGGGATAAATAAATAAATAAAAACAGTGACGCTATAAAAACACGACATTATATTGTTCAATGATTATGTGAGCATGTTCTTGTTGCTTTTATTTTTTTTAAATGACCTGTTTTCATTTTCTAGATTACCGTTTTCTATTGCATGTGTGATTGTTATAGCCTAAATTAATACAAAATGTTATTTTTCTATTGTAACAAGATTTCTGGGCTGCCTGGGCAAAATTCCCAAGGGGAAAAATCCAATGAATAGATGGGCAATGAGATAAACACACAGGCAGTATCTAGAGTATTTTCCACATATTGACATTTCATATTTATAATTAATAATATTGCAAACCATTTATTTCAAAGTGGGTTTGTAGCCTAGCTACGTAAAATAGTATAATCCATGCAAAGTAACAATAAAGCCAGTCTGTTTTTACAACTCTGATCTCAAATGGTATTTTATTAGCTGTTCACTTACAACACACTCTTAGAAAAAAGGGTTCCTAAAGGGTTTTTCGGCTGTCCCCATAGGATAACCCTTTTTGGTTCCAGGTAGAGGCCTTTTGGGTTCCATGTAGAACCCTCTGTGGCAGGTTTCGTCATGGAACCCAAAAGGGTTCTACCTGGAACCAAAAAGGTAATTCAAAGGGTTCTCCTATGGAGACAGTCGAATAACCATTTTAGGTTCTAGATAGCACCTTATTTTCTAAGAGTGTAGATGTTGTGTAATTCCTTTGTGATGCAAGGCGCTTGGCCATGCAGGTCGCATGTTGTTCATCCTCTCTTCTCTTCGTCTCGTTGCTATGGCAGCACAGTCATCATCATTGATCCACCAATTGCAGATCTTGATATTTATAAATCTTAAGTCGAACCCCTTTTACCACAGGAGGCTGCTGAGGGGAGGATGGCTCATAATAATGTTTGGAACGGAGCGAATGGAATAGCATCGGACACATAGAATCCATTCCCCTGCAGCCATTACCATGAGCCCGTCTTCCCCAATTAAGGTGTCACCAACCTCATGTGTGACCCATGGTGTGAGCCCATTCACTGCAGCATACATCTAGGAAAGAGATATTCTAATACAAGATCCCCACAGTATTGGTTTTAAGTCTCTGTGATCATGACCAGTTTACTACTCTATTGCATTGGTTAATAGCCCATGTGTTACTATGTTATTAGCCCACTGTGTTATTACCTTCTGTAAAGGGCAGCAGGTAGCCTAGCGGTTAAGAGGTTGGGACAGTAACCGAAAAGTTGCTTGTTCGAATCCCTGAGCTGACTCGGTGAAAAATATGTTGATGTGCCCTTGAGCAAGGCACTTAACCCTAATTGCTCCTGTAAGTTGCTCTGGATAATAGTGTCTGCTAAATGTAAATGTAAATGTAATGGAGGCTGCTGAATGGAGAGAGAAGAAAGACCATGCTCTGTTCATATTGATGTTGACCTTTCAGGTCAAGTCCCAGAGAATACACACGAGAATCATAGTCATCTCCTCAGCCAGATCATCACATGCCAACTATACCCTGAAACAATAGAGAGCTGCTGATCTTCAGAGCACAGTGTAAGCTACAGGGGAAGGGTGCTGTTATTCTCTCATAAACCATCTTTTGTATCACTGTGCTGGCACTCAGTCCCGGTTACCAGGACAACAGATGATCACTGCACAAGAGGCAGGTGAACTTTGAGACCAAATGAAAACGACCTGGGTCAGTGGAATACAATCAATACCCTATTTAATGTCCATGTGTCTTTCCAAAATTATATTTAAGCTGAGTTTGTTATAGACAGATTCAGGACCGGTTTGTTTTCTCCCTTATTATCTCCTATATTTACATTGAAGTCATTTACAGTAGTGAGTGTATACCTTCTCTTTCATACTGGTGCCCCGTGGGAATCACACTCATAACCCTGGCTTTGCAAGCGCCATGCTCTATCAACTGAGCCATACAGGACCAACTGTAGTCTTTGATTTGATGATGGGGTAACCCTGTCGGATGATGTGTAGCTTGTCTTGATGATGCACATCAGCCAGACAGAATATACAGATGATCACATAGCAAGGTGTTGTAAACAACAAACATCAAAGTAACACAATGTAGCAATTCATAATGGACAATTAACTGACAGTTTGAAATTCTACAGTACATCATGTACTGATAGATATCCCACACAGCTACAGTATTTAGAGACAGTGATGATCTATGCATCATGTGTATTTCCTGCCTGTTCCTCAATTTGAATGTATCACTAGAGGAGATTTCCTTTTATCTACTTTGAAGGTCTGCACGTTGCAACTGTATCACAATGTTCTTTCACAGTTTCTAAACTGTATATTTCCTTCTACACACTGTAGATGTTGGAATAAGATGGTAGTGATTAGCAATGGTATTAGTTTCCCTGCATGGATGTCTTTATTGATAGCTTTGTGAAAGGTTGAAGCCTAGAGGTTAAGAGTGTTGGGCCAGTAACCGAAAGGTTGCTGGTTTAATTGCTCCTGTAAGTCGCTCTGGATAAGAGCGTCTACTAAAACGTCAAATGCTTAAACTAATCTACCTCCTTGGTTGAATTAACTGCGATTAATGAGGAGATTTATTGCATTTGTGATGCCTTTTTTCAATGACAGAGTCTCTGCCAGGGCTTCTCTCAACTATAACAGCTGGTAAGGAAACCCACAGGCTGATCCTCATTGATATTAGAGAAGCAGCCATAATTCTGATTATCTTGTCTTATCTTGTCCCTCTCGTCTCTTCTGCCTAGATTGGTCACAAGCCCAGCTCCCTCAGCTCCAGTGACATCACCAGAGTCTTTTCACACACAGACTTGAACCAGATGTGGCAGAGGGACCTCAGGCCTCTGCTAGTGTCAGGGTACCCCAACTCCGCAGGTAGCCTGGCAGTGCATCAGGTCGGTATCCCGATGGCATGAACAATCGGCTGTGTGTGGTCTACTTATAACATTATAGAGATGATTAGACTAGTCAATCAATGTAGGAGAGGGGTTTTAGTCAGTTCTTCTCAGTCAGTTACCAGGATGACGTCTGATAAGTGTTTCCCGATGCTTTGTCTATTTAACTGTGCAATGTGTGTCTCCCAATAGCACATCAAGAGCACTCTGGGTTCTCTGAGGGTAGGCTGGGATGTTAAAGAGGACACGTTTGAGTCACACACCCCTTACGGTCCCATGACTTTCAACAACATCATTGCTACCCTCAACCCCTCCGCAAAGCGTCGTCCGGTGCTAGCGTGTCACTATGACTCCAAGTACTACCCTCTCCAGTGTCATAGGTGTGAGTTCCTGGGTGCCACGGACTCATCTGTGCCCTGTGCCATGATGCTGGAGCTTGTACAGGCTCTGGACCGCGAGCTAAAGATTCTACAGGTGGGGAAAGGTTGAGAATTTTCTCATATGTCCACTTTAGTCTGTAGAATAATTTATATAATGTAGAATCGTTTTCTGAGCAATGTTAAATCGGAAAAGTTTGTAAAACCCACTCAAAGTTTTTACACAGCTGTAGCCAAGATCAACAAAGAATTGCAGGATGTTGAGAAAAGAAAAGAGATGGAATTCACTTGGCAGTCACAGTCACAGAGACCCCTCACATTGCTGTCTCTGCTGCCCTTCTCCATGGGTCAGCTGACCTCAGTCTGAGGGGATGGGTCCTGAGTGACAGAGACTGCCATATGGCCTGGCCAGGGGACATGTTTATCTGACTGTGCAGATAGTGCCAAATGCCACCATGAATACTGATTTCTTCATATAGCAGTGTTTTGTTTAAACCAATAGGTGGCAGCAAAGTTAAAAGTTCACACCAGTAGTTCCCAAAGTAGTGTGTGTAGTACATATTTTTCACTCCCCTTCTTTTGTCTCCGTCTCACTCTCACTCTCTCTCTCACCCTCTCTCTCTCATTCTCTCTCAGGAATCCAATCCCAACCTGTCTCTCCAGCTATTGTTCTTTGATGGTGAGGAAGCTCTGTTCCAGTGGACCGCTACAGACTCCCTGTACGGCTCCAGTCAGCTCAGGAGATGGAGAACACAGCACACCCACCTGGAGCCACAGACACCAACCAAATGCATTGTATGTCAGGCATTACAGGCACATATTTAAACACCCAAGCACAAATTCAGCCAATTCAGCCAATTCAGCGCTTATCAGGACCTAAGATTCACCTTGTTGCAGTGCAGCAGGGATGGGCTATCTTAAAATCTATCTTATGTTTGATTTATAAACATATCTTACAGCCTTGACAAGCAACCATTAAGGAGGTGTGAGTAGTGGGATATATTTGGACCTACAATAACAATATCTCAAATAAATGTAAGATGTGTTATTCTGTATGCGATCTGTATCCAAGCTATGGAGATATAGTACTACTGTTGTTTAAACAAATAGAGCACCTTTCCTGTCACCTCCTGTCACCTTTTATGTCAGGGAAGAGCGATAAAGGAGACTATCTCTGAGAGGCTCATAGTCCTGCAGTGAGGTATGTGTGTGTTTTAGAAAGGAGTCATGCATTGGGCATGGTGCTAATGTAACACACGGAAGAACACATGATGTCATCCTTAACCTCAAAGCTTCCAGGCAGTGAGCTTTTAGGGAATGATCTCCTGTGGAGAGTTACTTTCCCATGAGGCCTGGCTGGTGGACCCTCTCACACACTGACCTAAGGGGATCCTATTTCTTCCTCTCCTCTTCTTCTTCTTCCCTTCTTTCTCCCTCTCCTCCATGACCTGTTTGTGCTCTTAGACCTGATTGGAGGCCCTAGCCCTCGCTTTGGCAACCAGTTCCCCAACACTGCCTGGTGGCTCACCAGAATGCAGAACATTGGTGAGAGCTCACAGACTATGATCTCTGTCATTCTATCAGCCTATGTCTGTCTGTCTGTCTGTCTGTCTGTCTGTCTGTCTGTCTGTCTGTCTGTCTGTCTGTCTGTCTGTCTTTTGATGACAACGAGGAGAACCTGGACCGCTCCACCATCGAGAACCTCAACAAGATCCTGCAGGTATTTGTGCTGGAGTACCTCAATATAAATCCTTAATCCCTGAACCCCCAAAGCGCCCCCTAAATGTTAGGGCTTGTCTGGTTCTAGTGGGACCACAGCTCTCTCTTACACACATCACATATGACAGAGTTTAGGATGTCTCTTGTTTTGGAAACATGAAGCTGTGTAAAGGTAAACATTCTTGATGTTGTTAAGTAATGTCTACATTTGGAAAAACATTTGCAATCCTCCTAAAATCCCAAAGCGATGAAAATACCAAGCCCAGTGAAGTGGTATCCTGTGGAAAGCAGGGCAGCTATCATAAGATCCCTATCCACTGCGCTCTCCTCGCTCTCACACCCTCCTTTCAGCTCCCTGTCTTCACAGCCAGGGCCAACACACACACAAAGCCCTATCGATGCTCTAGCCTCCAGACTACCACACAGGATATTCTGTGTGTCTGCTTCCACAGTGCTCTCTTTATGTCCCCACATCCCCTTCTCTTTCTGAGGAGCTATGCCTGTGCCCCACTAGCCAAGAGGAAGAATAGACAGACATGCAGATAGACTAACAAGATAAACATTGGGGCTTCCAAGTGGCTCAGCGGTCTAAGGCACTACATCTCAGCACTAGAGGTGTCACTACAGACCCTGGGTCGATCCCGGGCTGTATCACAACCGGCCGTGATCTGTAGTCCCATAGGGCGGCACACAATTGGCCCAGCGTCGTCCGGGTTAGGGGAGGGTTTGAATTGGGTAGGCCGTCATTGTAGAATAGGAATTTGTTCTTATCTGATTGCCTGGTTAAATATACAGTTGAAGTCGGAAGTTTACATACACCTTAGCCAACTACATTTAAACTCAGTTTTTCACAATTCCTGACATTTAATCCTAGTAAAAATTCCCTGTCTTATGTCAGTTAGGTTCACCACTTTATTTAAAAAATGTGAAATGTCAGAATAATAGTAGAGAGAATGATTTATTTCATATTTTATTTCTTTCACCACATTCCCAGTGGGTCAGAAGTTTACTTACACTCAATTAGTATTTGGTAGCATTGCCTTTAAATTGTTTAACTTGGGTAAAACGTTTCGGATCACCTTCCACAAGCTTCCCAAGTTGGGCGAATTTTTGCCCATTCCTCCTGACAGAGCTGGTGTAACTGAGTCAGGTTTGTAGGCCTCCTTGCTCACATGCTTTTTCAGTTCTTCCCACAAATTTTCTATAAGATTGAGGTCAGGGCTTTGTGATGGTCACTCCAATACCTTGACTTTGTTGTCAAGCCATTTTGCCACAACTTTGGAAGTATGCTTGGGGTCAATGTCCATTTGGAAGACCCATTTGCGACCAAGCTTCAACTTCCTGACTGATGTCCTTGAGATGTTGCTTCAATATATCCACATGATTTTCCTGCCTCATGATGCCATCTATTTTGTGAAGCGCACCAGTCCCTCCTGCAGCAAAGCACCCCCACAACATGATTCTGCCACCCCCGTGCTTCACGGTTGGAATGGTGTTCTTTGGCTTGCAAGTCTCCAACTTTTTCCTCCAAACATAACGATGGTCATTATGGCCAAACAGTTCTATTTTTGTTTCATCAGACCAGAGGACATTTCACAGTCAACTTTGTGTATGTTAACTTCTGACCCACTGGAATTGTGATACAGTGAATTGTAAGTGAAATAATATGTCTGTAAACAATTGTTGGAAAAATTACTTGTGTCATGCAGATGATGCAGATGAAGTATATGTCCTAACCGACTTGTCAAAACTATAGTTTGTTAACAAGAAATGTGTGGAGTGGTTGAAAAGGAGTTTTAATGACTCCAACCTAAGTGTATGTAAACTTCCCACTTCAACTGTACATTTTTAAAGTAGTGGCATATGACTTGATATTGTGTTATTTCTGTTGTTTATACTGGTACATTACTGCCTGCCTTCTATCTGATAATACGCAGTAGCAGAGAGGCCTATTCCCTTGCTTTCCAGAGGGATGGAGATCATTTCAATATTAATTGGAGGAGGGTTTGGAAGAGCTGTGGCAGGAGACAGTGGCTCATGTTGGTGCGTTAACGTACAGAGCCTGACGTCATTCCCAAAAGCTTTGTAATTCTATACGATCACACAAAGATCTGCTGTGGCCTTGCTATTTGTGTCTGAATGTACGTGACCTTACACTGTCCAGTTCATATTAGCATAGAAAAACTTTCAGAGGTCAGGAGATAATATGTATATTTGTATTGTTAATATGTCATCTTTATGTTCTCCTTATATCCTGCAAGGTCACATAGAAATATAAGGTGAAAAGCCTGCTGTGTTTTTATGACAATGTTAGCTACGTTTTGATGTTCTACATCTGCATTGCTTGCTGTTTGGGATTTCAGGTTAGGTCTCTGTATCTGCTGATGTAAAAAGGGCTTTATAAATATATTTGTTTGAATGATTGATTGATGATGGTCTTGGAATAATACACACTGCAAAAAAATGTACATCCTTTATTTGAGTCTGAAATAAATGTTGATCCAAAAAAAAGAACGCCTCTCCTCAAGCACTGTTTACCTTTGAAGATGTTGTTTTTTACTTTGGTAGTTGTTGCCTGTATTTTTGACGTCAAAAGTGAAAGAAAAGCGGTTGACATTGTTTGTGCTGCAACTGTTTCTTATCTATCCTGTAGCCTTGTTACTTTACCGCTATCTATATGTACATACTGTATCTTCTTCAATTACCTCATACGCCTACACATCAACTCAGTACTAGTACCCCATGTATATAGCCATGTTATCATTACTCATTGTGTATTTATTCCTCGTGTGATTTTTCTATTATTTTACAATTTTTCTCTCTGCATTGTTGGGAAGGGCTGGTAAGAAAGCATTTCACTGTTAGTCTACACCTGTTGTTTACAAAGCATGTGACGAATATAATTTGCTTTGACTTGAGCTACTACTCGTGCAGAGCCCCAGATGCCTCTTATGAAGAGTTCTCTTCTTCAGCATCTCTTGATCTTCATCATATTTCTGTGATATTACAGAACTCTCTCTCCTTGGCCTCCCTGGGTGATTCGTGCCTGTGTTTTCTCACACACTAATTGTTCCCATCATGTCTCAGCAAGTTATACGCCACAATGCCTTTGTTTAACCTGTGTGTGTGATGTGCACAAATTGAACTGGCATACAGTGATGTGAGTGATGATGACTTCCTTGATCCGCATACTCATCACAGCCCAATTTAGCCTTGTTATTTTGAACAATACCTACTGAATTATTCCTACAGTTGTTGAAGAGTTGAAGCTGTGTTTGTGGTGGGGTTAGGCACCGGGAACTATACGCACTTCAGGATAATTTTTCTGGTCGCCATTTTGTCATATTTTCTCTGTATTTGCCCCTCCCAAATCCTTGTTAGCGCACTGATCAAACAGGAAACTCCCTGACAGGTAAGTCTACAAGTCTTCTGTAACCGTAAAAGCCTTGGTTTCATGCATGTTAACATCAGAAGCCTCCTCCCTAAGTTTGTTTTACTCAAATGCTTTAGTACACACCGCCAACCCTGAAGTCCTTGCAGTGTCTGAATCCTGGCTTAGGTATCCCACTAAAAATTCTGAGTTTTCCATCCCCCATTACAACATTTTCCGTCAAGATAGAACTGCCAAAGCGGGAGGAGTTAGTCTGCAAAGTTCTGTCATACTTTTCAGGTCTATGCCCAAACAGTTCGAGCTTCTAATTTAAAAAATGAATCTCTCCAGAAATAAGTCTCTCACTGTCGTCGCCTGTTATAGACCCCCTCAGCTCCCAGCTGTGCACTGGACACTATATGTGAATTGATTGCCCCCAATCTATCTTCAGAGCTTGTTCTGTTAGGTGACCTAAACTGGGATATGCTTAACACCCCGGCAGTCCTACAATCTAAACTAGATGCCCCCAATCTCACACAAATGATCAATGAACCCACCAGGTACAACCCTAAATCTGTAAACATGGGCACCCTCATAGATATTCTCCTGACCAACTTGCCCTCCAAATACACCTCTGCTGTTTTCAATAAGGATTTCAGCGATCACTGCCTCATTGCCTGTATCCGCTATGGTTCCGCGGTCAAACGACCACCCCTCATCACTGTCAAACGCTCCCTAAAATACTTCAGCGAGCAGGCCTTTCTAATCGACCTGGCCCGGGTATCCTGGAAGGATATTGACCTCATCCCGTCAGTAGAGGATGCCTGGTTGTTTTTAAAAGTATTTTCCTCACCATCTTAAATAAGCATGCCCCTTTCAAAAAATTTAGAACTAAGAACAGATATAGCCCTTGGTTCACTCCAGACCTGATTGCCCTCGACCAGCACAAAAACATCCTGTGGCGGATTGCACTAGCATCGAATAGTCCCCACGATACGCAACTTTTCAAGGAAGTCAGGAACCAATACACGCAGTCAATTAGGAAAACAAAGGATAGCTTTTTCAAACAGAAATTTGCATCCTGTAGCTCGTTTTGGGACACTGTAAAGTCCATGGAGAATAAAAGCACCTCCTCCCAGCTGCCCACCGCAATGAGGCTAGGAAACACTGTCACCACCAATAAATCCACGATAATCAAGAATTTAAAGAAGCATTTCTCTACGGCTGGTTATGCTTTCCTCCTGGCAACCCAACCCCGGCCAACTGCTCCGCATCCCCTGCAGCTACTTGCCCTGCAGCTACTTGCCCAAGCCTCCACAGCTTCTCCTTCACCCAAATCCAGATAGCAGATGTTCTGACAGAGCTGCAAAACCTGGACCCGTACAAATCAGCTGGGCGAGACAATCTGGACCCTCTCTTTCTAAAATTATCCACCACCATTGTTGCAACCCCTATTACCAGTCTGTTCAACCTCTCTTCGTATCATCCGATATTCCTAAAGATTGGAAAGCTGCCGCAGTCATCCCGCTCTTCAAAGGGGGTGACACTCTAGACCCAAACTGTTACAGACCTATATCCATCCTGCCCTGCCTTTCTAAAGTCTTCAAAAGCCAAGCCAAGTTAACAAACAGATCACTGACCATTTCGAATCACACTGTACCTTCTCCGCTGTGCAATCCAGTTTCCGAGCTGGTCACGGGTGAACCACGGCCTCGCTCAAGGTACTAAACAATATCATAACCGCCAACGATAAAAGACAGCACTATGGAGCCGTCTTCATTGACCTGGCCAAGGCTTTCAACTCTGTCAATCACCACATTCTTATTGGCAGACTCAACAGCCTTGGTTTCTCAAATGATTGCCTCGCCTGGTTCACCAACTACTTCTCTGATAGAGTTCAGTGTGTCAAATCGGAGGGCCTGTCAGTCTCTATGGGGGTACCACAGGGTTCAATTCTCAGGCCAATTCTTTTCTCTGTATATATCAACGATGTCGCTCTTGCTGCGGGTGATTCCTTGATCCACCTCTATGCAGACGACACCATTATCTATACATTATGTATACATGTAGTCCATCTGGAAATAGCCCACCCAATCTACCTAACTCATCCCCATATTGTTTTTATTTACTTTTCTGCTCTTTTGCACACCAGTATCTCTACTTGCACGTCATCATCTACTCATTTATCACTCCAGTGTTAATCTGCTAAATTGTAATTATTCGCTCCTATGGCCTATTTATTGCCTACCTCCTCGTGCCTTTTGCACACACTGTATATGGACTTTCTTTTTTTTCTACTGTGTCATTGACTTGTTTATTGTTTATTCCATGTGTAACTCTGTGTTGTTGTCTGTGTCACACTGCTTTGCTTTATCTTGGCCAGGTCGCAGTTGTAAATGAGAACTTGGTCTCAACTGGCCTACCTGGTTAAATAAAAAGAAAAACATTTAAAAATGTAGTCACAGTCAAACTGGTCAAAACACCGGACTAGATCTGCATAACCGCTCAAATTCCTCCAAAATCCTGGCATTCTGTATCTCCTAGTGATAGACTGGAAGCATTTCATGGTACGTTGTGCAGGTGATTGATCAGAATAGTGTGTCTAAATCTATTTGATCCAGCCTTTTGTTCTTTCCCTCTAACTGGAGGGAAGAGCATTGACACGCACCATGCCACTCTAGGCCCTGTCATTATAGCCTAGCCTTCTTAATTTACATGAATTATTCCTGTCGTTGAAGAGATGAAGCTCTATTTGTGGTGGGTGGTGGGGTTACCCACATTAAAAAATACTACAGTTTACTCTAGAACACTATAGTACTTACTATAGAATTCTGTAGTAAACTATAGTATACTGTAGAATACTATACTCCACATTGTAGTATCCCTGATCACATGTAGTACTTACTATATCATTTTGTAGTATACTGTAGAATATTATACTACACACTGTAGTATCCCTCAATTGTGTAGTACTTACTACAGAATTTTGAGGTACACTGTAGAATACTTTAGTAAATACAACAGTATTATCTGAAAAAAAACATGAGTATCTACTACAGTAATGTCCAAAATAGTACAGTCCACAAAAACACTACAGTGTTTTTACTATTGTAATGCTACAGTATTTAATTTGCATATATTCCACCCATTCCCATCCCCCATATCCCAATTTGCGCCACCCATGAATGAAAAACCTACATGCCAAGTGTACAGCATGTACTGTATTATACTCAATACAAGTTATGTAAAAGAGCAGAAGCACTGAACTATCTGTACAGAATCCAGCCTTACCTAAACGCCACAGTAAATACTACAATCCTCAAAAACAAACCATTAACTACATAATTGAGTTTATACTCTTATCCAGAGCAGTGTCTTGCTCAGGGCACATCTCCAGATGTTTCACCTATTCAGCTTTGCGATTTGGTTACTGGCCCAACACTTAACCACTAGGCTACCTGCCGCCCTATACTGCGGTTTTCTTTCACTACAGTATTTAACTATAGTTAACTTAAGTCTGCAAAAACAGTACAGTGAATACTACAGCAAAGTCTGCAAAAACATATAATACTATAGTATTTATATCATAGTACACTATAGTATTTTTTCATGTGGGTAACCTGAGGGAAGTGGATTGGCCCTGTCGTTCAGTTTAAGGGGCATAAAGAGCAGCATGTTCAAACAGGGAGGAGGAGAGAAAGCAGAAGTAATAGTAGAGTTGTACTGATTGTGGTTTCCAGTATTTTATTGCCTGGCAGCAGAGTTATATGTGCTCAGGTGTAATTGAAGCTGAACTGTAATTGTCTGATGATTAAAGTGTAGCTTCTACCTTCCAGCTGTGCTGAGAAGAAGGTTAGTAGGGGACTCTCCCTAGCAAGGTGTGTTTTGGAGAGAGGGAGGTGGTTGAGGCAAATATATTGGGTTTGTTTAGGAAACCATCTGTTGCTTAGGCCCTATTGCCTCTCTGCCATTGGCTACTGTACTATTGCTGTGGGAACAAAGACAGATACAACAGACACTCCCCTCATCCTGCTGTTGACTGGAAACACTGTAATACCACCCCAGAATGTATTAATCACTGTATGGTACAACATTTTCACAATATGGCAAATAGAGTGAAATAAAGTTTGGGCTATTCCATTCACAAACACATCAAATACAGTCAATAAATACACTATATCATACAGTCTTTGTAAACAGTCACACAAAGCATAGTTTAACCTTATGTTGTCAGCCCTGGGTCTTTTCCCTGAACCCAAACTACAATTATGCTACCTTCTAGCGTTGGACTTATTTCCTAATTAAATGAATGTCATTGTATATAATGGGATAATCAATTGTCTCCTTTCTGGTGGGATCAATGTTCATCCTTTGAGCGTGTGTCAGTGAGGGTTGTGGGACAGGCATGGTAGCCCACTCATTGTGTGGTCGCCTGGTCGCTTGTACAGTCCTTCATCAGTCTCTGGGAAACTTTGGAAACATATAAAAGTCAGCCAACACCCAAAACATGAATAGAAAGGGTTCAACAAATCATAACAGGCAGGATCTAATTACGGAAAGACGCTGGAATACGCCTTATGGCAGGGGTAGGTAACTAGATTTAACCGCAGGCCGTTGTTTGTTGGAGTGAATGGTCGGGGGAGGAAAATATTTATAATAATTTGTACACTGCAAATTGATGACAACTAAGGCCAAAAAGAGACTGTATTTGAAAATAACAATTTAATTCCCTGATTAGGTTGAGACACGATCACTTCTGTTTTTTTATAACTTTGGAACAGATATCCAACATTTTTTTTTCTGAATTCCTGGTGATTATTGAACAAAAATCTAATGTTTTACTCGCGGGCCGATTTGGCCCAGGGACCACTTGTTGCTGACCCCTGCCTCATGGGTTTTTAAGTGTTTCATTGTTAGACAGTTATGGGGATAGATAGGAAGTGAGTAAAATCGAGTAAAAGTTGGGATAAATATAGACTCAAACAAGTAAATAGTTATTGTATCAACTGCATTGTTTACTTTAACAGCATATACAGTGCATTCAGAAAGTATTCAGACCCCTTGACTTTCCACATTTTGTTACACTACAGCCTTATTCTAAAAGGGACAACATTGTTATTTTACCTCATCAATCTACACACAATAGCCAATAATGACAAAGCAAAAACAGATTTATAGAAATGTTTGCTAATTTATAAAACTAAAATCTGAAATATCACATTTACATAAGTGTTCAGACCCTTTACTCAGTACTTTGTTGAAGCACCTTTGGGAGAGATTACAGACTCGAATCTTCTTGGGTATGACCCCACAAGCTTGGCACACCTGTATTTGGGGAGTTTCTCCTATTCTTCTCTGCAGATCCTCTCAAGCTCTGTCAGGTTGGATGGGGAGTGTCGCTGCACAGCTGTTTTCAGGTCTCTCGATAGGGTTCAAGTCCGGGCTCTGGCTGGGCCACTCAAGGACATTCAGAGACTTGTCCCGAAGCCACTCCTGCATTGTCTTGGCTGTGTGCTTAGGGTTGTTGTTCTGTTAGAAGGTGAACCTTCACCCCAGTCTGATGTCCTGAGCGCTCTGCAGCAGGTTTTCATCAAGAATATCTCTGTATTTTGCTCCGTTCATCTTTCCCTCAAAACTTACTAGTCTCCCAGTCACTGATGCTGAAAAACATCCCGACAGCATGATGCTGTCACCACCATGCTTCACCATAGGGATGGTGCCAGGTTTTGGTTGGTTTTGCTTCAATCTTGGTTTCATAAGACCAGAGAATCTTGTTTCACATGGTCTGAGAGTCTTTAGGAGCCTTTTGGCAAACTACAAGCAGGCTGTCATGTGCCTTTTACTGAGGAGTACTCTACCATAAAGGTCTGATTGGAGGAGTGCATCTCTGCAGAGATGATTCTCCCATCTCCACAGTGGAACTCAGGAGCTCCTTCAGAGTGACCATCGGTTTCTTGGTCACCTGCCTGACCAAGACCCTTCTCCCCCAACTTCTCAGTTTGGCCAGGTGGCCAGCCCTAGGAAGTGTCTTGGGGGTTCCAAACATATTCCATTTAAAAATGATGGAGACTACTGTGTTCTTGGGGACCTTCAATGCTGCAGAAATGTGTTAGTACCCTTCCCCAGATTTGTGCCTCGACACCATCCTGTCTCGGAGGTCTATGGACAATTCCTTCGACCTGGTGAACGGAAAGGCTCTGGAGCAACGAACCGCCCTTGCTGTCTCTGCCTGGCCGGTTCTCCTCTTTCCACTGGGATTCTCTGCCTCTAACCCTATTACAGGGGCTGAGTCACTGGCATACTGGTGCTCTATCATGTCGTCCCTAGGAGGGGTGCGTCACTTGAGTGGGTTGAGTCACTGATGTGATCTTCCTGTCTGGGTTGGCGCCCCCCCCCCCCCCCCCCCCCCCCCTTGGGTTGTGCCGTGGCGGAGATCTTTCTGGGCTATACTCTGGGCTATACTGGTTGAAGATATCCCTCTAGTGGTGTGGGGGCTGTGCTTTGGCAAAGTGGGTGGGGTTATATCCTTCCTATTGGCCCTGTCCGGGGGTATCATCGGATGGGGCCACAGTGTCTCCTGACCCCTCCTGTCTCAGCCTCCAGTATTTCTGCTGCAGTAGTTTATGTGTCGGGGGGCTAGGGTCAGTTGGTTATATCTGGAGTACTTCTCCTGTCTTATCTGGTGTCCTTTGTGAATTTAAGTATGCTCTCTCTAATTCTCTCTTTCTCTCTTTCTTTCTCTCTCTTGGAGGACCTGAGCCCCTAGGACCATACCTCAGGACTACCTGGCATGATGACTCCTTGCTGTCCCCAGTCCACCTGGCCATGCTGCTGCTCCAGTTTTAACTGTTCTGCCTGCGGCTATGGAATCCTGACCTGTTCACCGGACATGCTACCTGTCCCAGACCTGCTGTTTTCAACTCTCTAGAGACAGCAGGAGTGGTAGAGATACTCTTAATGATCGGCTATGAAAAGCCAACTGACAGTTACTTCTGAGGTGCTGACTTGCTGCACCCTCGACAACTACTGTGATTATTATTATTTGACCATGCTGGTCATTTATGAACATCCACCCGGCACAGCCAGAAGAGGACTGGCCACCCCTCATAGCCTGGTTCCTCTCTAGGTTTCTTCTTAGGTTTTGGCCTTTCTAGGGAGTTTTTCCTAGCCACCGTGCTTCTACACCTGCATTGCTTGCTGTTTGGGGTTTTAGGCTGGGTTTCTGTACAGCACTTTGAGATATCAGCTGATGTACGAAGGGCTATATAAATAAATTTGATTTGATTTGACCTCATGGCTTGGTTTTTACTCTGACATGCACTGTCAACTGTGGGACCTATGGACAGGTGTGTGCCTTTCCAAATCATGTCCAATCAATTGAATTTACCACAGGTGGACTCCAATCAAGTTGTTGAAACATCTCAAGGATGATCAATAGAAACAGGATGTACCTGAGCTCCTGAGTGGCGCAGCGGTCTAAGGCACTGCAGTCCCTGGTTCAAATCCAGGCTGTATCACATCCGGCTGTGATTGGGAGTCCCATAGGGCGGCTCACAATTGGCCCAGCGTCGTCCGGGTTTGGCCAGGGTAGGCATTGTAAATAAGAATTTGTTCTTAACTGACTTGCCTAGTTACATGTAAAAACAAATTGGGTCTGAATACTTATGTAAAAAAGGTATTTTTTGTTTTTTTATATACATTTGCAAACATTTCAAAAAATGTGTTTCTTCGCTTTGTCAGTAATGGGCTATTGTGTGTAGATTGATGAGGAACAACATTGAGGAACAACAAAATTCAATCAATTTTAGAATAAGACTGTGGTCTTATTGTGGTAAAAGTCAAAGGGTCTGAATACTTTCCGAATGCACTGTATATGTGCCTTTATTCTTTCACACATCATCTGTTGCTTCCCATATGAGCCTTTGTATGCATGTTGCCTTTAACATTTTTGTATTACCTCCAGAACCAATCACATCTTTGGTATTATGAAGGAACTGTAGCTTTCCTATGTGGCAAAAAGTCCCCATTGTTATAATATGGAAAGCATATTATGCCATCAGAAGGTATTCGTACCCCTTGACTTATTCCACATTTGGTTGTTTTACAGCTTTTCTCACCCGTCTACACACAACACCCCATAATGACAAAGTAAAAATGGCTTTTGAGAAATGTTAACACATTTATTGAAAATGAAATATAGAAATATCTCATTTATATAAGTATTCAGACCCCTGAGTCAATACAAGGTAGAATCGCCTTTGGCATACATTACAGCTGTAAGTCTTTCTTGGTAAGTATCAAAGAGCTTTGCACACCTGGATTGTTCAATGTTTGCACATTATTCTTTAAAAAAATATTCAAGCTCTGTCAAGTTGCTTGTTGATCACTGCTAAACAGGCATTTTCAAGTCTTGCCATAGATTTTCAAGCTTATTTAAGAAAAAACTGTAACTAGGCCACTGAGGAACATGTAATGTCATCTTGGTAAGCAACTCCTGTGTATATTTGGCCCTGTATTTAAGGTTTTTGTCCTGCTGAAAGGTGCATTTGTCTTCCAGTGTTTGTTGGAATACAGATTGAACAAGGTTTTCCTCTATGATTTTGCCTGTGCTTAGCGCTATTCAATTTATTTTTTATCACAAAAAACTCCCTAGTCCTTGTCGATGATTTGATTTGATGACAAGCATACTCATAACATGATGCAGCCACCACTACACTTTAAAATATGAAGACTCGTACAAAGTGACGTGTTGTTTTGAATTTTCCCCAAACATGACACTTTGTATTCAGGACATGGCGTTTATTTCTTGAGCAGTTTTACTTTAGCCTTATTGCAAATAGGATGCATGTTTTGGAATATTTTTATTCTGTACAGGTTTCCTTCTTTTCACTCTGTCAATAGGGTTAGCATTGTGGAGTAACTACAATGTTGTTGATCCATCCTCAGTTTTCTCCTATCACAGCCAATAGGTGCCCTTCTTGCGAGGCATTGGAAAACCACCCTGGTCTTTGTGGTTGAATCTGTGTTTGAAATTCACTGCTTGACTGATGGACCTTACAGATAATTGTATGTGTGAGGTACAGAGATGAGGTAGTCATTAAAAAATCATGTTAAACACTATTATTGCAGACAGAGTGAGTCCATGCAACGTATCATGTGACTTGTTAAGCACGTTTTAAGGCTTGGCATAACAAAGGGGTTGATTACTTATTGACTCAAGACATTTCAGCTTTTCATTTTTTTTTATTAAAAAAAAATATTTACAAACATAATTCCACTATGACATGATGGGGTATTGTGTGTAGGCCAGTGACACAACATTTTAAATTCAGGATTTAACACAACAAAATGTGGAAAAAGTAAAGGGGTGTGAATACTTTCTGAAGGCACTGTAGTAGTACAATGCCGAAGTGGTTTATAGTTTCCTGCTGAGCAAATAGCTAACGTTAGCTCACCGACAGAGCGCAGCCGTGAGCCGCAACCAATGGACGTGTGGAAGAGGGACATTTAATTTGTTATTTTATATGGCCTGAAGAAGGGACAGGTTATGCTGTTCCTCTTTCTGTAAAATTGCCCCGTTCGCTGATATGCTCTCAATCGCACGGTTTCAAGTCACCCATTTCTTTGTCACCAGTCTGTTAAATAACTGCTTCTAAACTGCGCTGTTCTAACGTTCTGTGAAACAATGCCTGATAAGAATGACTCTGATCGAAGTGTAGGCTACGAAAAGTAAGGTGATATGATGAAACATGGTCTATCATTTTTATGATATATTTTAAAAAGGCTAAATTACCCATAACAAATGCTATATGAAGCTGCATAGACAGAAACACACAGTAAAGAAAAGAAAAACGAACTATGCACTTCAAGAATGTACTTTTTCCCCTCAACTTTTGAATGCAATAATGTATTATTATAGTATCGTCGTTATCGGCCATAGGGCTACATTCATTATCGGTGGTCAATGTAGTAAGATATAGCCTACATATTTGTGGTGCAATGTTGTTGATTGCTCCGCCCTGTTCAGTAGTTTCAGCTGAGCGAAACTATGCAACTTGATCCCAAGCCCAGTGACGAGCTATGGGGGTTTTCACTCCTGCCTCCAACCATGTGTGATGTGATTGAGTTCCCAATCGCTGAGTGCACTGAGAATACGAGCTAGAGTGAAGAGAATCACATAGAGAAAGACAGCTGCTCTACAGAGAAGCAATGCTAGTTTTATAATACATTGACAATCGTAGACAACCGTAAGCAGTGTTTTATAGTATCAATTTCTAATTGTTGTTTTAGATCGCTTCCTGGGAATGCAAGCAATGGATCCAATAACGAAGTGGACACCAACGCAAGTTGTCGACTGGATGAAAGGTAAATTTGGATCACTTTCACACACTGCCCAATTCACAATAATTGTCCATGTTAACCGCTATCTGAAACTTGAAACAACTCAATCCGCCTCATTCGCGGACCCCTGCAATGCATTTGTTAAAGCTCATGTTTCGTAGAAACTGCCTCTATGTGCTGCCGCCAACTATCGTCGTTGTCAACTTGTTGCACAGAGAACAAAGGGAAATAATATATTGCTAATGTTTGTGAGTTTAATTTAAAAGTGTTAACACGTAACAGCTGTTTGATCTTTGACAAACACTTTGACAAACAATTATCATGACACAGGTGGACCAACGTTTCCAGACAAATTGCCTCTGGCTGTGCCTCTTGCACTGTTCTTTGAGGAGAGAACTTTTGCAATAACAGTATTAACCAAAAACAGTGCAGTTATTTTTATATATCTCTATTTGGCAAGCACAATGTGTTACAACAGTTTGTTTTACTGGAGGCACAATAGAGTTGAAGAATATAAACTGAATTAATTTAATCATAATTGTCTTAATCTCTATTAGCCATCAGACAAAATTGTTGTAACACTGGAAACCACAAACTATTTTCCTGTAATATTTGGTTAAACACACAGCACAACTCGCACAATGCTGTATTGGTACACCCAGCATATTCTTAATGTGAGAATCAAACCTGGAATGCCGGTTATGGAAATGTATGACATCACCTAAGGACTATTTTCTTTGAACTACCTGAACCCTGTCATAGCATTGGCATGCAAAGTGACTCTGCTACTACTGTCATGAGAAGTATCGTCAGTCACAGATATGCAGCAACACTCCCCTATATGAAACATCATAGCAGGATAGAAGTGCCTCTTGTGAATAGTCTTTATGTCAAAAGAAACAGCATCTGAAATGTTGTTTGATATATCCTAGGGCCTTCATTTTCCAGAGTAAAGTTATTTGATAGTTCCTACATATTTCATTGCCCTAGACTGAAAATCCACATCCGTCTACTCTTCAGTAGTTGCTGAATGATGCAAACCTGGTGTGTAGGCCTTCTAGTGTTCCTGTTCAGTGCCTGTGTGTAGATAGATGTGCTAAAGGGATTGTTTGGGGTTACCCTGTGTGCCCAGTGGATGGAGGGACAATTTGTTCAGTAGACAGGCCCTACTCGTCAGTCTTCACACTGGCTATCTGACTCGGCAGTTCTCTATTGGAGGGTCTTACCACTGGCTCTGTTCACTGGACTGCCATAAGACAGCCTCTGTGCCTAAAATGACAACAGGCCATTGGTGCTTCACATGCAGTATAAACTCAGCAAACACCAATGCTGCCTGTGCTAATCGTCCTAAGGTTGTTTTCTTCGGAGGGATCATGGTTACTTTTGTGTGTGTTGGGTCAAAAGTCGTTGGTTGTCTTCATTTTATGAAGCTGATTAGTAATGGTCCATTAATCTACACTGAACAACACTATAAACACATGTAAAGTGTTGGTTTCATGAGCTGAAATAAAAGATCCCACCAGAAATGTCACATATGCACAAAAAGCTTATTTCTCTCCAATTTTGTGCGCACATTTGTTTACATCCCTGTTTGTGAGCATTTCTCCTTTGCTAAGATAATCCATCCACCTGACAGGTGTGGCATATCAAGAAGCTGATTAAACAGCATGATCATTATTCAGATTCACCTTGTTCTGGGGATAATTTGCAGTTATTACATAACACTATCCCACAGATGTCGCTCAAGTTGAGGGAGTCTGCAATTGGCATGCTGACTCAGGAATGTCCACCAGAGCTGTTGTCAGATCATTTATTTTCTCTACCATAAGCCGCCTCCAACATCCTTTCAGAGAATTTGTTAGTATGTCCAACTGGCCTCACAACCACAGACAACATGCATGGCATCGTGTGGGCGAGCGGTTTGCTGATGTCAAAGTTGTGAACAGAGTGCCCCATGTTGGTGGAGTTATGGTATGGGCAGGCATAAGCTATGGACAATGAACACAATTGCATTTTATCGGCGGCAATTTGAATGCACAGAGATACTGTGACGAGACCCTGAGGCCCATTGTTGTGCCATTCATCCACCGCCATCACTTCATTTTTCAGCATAATGCACGTCCCCATGTCGCAAGGATCTGTACACAATTCCTGGAAGCTGAAAATGTCCCAGCCTGCATACTCACCAGACATGTCAACCATTGAGCATGTTTGGGATACTCTAGATTGACATGTACGACAGCTTGAACCAGTTCCTGCTAATATCCAGCAACTTAACACAGCCATTGAAGAGGAGTGGGACAACATTCCGCAGTACACAATCAACAACCTGACCAACTCTCTGCAACGGAGATGTATGAGGCAAACAGTTTTCTGATCCACGCCTCTACCTTTTTAAGGTATCTGTGATACATAGATCTGTGATATACAGATGCATATCTGTATTCCCAGTCATATTAAAGCCATAGATTAGATATAACTTCCGGCGCCGACAGAGATGGCCGCCTCGCTTCGCGTTCCTAGGAAACTATGCAGTTTTGTTTTTTTACGTGTTATTTCTTACATTAGTACCCCAGGTCATCTTAGGTTTCATTACATACAGTCGAGAAGAACTACTGAATATAAGATCAGCGTCAACTCACCATCAGTACGACCAAGAATATGTTTTTCGCGACGCAGATCCTGTGTTCTGCCTTACAAACAGGACAACGAAGTGGATCCTATGCAGCGACCCAAAAAAACGACTCAGAAAAAGAGGGAAACGAGGCGGTCTTCTGGTCAGACTCCGGAGACGGGCACACCGTGCACCACTCCCTAGCATTCTTCTCGCCAATGTCCAGTCTCTTGACAACAAGGTTGATGAAATCCGAGCAAGGGTAGCATTCCAGAGGGACATCAGAGACTGTAACGTTCTTTGCTTCACGGAAACATGGCTCACTGGAGAGACGCTATCCGAGGCGGTGCAGCCAACGGGTTTCTCCACGCATCGCGCCGACAGAAACAAACATCTTTCTGGTAAGAAGAGGGGTGGGGGCGTATGCCTTATGGCCAACGTGACATGGTGTGATGAAAGAAACATACAGGAACTCAAATCCTTCTGTTCACCTGATTTTAGAATTCCTCACAATCAAATGTAGACCGCATTATCTACCAAGAGAATTCTCTTCGATTATAATCACAGCCGTATATATCCCCCCCCCAAGCAGACACATCGATGGCTCTGAACGAACTTTATTTAACTCTCTGCAAACTGGAAACGATTTATCCGGAGGCTGCATTCATTGTAGCTGGGGATTTTAACAAGGCTAATCTGAAAACAAGACTCCCTAAATTTTATCAGCAAATCGATTGCGCAACCAGGGGTGGAAAGACCATGGATCATTGTTACTCTAACTTCCGCGACGCATATAAGGCCCTGCCCCGCCCCCCTTTCGGAAAAGCTGACCACGACTCCATTTTGTTGATCCCTGCCTACAGACAGAAACTAAAACGAGGCTCCCACGCTGAGGTCTGTCCAACGCTGGTCCGACCAAGCTGACTCCACACTCCAAGACTGCTTCCATCACGTGGACTGGGAGATGTTTCGTATTGCATCAGATAACAATATTGACGAATACGCTGATTCGGTGTGTGAGTTCATTAGAACGTGTTTTGAAGATGTCGTTCCCATAGCAACGATTAAAACATTCCCTAACCAGAAACCGTGGATTGATGGCAGCATTCGTGTGAAACTGAAAGCGCGAACCACTGCTTTTAATCAGGGCAAGGTGTCTGGTAACATGACCGAATACAAACAGTGCAGCTATTCCCTCCGCAAGGCTATCAAACAAGCTAAGCGCCAGTACAGAGATAAAGTAGAATCTCAATTCAACGGCTCAGACACAAGAGGCATGTGGCAGGGTCTACAGTCAATCACGGATTACAGGAAGAAATCCAGCTTGCCTACCCTCCAAGCTCGTCATCAAGCTCGAGACCCTGGGTCTCGACCCCGCCCTGTGCAACTGGGTACTGGACTTCCTGACGGGCCGCCCCCAGGTGGTGAGGGTAGGCAACAACATCTCCTCCCCGCTGATCCTCAACACTGGGGCCCCACAAGGGTGCGTTCTGAGCCCTCTCCTGTACTCCCTGTTCACCCACGACTGCGTGGCCACGCACGCCTCCAACTCAATCATCAAGTTTGCGGACGACACAACAGTGGTAGGCTTGATTACCAACAACGACGAGACGGCCTACAGGGAGGAGGTGAGGGCCCTCGGAGTGTGGTGTCAGGAAAATAACCTCACACTCAACGTCAACAAAACTAAGGAGATGATTGTGGACTTCAGGAAACAGCAGAGGGAACACCCCCCTATCCACATCGATGGAACAGTAGTGGAGAGGGTAGCAAGTTTTAAGTTCCTCGGCATACACATCACAGACAAACTGAATTGGTCCACTCACACAGACAGCATCGTGAAGAAGGCGCAGCAGCGCCTCTTCAACCTCAGGAGGCTGAAGAAATTCGGCTTGTCACCAAAAGCACTCACAAACTTCTACAGATGCACAATCGAGAGCATCCTGCCGGGCTGTATCACCGCCTGGTACGGCAACTGCACCGCCCTCAACCGTAAGGCTCTCCAGAGGGTAGTGAGGTCTGCACAACGCATCACCGGGGGCAAACTACCTGCCCTCCAGGACACCTACACCACCCGACGCTACAGGAAGGCCATAAAGATCATCAAGGACATCAACCACCCGAGCCACTACCTGTTCACCCCGCTATCATCCAGAAGGCGAGGTCAGTACAGGTGCATCAAAGCTGGGACCGAGAGACTGAAAAACAGCTTCTATCTCAAGGCCATCAGACTGTTAAACAGCCACCACTAACATTGAGTGGCTGCTGCCAACACACTGACTCAACTCCAGCCACTTTAATAATGGGAATTGATGGGAAATGATGTAAATATATCACTAGCCACTTTAAACAATGCTACCTTATATAATGTTACTTACCCTACATTATTCATCTCATATCCATACGTATATACTGTACTCTATATCATCTACTGCATCCTTATGTAATACATGTATCACTAGCCACTTTAACTATGCCACTTTGTTTACATACTCATCTCATATGTATATACTGTACTCGATATCATCTACTGTATCTTGCCTATGCTGCTCTGTACCATCACTCATTCATATATCCTTATGTACATATTCTTTATCCCCTTACACTGTGTATAAGACAGTAGTTTTTTGGAATTGTTAGTTAGATTACTTGTTCGTTATTACTGCATTGACGGAACTAGAAGCACAAGCATTTCGCTACACTCGCATTAACATCTGCTAACCATGTGTATGTGACAAATAAAATTTGATTTGATTTGATGCCATGGGTTATGTGTGTAGGCCTACCCATGTTAGCGCGTTGTATACAAAAATACAGTTAAACATCATACACAATGAGGGCTAATGAATGTATTTAAATTGACTGATTTCCTTATATGAACTGTAACACAGTAAAATATTTGAAATTGTTGCAATTAAAAATATTTTAAATATTTGAAATTAATAAATATATATATATATATATATTGCTCCAAAAAATAAAGGGAACACTTAAACAACACAGTGTAACTCCAAGTCAATCACACTTCTGTGAAATCAAACTGTCTACTTAGGAAGCAACACTGGTTGACAATACATTTCACATGCTGTTGTGCAAATGGAATAGACAACAGGTGGAAATTATAGGCAATTAGCAAGACACCCCCAATAAAGGAGTGGTTCTGCAGTTGGTGACAACAGACCACTTCTTAGTTCCTGTGCTTCCTGGCTGATGTTTTGGTCACTTTTGAATGCTGGCGGTGCTTTCACTCTAGTGGTAGCATGAGACGGAGTCTACAACCCACACAAGTGGCTCAGGTAGTGCAGCTCATCCAGGATGGCACATCAATGCGAGCTGTGGCAAGAAGGTTTGCTGTGTCTGTCAGCGTAGTGTCCAGAGCATGGAGGCGCTACCAGGAGACAGGCCAGTACATCAGGAGACACGGAGGAGGCCAACCCAGCAGCAGGACCGCTACCTCCGCCTTTGTGCAAGGAGGAGCAGGAGGAGCACTGCCAGAGCCCTGCAAAATGACCTCCAGTAGGTCACAAATGTGCATGTCTGCTCACCTCCATGAGGGTGGTATGAGGGCCCGACATCCACAGGTGGGGGTTGTGCTTACAGCCCAACACTGTGCAGGACGTTTGGCATTTGCCAGAGAACACCAAGATTGGCAAATTCGCCACAGGCGCCCTGTGCTCTTCACAGATGAAAGCAGATTCACATTGAGCAAATGTGACAGTCTGGAGATGCCGTGGAGAACGTTCTGCTGCCTGCAACATCCTCCAGCATGACCGGTTTGGCGGTGGGTCAGTCATGGTGTGGGGTGGCATTTCTTTGGGGGGGGCCGCACAGCCCTCCATGTGCTTACCAGAGGGTACCTAATGGCAGTCAGGCTACGAGATGAGATCCTCAGACCCCTTGTGAGACCATATGCTGGTGCGGTTGGTCCTGGGTTCCTCCTAATGCAAGACAATGCTAGACCTCATGTGGCTGGAGTGTGTTAGCAGTTCCTGCAAGAGGAAGGCATTGATGCTATGGACTGGCCCGCCCGTTCCCCAGACCTGAATCCAATTTAGCACATCTGGGACATCATGTCTCGCTCCATCCACCAACGCCACGTTGCACCACAGACTGTCCAGGAGTTGGCGGATGCTTTAGTCCAGGTCTGGGAGGAGATCCCTCAGGAGACCATCGCCCACCTCATCAGGAGCATGCCCAGGCGTTGTAGGGAGGTCATACAGGCACGTGGAGGCCACACACACTACTGAGCCTCATTTTGACTTGTTTTAAGGACATTACATCAAAGTTGGATCAGCCTGTAGTGTGGTTTTCCACTTTAATTTTGAGTGTGACTCCAAATCCAGACCTCCATGGGTTGATAAATTTGATTTCCATTGATCATTTTTGTGTGATTTTTGTTGTCAGCACATGTAAAGAAAAAAGTATTTAATAAGAATATTTCATTCATTCAGATCTAGGATGTGTTATTTTAGTGTTCCCTTTATTGTGAAAGGTCAGTTAAATCTCTGAATTTAACATTATTTTTGACTGGATGTCCTGCAGCACCTTTCTCACCAGGTCTTCAAGTAGACTATCCTACTATGCACTAATATTGTGAAATTCACTTTAATACATTTATATATTTTTATATTTTCCTTTGCAATTGTTCCCAATAACACTAGCAGGACCACACTGGGTGTTGAAGTTGATGGCAGACTAGTCATTTCCCAAATATAATCTTGAATCCATTCACATTACATTTAAGAAATTTAGCAGACACTCTTATCCAGAGGGACTTACAGGAGCGGTTAAGTGCCTTGCTCATGGGCACATCGACAGATTTTTCACCTAGTCTGCTCGGGGATTCTAACCAGCGACATTTGGGTTACTAGCCCAATGCTCTTAACCACTAGTCTACCTGCTGCTCCTAATGCCCAGACTGAGGAGAGCTAGTGCTGATCAGAGAATGTTTAGTCCAAATCTCAGCTGAGTAGTTTCACACTTACAAACTTACTCTATTTTTTATCCTCCTACTCACAGCAGAGTCTACCAGGTTTGCTCAGGCATTCCAAATATGCAATCACAACTACTGTTCAAGTTGGTGAGTAAGAAGAGGCTTTCATAGTAATGTGAGTTTTACTGACTTTAGTTTAAGAAAGACATCAGCAATATAGTGTTACAGTATGTCTGACGTTTTCAGTGTTTGACAATAGAATACTCCAATCAAAGACTCTTGCAAGCTGACTGTTGTAATTGGTGTGAGAAATGTAGCGACAGGTTTGTTCTTAAGCAACAACAACAACCTGTTGGTGGACCACGATTAGAGAGCAGATGATCTAGTGGCCTACATCCGTCCCAATGTGGTCACAGGATGGAAGTGTCAAAAATCAGGACTGTACCAGCCAGAGGAGGAGGGTGTCATTTTTTAGAATAGCACTGACATGCCAAATTGGTGTTGTGTGTGTGTGTACTTTAGTGTGACGTGCCCAGTGGCTTTGCCTCTGGAGGATGTCCGAGGCCTTATCTTGTGAGGTGTTGGCATTGATCTTCATGATCCTTATCAGGCAATTGCCGGGTGGCGGTGTGAACAGACTCAGAACAGAGCTTATTGAGCCATGTGCCTCTCTCGACCACATACGATAATGCCTCTCGACCACACACGATAATGCCTCTCGACCACACACGACAATGCCTCTCGACCACACACGATAATGCCTCTCGACCACACACGATAATGCCCCTCTCTACCACACATAATGCCTCTCTCTACCACACATGATAATGCCCCTCTACCACACATGATAATGCCCCTCTACCACACATGATAATGCCCCTCTCTACCACACATAATGCCTCTCTCTACCACACATGATAATGCCCCTCTACCACACATGATAATGCCCCTCTCTACCACACATAATGCCCCTCTCTACCACACATGATAATGCCCCTCTACCACACATGATAATGCCCCTCTACCACACATGATAATGCCCCTCTACCACACATGATAATGCCCCTCTCTACCACACACAATGCCTCTCTCTACCACACATGATAATGCCCCTCTACCACACATGATAATGCCCCTCTCTACCACACATAATGCCTATCTCTCGCTCTTCTGTACCAGCATGGCTACATAAAAAAAAAAGTCCTCACAATGACCTAGGCTTTATGTAATAACCTGCATCGACTATATATACAGCCAGTAGAGAAGCATGTGTTCATTTGAACTAAACTGGGCTAAATACCACAGGACTGCCCCCCCCCCCCCTCCATACACCAGGGTCCATCTTCAAAGAAGGAAGTAAAGAATGAGGCAGGTTATTCCATGGAAATCGTTAAGATAACTAATTTTGGCAGAAACGAATGTCCAGTAATCCTCTCATTCTCCTTTTTAGGGTGGACCTATTGTAATCTGTTGATCTAGAGATATGTGTAACTTCCCTTTTTTTTAAAGGCTTTAGACTTCAGGGAAGCTGTGTAAGAGGATTCTCCCTGAGGGACAGGAACCTGAAAGTGATGGCAGTGGTTTCGCCCTGCCTGTCCTGTTTCTGACAAGCCCATGTGTTAACCTGATGTGGAAGAGCTTGCAATATGGGGACTTCTCAATCAGTCACCAATAGATTATATTTCTCCATTGTCCAGTTTGTTGTGTGCAACAGTATTGGGTTGGTGGTTAGGCCAAAGATTTTAATTAGAACGTACACAATGAAGACTATATTGTGTGAGAGGCTCATAAAAGGTTCCAAACTGTAAACCAGAATTGGTTGATGCTCATTTTATAATGCTTTGGAAGGTTAGAGGGGGTCACCTTCCTTGTGCCTCTGTCAAACTGGGCAGGGCAGTTAGCTTTTCATTCAAATCCCAATGTGAATTGCAAATCTCCCAGATCATCTGAGCTTAGTGGTGCTTCTAGAGGTTTGGCCCCAGTCTGCCCTAAGAGCATTGGCCTCTGAAACACACAGAGCTTAACATTGTGGGAATAATCGCAACCTTAGGTGGCACTGCTCTGGGCACAGATGGGTCACTGCAGCCATAGTGGCTAACTGCCCATGCAGAGAGCTGTGAGAGAGATGGTGTACCTCAACTTCGGAATCGTATGAGTGATATTCCTGGACTGTTGTAATGGGAATGGTTGGTATTTATTTTGACCTCACCGTAGAAAGTCTATGTTAACGACATGTTTTGTATAGGCATGATTTTGCTGCGCCAGACAATTTCCACGTTGTGGGCGAACTCTTAAGTTGCAAACAATTGTCGTGGTCTTTGCTCGTTCCTCGTGACTAGGTCTGCCGATTTTGAAGTACCACTACGTACTGTCGTAGGCTCCGACAAAGTTCCGTCAGACATTTTGAGCCTTTATGGTGTAGCCGGTGTTAGGAATCTGACGTACAGTGCGGGCAGGCCTGTAAGGCCTCAAAATGCTCACTACCGTGGTGGTGTTGGTACTATTAAAGCACTATGGAGTGAACTATGCTCTAACAGCCACTGGATATGACAGGAATGTGTTCTGCTACTGGACCGAACTACTGCCTCTGTGAATCAGCAGTGAAAACAAGCATGATGTCCTTTTATGCACTTATGCTACCAGTTTCATTTTTTTAAAGGATTTAAATGCCTGAGCTAGAATGACTGTTCAGCCTCTCTCGGTTAAGAACACACTTCCTATACACATGCAAGTCTTCTCATTCCGCCATAACCTGTTGGTGTTAGCCCATTTATCTTAGGTGCTCTCATGCTAAAACAAAATGAACACGTTGAATAATTGAGAAATTTAGTTCTAAAATAGGCGTAAACAGTCATTCTTTCTCCACGGTTGTATGTAATGTTTAACAGCATGTTAAAGGGGCAGTCTGCTTTTGCTTCATCCATTGAAGTCAAACTGTCAGACCATCAGAACCTAAAATATAAGCTGGTTTCACTCCAATCTTTGTAAACAAAGGAAATGTAAATAAACACTAAAGCCTCAACATGGTTAAACCTGTCATTTTGATATCATGGATGGTCAGTCATTGCATCCATAGCTCTGTCTATGAATTTGAAAGTGATTTACATTTCTCCAGCCCCATCTCTCTGCTTTTTACCGAAACAGGGGTGGGGAGATGCTTGGTTATTTTTTAAATTGCTGATTACTGCTTTAAGGGCATATAGGCACGTCTACATTCTACCAAACACAGGCAGTAACCTGTAACAGTAACCTAGAGATTGCATTCCTCAGGTTGGTTGACATTAACCTATGTAATGTCTGCCTTTGTAGTATCGCATGTAATGTATTACTGCTCAAACTACTGGTATCTCCCATCTCAAGGAAAATAGTGCCATTTTCAGTGGTCCAACACAATCCTATAGCTAGGACTCTTTTCACCTCGTTTTACCTCTGTTTGTAATTTTAGAACAATTTCCAGTCAACAGTACATTTTATGTTGACAGAATTTCTGTGGGTTAAAATGACAGTAACTCGGTCAGTCACTCTTATTCACGACAGTATTGGGTGACGCGGAACAGGAAATTAACAGGGTGTGTTTTGTGGTGAAAAAGGATTGCTGTGTGTCTGTCCTGCCGTCACAAGGAACTACTCAATCATTCATGATTTATGAGAGTATATTTCTTTGTGTCACTAACATATCATAAGAGATCCAGAAACACATTATTTTGTGTGTGTGTGTGTGTCAGAGGGAGAGAGAGAGAGACAGGTAGGTCATTAACATGGCAGAGTAGGAGTCTGTGGTGCGTCTCTGCCTTTCAGTGGGATAGCTGTCTGCGTCGTGCCCTGTGGGTGTCACACTGGCTGGTCACGCTGTCGCTCACAGATGACATCCCACTGAAGATGACTCACCTTCAGTCTCTCCCACACGGAGAACAGGATCGACTCATCTCAACGCCCCGCTCTCTTTTGAACTCGTTCTCTCTGTTCCACAGGATCTGAGTGCTAGCTGCGGGGGATTCCTATTGCGTAGTTTCTATTCAGCTGTAATGTACAGCATGTAATCTGAGGAAGAGAACATTTGGGTGGCTGCGAAATCTCAATGAAAGCAGTACAACCATTGTGGTGTGTTGATTCTCAGCTTGTTGTGTGTATGTATGTCCTGTGTGTGCTGACGACTTAATGGTCTTCAGTGGGAGGGACGACAGAGTAAAGTTACTCAATCTCTTTGACCCTTGTCTCCTTCCCTGACCTGGATGCGTGTAGGCTGTAAATCTTTCTAAACGGAATGTCCGTTCTCCTCCACCCCCCCCCCATCTCAAGTCTCCAACTCCCCACCAGACCCGTTATCATGGCTACGCTCCCGTTGTTTGTTTACCGGGCCCAGCCGTGGTTGAGGGCTGCGCTGGCAGTCATTGTGAGTGTTTGGGACCGGCACAAAGAGCAGGGTTACTGCTAAAGCCTGGTTTAGCTGAGAGAATGCACATCGTGGGTAAAAACAAATAGTGTATGTGCCTGGGCCAAGCGGGAGGCAGGCCTGCCCGATTATGGGGAGGTCAGAAATGGGATGCCTGGTTCATTTTTAGATTTGGACAAGGAAATACTCTCTTCGCTTGGCAGTTAATGGCAGATCTTTTTTCTGGTCCTTTCTGACTGTTTAACAGCCTGTTAGAACTGAACTAAAAGCCAGATTTGGAGGTTTGGAAAGTTGTGTACTCTCTTTGTTCCCCTTCAGAGAATCTTAAAGGTAGTCCCATGACATCCCTGTTAAACTGGCCAGGCCACCATGATCATACACCTGACATGAGGAGTGAAGATCACTCACTCACTACACAGCCAGTCTATTTCTGTCTATAAATAAAGGTCACTCACTATACTGTACAGGCAGTCTGTCTATTGTCTATAAATAAGGGGCAGGAGTGTTTCCTGGTCAGCTCTCTTTTTACATGGCTGGGCATGATAGAACACCATGTCTCATCCCAGCAAGGCAGAGGAAACCTATCTCTGTGACGACTGAAGAGACATCCTCAGCGAAGAATACTACATATGTTTTAGCCTGGCTATATAGTGACAGTATAGGTGCCTTTTTGGGGGGGTGGGGGGTTTGAGTGAAGTTGACTTAAGATGGTTTTTCAGATGACTTTGGCAAGCTCTGGGAGGTGTGTTACAATTGCACAAAGACTTTGTTAAAAACAATCGTCCCAGGACAAACAAACAACATTATAAGCATGGAGAAAGCTGGGGCGTGGTGGAGTGACAGGGAATTTCTGCCATTTTTGTGGCCCTTTGTTACTCTCTTTAGTGGTTGTTTACGTGCGAGGTAATGAGCAGCGTGGCTAGCTAGCTGGCTGGCTGCAGTGTTTAGTAGGCGGGAGAGGTAGTTCTAGAACCACAGCATTACTCACAGCTCCTGCTCCAGTCCGAGACCCAGACCTCACTGAATAAGAATGCCCATAGAAGTCATTCTGCGCATTGACGTGTATGACCTCTGATTGTTGTACACAAGCTTATGCAGGGGCAGCCTCTCTGAGCTGTGAGAAAGGACTTCATTGGATCTCCATTACAGGAAGAAACTCAGCAACCCATAACTGGTCTTTCCGTTTATGTCCTGTTGAAACGTGGATGTGACTGACGCGTTTGGTGCTTGGGAACTCAGCCAGGAGTGACTGTCAGAGTTTGAGCCTGTGGCTCTTTCTGTTGTTCACTCCCCTTGGTGTAGTTCTCTATCGTTCCATCTTTGTCACATGCCTGCAGGTCAGCAAGTATATCCACAGGTCAAAACTCCCCTTTTCTATCACAGCCCTAGAATCCAACCTCCTTGACCTCTGTCAGTGTCTCGCCATCTTATCTGCTGAGTGAGGTATCCCCAGTGTGACTGGAGCCTGCATGGGGAGTAGGGCCAGGATGAGGTTGTGTTTATCTTACCACACGACATGAGTGTGATCTCTGCGCCGTCATCGTCCATCTCCCCTCGACAGACGGGGCTTTTTTTTTGTCACTCTCCTTAAGACATTTATCATGTTGGAGAACCAGGTTAAAAGTGTTATCTTTGTTCAAGATAAGCCCTGCAAGGCAAAAAAACACTTTGTTAAACTTAGGACCGTACACAAATAGCCTACAGAAACACACCAATGGATTAACTGATGAGGGCACACATTTGCTTTTTGTGATGGTAACTTCTAAGCTTACAGACCGTAAACAGGATGGGCCATAATGTGAAATTGTACTCTTGGATAAAGTCCTCCCCAAAAACATTCTTTATAGGCCAGGGGGCATAGCTTATAGATAGATACTCAATGTGCACAGTTGGTTAGATGCTCAGTGAGGATGGTACTGTTGCACAACTGTCCCTTTCACACTAGCTACTGTCTTGTGTATGGGCTTTGTTTTGCTCATGTGAAGTAAAGTCCTGCATCAGAGGAAGGCTTAGCACTTTTCTTAAAGTTTTTTTTCTAATTACAACCCAGGCTGCCCAGAGCCATTGTGCTGGAATGTTGGAATTCCCACAATGGCACGCCTCCTGAGAACAATGGCTATTCCTCTGATTCCCCACAGGTTTGCTGGGTTAAATAAAATGGGGAGAGTTACAGTGGCACTGCTATTGTACGCCCAGCAGCTTTCCCGTTGTCCAGCCCAGGCAGGGTAGGACCAGGGAGGAGACAACAAGGGGACAGATGGCCAGAGCCCCCCTGGAAAACAGTGAGGAGAGGCAGGGCTTTTTCTGTGGGAGGTGAAAGACTGTTCTCTCTCATGTAATCAAACCCCTGAGAACCCAAGCTAAGCCTACCAGAGTATCACCAGGCTTGGTGGCGGATGTGAGCCTGGCGTTGGGAGGAGTGCAAGGAGGAGGGCTATGTGCATGCAAGTGGACGTGCACCAGTGTGTTTATATACTGTTGTAAGGAACAGATGTGCATGTCATCCTAAATCTGCAGCACATAATCAATTATGTAGGATTAACCGGTATTTTGATCAAGGTCTGCTTCAGATAAGAAAAAGACGTAGTGTTCTCTTGTAATAGAACCCACAATCTAAGGCATTTGGATTTCATTGTAAAGCAAATAACCTTACACATGATATCTGCTTCCAAAAGTGTTGCAGTAGTATACTAGCGAGTCTACATGCTGTGGGGCTCTGTGCAGCCTTTTTCTTCTATACTTGTTAGCATTTCCAGTGTCTGACTCGCTTGATTATTCTTTGATTCTCCATGGACTGTCATGTTCTGGCTTCTGAAAGGAAACCTGCTGTTTTTAGTGCTTCAGTAAGGATGTGAACCAGGAATGTTAGGATTATCACAGAACTAGCCAGGCTGTTGGCTGCCAAAATGACAGTGTTTACATGGCCAAAAACTTGTGCTTAGAGCCTTAAAGGGATACATTGAGATTTTGTCGATGAGGCCCTTTTATCTACTTCCCCAGAGTCAGATGAACTTGTGGATACCAAGTGTATGTCTCTGTGTCCAGTATAAAGGACATTTAGAGGTAGTTTGAGTGAATGCTAACTAGTGTTACCCGTAGACTTCCAGCCATTGCGCTAACGCTAGTTAGCAACTTCCTTCAAAATGCACGCAGACATAAAAATGGTATCCACGAGTTCATCAATTGCCCAAATCTCTAAGTATCCCTTTAAGAATGCCTTATATTTACATTTTAGCCATTTAGCAGCTCTTATCCAAAGCAACTTACCCCCCCCCCCCATGCTCTACCAACTGAGCCACACAGGACTTTCAGTGGAATCCAGATCCGTTTCTAAAGTCCAAACTGAGCCTCAACCTCTCGGCTTTTTCCCAGCTGTCCAGAATCATGCCCGTCTGTGTCAACTCCTGTCACTTCTGGACTGAAGCTGTTTTGTTGACAACCTGTTGTACATAGTTCCAGGTCCAAATGACTGGATGTAGTGGGTGACAGCAGGACCTGCACAGTAACAGCAGGTGCCCGTCCATCCTGCCCCCTGCACCAGAGTGGGTGGGGTAATGATAGACTGTGGGCATCAGGCTTGGTTACTCATCCCCCATATTGTGAAAATAGATCACTCAGTCTAATTGCTTTGAAACGGAACTTCCTCCTATTATGTTACATTGAAAACACACTTGGCTTCAACCATATGTTTGGCCTCTCGTGTAATGAGTCAATTGGATTGTTGGCACTAATACATACACACTAATGTTCAAAGTAGGAGAAACTTGGGTTAGTGAGACAGAATTAGTCAGTTTATGCATGTTGCTTCTCACTTCATCTCAGCTTTTGCATTTAAGTGTGTTCATTTCAGGATGGCAGTAAAGCATTTCTAAAGCATTTGAGCCTGGTTACCCCTTTGAAGAGCTTTCACATACTCTGAAAAGACACCCCCACTCATCTCCTTCGTCATTTCACAATGTGACATCCAACCTCCCTCAATTGTTTTTATGTCCTTAATGGAAATTGAAATTGATAGTTGTATGTGTGTGTGTTGAAAAAGGGCATATTTTCTTCTGGTTGTGGCAAGGGTACAGGCCAGAGAACATGGGAAAGGGTGATAAACTAGTCAGTTGTGCAACTGAATGCCTTCAACTGAAATGTGTTTCTGCATTTTAACCCTGTGGAACAGTGGGTTAACAGCCTTGGTCAGGGGCAGAAAACCGATTTTTTTTTTTTTTTGTACCTGAAGCCTCTGGGAACAAATGCTGTGTGACTCCTATGGGAGAAATCCACTATGTCTTGTATGACTATAGGGATAGTGCTGTGTGTGGTTCCAATGGGAATAATGGAATCTGACTGGGGGAACCCATGTTCCCACCAGGGTTTCCAGTAGGAACATTTGGCAATGTGACTGACAAAATTTTCTTATGTAAGGCTTGTTCATCGAGAGAGCTTATTTTACAATGATCCCATGAAATGAGGCCTGCGCCATGCATTTATGAAAGCACTTTTATCCAAAGTTCAAATTTATATCGCACTTAAAAAAAAAAAAAGTTTTTACTGTTCTGAATGATGATAAATGTTCTGTTTATTGTCATTGAACTATCGTGGGGTTGTGACTCATGTTGTGTAATATACGTGTCTTATTGATAACTCTGGTTCCTACGATAGGCAGTTGGCTGCCTAGTGATTGCAACGTAACTCTCCGATGTGAATAGTTAGCAATGAATTTTGTTTCCAAGTGCTACTGAATAAGCTTAACTGAAATGCACTAATTGTGCATGATGCACATCATTACTCTACTCTAGTCTATCGATCCATTCCAAATCTTTCTACCCTACATGACACGGGCGGCATATGTTTATCTTCCCTAGGGTGGCAGCAGAACTGCTTGGACTGGGCCCGACCCACACAATTTGCCTCTAAGTTACTTCCGTTTCCGGTGGACCTTGGCCTGCTCAGTGACCCGCTGCTGTTGGGAAGTCAAAATGATCCAACCACTTGGAGCAGCTCGATGCACATCAGCCTTGTTACTTTGTCTTCGAGAAGGCGCCATCTTGAGGCAGTCTGTTTTGGAGAAGGAATCGCCTCTCGGCAGTCACACTGACAACGGGGATGGTCAACACAGTCTTTGGCAATTTTGCTTAGCCGGGGTACACTTGGATGAAGTCCATTATGAGGAACTCGCGTATTTTGCATGAGTAAAAATAGAAACCCACTAATACTTGAGGATTTATTAGCCTATGAAGTAGCCCATATTTGGAGTTGGAGCACATCGACTGGTATTTACATCAATGAAGAAAAAGCATTATTTTGATATGGATTTCCTTTCTTCCGGGCAATATACCCGGCAACATTTTAATATTTATCGGCTTTAAAACATTTTTACTGGCTAGAAGCCGGCATCTACCAGTACCCACTCTTTCCCCAGCAGGATCCGCTGTTAGTCCCATTAGAGGGGATGCCCCCCCCCCCCACACACACAGGCTGTTTGAAGTGGCAGACTAGTTCACACTGTCCATGACCATGATCCAGGATTCCAAATTCAAGGCAGTGCTCTTAGAGGGATTTTGGAGGCATTTCATTTGAAAAATTAGGGAACAACACAAACAAATCAACCAATTTCTATATTGGTGTAACAAAAGTTCTCCTTTGGGAAGTTTAATTTTTTTTGTCTACCCAAAGCTTTGTAATCGGCTCTTACATGGGCTGTTCAGGAGAGGTTAATCTGTTTAAATCTAGAATCCTTAGTTGCTACATACATTTTTGTACTTATGAATAAATTACATACCCATTGATTTTGAAGAATATAACTTATAAATTCCCCATGAGCTTAGTTCAACTGTCATACCCCATCAGAACCCAAAATATATATGCTTGTTTTACGCCAATGTTTGTCAACAATGTAATGTAAACAAACAGCCTTTGAACATGGTTAAAGCTATCCTTTTGATATCATGGATAGTCAGACCAACAGATGAAAGGATTATATATGCATTTGAGTGTTATCATTTTCTCCAGGCCCATCCCTCAGCTTTTTACCAAAACAGAGGTGGGAAGACCGCTTTGTTATTGATTCAACTAAGGATTCTAGCTTTAAGGATGGGAAGGAAAACGGCCACTGTCTGAGCCAGAGCAGGCCTGGTAACCTAAACCTCAAGCTTGCCTTCCCCTCTACCCTTCTTTACTCATCCGTGGAGATATTCCGCAGAAGGATGGAATCATTCCACAGGAAATGCCTTTTAACACGGCGAGGGTAATGCAGGAAGGAGAAACCTTAGCCCATGGTTTCCATCCTTTTTGTTTCTCTTTAATCCCATTACCAGCGGCTGGCCCAGTCAGAGGCGTTGTCTGGGTTTGTGTTGGGCTGGGTTCAGTCCGCCCGCCAACACGGCAGCACAGCGCTCGCTGGGACCCACTCATACTCTCCTCCACTGGGTCCATGAAGTGAGTTCCCTCTGTGCTGCCTGAACCCGGTTAATCTAAAGGGTTAAGCCAGAACTGTCAAGTCTGCCCTGGGAATTCTCAACATAGGAATGGGGAAGATGTTTAGACAGTAAATGTACTTGACTGGTTATACTTGAGCAGTTTGATAGATTCATTTGCAGAAGCCTTGCAGACTTTCCCTAAACATTTTTGTGTTTTATATGTTGTTAAAAATGCAATAAAGCACAGCTAATGGTATATTAAAGAGATTCTTCTGCACATTTGTGGTATTTTGTTTTTTTGTGTAAGACTTGGCTGTTCCGAGTTGTTGGGTTTGAATGTAGGTCTAATGTCAATGTAATTGTTTCTATCAATGTACAGAATGTGTTTGTGTGTGTGGTTGCAAAGTGGACAGTCCTTCACAGCAGCATGCACACACTACTCTTGCTGCAATCCAGTATATGTGATTGGCACAGCAGCCTCTGTGGTCAGTCTTGGGAGCCCGTGTCTGTCTCTCTGCCAGACAGATTAATAGTCTGCTCTGGTATCTGTAACCGGATCTCCTGCAGCACTGAACCATTCAATACGCTGACACACACACACACTTTGCCTTAGCAACAGCACTCCATACACACACACATTGATTGTCACACAGGCATAAATATGAGGTGCCATTCATAAAATTGGCCCCTGACCACTGAACACACCCTGTCTGCACACACATATGCTCTACATACACTATATGTAGTATATTCCTATACGGAGTGTGGTTATTATGGCTGCAGTTTAGACTGGAAAGAATGCTAGAATCCAAAGTGCTCTGTGTGTGTGTGTTGTGCAGCTGACAGGCCATTCAGGGGACCAGGGCTCAGGGCCTTAGCTCTGCAGCTGCCCCTCTCTGTGCCCTCTTTGATAAGCAAGATGGTGTTTCCTCCCTTCCTCTCTGGCCCATGCCTCCTCTCCCACACACAGGCCTGTTCTTCACTCTGTTGTCAGTCACAACACTGCTTACCGGCCCAAATGAGAGGGGGTTGTGATTGTTGCAGTCAGGTTTTATTTAGAACAAGAAGCATTTTTGTTTGGCTCTAAGGGAGACTTATTTGCTGGAGCTGTTTTTTGTCCCCCCCCCCCCCCCCCCCCGAAATAATTTTAATTACACGTCACATGTTTTATTATCTAAAGCACTCCACATTACCCACACAGACATCGGCGAAGAGTACTTGTGACGATTATCATAATGTCATCCGTCACTTAATCTAAATGCATGTCTATATGAAGAACCAGACATTGATTATGGAACAGTTTGAGCAGCACATTTTGTTATTGTAATTTATAATGTGGGTTAGCACAGTTGTGCTTTGTTTCTGATCTGAACATGGGTGTATTGTAATGCTTGGCTTTTGATGTTAATTGGTCAGAGGCATGATGGCCTAGTGGTTAGAGTGTTGGACTAGTAACCGAAAGGTTGCAAGATCGAATCCGCGAGCTGACAAGGTAAAAATCAGTCGTTCTGCCTCTGAACAGGCAGTTAACCCACTGTTCCTAGGCCGTCATTGAAAATAAGAATTTGATCTTGACTGACATGCCTAGTTAAATAAAGATTATAACATTTTTTTTTTTTAAAGTAGCCCTATTTTTAAATCCTGTAATTTCATGGTTAGAGCCGAGGACAGAGTAAGGTCAGCATGCTGCCGAGTTAACCCAGGCCTCAACAATGCCTGATTTCTTTTAAATACTCTTTGATTCAGTTCAGGTTTGATCTATTGTTCTATGTCCAGTTTCTTTTCTTGTTATATATATATTATACGTTTCGCTGGCATTATTCCACACATTCAAATAAAAAGCCTCACTGGGCAAGAAACATCTATTGCCGCCTCACTGTAAAATCCATCCGCTGGGTCAATCTCACAGGCCTGTAAAATATGAACCACGTTTCGTTGGTCCAATTGATCCAGCTGAGACCTTACTAAGTGTCACTGTAATGTAGTATGGATTTCCTATCCTTTAGTGGGCAGAATGGCTGGTATTGTGATCGTTACAACTCATCCAACAGTGTAGGGATTTGAATAGTAGACGAGACATTCTCCAACTGTAATCAGACACGAGAGCCATCTTGTTTAACTGGCCAAACAGTCTTCAGTCAGGTTTAACCTCTTCTGTTTATGGTGTGTTTATCTTGAGGATAGATCTGATGCACCTGTTTTTCTCTCTGCTGTTGGATTGTGTACACACAGCCTCCTGTATGTTGTCCGGTGTCAAGTCCGCAATTAGAACTGGGCTTGTCAATACAAGGCTGTTGCGTCTTTACAGGGATTAATGAGGTGTCTCAAACGAGGAATCGGTACTGAATGCTATAGGGAGCCAGGAGGCCTGCATCAAAGCAGGATTAATGAGGAATCGGTACTGAAAGCTATAGGGAGCCAGGAGGCCTGCATCAAAGCAGGATTAATGAGGAATCGGTACTGAAAGCTATAGGGAGCCAGGAGGCCTGCATCAAAGCAGGATTAATGAGGAATCGGTACTGAATGCTATAGGGAGCCAGGAGGCCTGCATCAAAGCAGGATTAATGAGGAATCGGTACTGAAAGCTATAGGGAGCCAGGAGGCCTGCATCAAAGCAGGATTAATGAGGAATCGGTACTGAATGCTATAGGGAGCCAGGAGGCCTGCATCAAAGCAGGATTAATGAGGAATCGGTACTGAAAGCTATAGGGAGCCAGGAGGCCTGCATCAAAGCAGGATTAATGAGGAATCGGTACTGACTGCTATAGGGAGCCAGGAGGCCTGCATCAAAGCAGGATTAATGAGGAATCGGTACTGAAAGCTATAGGGAGCCAGGAGGCCTGCATCAAAGCAGGATTAATGAGGAATCGGTACTGAATGCTATAGGGAGCCAGGAGGCCTGCATCAAAGCAGGATTAATGAGGAATCGGTACTGAATGCTATAGGGAGCCAGGAGGCCTGCATCAAAGCAGGATTAATGAGGAATCGGTACTGAATGCTATAGGGAGCCAGGAGGCCTGCATCAAAGCAGGATTAATTGCTTTACTAATTTCTCATTATCTTTTGAGTCTTTCCACACGAAAAGGTCTTCCTTAAAGGCAACGTTCCCTCAGCATCAAATCTCAGTTTTGCTCAGCGCAAATTTGAACGTTGTGAAAATTCTGTGCAACTTTGTGTTTACTGTGTTTTAGCACTGGTCAAGTGGCTATTTGATCATAATGTAGGCCTACCATTAAAAAAACTATGTTGAAGATGCTTCAAACATTTTAACATGGAAATAGCTGTTCTATCATTCAGCCTACAGTAGCAGCCAGTGTGTGCAGTTGAATGTAGGCCTACATTCCAATTAAACTTTTGAAGCATGCATGCAGGGCTTGAAATTAACTGGTTTATCCACTTGTCCCTAAGACAAGGTGACTGGAAATGGTTGTTTGACGCAAGAAACCACTCTACAAAATATGCATTATTTATTTCCATACCAATATTAGAGAATCAGGCAAATTATGCTACCCTCTTTCCATTGGCTACTTAGCTTATTCAACCCTGTCTCAAAATACAACACTACAAATGGAGCAAAGCTCTTTACCTGACTCTTTTCAAACATGTCTAGAAATGCACACATTTTGTGCTCTTGTAGGAAGCAATCACTCCCCTATTGCTGACTACAAATGATCGATCTCCGCTAATAAGTCCCTAAATAGCAAATTATATGAACACGTACAAATGTGCACACGTTGCTCCATGTAGCTCTCGCTTTGATCTCAAAACAAGAGCATCGACTCATAACCGCTCATGCTGTAAAAACAGTCCAGTTCAAAGTGAAAGGCACAGATCCATATGTGGCAATGGTCTATTTGCATATAGGCCTACTGCAGCTCAGATTGGTTATGGCGCACCTGTCTGTGTAGAGGTTGGGTCTGTCAATACAATAGAATCCTACTCCGGTGCGTTCTGCCTAGAACAGAATTTCTTGCTTAGTTAGTTTTGTTTCAGTATGTTGCATGGAAAATAACTAATATTGTGTTGAATCGATCACAATTCCCACAGTAAAATAAAAGTTGATAGTGTTCATGAACGGGGAAAACTCTAAAGTTAAGTGAAGTTCAATCTCTTGCTTCTGTGCACGGGCTGTTTAGAGGGATTATTGCTGTAGGTGATCTTTGTCTAATCAATGGATTCTCCCCCCCCCCCCCCCCCCCCCAGGGCTGGATGACAGCCTGCAGCAGTATGTAGCTAACTTTGAGCAGGAGAAAATCAGTGGGGAGCAGCTGCTGAAGATCTCCCATCAGGACCTGGAGGAGCTGGGTGTGGCCCGCATTGGACACCAGGAGCTGGTGCTGGAGGCTGTCGACCTGCTCTGTGCTCTGGTATGGGGTGCTCACACCACATCTTTCTCTCTCTGCCCCCCCCCCCCCCCCCGGCATGTCAATAGGTTGTTTCTAGTTTAAGATAAAACAGATGGTGGGACCATGAACTTGCTGGTTGTTTAATGAGTCTCATGGAGCTTAGGTCATCAGCCCTGCTGCCACCCTGCTCTCGCAGTGCTAGCGTGTGTTTGAAATATGCCCAGAATATAGTTGGCAGCCAACAGATCCAGTGTTGCAGAACCTCTCATTTCCCACAGAGCTCAATGGGATGTGGAACACTGCTCCAGGATATTAGAGTAGGAAACACTATCAGTTTCACTCCAGAGATGGAGTCAAATCAGGCTGTATGGGTCCCAGGTCTGGTGTGGTGGTTGAATGTGAGCTGATGATTAGTAGTGCATTTACATTTTAGCAGACGCTCTTGTCCAGAGAGACTTACAATTAGTAAACATTCCCACAGATAGGGAGGCAGGACATGAAGTGGCGAAATGGGTTAGTGTGCTCGCTTTTGGTCTCTCAGTTTCTCTCCCTCTCTTTCTCTCTTACACACACACACACACACATGCAGAGAGAAATGTCAGGTCAGCTGTACATTCCCAGTGCACTCCCGGCCTTGGCCTCTTGTCTCTTACCCCAGTGGTTCATGGGAATGGACTTACAGCCTACTAGCTGGGCTGGGATCTGACTGGGAGATGGGCCGTCCATCAGAAGAGCTGCCAGGTGAAGAGTTATGGTCAACACTGTTGTATTAAAGCTCCTAGAGAGGAGAGGGAGAGACCAAAAGACTGGGATAGAGCCTCTCTTAAAACACAACCTGGTTCTGTTTGTCTGATCTTTTCAAACAGATGGGATTGATTTGGGTTTTTATCGCTTCCTGTGTCATATAAGCCCAGATTGAGGTCTTGAGTTTTTATCAGTGTCAGCGTTCTTTTGTCAAATCCTTATGCTCCTTTTAAATTAGCTCACATCAATGATTTGTCCTCTATCAAGTTCCTAAAAAGAGCATATCCATTTAGATTTTATCCTCACTGATCTTATTTATTCTATAAAGAAGGAAGTTCAGTAGACCAACAGGTTACTGTGCCCAAACCGATCTAATTTAGCAGGCACTGGCCCACCATCTAAATGCCTGAGGGGCCTAGTGTGGTTTAGAAAGGTCTTGTGGGAGTGTGTGCTGGTCTGTGGTTAGACACCAGTCGTGTTCGTGCCCTTTAACATCTGATCCTGGTTAGTTTGCTCCTGGTTAGTTTGCTCCCAATGTTTGAGATTCAAATGAGGAGATTAACCTCAGCATGGTAGCTGCCAGTCTGAGTGTCCTGAGCCCCATGTCTGTGTCCATCTGTGAGACCCTTATCCTGGGATGGACCTCTGAAGTCTGGGGTTCACTGATTCATCATCTCTCGGGAATATTCCAAGGGAAGTATTGTTGGATAGTGTCTGAGCATCCCTTTCTGGAGACGGTGATGGCAGCTTGAATAGATCACACCCTGGGCGGTAACGTTTCTGTGGTTATAGGGAATGGATGGACACGTGGAAACGGTTATTCTTATTACAGGGGTGAGAGGGTATGTCTAATGGTTTGATTAATCTGTGTGTCCTACCTTATTTACCATACCGTACATCCTGCATCTCTTCCTCTGCTCAGGGTAATTGGGCCCAGATTTCTGCTCATCCCCTGCAATTTACTGAAGCCTCATAGTTTTCTCTTGATGGGCTTCATAAACTTAACCCGTGCTCCCTTGTTTCTCCAGTGTGTGTTTGTTAGCTTTACTGTCTTCCCCCAATGCAGGGCCTCTGTTATTTCTCGTAATAAATTGAAAGTCTGTTGGGAGAGGATAGTTATGTTATGGACGACAGAGAGGATGTTTAGTCGGACTTTGTTTGGAATGCCTGGAACTGCTCTCACACCTGTGATTGAAGAACCCTGGGTAAACGTGATGATCTGCTGTGGCTCTCCTTATTAATAGGGATGGGAATTTTAAATAATTTCACTATTACAGTAATATGCATTTTTTTCAGATATCTGGATAGTCTAAATGCATTTTTTTTATTAAAAAAATTGTTCAATGGAACTTGCTCGCGTGACTCAGGAGAGGCTTGTTTCAACAGAGATGGGTGGGGAAGGGGTGCAATGGGGATACCTTGTCAGTTGTACAACTGAATGCATTCAACTGAAATGTCTTCCGCATTTAACCCAATCCCTCTGAATCAGAGAGGTGCGGGGCTCTGCCTTAATCGAAATCCACGTCATTGGTGACCGGGAAACATTGGGTTAGCTGCCTTGCTCATGGCAGAATGAGAGATTTTTACCTTGTCAGCTTGGGGATTCGATCCAGCAACCTTTCGGATACTGGCCCAATGCTCCTACCCTCCTGGCTACCTGTCACCCTCTCTCTCTCTCTCTCTCTCTCTCTCTCTCTCTCTCTCTCTCTTTCGGGCCGGAGTGTCTGACACAGAGAGGGAGAAAGTAGCCAAACTGACTCACGCAAGTTAGAAACTCATCTGGTAGTGTCTTTCTTGAATAACCGTGCCCATCCCTACTTTATTAACATAGAGGCCTCTCTCTCATTGGCCCCAGGAGAGGTCATGGCTTATGACGGGAACACACAGCCGACAAATACTAGACCCCCTCACTTTGGCAGCCAATTCCCCCCTCATTAGTGTCTCTCTGCTGTGGGGTCAAACGGTTCAAATCCAACTCTTCTCTTTGTGGTCACACCGTCCTTTCAGGGTAGACAGGATACCCCCTGTATCGGTCATGTAGCCATTGAATAGATGATCAGGAGATGAGATGCTCTGAACCTTCTCTTTTTCTGTTGAATACTCTTGGAGAGCATGCGCTTACGTCAGTGCTGTGTATTTGTTTTCATCTCATAAATGAGTAGTACCTTGTATGACACGTGTCTTAGCTTGACTCTCAGAGTTCCTCCCCCTCAGCCAGACGTTAGACAGACTCACATACTCCGATTAAAGCGCACACCAGCCAAAAGCCATCCGAGCAAACTAGTCTCTGTAGACCGACGAAGGACATGTTGATTAATGAAACAGGGACTCTCGTTAAAACCATGATGACTTCTGCAGAGACCCATCTTGAAACCCAACACCTCTGATTGTCTTTGGAAACCAAAGACATCCAGCTCACCGGAGAAAAGCCCAACTATTGTCTCCCAGAGCCATGGAATAGATATTCAAGGCGCAGCAGCCAAGTAGTGTGTGGAAACTGCTATGATTGGTGTTTTATTGTCCACTGTGGGCTTGTCCCCTAGAGGTGCGTACCTATCTCCTCAGGAGCAGAAAACCGATGTGGGCCCCCACCTGGCAACAGCCTCCTGTCTGTGGTTGAGAGTTGTGGGAACGCCCTTCTTGGGCCATGTTCCTCTGGTCGTGTCAGGTGATGCGTCTCGTTGGGCCCATGTGGTGAGGGGCAGGAAGAACCTGTTGCGATAGCCCTCCTCGGGTCTCCTGAGAACACTTGTTCATGTCAGGATACAGGACCTATCTGGAGGTCCAAGCAGATCCTGCTCACAACAGTCACTTTGAAATGGAGTGAATTTGATTTAAAACGCCCATTATTTACCTGGTCCCTGTTCTTATAAGTTGCTACAGCTATGGAACAAAGAGGTGTTGAACATCTGCCTACCAGTCAGAGCTGGTGTTTTCTGTGTGTTATTGGCTCACTAATGACACAGCCAGCAGTGCTGTTTGATGTTGATTGGCTCTCCATGGCTTAGTTTCAAAAGCCACTCTGTTTTGGTTCAACACAGTTGCTGTGTCTTATAATGGACAAGTGTGGGGTTTTAGAGCATCTGAGATAGTTATATGCACCTTCTCTCCATCTCTTCTCCTAGTATAAATCTGCTTAAGGTTCCCATAATGACCTCAAAATCTCTGTCTCGTGGACCTCTGAAAGAGCCATTTGGATGTTTGATTTGCCAACTGAGATGTAGGAAATGTAACATGCTCTATCAGTTTGCACATATGGCTTCTGCCTCAGCTCCATGCAGCTCCGTGGGGACGACTTTAGGGTGAGGTAATATATAATCGGTTCCTGATAAAATGCTCCTGATATAAAACGGCAGCTGAGTGGAGTTAGCCGCTGATCACTTGCAGGTTTCCTCAGTGTGGAGCAGGGCGGAGCGAGCGCAGGCTATTTTCTGATCTTTAGCGTGTTTAGCCGTTAGCGTGCCAGTCGGGCTGAGGCCAGAGAGGCTGGCAGGGATGCAACACCATGTGAGCTGATATTTGCCAGAACAGGAGTTTAGGCTACCCCCCCTCTCCGTCTCCTTTAACTAGCACTCCACTCCAAACACATTCTTTCCGCAATATTTAAGTGGAGCGTGCGTGAGTTGCCAGGATTAGTTACTAAATTAAGCCATCCTAAATTAAGCCACTAAGCAGAGCCGGCAGCTGACTGACGTCACAATGAATGTGGCCATCGTGGTGTTTGATGAGAGCATTAGTCTGAACCTGACCATAGGTCAGTGTTAAATCCAATGCTCCCTGAGATCAGGCACATTGCTCGCAGTGAAATGTACTGCACAATCCGATTTTAGGTGATGAACTCACCATATGACTAACTGTAGCTATGCGCTATGATGAAGGCTTTGTGAGGCGCTGCGGATGCTTACGTAAAGAAATGCTACTTGGCCTGCTCATACTGTACTAACAATGTACATCTAAAGCTTTATTTCATACAAAATATCCCTGTAGTAGGAGCAGAGCTAGGGACCAGCAGGTACAGGATACAACTTTGGCCTCAAATAAGGGATTTCTTTGGCCATTAGGAGGAATTATATATTATAGGTATTTTCTGTGTCGTAAACTCAAAAGATAATATTTTTCTACACAGTTTGAAGTAAAAACTAGGTTGGGTGTGTCCGTCAATCATTTGCCTAATCACTTCCCCTGGAGCAGCTCAGCGAGGTCAGGGTTGTAAGGGCAGTAGGAATAAACAGTCGACAGAGCAGTAGCCTAAGCACACACAGATCTGTGGCCAGGCTTACACGTCTGCCCTCAACTTACTGGCTCAGGAATGAAAACTTTGCTTGCTTGATGGGAATCAGGTGATGGCACGTGCACGCCTCTCTCCCGAGGGTTGAGCCAGACGTGCCTGAAGAATGCAGGGGAATTTCTCCCCAGAGGTGCCGGTAGAGACATGGCCTCTTAAATCATGCGTCCTTAGCCCATTACAATTAATAACCCACATTTACTCTGCAGGAAACATGTTTGTCTGTGAAATGAAATCCAGAGCCATAAAAATCGGGAAAAACAGTTCTGATCAGGAATGCTTTGTCCCAAAAAATGATTTGACGTTCACTGTAATCACATAAAACAAACTTTAACTTTGATATATCAAGCTCAACTCTTCTGCTCTTTCTTCCCCTCTCAGAACTATGGAGTGGAGACAGACAATCTGAAGGGTCTGGTGGTGAGGATGAGAGCAGCCACCAACAGCCTGCACATGTCCACGTCAGACCGCAGGAAGAGCCCGACATACGACGGCAGCACCTCCAGGAAACTCCCCAACGACTTCCTCACCTCCGTGGTGGAGCTCATCGGAGCTGCCAAGAGTCTCCTGGCCTGGCTGGACAGGTAAGGCCTCGCACAGGATTCTGGGAAGGCTGTCCCCACGAGCAAAAAACATTCAGTGTACTCTATTTGTATGTACAGAGTAGGGTTACCATGGTAACTTTGCATAGCTGTCCTAGCTACATAAAGTCTTATATATACATTCAAGCTCCTGGACTGCCGTTGGGGTTAGCTGTAATGTTAGTTTTTCCAATGCATAGGAGTCATTAAGCTCACTGAATCACCTCATGACTAGAATATACTGCTACGCTACACATTACAGGCATTGGTTTCTCCTCAGCCTCTACAGACTATAGCAGAAACACAGCTCTTCTCTCTCAGGAGAGCCTTCTAGAAAGGGTTTGAGGACATATAAATGAAATTGGATACAGTCTGGTGGGTTTCCTCTACCTCTGTCTAGAGAATATCCAGATGAGCTGTAAGAACCTCCAGAATATCCACATACTCTACTGCTCATGTACAATGCTTGCTTTATTTTCCTAGCATTTGTTTTAAAGATCTCTCTCCCCTTCTGTCAGTTAAAACTAAACCAGGAAGTAGTATTAATGTTACCATGTTGACCTTCGCAGCTGAAATGATTTGTTTATTTTCTGAGGTTTGTTTCAAGATCAAAAGTGTGTTGTGAATACTTCTCCCAACGTATTTGGGGGTGGCATGGTGTTGAGGGGCTAGCGGTAGGAGATGTGTTTTGGAGTTCAGGGGTGGGTATTTTAGAGAAGGAATGGAGGAGGTGGCCCAACATGGAGACAGACTGTGTTCCGTCCAATCATTGTCTGTGGCCACAGAGCCTTCTATCCTAGGCACACGCAAAGTAGAGCAAGGTTCACCAGTACTGTTGTTTTCCTTATTAACAGCCTCCTAGAGGTGGCTCTGTTGCACTGTTGTCCCACTGTGATGTTTACTCCCTTATCCAGCTCTCCTGACTGCTACTGAATATCAGTACGTTTAGGGACAAGACCCGAACCTTAGAATGTAATGATAAAATGGCATCTCAATCTTTTCTCTCCTCTCTTGTTGCAGGACGCCCCTGACTGGGATCAGTGACTTCACCAGCATCAAGAATAAGATCATTCAGCTGTGTCTGGACCTCACCACCACAGTTCAACAGGTTGGCATGTTGCTCTCTCGCTGGCTCTACCTCCCCTCTCTCTTGCTCCAGCTCCCTCTCAACAGTGCACATGCAGCATGCCCCTGGAAAAATCACACCATAGCTCTTTCCACTCAGGGCAGCCTGGTCTGAGGGCAGACACAAATGGGATTTAAGTCGAGGGGCAGGGGGTTATGAACATCGCAAGCCTGCTTCTGCTGTTTTGTTTTTGGTCCCCCCCCCTCAGGTTAGCTAATGAGGAGACCACAACCATGGTGGTGTTTTAACGGCAATTGCAACCACTGAGTTTACACTTTAATGAAAACCTCTGGCGCTCTTTTAAAAGCATCTGCCAACATTATGCGTCCTGCATTATTCCCCCTGCCATGTGGTTTCTGTTTGCCTGCTGCAAGATGTTCACAGTGGGAGAGCATACTCTCTGTGTTTACGTCCTCTGGAGGGTTAATGCACAGTGGGTTAAGGTGGTACATTGATCTCCTTCACTGACACACATTAGATGTTTACCTCTCCTTCACTGACACACATTAGATGTTTACCTCTCCTTCAATGACGCATATTAGATGTTTACCTCTCCTTCACTGACACACATTAGATGTTTACCTCTCCTTCAATGACTCATATTAGATGTTTACCCCTCCTTCTCTGACGCACATTAGATGTTTACCTCTCCTTCTCTGACGCATATTAGATGTGTACCCCTCCTTCTCTGGCCCAAATGAGATGTGTACCCCTCCTTCTCTGGCCCAAATGAGATGTGTACCCCTCCTTCTCTGGCGCATATGAGATGTTTACCCCTCCTTCTCTGGCGCATATGAGATGTTTACCCCTCCTTCTCTGGCGCATATGAGATGTTTACCCCTCCTTCTCTGGCGCATATGAGATGTTTACCCCTCCTTCTCTGGCGCATATGAGATGTTTACCCCTCCTTCTCTGGCGCATATGAGATGTTTACCCCTCCTTCTCTGGCGCATATGAGATGTTTACCCCTCCTTCTCTGGCGCATATGAGATGTTTACCCCTCCTTCTCTGGCGCATATGAGATGTTTACCCCTCCTTCTCTGGCGCATATGAGATGTTTACCCCTCCTTCTCTGGCGCATATGAGATGTTTACCCCTCCTTCTCTGGCGCATATGAGATGTTTACCCCTCCTTCTCTGGCGCATATGAGATGTTTACCCCTCCTTCTCTGGCGCATATGAGATGTTTACCCCTCCTTCTCTGGCGCATATGAGATGTTTACCCCTCCTTCTCTGGCGCATATGAGATGTTTACCCCTCCTTCTCTGGCGCATATGAGATGTTTACCCCTCCTTCTCTGGCGCATATGAGATGTTTACCCCTCCTTCTCTGGCGCATATGAGATGTTTACCCCTCCTTCTCTGGCGCATATGAGATGTTTACCCCTCCTTCTCTGGCCCATATGAGATGTTTACCCCTCCTTAAAAATCAGCAAACATTCCATGTTAAATGTGTGTTTTGATTTGACCATGGGTTGTCGGGTACTATTTTTATCAGATTTATAGAATTAATATTTCCAGTTTGTTGTCCGAACTTTTGTTGTCCGAGCTTTTTGACCGTTTTTTCCCCCCAGGGTATCCCAACCATTGCCAACCGCCTTTACATTTTACAGCCATAGTGAAAGTGGCTATTGAGATTGCAGGTACTGTTTTTGAAGGGTTATTTTATAGAGTACATTATGTTCCCAGGGTGCTGATTGCCTTGCTGACGTCTGGGATTTCAGAGCGCGGGTGATTAACTGTGGTGAGTCTCACCCTGGGTGTGGAGGAGAAGGAGTGGGGAGTTGAGTGGAGGCATTTCCCACAAAGGTGTTTGAAGTGAAAGGTTTTTGTGTGGAGTGAGCCATGTACTCCAGGGCTGCCTGTTGCAGCTGTACTGTAGTGTACTGTAGCAGACATCTTGGCCTTGATGGCACTCAGCTGTGAGAGACCCAGGTGGATATGTCTTCAGTCCATCCAGGGGCCACCTTATCCTGTCATAGACACATGCAGGAAGATACCTCCAATGCTCTCACAGACCTGTGTATCTGACATAGGCTTTAGACACTCCTGGACTCTCCCATCCCAACAGATTTTGGGTAGGTGTTTGTCTGATGAAAGACCAGGCAGGTGCTGAGGGGGAGTGTAACTGTGATTTTATGGTGTGGGCATGCTTCATGAGGTTACACAGCCTGTTAATGAACCTCCGCCAAGAACAGGGCTTTAAAGATGGTCGCTTTATGTCCTTCTGCCTGAATGAACTCGATGTATACACACACAATCGAGCATAGCAATGAAACGGCAAACATGCTGCCATTGCAGCCACCTCATCTGACCCGTGAGGTCAGAGCTTGCTCTGTCTTCCTGCATAAAGGATCAAAAAAGGTGTGGGTAACACTCAGTAAAGAGGTGGAGAGACATTGTAGGAGGAAGGGAAGTCTTGAGGGCAGGTCTGAGTCCTCACATTGTGTTTTGATTTCTTGTTCTGTAAGATCCTGTTCATTTGTCCAGTCTGGTCAGCTGTGTAACTGGCTTCTTGTTGAACTGGTGTCCAGCAGCCTTCTCTTTTTGCCACTTCATCGCTTGGCTGGACAAATTGTCTCTGGTTACAGATCAAAGGCTGCAGGGCCGCCTGGGGAGTCATCTGATCCTAGTCTGCTGTGGGAGGACCACCATGGCATGAGGAGGCTGAGGATCGGCTGCTTTACCCAGGGAATCTTTCCTCAGTCTTTCACTCTGATCTTGGTTTCCATCTGGCTTTTGTATGAATACTGCTTCTGTTCTGTTTTTCAAAGTTTGATACTTCAAGGGATTGTCAAAAAACACAGATCTGAAAGATTATGCCAACAAGCATTATATTCACATTGTGATCATTGGCTACTTTTGATATAAAACAGTCTGCATGTAAGAAAGTAGTTTATTATGATACTGCTTTTGACCTCAAACCTACTAAATCTGTCTTTTTAGCATATCTGTTTTTGGCATGAAAAATGCATTTCAGCTTGACGTATTCATCCAAATATAGACCTATTTATGGCAAATATATGCCAGCTTCTGATGGAGGTCATGCCAAATTCCTTTCAAAACCACCACACGTCCTTGGCCGTGTAGGACAGTAATTGAGGGGAAACAACATAGTTTTGGTACCAAAACTGAAACCGTATTTTATGCTTATTAGTTTTCCTCCATGTTTGTTCTGGTGGTTTCACTAGTTAAATTTTTATTTATTTATGTGCATCGGTATCCCAAAAGAAAACATTCAGCTCAGTGCGGATCATAAGATGATTCCATAGAGAGAGACTGCTGGAAAAAACTCTTGGCCCTAAAGAACAAACCAGTGCTGTAGTCCGCCTCTTTGGTTTTCACATTCACCCTATCCCAGTCTCCTGTCCCCATGTGCTTCAAGGTGGCCACCATTGTTCCTGTACACAAGAAAGCAAACGGAACTGAACTGACTATCACCCCGTAGCACTCACTTCTGTCATCACGAAGTGCTTTGAGAGACTAGTCGAGGATCATATCACCTCTACCTTACCTGTCACCATAGACCCACTTCAATTTGCTTACCGCCCCAATAGATCCACGATGCAATTGCCATCACACTGCCCTATCCAATTTGGAAAAGCGGAATATCTATGTAAGGATACTGTTAATTGACTATAGCTCAGTATTCAACACCATAGTACCCTCCATCTTTTAAGCTCGAGGCCCTGGGTCTGAACCTGGCCCTGTGCATCTGGATCCCGGACTTCCTGACGGGCCGGCCCCTGGTGGTGAAGGTAGGAAACACCATCACCACTTTGCTGATCCTGAATACTGGGGCCCCAGAAGGGTGTGTGCTCAGCCCCCTCCTGTTCACCCATGACTGTGTGGCCAAGCATGCCTCTAACTCAATCATCAAGTTTGCAGACGACATAACAGTGGTAGGCTTGATTACCAACAATGACGACACAGCCTACAGGGAGGAGGAGAGGGCTCTGGGAGTGTGGGGCCAGGAAAACAACCTCTCACTCAACGTCAACAAAACAAAGGAAATGATTGTGGACTTCAGGAAACAGCAGAGGGAGCACCTACCTATCCACATCGACGGGACCGCAGTGGAGAAGGTGGAAAGCTTCAAGTTCCTCTGCGTACACATCTATCAAGTGTTATTGGTCAAATACATGTGTTTAGCAGATGTTATTGCAGGTGTAGCAATGCTCAGACAGTGCAGTAATATTTAACAAGTAATATCTAACAATTTCACAACGTATACCCGATACACACAAATCTATGCAAAGTAATGGAATTAAGAATATATAAATATACGGATGAGTAATGTCAGAGCGGCATAGACTAAGATACAGTAGAGTAGTATAGAATACATATGAGATGAGTAATGCAAGACACTTAAACACTTATTAAAGTGGCCAGTGATGTCAAGTCTATGTATATAGGTAGCAACCTCTATGTACAGTGTGGCGAAAGAGGCCAACAGCACCTCTTCAACCTCAGGAGGCTGAATAAATTTGGCTTGGCATCTAAAGCCCTCACAAACTTAGGATGCTCTCAATTGTGCATCTATCAGGCTGTATCACTGCTTGGTACGGCAACTGCACCGCCCGCAACCGCAAGGCTCTCCAGTGGGTGGTGTGGTCTGCCCAATGCATCACAGGGGCAAACTAGCTGCCCTCTAGGACACCTATAGCACCCGTTGTCACAAGAATGCCAAAAATATCATCAAGGACAACAACCACCCGAGCCACTGCCTTTTCACTCGGCTGTCTTCCAGAAGCAAAATCAGTACAGGTGCATCAATGCTGGGACCGAGACACTGAAAAACAGCTTCTATCTCAAGGCCATCAGACTGTTGAATAGCCATCACTAGCACAGAGCTGCTGCCTATATACAGACTTGAAATCACTGGCCACTTTAATAAATGTTTAAGTATCTTGCATTACTCATCTCATATGTATTCTATACTACTCTACTGTATCTTAGTCTATGCCGCTCTGACAGTGCTCATCCATATATTTATGTTCTTAAATTCCATTCCTTTACTTTGCTTAGATTTGTGTGTATCGGGTATACGTTGTGAAATTGTTAGATATTACTTGTTAGATATTACTGCAATATCTGAGCTAGAAACACAAGCATTTTGCTACACCCGCAATAACATCTGCTAAACACTTGATAGATGTCCGCACACACAAACTTTACTACGAGGATACAAATCCTGGCTCCTCAAGTTCTTGTTTGCACAATTGTCCCAGCGTCGTTAGGGTTTGGCCGGGGTAGGCAGTCATTGTAAATAAGAATTTGTTCTTAACTGATTTTCCTAGTTAAATAAACATACTTTTACTGCAGGAGAGACTCGCCTACCTAGCAATCAGAATCACCTTTACATTTACATATACTCAGAATTGTACTTGGTCATATGGTGCTGCTAGTGATAGACAACATTTAGAGAAAGAATACAGACAGCATACATTATATACAACTAGGTAGTGAGCATAGAGCTATCAGAGAATGAGCAGATATACAGTGGACTATACAGTGGACTAAATGCAGAGAGATGAACAGAGTGCAAGTGTAGTTATTTAGTGTACAGTTCAGAGATGGCTTGATGTGGTATGCAGCATAGAGTGCATAGTCCTTTGGTCTCTGTGGGCCAGATGGTTGGTTGGTGAGGTCCACTGCCCAGGGAAAGAAACTTTTCGGATGGTGGGAGATTTGGGTCAGTGACCTGAACCGCCTGGGGTCAGCAATGTAGTACATCCGCTTGTGTGTCTTCTTGGTGACTGTTCTGATGTTGTCCTCCCACTTGAGGTTGTGGGAGATGATGGTTCCCAGGAATTAGAGTTTTTCAGCCGTGGTAACAGCTGAGCCATTCATCTCGAAGGGGAGAAGGTGGGGGATGTTTTCTGAAGTTAACCGTCTCCACGGTTTTGTCTGTGTAGAGTTCTAGGTTATTGTGACTGCACCAGGCCTCCAGCCGGTCATCTCTCCATGATACATGGACTCATCGCCGTCGGTGTTGAGACCGACCAGTTGTATCATATGCAAACTTCAGTAGTTTGACAGGTACAGTTATCGGTGTTGAGGTGAGAACACGTGTCCTTGTGGCCCTCCGGTGCTGAGGGATAAAGAGTCCGAAAAGGTGTTTTTTCAGCTTCACGTGTTGCGTCCTTTTGGTCAGGAAGTCAATGATCCTCTGACCGATGGAGCCGGACACATTCAATTGGGAGAGTTTGTCTTGTAGTGGTTCTGGGATGATGTTATTCAACGCAGAGCTGAAGTCCACAAACAATATCCTTGCGTATGTCTTTGGGTTATCAAGGTGTTTTGAGGATGTAGTGTAGGCCCATGTTGACAGTGTTGTCCACAGACCAAGAGAGGTTTTGAGATGGGACAGTACCAGGCGATCAAAGGTTATGATGACTGAGTTGTTAGAGGATCAAAAGTTAGAGGATGAAATGCATGGGAACCCAGTGCTAAACAGTGTTTTTTTGTTTTGTTTACTGAAGTCAATTAAAAAACTAAAATGGTATAATATGGAATTGGATACGGGTTTTTGGTCACCTTGAAGTTAGATTATATGGTTTCTACAGTGTAACACTTTGCCGCCTCCAAGTTGTGTTTTCTAGATGCAAGGTTCCTTCATTTACACTACTCTATAGTTTACTGTAACACCACACCACGATTTGCAATTATATTGTCCCCAAGTTCATATGGAGATGTAATTTGACTCTGAAAGCTATTTATTTGAGGCCATTCTCCATCTCCCACAGTCCTATATCTGGATCTTTGATTATATCATATTTACTGACTCATTATACTTAGTAAATAAAAACTATATTTTTGGGGAAAGAACCTCTTCCTGTTTGTTGATGGAGTATTGAGAAGGCCGCCTATCTGTCTCCTCCACAGGACTATACTGTTTACGAGATGGAAGAAAAGATCCTGGAAGTTGTAAGTATATCTCCTCTCTTTAGAATGAGTTCCCACCTATGGGAGCACTCAGTCTGTTTGAACGTTTGGGTAGATGTTGATCTCTGTCTTATATGGAGATTAGGTGGCATGCTTTCAGCGCAGTCTCCCTCTGAGTTAATAGTGCAGGCAGGGCCATGGGCTTGGGCCCTCTGGTAAAAGAGGCGGCTAAAATACACCCAGCCATCAATCAGTGTTTCCTGTCACTGACAGTCCAGACTCTACAGCTCACACTGAACTTCCTCCCTCTCAGACACTGTCGGTGAACTCTGCTGCAGGAACACACACAATAGCTAGATCTCAATCTCTACACTGTTTAGAAGTCTTCTCCATGTTGAACTTGTTGTTCAAATAAGTGCACCAGAAAAACTATTGTAGTTACAGACTGGTCCCTATCTATGGTGAATATTCTGAAGTGTGTGAGTAGCATTTCATTGATTCTGGTTTGTTTACAAATTCCTGTCAAGGGATCTAGTTATAGACTTGTGTGGTCAACACAAAATTCAATTAGAGCTAAAATAAGGTTGGTTCAGTACATCAGTTGGTTTAACTCGTGTCCCGTCCGCATCTGTATGTAAGCACTAATGTGTTGTGCGTGTTTTAGGCATGATGCTTGTTACTCGCCTGAAGAGAAAGCTATTTTTTTTCTCAGAGCATCACTAAAATGCCCCCACTAATGATGACAAGGTGGTGAGATTGTCCATAATGACCTAGAATGGAGAAGAGGGGGGTAGGTGGATCCCCCGCATGTTCTCAGGCTGTATCTGAAGCTGAAGAACCAGCTAATGTTAACGTTAATGACCCTCACCCCTCATTTCTCCCCTCTTCCCTGGGGGAGTGTGATAATTGCCCCAGAGTGACTGACTGTTCTTGTCACCTGACTGCCTGGCCGACCTGCCAGCCCACCCCTCTAACACAGCCACAGACACAACACCTCTTAGGTGACAGGCGGTAGCTACAGAATCAGTCACGTGACGGGACATTACATTACTGGGTTGGTCGTGTAATCACAGCCATCAGGAAAGAACATTGAGTCACTGGAACAAGCAACGAGATGAGATGGATTCATGAGATTCCATTTGATTTTGTTTTCATTCTTTGGGTTGTTTGTTTTGGTTTTCTTGCGTTGCTTAAAAGGGTCCCCTCTGATCTTTCTCGTTCCAGTCCAAGGTTCTGAACTGTATCTGTGACCAGACCGTGAGAACCACCTCTGACCCTCTGATGAGCCAATCAGCATGCTTGGATGAAGTTCAGCTCAACAACCTCAAGCCTGGGGAGGGACTGGTGAGGAATGCTGCCTGTTTTCAGTTTAACCCCAAACCATCTAGACTACTAGCTCGGTGTGTCTGGACTACTAGCTCGGTGTGTCTGGACTACTAGCTCGGTGTGTCTGGACTACTAGCTCGGTGTGTAAGAAAGTTGAGCTCCAGACAAACTCTCAACCATCTCACAAATGATAATTCATGTTCCTCATGTTCATATTTGTACAGGGTATGTACATCAAATCCACCTATGATGGACTTCATGTCATCACGGGCACCACAGAGCATGTAAGTATAGTGGCCTCAGAGGAATACTTGAGTATATCCTAGTGAACACGCCGTCCTAGTGAACACCATCCTGGTCAACGCGCCATGTTTCAATATAAATCCAGTTGGTATAGCAACTCTTAATATTATGTGTAAATACTGGCTGCCATGTGCCAAGTTCAGAGGGGGAGACAGTCAGTGGTATAAAGTACTTAAGTAAACATCATTTAAAGTACTACTTATGTAGTTTTTGGGGGTATCTGTATTTTACTATTTATATTTTTGATAACTTCTTAATTTGATTTCAATACATTCCTAAAGAAAATGATGCACTTTTTACTCCATACAATTTCTCTGACACAAAAGGACTTACATTTTACATTTACTTAGTTACATTTTGAATGCTTAGCAAGACAGGAAAATAGTCTAATTCATGCACTTATCATGAGAACATTCCTGGTCGTCCTTACTGCCTCTGATCTGGCAGACTCACTAAACACACATGCTTTGTTTGTAAATTATGTCTGAGTGTGAGTGTGCCCCTGGCTATCCGTATATAAAAAATAATTGGGCCATCTGGTTTGCTTAATATAAGGAATTTGAAATTACTTTTGATACTTATATTAAGTATATTTTAAACCAAATACTTTACGTAGGAATATTACTTTTACTTGAGTCATTTATTTTATTATCTTTTAATTGTATTATCTTTACTTTTTAAGTATGACAATTGGGTAGTTTTTCCACCACTGGGGACAGTTAAGGGTGGGCTTCAAACAATCCATCTCCTTTACAACCCACCCTGCCGCCCTCCTCCCATGTGAAGGGTGGTCGAGGGCAGAAGTGTTTACCCCGGAGCAAGGATATCAGTGTAAATGTGTTTACCAAGCAGTGAAGAGAGGGATGGAGTTTTGTATGGGTTGAATAATATAGCTGTTCCATTCTCAGTCATCCATTTTAGAACCCCAAACTCCAACAGTAAAATATCCTCCTAGTGTTCCGCATCAGAAGAATAGTAATGTGGCAGCGCTAGCTAATACAGCCAAATTATCATGCCTTCCGTCGTTTATCAAACCCTAATTCATCATATATCATGACTCATTAATTGCTTTGACGTTCTCATGCAAAATGTGTCATGTATAATGTGACAACCCATTCATTAAGACGGGTGTTTGTGTTGTGTAGTCAGAATTATATTGAAGGTATATTTCCTCAGGGACTTATGAAGTGGGTCTGTTTTGTAACAAGCCCATTCGTGGCACTTCTGACAAAGCAAACACAGATACATGTGGAATTATCCAGGAGCTAATATTACATGTAGGTGATGTCTGTTGGTAGACTAATCTTCTCCTTTGTGTTGTCAGTCTCCCGCAGACATGACTAGGAAGATCCATGGAGGTGACGAGGTGATCCAGGTCAACCAGCAGACAGTGGTGAGCACCCAGCACCTGTTATATCTGACACCTGTCACACACACCACTCCTCCAATTGACTATAGTGCTATAGAAGGGTTGAGACTGTCCACAGCTCACACGTTCACTTAAAACCACACATTTGTGTCTCAAGTTAGAATCTGGCCCTTGTAGTTCACTACACAGCTACAGAAGGATATATTGCTGACACTCTGTGTGTTGTCAGGTGGGCTGGCAGCTGAAGAACCTGGTGGGGAAGCTAAGAGAGGACCCTAAAGGTGTAGTCCTGCTGCTGAAGAAGAGACCTACAGGCACCTGTGGGTTCACACCGGCCCCCCTCAAGAACATGCGTTGGAAACCGCCCATGGCTCAGGTGAACCTTCTAAACCCCTTCATCTTTTACTTTGATGTACTAAGTCAGTGTGATTGTTATTGTTCATATTACCTTTTGTTAAATGTGCCTTATGGGGGAGTAGGGAAATGTGTTTGTAACAAGTCTAGACAAGTGTAGGAACCACCCAGAGAGAGGGCCACAGGGCTGAGGACAACTACTGTACTCTCACAGTGATGATGATGTCCCTCTTACTGGGTCATCAGTGGCTGCAGCCAGCAGTCTGTGAGTCAGTCTGCAGAGACAGGAGCTCCCCACCACTGGGGACAGTGGTGAGTAGAAGAGAGAGGAACAAATGTCTTTGAGTGGTTTGTGTATGTGGTGGTGGTTGTAGAACCAGATCAACATCTGGCAGTAATGTAGGGTGGGAATCACTAGTGATCCATGCTGTATTTATGTGGGTTAGGTTGGCTAGTCGGCGAGCTTCCATGGAAGACAAGTCTCTCAGTGGGCCGCTCAATGGTTCAGCTCACATGGCTTGGGTACACCCTCTTTTGAGAAGGTCAAAACCCCTAAGATTGGAGTTGGTGGAGACGAGGAGAATCAAGTCTCAGAAGGTCCAGACAAATCCTGTGTTAATGAAGTTATGTAATGGTAATCCAATTCACCACTCTCTCATATGTGGACAATTATGACTTTGCTGAGCTCTTAGCCACAGCCAAGCACCTGAGCCCTGCCTGCAGTGACTGGGTCTCCATAGGGAACAATACGCTGTTGTAACCCAACCTGTGTGCTGGTCCTGGCACTGCCCTGTCATGCCTCTGGAGGCTTCTTCTGCCCTGGGAAGATCAGATCACATGATATCAAAGCAGAGCTGGTTTCACTTAACAAAGAACCTCTCATCACAAAGATACTGGATCATTCAGGACTTGTTCACTGTCGTGTTTGAACAAGGTGTCAGGAATCAAAAGCGCCACATCTTGGGTTTTATGATGAGAGATGTGTCAGTGTGTTAAACAATGATGGAACACAGTGATTCAGGAGTGACACTGGATTCTACAGGTAGGCTGTTTATTGGGGGAGGAGGAGAGGGGAGACGTACTATGATCTGCTTGATGGAGAGTGAAACTGAACATGGTCAATTTACCAAGTAGTGTGGCTCTAAAATGCCGCCATAGCTGTGGTAGAATGGTATAGTTTCTTAAATGTATTCCGCAGCAGCTGTTTTGGATTCCCATTCAAATCCTTCCATTCCCCAAATATAATTATTGACCCCTTCTCTTTTTCCACATTGCTATGTTACAGCCTTATTCTAAAATTGATTGATGAGGAGAAAAAAACAAATCACTCTCCACACAATACCCCATAAAGACAAAGCAAAATGTTTTCAGACCCTTTACTCAGTACTTTGTTGAAGCACCTTTGGCAGCGATTACAGCCTTGAGTCTTTTTGGGTATGACGCTAAAATCTTGGTACACCTGCATTTGGGGAGTTTCTCCCATTCTTCTCTGCAGATCCTCTCAAGCTCTGTCAGGTTGGATGGGGAGCGTTGCTGCACAGCTATTTTCAGGTCTCTCCAGATATGTTTGATAGGGTTCAAGTCCGGGCTCTGGCTGGGCCAATCAAGGACATTCAGTGAATTGTCCCGAAGCCACTCCTGCGTTGTATTGGTTGCATGCTTAGGGTCGTTGTCCTGTTGGAAGGTGAACCTTCGTCCCAGTCTGAGGTCTTGAGCACTCTGGAGCAGGTTTGCATCAAGGATCTCTCTGTACTTTGCGCCGTTCATCTTTCCCTCGATCCTGACTAGCCTCCCTGCCCCTCAAAAACATCCCCACAGAATGATGCTGCCGCCACCATGCTTCACCGTAGGGATGGTGCTAGGTTTCCTACAGACATGACGCTTGGCATTCAGGCCAAAGGGTTCAATCTTGGTTTCATCAGACTAGAGAATCTTGTTTCTCATGGTCAGAGTCCTTTAGGTGCCTTTTGGCGAACGCCAAGTGGTCTGTTTTGTGCCTTTTTACTGAGGAGTGGCTTCCGTCTGGCCACTCTACCATAAAGGCCTGATTGGTGGAGTGCTGCGGGAGATGGGAGAACCTTCCAGAAGGGCAACCATCTCCACAGAGGAACTCTAAAGCTCTGTCAGAGTGATCATTGGGTTCTTCGTCACCTCCCTGACCAAGGCCCTTCTCCCCCGATTGCTCAGTTTGGCAAGCTCTAGGAAGAGTCTTGGTGGTTCCAAACTACTTCAATTTAAGAATGATGGAGACTACTGTGTTCTTGGGGACCTTCAATGCTGCAGACATGTTTTGGAACCCTTCCCCAGATCTGTGCCTCGACACAATCCTGTCTCTGAGCTCTCTGGACAATTCCTTCGACCTCATGGCTTGGTTTTTGCTCTGACATGCACTGTCAACTTTTGGACCTTATATAGACCGGTGTGCCTTTCCAAATATTGTCCAATCAATTGAATTTACCACAGGTGGACTCCAATCAAGTTGTAGAAACATCTCAAGGATGATCAATGGAAACAGGATGCACCTGAGCTCAATTTTCGAGTCTCATAGCAAAGGGTCTGAATACTAATGTAAATATGGTATTTTTGTTTATAAAAAAATATTTTGCTTTGTAATTTTCAGTTGTTGTGTGTAGATTGAGGATTCTTTTCATATTTAATCAATTTTAGAATAAGGCTGTAATGAAACAATATGTGGAATAAGTGAACGGGTCTGAATACTTTCAGAATGCACTGTAGATGTAAAGAGACAGGCATGCAGCTATAATGTAGGACCGGCCATATCTTGAGCCACCTCTTTCCTAACAAGTAGTGTTTAAATTTCCTTGGCCAGGGAATGTAAATACAGTAGCAGACAATTGAGATAATAAGCCATCAATTTTGATGATGAATGTTGGAAGTTTAAAAAGACAAAAGCAATTAGCTAGAGTAGACAATAGGATGTGACATATGGGAGAAACGCTGTTCCTTGCCAACAAGTTAGTAGATTTCCTAGAAAGTAGATACCTCTTGAGACATCTATCCATTTGCTGTTGCTATGTTGCTGGCCATTTGCCCACCAACAGTTACAATAGGTTCTGAGGGGAGCATTTTCTGACTGAATGTTTTTTTTTTTCAGAGCACGCCTTCCCTGAACAAACCCCAGTCTCCAGGTTGTTCCACAGACAGCGCCACCAAGAAGGAGAAACCCGCTATCCTGGACCTGTACATCCCCCCTCCCCCCTCGGTACCCTACACCCCACGCTGTGTACCCCTGTAAGTCCTGCACCCCCTTCTCCAATCACTGCCATACACTAGGGTCAGGGGTCTTCCTAGGCATTTAACCAGGCCTAGTCATAAGCCTAGAGTACTTTGGGTTCTGTAAAAACTCCTAGCCTGAATCTACACCTCAGGGTGAGTTAGACGTATGTGTGGGTCACTGTAACCCTGCATTGAGGGAGCCGCGCACCCATAGACAGCTGGCGCTCCATTCTCCAGCTACCTTCTCCTGCTCCATTTCCCTGCCTTTGAGGTCTGGAAAAGGAGTGTTTCAGCCCCCGATCTCTGGCCTTTCACCCATAAACCCCTACAACAGAGCACATTCATCCCTTTCCGCTAGACACGTTATGCAACAGCCTCTGTTTCATCTGCCTCCATCTCTCTCGCTCTCTCGCTGTCTCTCTCCTTCCCTCTGTGTATGGCAGTGACCAGGCTGTTGCTATGTTCAGATGGTGAATCATATTCAACAGGTTGTTGATTTTGTTGTATGCATCTTGAATTTAAGTTTTAGCGATTTATCAGACTCGTATATCCAGAGCAACTTTAGTTAGGGACTGAGCAACAGCATAAAACAAATTGTACTAATTTGATCTCCTTCCTTGTGCTCTCACCTATTTGAAATAGGATGTTAATGCTGATCATGTTCTTTCCACAGAGAGGGTAAGATCAGCTCTTACTCCAGTATCAATAAGAACAGACCAAAGGGTTCAGAGTCGCCCAATTCCTTCCTGGACCTGGAGAGTCAAAGACGCTTCACCATCGCAGACTACGACAAGCTGGGTGTGGTCTACCCTATCGAGGCCAATGTCATTCAGCCCAGGATGAGGCAACGCAACACCTCATCTCGTGGTTAGTGTTATCCCCCCACAATGACGACATACACAAGGCCCACTCATTCTAGAATTCAAGCCAATATTCAAAAAAATTCTGTTCTTCCTGCTTAGGTAAGCCACGCCCCCTCTCCATGCCAGTGGACACCTGTCTTGGAGTTGCAGACCCCTATGCCAAGCCCTGGGCACAAGGCCAGAAAGGTAAGAAACGCATGCTAGCCACCCATCTTCTGAGTAATTTCAGAACAACAATTGACAGTTATCAACCAACAGTAAACTACTTGACCACAACCTCAGATTATCCAATTCTTACCTTCAACAGTTAAATAATTGAACACATGGTAGAATTTACCCCTCCGATGACCTTGGAGGACTGGTACCTCTACTTAATTGACCAATGAATGAACCATGTGATTAGTGTCAACTGAGAGCCAGAGTTTACTAGAGTTTACACTAGGGATTGGAACCACCATTTTGTTCCCTTTTTTTCTTCCGTTTCACTGTTCAAACCTGCAAAATAAAGTTATGAAATGGTTCGAACCAAAAAAAAGTGTAGGTTTATTCGATTCTTTTCGATTCCTTTTTTAAACCTCTGAAATCAATTTATTTTTTAACAGTTAGCTTGACATTAAATTACTTTACCAATCAGTGCAGAAAGAGCCGCTTAGGAGCGAGCAAACAATAGTTGTTTAAATGCGCGATGGACAGACAAGTTTATGGTGAGAGAGGGTGTTTTGAGGAGGCTTGGCCTGAAGCGCTGGGCATCTTGTTATGACATGCATTAACTGAATTAGGCCCACATAAATATAGCTACGGAGTGGAGGCTTCTATACAGGACTTTTGAACGTCTTTGAACTTCCGAGAGTTGGCTTTATGTTGGACCAGAGCTAGCTAGCTAACAAGCTTGTGTCTGCAGAGCGGTACCTGAATTAAAAACACGTCTTGCTTTATTTTAGTTAATAAATCCAAAGTGAAACCGCTATAGTACCTTAACTAGCATTGAAAAAGTTCATCCATTCGTCTGTAATTAAAAAATCTCTCCCTAATTTCTGAATCACGCTACAGTAGCCAATGCTTGAGGGGGAGGAGCAGGTAGCCAAAACACACACAAACACTGGCAAAGATTTTCATTTGGCAGGCAGTAAGTTTGGGTGGTATCCAGATTTTCATGTCCTAGTTATTTTCCACCATAATTTGCAAAAATTCATAAAAAATCCTACAATGTGATTTTCTGGATTTTTTTTCTCGTTTTGTCTGTCATAGTTGAAGTGTACCTATGATGACAATTACAGGCCTCATCTTTTTAAGTGGGAGAACTTGCACAATTGGTGGCTGACTAAATACTTTTTTGCCCCACTGTATTTATCAAATAACTCTAATTATTATTACGCAATTAAACTGATTAATCATGTAACTGTAATTAACTAGGAAGTCGGGGCACCAAGGAAAATATTCAGAATACAAAGTTATAATTTTCCTAATAACTTTCAGATATTTTATCTGATCACTTAGTCTTCTAATTAATGAATTATTCTTTACCTCACGTTAGTCTCATTCCAAATGTCATAAATTGTTGGATATCTGCACGAACCCAGCCCTCACTGAGTCATCCATACATCAATTGTCTTAAAATCATGTATTTACTAAGTACTCACAGAAATGCATAACACAAACAAAGTAGATATGGTTACAAAGAAATGCTAGGGGAAATGTGCCCTAGTGGGCTAAACCGGCATGGTGGCTTGTTAGACAAAAGGAGTGGGGGTCAGCTGAGAAGACACTACAGAGTTGATAATTATAACAATTGAAATGCTAATCCTTTGCACATGAACGCTCACGCATTTGGGAATAATTGCAATATATTTACGCTCAGTGTGTCGTCGGGATCTCAGTTGAAAAGTTTTTCTGTTGGCAAGTTTTTCCTCCCTCTCTCTCTGTCGTGGTTAGAATGGATAGTTCAGAGTGACATTCATTTATGTCGTTATAGAATAGACGTTTCGGCAGTTGTCGGTCTTCGTGTTCAATGATACCGAATTCCTAGCTGCAGACTAGTAATTAATATCAAAGACTTGTTCTTATTCTGTCGGTATCGATAGTCTAAGAGTTTAACCACGTGGGATGGTTAAAAGATTGCTTAATCTATTTAAACCTTATTTCCCTCTATGATAGAGGTACTGGTCTGGTGATAGAAGACCCAAGTGGGTTTTTTATTCAGAACATCGAAAAGGTCTGTCATGACGCCAGGTCCTGTCTGCCCCTGGGGGTGTTCTCATGATGCCAGGTCCTGTCTGCCCCTGGGGGCGTGCCAATGACTTAGTGAAACTTTCAACAGAAATACAATTCTCTCACATTAACATCATTACATAGCATCCGTCATTTCACAAATAGTATCATCTTTACTCATTCATTTTGTACAACAATTAGATGTAAGCCTAATAACTGAGGCTATTGTATAAACAGTGTTATTGTAATGTGGCCTTATTGTCTCTCGTGAGTTTCACAAAATTGTACCAAACGGACCAGTTCGTAGCTGGATTCTTCACCGATCTTTTATACATTCTCCAGAACATAAATATTGTTTGGACCTCCAGTTCTGTGAGGTGGAAGTAATTCCTTTGTTCTCTCTATGAAAACTCACTCTCTCGCTCTCTACTTTGGCCATGAGGAGATGGTCTCTTCCAGGAATTGGTCAGGGAGGTCAGGGAGGTGGTCAGGGAGGTGACCAAGAACCTGATGGTCACTCTTGACAGAGCTCCAGAGTACCTCTGTGGAAATGGGAGAACCTTCTAGAAGGACAACCATCTCTGCAGCACTCCCTCCACCAATGAGGCCTTTATGGTAAGGTGGTCAGGTGGAAGCCACTCCTCAGTAAAAGGCACATGACAACCCGATTGGAGTTTGCCAAAAGGCACCTAAAGGACTCCGACCATGAGAAACAAGATTCTCTGATCGGATGAAACTGAGATTGAACTCGTTGGCCTGAATGCCAAGCATCACATCTGGAGGAAACCTGGCACCATCCCTACGGTGAAGCATGGTGTTTGCAACATCATGCTGTGGGGATGTATTTTAGGGACTGGGAGACTAGTCGGGATTGAGGGAAAGATGAAGGGAGCAAAGTACAGAGATCCTGGATGAAGACCTGCTACAGAGCGCTCAGGACCTCAGACTGGGGTGAAGGTTCAAGCAGGTTAGTAGCCTAGTGGTTAGTGTTGGGCAATAACCAAAAGGTTGCTGGATCGAATCCCAAAGCTGACAAGGTAGAAATCTGTCGTTCTGCCCCTGAACAAGGCTGTTCCCCAGTAGACCGTCGTTGTAAATAAGAATTTGTGCTTCTGACTTGCCTAGTTAAATATAGGTTACATTTTTTTTTAAATAAAAAAAAATCCAACAGGACAATGACCCTGAGCACTCAGCCAAGACAACGGAGCAGTGGCTTCAGGGCAAGTCATTGTCCTTGAGGAGCCCAGACTTGAACTTGATCTAACATCTCTGGAGAGACCTGAAAATAGCTGTGCAGCAACACTCCCCATCCAACCTGACAGAGCTTGAGAGGATCTGGGGAGAAACTCCCCAAATACAGGTGTGCCAAGCTTGTAGCGTCATACTCAAGAAGACTTGAGGCTGTAATCGCTGTCAAAGGTGCTTCAACAAAGTACTAAGTAAACAGTCTGAATACTCTACTTTAAAAAAAAAAAATTGTCATTATGTGTAGATTTGATGAGAGGGGGGAAAAAACAATTTAATACATTCTAGATTAAAGCTGTAACGTAACAAAATGTGGAAAGTCAAGGGGTCTGAGTACTTTCCAAATTCACTGTACAGTCGTGGCCAAAAGTTGAGAGAATGACAAATATTAATTTACACAGTTTGCTGCCTCAGTGTCTTTCGATATTTTTGTCAGATGTTACTATGGAATACTAAAGTATAATTACAAGCATTTCATAAGTGTAAAAGGCTTTTATTGACAAATACATGAAGTTGATGCAAGGAGTCAATATTTGCAGTGTTGACCCTTCTTTTTCAAGACTTCTGCAAATACCCTGGCATGCTGTCAATTAACTTCTGGGCCACATCCTGATGGCAGCCCATTATTGCATAATCAATGCTTGGGAGTTTGTCAGAATTTGTTTTTTGTTTGTGTCCATCCGCCTCTTGAGGATTGACCACAAGTTCTCAATGGGATTAAGGTCTGGGGAGTTTCCTGGCCATGGACCCAAAATATCGATATGTTGTACCCCAAGCCACTTAGTTATCACTTTGTCTTATGTCAAGGTGCTCCATCATGCTGGAAAATGCATTGTGGGTCACCAAACTGTTCCTGGATGGTTGGGAGAAGTTGCTCTCGGGGGATGTGTTGGTACCATTCTTTATTCATGGCTGTGTTCTTAGGCAAAATTGTGAGTGAGCCCACTCCCTTGGCTGAGAAGCAACCCCACACATGAATGGTCTCAGGATGCTTTACTGTTGGCATGATACAGGACTGATGGTAGCGCTCACCTTGTCTTCTCCGGATGCCCCAAACAATCAGAAAGGGGATTCATCAGAGAAAATGACTTTACCCCAGTCCTCAGCAGTCCAATCCCTGTACCTTTTGCAGAATATCAGTCTGTCCCTGATGTTTTTCTTGGAGAGAAGTGGCTTCTTTGCTGCCCTTCTTGACACTAGGCCATCCTCCAAAAGTCTTCGCCTCACTGTGCGTGCAGATGCACTACACCTGCCTGCTGCCATTCCTGAGCAAGCTCTGTACTGGTGGTGTCCCGATCCCGCAGCTGAATCAACTTTAGGAGATGGTCCTGGTGCTTGCTGGACTTTCTTGGGCGCCCTGAAGCCGCCTTCACAACATTTTGAACCACTCTCTATGAAGTTCTTCATGATCCAATAAATGGTTGATTTGGGTGCAATCTTACTGACAGCAATATCCTTGCCTGTGAAGCCCTTTTTGTGCAAAGCAATGGTGATGGCACGTGTTTCCTTGCAGGTAACCATGGTTGACAGAGGAAGAACAATGATTCCAAGCACCACCCTCCTTTTGAAGCTTCCAGTCTGTTATTTGAACTCAATCAGCATGACAGAGTGATCTCCAGCCTTGTCCTCGTCAACCCTCACACCTGTGTTAGTGAGAGAATCACTGACATGTCAGCTGGTCCTTTTTGTGGCAGAGCTGAAATGCAGTGGAAATGTTGTTTGGGGATTCAGTTCATTTGCATGGCAAAGAGGGACTTTGCAATTAATTGCAATTCATCTGATCACTCTTTATAACATTCTGGAGTATATGCAAATTGCCATCATACAAACTGAGGCAGCAGAGTTTGAAAATGTGTGTCATTCTCAAAACTTTTGGCCACGACTATATGTCAAGCTGCATCCCTGTCTCACCCCACATTTCTCTGGAATTTTTTTTTCCCGATAATTTTAACTGCACAAAAAATGTTTTCCCCTAACACTGCTTACCATCAATTTGTGTAGCAGACCCTCATGCAAAATTTAGTCAAGCTTTTTTGAAATCAATAAAGCATGAGAAGACTTTGCACTTTGCTATTGTTTTGGTTCGTTTGTCAATTAGGATGTGCAGATTGAATACGTGGTCTGTCAAAGTAATTGGGTAAAATGCCAATTTGACAATTGCACAGTACATTCTTTTCACTGAGGAAATGTACGTGTCTGCTGGTCGGAAAATTCTTGGCATTATCATTAAGGTGGCTGTTGACGCAAATCCCATGGTAGTTATTGGGGTCACATTTGTCTCCACTTTTGTGGATTGGGGTGATCAGTCCATGGTTCCAAATATTGGGGGAAATGCCAGAGCTGAGGATGTTGTTCGTTTAATTGTAGCCAATTGGAATTTGTGGTCTGTTTGGTGTTGATGGTATCCTAAAAGAAATGATAACACAGGCCTTTTTGGGTTGGAGGGTTTGCATTTTCTCCTGTATTTCATTCAATGTAATTTGAGAATCCAGTGGATTCTGGTAGCATGTGATAGTTGATTATAAGATTTTAAATTTATCATGTATATCTTTTTGCTGTTCTTTGTTATAGGGCCAAAAATATTGGAGAAGTGGTTTACCCATACATCTCTGTTTTGGATAGTTAACTCTTCATGTTTGTTTAGTGTTTTCCAATTTCCTAAGAAGTGATTAGTCTATGGGTTCTTCAATTATATTGAGCTGTTCCTTTTTCCATAGTGTGTTTCTGTATTGTTTTAGTAATTCACCATAGTGGAGGTGTAGACTCAGGTTTTCTTGGTCTCTGTTTTTGGTTGGATAGTTTCCTCAATTTCTTACTTTCTTTATCAAACCATTTGTCATTGTTTTTCATTTTCTTAGGCTGTCTACTTGACATTTTTAGAATTGATAGGGAAGCTAAAGGTAAAATATACTGTTTAGGCTTTATACTGTGAAGTTTATACCTTCTCTATGACAGTGAAATGTTTTGTCCAGGAAGTTATGTAAATGACATTGAATTTGTTTTTGCCTAATTGTTTTTGGTAGGTTTCTACACTACTTTCCTTTCATCTATAGTATTTCTTAATACTGTGGAGATTTTGGCTTTTATTGAGTATTGCTCTGTTCAAGTAGACTGTGATTTTGCTGTAGTCTGATAGGAGCATCAGTGGGCTGACAACGCTCAGACTCTGGGTTGAGGTCAGTGATCTACAGTACTCCTGCCAAGGGATGAGCTGTACGTGTACCTACCATAGGAGTCTTCTTAAAGCCTACCATTGACTATGTACAGACCCAGCGTGCGACAGAGCTGCATGAGTTGTGACCCATTTTTGTTGGTTGGTTGTTTTTTGTGCCACTGAGGGCCTCCCCAGTGGCACAGCGGTCTAAGGCACTGCAGTGCTTGAGGTGTGACTACAGACCCGGGTTCGATCCCAGGCTGTCCTATTGCGTTGTAGGTAGCACGTATGAGGACATTTCTCTTTTGAGAATTTCTTTATTTATTTCTAGCCACATTTTCCTGTTTTGACTAATTGAATAGTGTCTTGCTGGTCTGGGCGGGGTGTCCGTTGCTCTTGCTCCTGTGGTTGAGTGTTCCTCCTAGTGTTCCTTCAAAGTCCTGGCAAAAGTTGGTCTTGCTACCTTTCAGTCTATTGTGCGCTAGCTCAAACCCAACATTAGCACGAATTACAGCACTACAAATCTTCTCCAAATTGTGAGAATTATCTTTCTATCTGTAGTATTGTATAGCTTTTAAATTTCTCGAGGTAGGAATATCGCAAAAGTAGGATCAATGGCTCATTCGCGAGAAGACAACCTACTGCGTTATGACACCGGCCAGTATTGAAATCTGACATGTATGATAAGTTTTCGTAATCTAAAAGTTGTATTCCTATTAACTTCCAGTGTAGTGAGAGCGACTTTATCACGGTGCTACGTCAAACCGGACAGATTTCTGCCTTGTTGAACTCTGCCTTGTTGATCTCAGATATTTCTCCAAGGTGGCATAGCAGTTCAGACGTCTTTTGTCCTCGTCTTGTCGTGTCCTGTATATATATATATTTACAACTTTTTCACATACATTTTATTTTTATTTTCCATCAACTCATCTTCAAAACACTCTCCTGCAACCCGCCTCACCAATGTATATTTATAAAAAAGTATTATTTACCTCCAAGAAGCTAGCCAGAAACTCCAGGAGGCTGGCCTGAAACTAGCCAGTAGCTAATCCAGAAGCTAGTTCAGAAGCTAGTTGGCTCCTTTACTGGCAAGTCGTTGGTGTTCAGCTAACCACGGTTTGTGGTCATCGGCTATCCTTTGGCTCGAAAGTCTATCGCCAGTTCTGTACGGCGCAGCGCGGCTCGGAGCGGAGCATACCGGACCAATTTTTTTCTCTCCATGTCCCTGGATTTCGACTGCTCTCTGGACATTCATGCCCGGATCTCACAGCTAGCTAGCTGCTATCCATGTGACTATCGGCCTTCGTCGATTCCGGAGCAAACATCAATTGTTCCGGAGCTAGCAAGCTCCGTCAATCACTCCTGAGTTCCATCAATCGCACCTGGGCTGCAGTCGCCTATCCGGACCCGTTTTGTTGCCTTCGCGGAGCCCCACCGGGCCTTCACAACTGGACTGCCGACGTTATCTACCCGAAGGAGTTATTCGGCTGGCTCCTCCGTCGCGACGTTACCTGAACGCCCATCTGCGGCCTGCTAACCGTTAGCTGTCTTAACGGCTGCTATCTGAATAGACAATCGGACATTTTTTTAAATTTTTTGATTATTATTATTATGTTTTCTTCTTGGGCCTCTATAACTATATCTATTGTTTTTATTTTTGTTGTTGTTGTGTGATTTGGATTGATCCCCTCTACCACACGGAACCCCACTAATCTACTGACGGAGCGCAGGTGGTGGCTAACAACAGACCTCCATCCTATGCTAGCTTGCTACCGATGCCCTGGCTAGCTGTCTAAATCACCAACCAACCTCTCCACTCACCGGACCCTTTTGATCACTCGACTAAGCATGCCTCTCCTTAATGTCAATATGTCTTGTCCATTTCTGTTCTGGTTAGTGTTTATTGGCTTATTTCACTGTAGAGCCTCTAGTCCTGCTCACTATACCTTATCCAACCTATTAGTTCCACCACCCACACATGCAATGACATCTCCTGGGTTCAACGATGTTTCTAGAGACAATATCTCTCTCTTCATCACTCAATACCTAGGTTTACCTCCACTGTATTCACATCCTACCATACATTTGTCTGTACATTATACCTTGATGCTATTTTATCGCCCCCAGAAACCTCCTTTTACTCTATGTTCCAGACGTTCTAGACGACCAATTCTCATAGCTTTTAGCCGTACCCTTATTCTACTCCTCCTATGTTCCTCTGGCGATGTAGAGGTGAATCCAGGCCCTGCAGTGCCTAGCTCCACTCCTATTCCCCAGGCGCTCTCTTTTGACGACTTCTGTAACCGTAATAGCCTTGGTTTCATGAATGTTAACATTAGAAGCCTCCTCCCTAAGTTTGTTCTATTCACTGCTTTAGCACACTCTGCCAATCCGGATGTTCTAGCTGTGTCTGAATCCTGGCTTAGGAAGACCACCAAACAGACATTTTAATTCCAAACTACAACATTTTCAGACAAGATAGAACTGCCAAAGGGGGCGGTGTTGCAATCTACTGCAAAGATAGCCTGCAGAGTTCTGTCCTACTATCCAGGTCTGTACCCAAACAATTTGAACTTCTACTTTTAAAAATCCACCTCTCTAAAAACAAGTCTCTCACCGTTGCCGCCTGCTATAGACCACCCTCTGCCCCCAGCTGTGCTCTGGACACCATATGTGAACTGATTGCCCCCCATCTATCTTCAGAGTTCGTGCTGCTAGGCGACCTAAACTGGAACATGCTTAACACCCCAGCCATCCTACAATCTAAACTTGATGCCCTCAATCTCACACAAATAATCAATGAACCTACCAGGTACCTCCCCAAAACCTTAAACACGGGCACCCTCATAGATATCATCCTAACCAACTTCCCCTCTAAATACACCTCTGCTGTCTTCAACCAAGATCTCAGCGATCACTGCCTCATTGCCTGCATCCGTAATGGGTCAGCGGTCAAACGACCTCCACTCATCACTGTAAAACGCTCCCTGAAACACTTCTGCGAGCAGGCCTTTCTAATCGACCTGGCCGGGGTATCCTGGAAGGATATTGATCTCATCCCGTCAGTAGAGGATGCCTGGATATTTTTTTTAAATGCCTTCCTAACCATCTTAAATAAACATGCCCCATTTAAGAAATTTAGAACCAGGAACAGATATAGCCCTTGGTTCTCCCCAGACCTGACTGCCCTTAACCAACACAAAAACATCCTATGGCGTTCTGCATTAGCATCGAACAGCCCCCGTGATATGCAGCTGTTCAGGGAAGCTAGAAATCATTATACACAGGCAGTTAGAAAAGCCAAGGCTAGCTTTTTCAAGCAGAAATTTGCTTCCTGCAACACTAACTCAAAAAGGTTCTGGGACACTGTAAAGTCCATGGAGAATAAGAACACCTCCTCCCAGCTGCCCACTGCACTGAAGATAGGAAACACTGTCACCACTGATAAATCCACCATAATTGAGAATTTCAATAAGCATTTTTCTACGGCTGGCCATGCTTTCCACCTGGCTACTCCTACCCCGGACAACAGCACTGCACCCCCAACAGCAACTCGCCCAAGCCTTCCCCATTTCTCCTTCTCCCAAATCCATTCAGCTGATGTTCTGAAAGAGCTGCAAAATCTGGACCCCTACAAATCAGCCGGGCTAGACAATCTGGACCCTTTCTTTCTAAAATTATCTGCCGAAATTGTTGCCACCCCTATTACTAGCCTGTTCAACCTCTCTTTCGTGTCGTCTGAGATTCCCAAAGATTGGAAAGCAGCTGCGGTCATCCCCCTCTTCAAAGGGGGGGACACTCTTGACCCAAACTGCTACAGACCTATATCTATCCTACCGTGCCTTTCTAAGGTCTTCGAAAGCCAAGTCAACAAACAGATTACCGACCATTTCGAATCTCACCATACCTTCTCTGCTATGCAATCCGGTTTCAGAGCTGGTCATGGGTGCACCTCAGCCACGCTCAAGGTCCTAAACGATATCTTAACCGCCATCGATAAGAAACATTACTGTGCAGCCGTATTCATTGATCTGGCCAAGGCTTTCGACTCTGTCAATCACCATATCCTCATCGGCAGACTCGACAGCCTTGGTTTCTCAAATGATTGCCTCGCCTGGTTCACCAACTACTTCTCTGATAGAGTTCAGTGTGTCAAATCGGAGGGTCTGCTGTCTTGACCTCTGGCAGTCTCTATGGGGGTGCCACAGGGTTCAATTCTTGGACCGACTCTCTTCTCTGTATACATCAATGAGGTCGCTCTTGCTGCTGGTGAGTCCCTGATCCACCTCTACGCAGATGACACCATTCTGTATACTTCCGGCCCTTCTTTGGACACTGTGTTAACAACCCTCCAGGCAAGCTTCAATGCCATACAACTCTCCTTCCGTGGCCTCCAATTGCTCTTAAATACAAGTAAAACTAAATGCATGCTCTTCAACCGATCGCTACCTGCACCTACCCGCCTGTCCAACATCACTACTCTGGACGGCTCTGACTTAGAATACGTGGACAACTACAAATACTTAGGTGTCTAGTTAGACTGTAAACTCTCCTTCCAGACCCATATCAAACATCTCCAATCCAAAGTTAAATCTAGAATTGGCTTCCTATTTCGCAACAAAGCATCCTTCACTCATGCTGCCAAACATACCCTTGTAAAACTGACCATCCTACCAATCCTCGACTTTGGCGATGTCATTTACAAAATAGCCTCCAATACCCTACTCAACAAATTGGATGCAGTCTATCACAGTGCAATCCGTTTTATCACCAAAGCCCCATATACTACCCACCATTGCGACCTGTACGCTCTCGTTGGCTGGCCCTCGCTTCATACTCGTCGCCAAACCCACTGGCTCCATGTCATCTACAAGACCCTGCTAGGTAAAGTCCCCCCTTATCTCAGCTCGCTAGTCACCATAGCATCTCCCACCTGTAGCACACGCTCCAGCAGGTATATCTCTCTAGTCACCCCCAAAACCAATTCTTTCTTTGGCCGCCTCTCCTTCCAGTTCTCTGCTGCCAATGACTGGAACGAACTACAAAAATCTCTGAAACTGGAAACACTTATCTCCCTCACTAGCTTTAAGCACCAACTGTCAGAGCAGCTCACAGATTACTGCACCTGTACATAGCCCACCTATAATTTAGCCCAAACAACTACCTCTTTCCCAACTGTATTTAATTTTAATTTATTTATTTATTTTGCTCCTTTGCACCCCATTATTTTTTATTTCTACTTTGCACATTCTTCCATTGCAAAACTACCATTCCAGTATTTTACTTGCTATATTGTATTTACTTTGCCATCATGGCCTTTTTTGCCTTTACCTCCCTTCTCACCTCATTTGCTCACATTGTATATAGACTTGTTTATACTGCATTATTGACTGTATGTTTGTTTTTACTCCATGTGTAACTCTGTGTCGTTTTATCTGTCGAACTGCTTTGCTTTATCTTGGCCAGGTCGCAATTGTAAATGAGAACTTGTTCTCAACTTGCCTACCTGGTTAAATAAAGGTAAATAATAATAATAATAATAATAATATGCATGAAAACATGAATTGACCCAGGGAATCGCTCAGAGATGCACAAAAACAATATAAACATTCAAAATGGGTGAACCGTTCCTTTTAACTAAAGGGAAAAACTCTAGAAAGTTGAGTGAAGTTCAATCTCTTGTGCTTCTGATATTTTATTTTGCGCTGCAGTCCTGGAGGAGCTGCGTGCTTAGAGGGAACATTGCCTGTGACATTATTTCAGCCACTTATACTGAACAAAACTATACATGCAACAAGCAACAATTTAAACTTTTACTGAGTTACAGTTCATATAGGAAATCAGTTAGTTTAAATAAATTAGACTAATCTATGGATTTCATATGACAGGGCAGGGGTGCAGCCATGGGTGGGCATAGGCCCACCCACTTGGGAGCAAGGCCCAACTGCAGATTTAGTGGCCTTTTATTGTCCCAGCACAAGGTTCACCTGTGTAATGATCATGCATTTTAATCAGCTTCTTGAAATGCTCACCAACAGGCATGTAAACAAATTTGTGCTCAACATTTGAGAGAAATATGCTTTTTGTGCATATGGAATATTTCTAGGATAATTTATTTCAACTCATGAAACATGGGACCAACACTTACTTAACATGTTGCATTTATATTTTTGTTCAGTATAGATAACCAGCAAGTTAAACTTAAGGTTTTCCCTAACTCATAGTACTTTTGTTTATCACGCAGGAAAAAAAAGATTTAAACGCCTAAGAAATATCTTGCTGCGTTTTGTATATGCAGATCTAAAATTCGTGTTATTGTAATTTTTGCTCAGCATCAAATACATTTTGTGCTTAAGTTGCACTTCTGCACTCGGATGTTAATTCACGAATGGGCATTCTATCAAAAGACAGCCCACTGACTGATGTGTAGCTACTTTTCTCCTGTACTTTTCTCGGTGTAGCCATCCTACTTTTCTCTGGTACTTTTCTCGGTGTAGCCAGCCTACTTTTCTCGGTGTAGCCAGCCTACTTTTCTCTGGTACTTTTCTCGGTGTAGCCATCCTACTTTTCTCTGGTACTTTTCTCGGTGTAGCCAGCCTACTTTTCTCTGGTACTTTTCTCGGTGTAGCCAGCCTACTTTTCTCCGGTACTTTTCTCGGTGTAGCCAGCCTACTTTTCTCGGTGTAGCCAGCCTACTTTTCTCGGTGTAGCCAGCCTACTTTTCTCGGTGTAGCCAGCCTACTTTTCTCCGGTACTTTTCTCGGTGTAGCCAGCCTACTTTTCTCCGGTACTTTTCTCGGTGTAGCCAGCCTACTTTTCTCCGGTACTTTTCTCGGTGTAGCCAGCCTACTTTTCTCCGGTACTTTTCTCGGTGTAGCCAGCCTACTTTTCTCCGGTACTTTTCTCGGTGTAGCCAGCCTACTTTTCTCCGGTACTTTTCTCGGTGTAGCCAGCCTACTTTTCTCCGGTACTTTTCTCGGTGTAGCCAGCCTACTTTTCTCCTGTAAAATGCAAGATTAAATTTAAGCAAAACATTAGGACATATGATGGCCATGCATAGTTATTTTTTTTCTTCATTGTAAGCTCATTTACTTGTGTGGCTGCCAGTCAAATAGTGTTGCACTTCTGTTGTCATCTGATGACAATTAAGCTATTTTCTGCCGAATGTGTTGCGCTTATGTATTTTCTGTGAAGGAAGACTTTAGTTACACGTCCCTGATCACTCTATTGAAGCAAAAAGGCATACTTTCAATATAAAACACGACCCCTGTCAATACACAGCTGGACTCACCTGCTACCCACTTTCTCCCATTGTGCGATTTACAAAAACACGTGTTCTGGGGAGCTTCGGTACGCTTCATTATGTATAAGAATGTGACCGGTGAAATGAAGAAGGCAATCTATCTCCTGACGTATTGCACAAGTTGACTGCAGGTATTTATTTAAAGTAGCTACGAATATGACAATTTATAGAAGTTTAGAAGGTTATTGAAAAACCATCCTGTGGCTGTTTCCATATATCCTGGTATAGAAGGTAAAATAACATTGTTACGCAGTTCCCATTTTAAAATAACAGTTCTGTTCCGGTATAGATCACTTTTGTTCCCGCTTCTGATCTTCGTTCTTTTCTGTTTTTTTAAACCCCTGGTTTACACCGAGAAGATCAGTTCTTCATCCCCTGGAGAGGACAGACAGTTGTGAATGCAGACAGAGAGATCAAACAGTCTCTCACTGCTGGAAACCCAATTACACTGCAATGGTAGAGGAGAGGGAGAATGATTTAATTGGCCTAGATGCCTGTGCAGTGCTCTGTCATTGCATGGCTAACACATGCTGTAGAGATCAATTGTACTCATTTTATTTAATAGTGCTTCTCTTAATGTAGTTTAGGCCTACTGAAGATATGCCTTTTTTATTTGATTTATTTCACCTTTATTTAACCAGGTAGGCTAGTTGAGAACAAGTTCTCATTTGCAACTGCGACCAGGCCAAGATAAAGCATAGCAGTGTGAGCAGACAACAAAGAGTTACACCTTAAACGCCTTAAAATCAACAACCTATTCTCAGTAATGTGTGTTTGTACATTACATTCTAATCAATTGTACTAAAGATGTGTGTTTCCCTCCACGCTCCCCTCCAGGCGAGGATCTACTGTACAGATACCTGAGTAATGAGAGGATCCCCACCATCGCTGAGGAGGTCTCATCAGTGGCGCCGCCCTACAGGCCAGTGGGGGAACGGCAGCTGGTCCGAGGGGTGGACCACATCCGGGGCAGCCGCTACTTTGCCAACCAGGACCTCCACCACAGCGCCACCATCCCCTACCAGGACCATGACCTGGACAGCAAAAAGACACCCATAGCCCCCGCCTCCAAACGCCCCCCGGCAGAGCCCTCGCTTCTGGTCAGTTGGATCACACGGCTTAAGCTATTGACTCACTGATGGGCTTCCTGTTCCTATCTTTGTCCTCCTCAGTGCCTTTTTGTCCTCTGACTGTTTGCAGTGGGCTCTCCTTCTCTCTCACTTTCTCCCTGCCTTCCCGGTGTTACTACTACTGTACTGTTACTGTACTGCTCCACAACCAAACTGCTTTAGTAGTTAACTCACTGCATTCTGATACATCATCTCCTAACCAATCCCAGTCCCCTACTGACTACCAACCAATCCCAGTCCTCCACCGACTACCAACCAATCCCATCTCAGCCACACAATCAGATAAATATAGGAATATTTAGTGCGCTGGCTGCCACACCCAGCACATGCATGAGAACAATAATATTTGGAGCTAGATGTTTTACCAAAAGGAAATGTCTGTCGATCTGTCTACAAATGGACAAGAGGAATGTTTTGGGACAAATCAGCCTTGTATCTTAATGGGAACTTTTTAAAATAGATTTGTTTTTACTTGGTGCATTCGGAAAGTATTCAGACCCCTTCCCTTTTTCCACATTTTGTTACGTTACAACCTTATTCTAAAATTGATTCATTTTTTCCTCAATCTACACATAATACCCCGTAATGACCAAGCAGAAAAAGGTGTTGACATTGTTGCAACAAAAACAACACTAAAATAACTTAAGTATTCAGACCCTTTCTCAGTACTTTGTTGAAGCACCTTTAACAGCGATTACAGCCTCGAGTCTTCTTGGGTATGACGCTACAAGCTTGGCACACCTGTATTTGGGGATTTTCTCCCATTCTTCTCTGCAGATCCTCTCAAGCGCTGTCAGGTTGGCTGGAGAGAGTTGCTGGACAGCTATTTTCAGGTATCTCCAGAGATGTTAGATCGGGTTCAAGTCCGGGCTCTGGCTGGGCTACTCAAGAACATTCAGAGACTTGTCCAGAAGCCACTCCTGCGTTGTCTTGGTTGTATGCTTAGGGTCGTTTTCCTGTTAGGTGAACCTTCATCCCAGTCTGAGGTCCTGCGCGCTCTAGAGCAGGTTTTTGTTAAGGACCTCTCTGTACTTTGCTCCGTTCAGCTTTCCCTCGATCCTGACTAGTCTCCCAGTCCCCGACGCTGAAAGAAATCCCCACAGCATGATGCTGCCACCACCGTGCTTCACCGTAGGGATGGTGACAGGATTCCTTCAGATGTGACGCTTGCCATTCAGGGAAAATAGTTCAATCATGGTTTCATCAGAACAGAGAATCTTATCAAGGGGTCTGTATACCTTCCGAATGCACTGTATAGCACTATTTTTGAGAAACAATCAAACACAATCAAGCAAGGAGTTTTAGATTTGAATTCCAACTGTGTTTTTTTATTTGAGATACAAAGAAAAAAGAGTTTCCAGGTTTCTATTGTAATTGTATTTCTACTGTTTGTCTTTACATGTCAGGCCCTTGTTACCATTCAGTTAAACTACACTGCCAATGGTGGCCTTTTTAAAAGCTATGCATATCGGAACTCTATGTCACAGATTGATGCTGCATGGCGGGTGACAAAATACTGTTTCAACATCACCAGCAATTATTATCTCTGGGTTCAAGGCTATGCACTCCCCTGTACAGTCCCATGTCCTGCCTTGTTCTGTAGACACACTGCTCTGTGATCATCCTGCTCAAAGGATGCGAACAGCTGCTTGTCTACAATCAGCCTTGGGAACAAAGATGGTAGGTTAGGCCTCTGGATTCACTGGCCAGGCAGTCTTCTGTAATCCGCACAGATAGCTTAGTAAGACTATGGAATAGACTATTGAATAATACGGACAGTATTATTCAATACCACGACATGTCAAGAAATGTAACAAACACAATTGTACCTTTTTTGTAACATTTTGATAGTATATTATTAAAGGGCCAGTTGATTCCATTTCTCATTTGTTTTGTCTTTATTTAATTTTTTTTTTTTACTGAAGAACTAGATTAAACATATTGTTATAGGTTGGTGATCTGTCAAATCTCCACACCAACCATTTGCATGAAAGGTGTTAACATTGTTACTTTCAGTGGCTATTCACCTTGGAAGGGGACCTTCAGGGGCTTAAAGCTGTTATGATCTGGCCTAATTTGCTTTGACCTTTTGAGAATGAACTCTACTTCTGTTTTTTTTTAAAGCATGTGGGGAAACTGGATAGTCAAGCTAAAGTTACCTTGTCTCGCTCTCTCTGCTGGCCATGCTTCTGCAACTGCCTTATTTCAAACTTAAATGGACCCTAAGTTCTAATTAAGGAGAGTGAAGCATATGTCTTATTGTACTGTGAAGATATCTTGCTTCAAATATACTCTTAACCTCTATACCTTTTCACCTACATCTGAATTGCACTCGGGACTCACTTTATTTTATTTGTTACATTTGATCAAAAAAGCTGGCAGACCAATTTGGCTTTTGAAAATCATGATAGTAGACAAGAAGAACAACATTGACTTTGTCATATTTCTACATTAATCTCACTACTTTCTCCCCCTCTAACCTTTTCCCTGCATGATTATACCGGTTGTCTGGGTGCCCCCTGTCTGTTTGTTTTAGTCTCTCTTCCTTCTAACCTTCAGTGCCCTGCCCTAGCCTGCCTAGCTATGGCAACCTGCGGTCCTTAACTAATCTGCATGTTTGTGGTGGGGGAAAATACAGCCTGCTCTTTGCTTCTCCCTGCACTGTTTGCTCACTTCTAACACAAGCCACAGCCATGCATTATGTTCATGTGAAAAGGGAAAGATGTTATGCATGTTGACAGATTTGTATATATTTCTTTGAAGGAAATAATGTTGGTGTGTGTTGAATGACATGCTCTCTATTTTTCTTTTTTACATGTTAAGCTTTGGAGGCGAATCAGCGATTTGTCCAACTTAACACATTAGTAAATCAAAGTGCCAGTGCTGTCTGGGTAGTGAATGAGTTAACTTCGTTCTTTGTGTCCGTCACTCACAGGTGTCTGACAGGCGCTCCAGCAGTGGCTTCCCCAACAGGTGGGTGGTCATATTACGTCAACCATAACACTCATAACAACCCATTCTCAAGTGCTTGTGTGTTGTACTGTAAGCATGTGAAGTATGAGGTCAGATAGGACAAATACCCCTGATATTTGGTGACATCTGACTGGAGCCCCCAGTCAGTCAGGGAGTAGTGGCATGTTTTTAACCAAGCCAGGGGTGGGTGCTCTGAACTGGATTTTAATGACAAATGAAAAAAAAAGTGTGGTAGAAAACTAACCTCAGCCTCATGGTGTCAGATGACCAGACAAGAAGACCAACAGACTACTGGGATACCACATGTTAGATCAGACAGGTAGTGTTACAACCGCAAGGCATGACTTTCTTTGAATGATTAAGACCCAGAAGGAATAGGGCAGATCCTTCTGTGTGGAAATAGAGGGCTCTGAATGAGGATAGTTCTTATTTTAGGGATTTGGGTTTAATCTCTGAAGACATCACCAATCATATTTTATTCCCCTTATTGAAATGAAATTAACCTCACTTCGGTGACGACCTACAAGAGGAATCATAAATGATGACCGTGTTATAACAAAACATGATTTTCCAAACAAACTATAAATACTGTAGCTGCTCCAACCTACTGACTGACGATGGTGGAAGGATCACCCTGTCTGTTTGGTAGAGCCTCTCATTGGGCCTGAGGAGGTGTGACTGCACTCATTAACACTGGGATTGATGACTAATCCCAACACACTCGCACACCACAAACTGCTATTTTAAGACCCCCTCATTCTCTGCTTGTTTGTCACACGATGAGTGCCCACATATTAAGACCCTTATCTGTCCTAATTGCACAGATTTCAGATCACACTGTTACACGATATAGTAGACAATTGAGTGATTATTTACATGTAACAGCAGAAACACTTGATTATGAATATTCAATAAGTTTAGGACACTCAAGTATCTAGCTAATCCACTTACAGACAACAAGTTAATTATTATCAGTAGCCCTTTCTAAAAAATCAGAGGCGGGCACATCCACAGACGTATTAGCTGAAGGACTGATCATAAATCTCACCATGTCTCAGCCATCTTAAACCAACCTTCTGAGACCATCGAACAAGTTTTGAATTTACTGACACTGGGGGGAAAGAATCATCAGACAGGGAAAAACACGTGGCTCTGTTCCTGTCTGTGTCCTCCCGACACAGAGAGAAAAAAATCTGGCCACAATACCCATTTTGTCAGCGCAAATTGTATATGAAAGTTAACTGAAATGGAGGCTAGATAAAGACAGTAAGTGCCCATGTATGAGCCAAGGATGCACTAAGTATGTGTTGGTGATTTTCAACTTCCTGTATGTGTCATCCAAAACCAAAATGGTATAGTAAGTGTATGTGGTATGTTGAGGTTGATGCAGGGGGAAGAATGAGTGGTTTGGACAAGTGAATATTACCCATGTGCCCACTGACTAATTGCCATTAATCTAGATTCTATGCTAGATGCTTTGTTTCTAATCTTGCCACCTCCTCTCTTCTCACCAGAAACAGCCAACCTCATATTCGATCCTGGTCCTTCTCCCAAGCGGTAAGGACATGTCTGACCCCTGAGCCTTAAAATAATCTGGTTTGTGTCCATGAACTCTATCTCTACCCCACTGGTTCAGAGTGGCTCCTGGTCTCCATCCCCACATCCCAATCCCCCATGATCCTGTTAATGGTGATGAGAAGCCCTGGAGTACTCATGTGATGAATGAAGCACACATACTTAGCATTGATTTCACAATTCAATGAACAGTGATAGATTTATAACTCTGCCATACTCTATCAATTAAAGGGTTGTTTTTGGAGGAGAAGAGTGAGAGCGAGTGTGAGAGAGAATCAACCACAGATTAACAAGCGACCTGGTATAAACACTAAACCATTATCCATATCCTTCATGGTCTTCATAATGGTGGCCATTTCATTGCCAGTTTAATAATATCAGTTAATAGCTAACCATGAAAGTGGCCATTCTGGAGGCTCTTATCAGCAGCGGGACATAACCAACTGTTATGTCTCAAAATGAGCCGTTGTTGAAATTGACCTGCTACTGATTGGTTATGACAGATCTAAATATTGGATTACCTGGCTGGGGGGGGTATCGTAATATTCAGCGGCCAAGCCTCTGCATGGGCCCAGTATTTCAAGTTATCCATCTGGATTTCGCCTATCTGATCGGATTAAATGTATAGAAATATAATTTACCAATCATTGACTTGATTGGGGACTCGTTCTAGTCATTCTATTTCTATGCATTTAATCCTATCTGATAGGTGAAATCCAGATGGATAACTTTTTAAATATTGGGCACTGGCCATCACTTTCCTGCCTCCTCCCCTCCTGTCATATCCAAGAGAGCCATGAGTTCATATCAATCCATAAATTACACATAACAGACATACACATCCAGTGGGGTCTGATGAATGACCAAGGGGCCTAGTGACAAGGGAATGTATCACTAGTGCACTGCAGGTGCATGCTGTCCAGGACTTATTTAACACAAGAAGACCTAAATGTCAAGGCCGGGGGGGTGCTGTGTAAGTCATACATTTTAATTTTTTCCCTCTGAATATTTTCAGAAGGAGCAGGGGATCATGTATGTAGGTGGGGGGGGATCATCATTGCTCATCAAATTATGGACCACTGCAGCACTCTGTGTTCCCTGTGGAAATAGTGCCACAATGCCAGGCAACTGGGCAATACCTATAACAGGGTCTTACAGTGCAGTGGGGCCTTTGCCAACCTCCTGTAGTCACAGCACATTGAGCAGTGTAAAGAACCTGATACCATCTGCAGCCCGGGGCCCAAGCCCAGCATGAGAGACCCCAGGTAAAGAAGAGACACTGTCTGCCAGTGAAAGCCCCTTGCTCCGGAGCAGGGCTCGGGAATATTAGATAAGTGCCGTGACAATTATCAGAATGGAACATGACGGGAGATTTAGCCCAGAATGCTGTGACAAATCTACATTCCCAGGAAGGCTATTGGACTCTGACATGAGTGGCGGAGGGCTTACTTAATTTCCCCCACTGTGCTTTTTTGTTACAAAACATGTTCAGTGCTAAATCATTCTAATGTGACATGCTAAGACTTTTGTTCTAGAAGGAATGAGAACAGTAGCAGCAATCTTTTCCATTTGAAAACATTTTAACTTAATGACAATGGTGTTACTTGATATGGGACGGACGGAGCGAGGGAGAGACGGACGGAGCGAGGGAGAGACGGACGGAGCGAGGGAGAGACGGACGGAGCGAGGGAGAGACGGACGGAGCGAGGGAGAGACGGACGGAGCGAGGGAGAGACGGACGGAGCGAGGGAGAGACGGACGGAGCGAGGGAGAGACGGACGGAGCGAGGGAGAGACGGACGGAGCGAGGGAGAGACGGACGGAGCGAGGGAGAGACGGACGGAGCGAGGGAGAGACGGACGGAGCGAGGGAGAGACGGACGGAGCGAGGGAGAGACGGACGGAGCGAGGGAGAGACGGACGGAGCGAGGGAGAGACGGACGGAGCGAGGGAGAGACGGACGGAGCGAGGGAGGAGAGACGGACGGAGCGAGGGAGAGACGGACGGAGCGAGGGAGAGACGGACGGAGCGAGGGAGAGACGGACGGAGCGAGGGAGAGACGGACGGAGCGAGGGAGAGACGGACGGAGCGAGGGAGAGACGGACGGAGCGAGGGAGAGACGGACGGAGCGAGGGAGAGACGGACGGAGGGAGGGAGAGACGGACGGAGGGAGGGAGAGACGGACGGAGGGAGGGAGACGGAGGGAGGGACGGAGGGAGGGACGGAGGGAGGGACGGAGGGAGGAGGGAGGGAGGGAGCGAGGGAGCGAGGGAGCGAGGGAGGGACGGAGGGAGGGAGGGAGGGAGCGAGGGAGGGACGGAGGGAGCGAGGGAGGGACGGAGGGAGGGAGGGAGGGACCGAGCGAGGGAGGGAGGGAGCGAGGGAGGGAGGGAGCGAGGGAGGGAGGGACGGAGCGAGGGAGGGGGGGACGGAGCGAGGGACGGAGCGAGGGAGGGAGGGAGGGACGGAGCGAGGGAGGGAGGGAGGGACGGAGCGAGGGAGGGAGGGAGCGAGCGAGGGAGGGACGGAGCGAGGGAGGGAGGGAGGGAGCGAGGGAGGGAGGGAGCGAGCGAGGGAGGGAGGGAGCGAGCGAGGGAGGGAGGGAGGGAGCGAGGGAGGGACGGAGCGAGGGAGGGAGCGAGCGAGGGAGGGACGGAGCGAGGGACGGAGCGAGGGAGGGAGGGACGGAGGGAGGGACGGAGCGAGGGAGGGACGGAGCGAGGGAGGGACGGAGCGAGGGAGGGACGGAGCGAGGGAGGGACGGAGCGAGGGAGGGAGGGACGGAGGGAGGACGGAGCGAGGGAGGGGGGGACGGAGCGAGGGAGGGAGGGACGGAGCGAGGGAGGGAGGGAGGGAGGGAGGGAGGGAGCGAGGGAGGGAGGGAGGGAGCGAGGGAGGGAGGGACGGAGCGAGGGAGGGAGGGACGGACGGAGCGAGCGAGGGAGGGAGGGACGGAGGGAGGGACGGAGCGAGGGAGGGGGGGACGGAGCGAGGGAGGGAGGGACGGAGCGAGGGAGGGAGGGACGGAGCGAGGGAGGGAGGGGACGGAGCGAGGGAGGGAGGGAGCGAGCGAGGGAGGGAGGGAGGGAGGGACGGAGCGAGGGAGGGAGGGAGCGAGCGAGGGAGGGAGGGAGCGAGCGAGGGAGGGGAGGGAGGGAGCGAGGGAGGGACGGAGCGAGGGAGGGAGCGAGCGAGGGAGGGACGGAGCGAGGGACGGAGCGAGGGAGGGAGGGACGGAGGGAGGGACGGAGCGAGGAGGGACGGAGCGAGGGAGGGACGGAGCGAGGGAGGGACGGAGGGAGGGAGGGAGGGGACGGAGGGAGGGACGGAGCGAGGGAGGGGGGGGGACGGAGCGAGGGAGGGAGGGACGGAGCGAGGGAGGGAGGGAGGGAGGGAGGGAGGGAGCGAGGGAGGGAGGGAGGGAGCGAGGGAGGGAGGGACGGAGCGAGGGAGGGAGGGACGACGGAGCGAGCGAGGGAGGGAGGACGGAGGGGGGACGGAGCGAGGGAGGGGGACGGAGCCGAGGGAGGGAGGGACGGAGCGAGGGAGGGAGGGACGGAGGCGAGGGAGGGGAGGGGGACGGAGCGAGGAGGGAGGGAGGGAGCGAGGGACGGAGCGAGGGAGGGAAGTGACGAGCGAGGGAGTGGAGGGACGAGCGAGGGAGGAGGGAGCGAGGGACGAGCGAGGGAGGGAGGGACGGAGCGACGGGAGGGAGGGAGGGAGCGAGGGAGGGAGGGAGCGATGGAGGGAGGGAGGGACGGAGCGAGGGAGGGAGCGGACGGAGCGAGGGAGGGAGCGAGCGAGGGAGGGACGTGAGCGAGGGAGCGACGGAGCGAGCGAGGGGAGGGAGGGAGGGACGGAGCGAGGGAGGGAGGGAGGGAGGGACCGCGAGGGAGGGAGGGAGGTAGGGACCGAGGGAGGGACGCGGGAGCGAGGGGGAGGGGAGGGAGGGACGAGCGAGGGAGGGAGGGAGGAGGGAGGGAGGGAGGACGAGGGAGGAGGGACGGACGGACGGACGGACCGAGGGAGGGAGGGAGGGACGGGACGGACCGAGGGAGGGAGGGAGGGAGGGACGGACGGAGCGAGGGAGGGAGGGACGGACGGAGCGAGGGAGGGAGGGACGGACGGACGGACCGAGGGAGGGGAGGGAGGAGAGACGACGGAGGGAGGGAGAGACGGACGGAGGGAGGGAGAGACGGACGGAGGAGGGAGAGACGGACGGAGGGAGGGAGGGAGGGAGGGAGAGACGGACGGAGCGAGGGAGGGAGGGAGAGACGGACGGAGCGAGGG